>NC_080858.1:4369772-5000449 GCF_030435755.1 Ochotona princeps
AATATAGGCAAAATAATTGTCTTCAGGAAGAAGGATGCCATGTTCTGTTTCCTTGCAAATAATGAGCAAGGTTTTATGACAATCCTCTTTCACCAGCCCAGAGCCTTGTCTCCTCGGGGCAAGGGATCATGGCCTTGAGGGAAACATGGAGCAGTCTATTGCTAGGACACCCCAGTCCAGGTACAAGGTGAGGCCTGTAGTCCTAGATATCTGCTTCTACTGGTCTGAACCTCAGCTTTCTTGTCCCTAAATGTAGAGCTAATACTATCTGAGACAGCTGTGTAGAAGATGCTGTTTGTAACAGTCCCAAA
Organism: Ochotona princeps; assembly: GCF_030435755.1. Taxonomy (NCBI): domain Eukaryota; kingdom Metazoa; phylum Chordata; class Mammalia; order Lagomorpha; family Ochotonidae; genus Ochotona; species Ochotona princeps. The sequence goes on from NC_080858.1 coordinate 4,370,084, forward strand.
AATGACAAACTTACTATACTATTGTAAATTAATACTGAAATTGTGAATTACAATGACAAAACAAGGGTCTGTTTCCCATCTGTGTTTCCAGGAAAATGTGGACAAATTAAGTTACCAGAGAAGAGAATTGTTGGCAGAAATGAAAACACACAATTTAGACAAATTCTAAACTACTTGTAAATGTTCCAATAAACAATTATTGCTGAAAAGCTGAGGCAGAAGGGTAAAAGAGAAAAGAAAGGGAAAAAGGAAGTTCATGGAAACTAAAGCAAGAAATCTAAATAAAGGGAAACATTAAGATTAAAGGAGGCATCTTTGGGAACTGAGAAACATTGGGGTTAAGAGGCAAATGAACTATAATGTCAATAAGTAGAAGCTGGTTTCTGCAGTTCTGCTGCTGTCGTGCTTGCCAAGGACTGCATTAACTGCCCGAAAGTATATGTTTAGCTTACCTGACCCGAAAAGAAAACATTGTTTCAGGTAGTTCCTGACAGTGACAGTAAAGGACATTTCAGTTGGTTACATATTAACCATCTTTGAAATCAGAAAGCTCTGTGAGTGGCAAAATCACATCTAAGTTGAGAGTGCCCTGACTTTACACTTGTACAGATGTTCTCAGGGTGTTTCTCCTGAAGTTTTCATCCAACTTCTAATGTGAACAAGTATTTGTATACACAAAAGTGAAAAAAAAAATAACAAGTTCTCATATTGCTTCTATTCTAACAATGTTTGCCACAGTTTCTGGAGGTTGCCAAAAAGTTTAGCATTTCATCATTTCCCTTAAAATCCCTTATCACCTTAGTCTCTAACAAGGATGGATAACCACAAACTCTCCGCCTTAACCAGACCTTACCTTGTGATAGGGGGAAAATGTGCTACAAACAAAAACTCCAATCAATAACCGTCATCCACACATACATTTAGCCGTATAGAAATATTTTGTGTGATGAGTTTTTGCTGTGAATTACCTACGTTGAAAACCCTTAATGACGACAGGAGTGTGGCACAGGAATTAAGAAACCACCTTAGATGCCTCTGCCCCATATCAAAACTCCCTGAGGGGCAGCAGTTGATGTCGTAGTTATTTGGTTCTCTGCCACCCAGCTGGGAGACCTGCATTGAATTCTCACCTAGCCCTTGCTACTGTAGGCATTTAGGGAGAAAATCAGTAGATGGAAGGTCTCTCTCTCTCTCTCTCTCTCTCTCTCTCTCTCTCTCTCTCTCTCTCTGTATTTCCCTCTCTATACATTTCAGCATTTTTTTACAAATAAAATTGAATAAGCAAATAAAATATAATATGGATACTACATCCTGTCCAGCATCGCTTTGTATGAAGGTTATTCTCGCTGGAGTTAAGTGGAAATTCTTTGTGGTTTTTATTTGCATTTCCCTGTTGGCTAGCAAATCTGAACATCTTTTCACGAGTTTGTGGGCCATTTCTTCTCACCAGCGGTCATGAATCTCTTATGGTCTGTTCTTAGTCCTCGATGAGTCTACTCATGATACATAAATTCTGACACAATCAAGGGTAGGAGTGCAATTAGTTTTTTAGCTGAGTCAGCATTCTCCTGGTCATGAATCTCTTATGGTCTGTTCTTAGTCCTCGATGAGTCTACTCATGATACATAAATTCTGACACAATCAAGGGTAGGAGTGCAATTAGTTTTTTAGCTGAGTCAGCATTCTCCTGCCAGATTTTTCTGGAAGATGTGGGGTATCTGGAGTTGCAAGGCGTTTCATTCTGACAACTATACTTTGTTTGAAGTATATGCTTCTCTGCATGAAGGTGCTTCAAAAGATTCATGGAAAAATGGAATGGAAAGATGTTTTATTTTGATGCAAAACTGTTCTATATCCATGAGTAGGCTCTTTTTTTTCTTAAAACCCATTTTCTGTTAACTTTATAAAGACATTTAATATAACTTACTCTAATAGAACCACCAGAAAACTAAAGACCCAGGCTGTATTATCTTGGTTTGCTAAAGACCTTCACAAGGTAGTCTGTTTTATAATGGTGTTAACTGCTCATCGCCTTTTTCTTTTTCTCTTTTTCCTCTATTCCTTCATCCAAAAAATGTTTCAGGGCCAGCATGTGACACAACATCTTCAGCTGTCGCTTGCACTATCAATCACTGATATTCCACGTATGATCCAATTCCCTGTTAATTCACCTGGGAAGGCAGTGGAAAATAGTTCAAGGAGTTGGGACAATGTCACCCATGTGGATTATCTAATGGATGGATTTGCAGGCTCCTGGCTTTAGCCTGGCCTGCTTCGACCATTGTGACCATTTGAAAAGTGAAGATATTTCTGTCTCGTTTCACTGTGTAACTTCAAATAAATAGAAATAAGTTGGAACCCAGTGGCCCCTGCAGGTGGGATCTGGAGAGAGGCTTTGTATCATTGGTCAAGCTGTCAAGCTCAGGGGCTGCTGACCCAGGGTCCTCATACCTGCCATTCCACACATGCCCTGCAGCCTCTCTGACCCACATGCTGCTTCCCTAGGCTCCCTGGCTCCTTGGGGCACAAGCGGCAGGAGCAATTTAATGTAGAAAAGGGCCCTTTCCCAGGTTGGAATCGGCTTAACCCCCAGGCCAGCTCTTTCTCTGGGCTGGTGTTTCATGCCACTCTTCTGGGGTGCAGCCAGCTCAGAGTTCTTTCTCTAAAGACCAGACAGTGACTGTGACTTGTCACCAAAGGCAATGTCAAAAAGCTCATCACTTCCAAGCAAACAACACAGTGATGACTTGATTGTAACTCCTTTTGCTCAGGTCCTTGCCAGCTTGTGAAGTGTTAGAAACAACTTCACTCAACTGACAAACCTTCATGGAATATCCAACAAGAGGTCCCCAATGACTAGTCAGCTTCTAGTCTCCAAAGCCAGCTTGCAAGGAGGATCATATAAAAAATTAACAGTGGAAACAATGGAGGAATTAAACTGGTGCCTTGACCACCTCGAGGTCATCCAGACCTAGTGCTTAGTCAGTGAGATGGCTTTTAACAGGTTCAAAAGAATGCTGAACTGAGAGCTGACACACCTCTTGGAGATGAGCCAACCAGGGAACCAGTGTCTGAATATATTTCAAACACCTTCTTAGATAAGCAGAATGATGTAGAGTTTCCATCTCCAACTCAGAATGACTGTGAGAAAAAGAAAAAGCAGTTCAGGACACAACAGGTGAGTGGAATGAAGAAATGGATGCACAGTTCAAGTGTAAACAATACAGGCATCCCACACTTTGGAGTCAATATAGAATGCGAATATCACCTGGCCCAGGAGCTAGAAGACCTGAATAAATGGGGGATGAACAACTTCAGTGTAGTTGGATATTCACACAACAGGCCTCTAGCATGCATCATGATGCTATATTCCAGGAAAGAGACCTCCTTAAGACATTCAAAATCTTATCTGACACATTTGTGAGCTGCATGATGACTTTGGAAGATCATTACTACTCTGATGTAACATATTGGAATAGCCTACATGCTGCTGATGTGGTCCAGTCAACACACGTTCTTCTTTCTACACCAGCGTTAGATTTTGTCTTCACAGATTTAGAAATCGTGGCTGCCATTTCTGCAGCTACCATCCATGATGTGGATCCTCCTAAGGCCTCTAATCAGTTCCTCAACGACAAAAATTCAGAGCTAGCTTTGATATATAATGATGAGTCTGTGTTGAAAAACCACTGCCTTGCTGTGGGGTTCAAACCACTGTAAGAAGAACACTGTGACATCTTCTAGAATCTCACCAAGAAACAGCAGCAGAAGCTCAGGAAAATGGTTCTTGACATAGTGTTAGCAACTGTTACGTCCAAAGGTATGAGCCCGGTGGAAGACCTGAAGACAATGGCAGAAACAACGAAAGTTACAAGTTCAGGTATTCTCTTGGACAACTCCACTGATCATATATAGGTCTGTCTCAGCAAGGTACATTGTGCAGACCTGGGCAACCTTACCAAGTCCTTGGAGGTGTGTTGTCAAAGGACAGACTGCATCATGGAAGAGTGGTAAGGGGAATGGAGATCAGCTCAATGTGTGATACAACACACATTGTGTGTGTGTTGTGAAAAAGGCCCAGGTTGGTTTCATTGACTACACTGTCATCCACCGTGGGAGACCTGGGCAGATGTGGTGCCACCTGATGCTTAGGACATCTTGCTTATGTTAGAAGGTAACAGGAACCAGTATCAGAACATGATACCTTAGCATCTCAGCCTACCACTGGATGAGAGGAGCAGAGCCTCTCAGGGTCTCATGGAGAAGTTTCAATCAGAACTGACTCTGGAAGAGGAGGATTCTTTTTTTTTTTTTTTAAAGATTTATTTTTATTACAAAGTCAGATATACTGAGAGGAGGAGAGATAGAGAGGAAGTGGAGCTGCCGGGATTAGAACCAGCGGCCATATGGGATCAAGGCGAGGACCTTAGCCACTAGGCCATGCTGCCAAGCCCCGAGGATGATTCTTAAGGACCTGAAAACGAGGATGAGGGCCACAGCTATTTCAACAGCCCAAAGACACTTTGTGTGATCAATACAGAAAATAGAGATTTGCTGGGAAATACAGACATAAACATTGTGCCTGAAGACAAGTCCCCAGCTGACACCTCATCTCCCTCTCCCTGTGGAGAAGAACATTCCATCTTTGCAAGCATGCTAACTATGTGTTAGGGTCAGCCTGCCAAGGGGGCTGAGGCCTGCAAGAGACAAGGGCCACCTGGCCTTTGCAGTTATTGAGTTTGGAGCCAGAATGCAAGGTCATTGAAGCAAGTAGCAGCTCAGGAAATTCCACACTTGACCTTCCTTGCTTGCAGGCCTGGTGGAGAGCTGAAGCTTAATGTGTTAGTGGAGGCCAGTGTTGAGCACAACTAAAATGCCTTCAAAATGGAACACACAAAACTGAAATATTTTTCTGCACCGAGTTTCAGTAACCTGTTTTTGCTAGTGAGTGAACTTACTAATAAGTTCGTTGATTAATCTGCTCACCTGTCCCCTTGTCTGCCAACCTGTGTGCTTTTTCTTTTTGTAAATCATTTTCATGTCTTTAAAAATGCCTGTTGAATACCTAGAGTTCAGTACCAACTTCTATACGGATAAGCATTTGAAGTTCACCTAAAGTTGGCTTTCTTTTTTTTTTTTTTTAAGAAAAAAAAACTAGTCTTCCTTTCTTAGGCGATATTTTTCACTTTACTACAACTAATTGCAAGCAGACAAAAAGGATACACTTCTAACCACATTCTATTTCCTTCCCTTGTCCAATCCAATTCCACAATTGCCCTTATATCTATGTTTTGCCTGCTCCAGCATTATCTCTTCTCCTCTAGAGTTTTGTTGTTTTGCTGTAGACAGAATGAACTAATGAAAGAGCAGAGGGAGGGAAGTCTATGCAAAACTCAGCTCATTAAGGCAATGTGCTCTGCTTTGTGCTGGTCCCTGTGTGTCACTGCAAGATGCATGATCCTCCCTCTCATCTCTTTACACAATGACACTCTCAGCTGGCATGGTTGAAACCAAAAGCTGCAGTCTTCATCTAGGTCTCCCCTGTAGATTACAGGGACCAGAATACTTGAACTATCATGTATTACTTGGGTTCCCTAGGGACTCCATATGAATTTTAGCATAGACTTTTCTTTTAAAGGTAAGATTTGTGTTATACATTTGACTTTGAAACTTTGTCATTTAAGTATATGCATTGGGAATAATGTCAGTGTAAATGTCATTATGAAGAGAAACAATAGTGTAGGTAGTTCTACACTGCTTATGTGTGTTATAATTAATAAATCCCTATGTTGATATTCAGTGACCTCCTGATTATTCTAATTATTGTAATTATTCTAATTATTATAATTATTCTAATATACAATTACTTAAAACAATTACTTCAATTCTTTTTTTTTTTTTTTTAAAGATTTTATTATTATTGGAAAGCCGGATATACAGAGAGGAAAATCTTCCATCCGATGTTTCACTCCCCAAGTGCGCCGCAACGGGCCGGTACGCGCCAATCCGATGCTGGGACCAGGAATCTCTTCTGGGTCTCCCACGAGGGTGCAGGGTCCCAAAGCTTTGGGCCATCCTCAGCTGCTTTCCCAGGCCACAGGCAGGGAGCTGGATGGGAAGTGGAGCTGCCGGGATCAGAACCGGCGCCCATATGGGATCCTGGGGCTTTCAAGGCGAGGACTTTAGCCGCTAGGCCACGCCGCTGGGCCCACTTCAATTCTAATAATTACTTCAAATATTATTATCCTGATCAATATTTTGCAAGGTAAATCACTACATGTTGAAATATAAACTCAATCACTAAATGCTTCAAGGCAGAAGATTTTATTCACTATTGAATCACCAGTGCCTGGAACATAACGGATCTGTTATTATGTAAGAGTCTATTAATGTTTTCTAATTAGAAGTATGCTTTTTTTTTTACAAGTATTTCTGAATTTCTAAGATATAACTTTGAGATGAGGCTCAAGAAAATAAGACCGTTTCCATTCAGAATGAGGCTGATATGATTCACAAGTTAAACTGCCTATGCAACATCCATGTGCCTGGCCGCCTTCCATGTTGCAGGGATTCTTTCATGCAGTCAATACAGGTGAAAAATTGGGCAGTGGTGTTGATAGAAAACTTACATTTTCATCAAAAACAGGAAACTTTGATGGACATACTGCAGAATGCCCTTCCTCATTCTCTTGCATGGATGTACAGAACAATGCTTGACATTTTGGTGATTTTCTTGAGATGGTAAAGCAATAAGCAATGAGGATGAAGGTCTGCTTGATAAGCAAGACTGAAAGATAACAAGGGCCTTGGTCCCGCCAACGTTATTGGGCAATTGCCTTAATTCTGGAATATCAGCCTATGAACTTCCCTGTTTGTTTAAGCAACTTTTGCTTCCCTTTCTGTTATTCATTGCCAGAGGAATTCCTCACTGACAACAGCAGATGCAAAATTCATTCTGAGTAAATAAGTGAGTGTAACCAAAAGTGTGGAGTTGTGAAACAACTTGCAGTATTAGGCCATCTGTAAAGTGTAGACAGTAGTTTTGGGTTGTCTGGGCCTTATTAGGAATGAAAGTAGAGAGTGAGCGCCTTGTGTGGCATAAGTAGAGTCTGGATTTAATTCCTTAGGTAATTGTATAATTAATAAAGTGAGTTAGGCATAGGAGAAATGCTACCACTCAGGAAGGCATGTGGCACATCCATTGGAGAAGGGAAATGTAGAGGACAAGGAGATCACTCAGATGTTCTGATGCTCAAAAGAGATAAAACGAGTGTGAGAGAGAAATAAGAATTTGAAAAATTACAGACATGATTTTGTACTTTAATATTGATAGTCCTATTAGGAGTAGAAGTTATATTACTACATTTCATCACCTCTAAGAAACCATCAACATAAAGAATACTATTACCTGACTATTATTTAAGGGAAAATATTTTAAAATAAACTATTTGTTGCAAAACCCAATTACTGCCTAATCTGTACCACTCTTTTGTGTTTAATAAAAATGACACAAGTTCTTGTCATTGGAAAGTTTACATCCCTAAGGAAAAAGATAGATCAAAGTATCTGAAGAAGTACAAGAGAACTTCTGAAAGTTTATGAAAAAAAGTAAAAGATTATTTTATTTTAGTACAAACATTTTAAAAATCTATACACAGCTTTTCATAAAACACATCTTCATGAACTTTCTGGAGACTCTTCATAAAAGTAATTTCCTATGATGATGGATGTTATTAATGAGGAAATCCTTCTTTTATTACCCTAATGTACTATACGATTTGTTTATGAGAAGGAGATCCAAGCTAGATTGAGTGTTCAAGGAAAATCTCAGGATATCTCAGTTTAACTGAGAATTAATTTTTTTAAAAGTGAGAAGCTACAATAGACAGTTCTCAACATAAAGAAATACAAATTGGCCAATAAATGTATTTTAAAAAAACTGCTCAACATCTGTAGCTATCAAGGAAATACAAGTCAATATGGCAGTGCGATATCATCTAATCTCTATAGGAATGGCTGTTATCCAAAAGACAGAGAGAATGTGGAGAAAAGGGAACTGATACTTTGTTGGTGAGAATGCAATTTAGTGCAGCCATTATGGAAAATAGCACTGGCGGGGGGTGAGGTTCTTTAAAAATTAGAAATAGATTTGTATATGATCCAAAAATTGTGCTACTATATATATATATATATACCCAAAGACATGAACACCTTGGACCAGAGTTACTACGTTTGTAGCAACACTGTTCACAATAACCAAAATCGGGAATCAATCAAGGTGTCCAACATCAGGTGAATGGAAAAAGGAAACATTAACTGATGGCGAAGAATGCTACGTTACCATAATTTAATGATCTGTGATTCTTGTAGAATTTTCTATATATGGGTAAAAATTCATATTTCCATCTATTGTTGTATACAACTCTTTTCTATATTGTCACATATTAGGATCTTTTTATTTGTTGATGTCTTTATTTAGTGAAGCATTAAAGCCCTTTAATGTTAAGCGAAAGTATGTTATTTCAAAAATGAAAAGAAAGAAGGCGAAAGGAATGAGAAGGGGAGGAGAAGAAAGGAAGGGAGCAGTGTGAAAGAGAAAGGAGACATTATATTTTTGGAATTGTATCTATGAACTGTATTGTCTCTGTTCTCTTTGTATTAATATTACACTAACATGAAAAATAAAATATCAGGAAAAAGGAAAGAAAAGTGTACAGCTTTACAAGTACAGGAAGCATCCCCTCAAGTTCTTAGCTATAAGTAAAATCAGCAAGAAAAGAGAAAAGAATGCTGTGTTGACAGACACATTGTCACCAAGATAAGAACAGTCTGAAGCCAGAGAATTGGGATGGGAATATAAATGTGGGCACGGTGATACAAAGAATGCTCAAGGTTCTAGAAGTTGATACAGAAGAAAACGTAGAATGCAGAGAATAAGCGAAGCAAACCAAACCCTGATGGATTCCAAAGTGTGTTAAGTCCAATAGATGTGGGAGATCCATCCAGGAAAAGGGTCATCCAGGCAAAGCAGAAAAGCATTGTATGGAAATCCTAGGAAGAAGTTACTGGAGGAAGGTTAGCCTCGATAACTGGACATAAAGGCTGCTGGAGAAATCACAATGAAATCTCTCCAGAACCACTGGCTGACATAGTCCACCTTGAGTCTCCGTTTGCTAAGCTATTCACTGTCAATGCTTGGCTGGGGTAGTGCTTAGACAGAGCAGTGGACAGCATATCCAGATGCATGTGGAGGATATGGCAGTATATTGGAACCTGCAGAGGACACCTGGTACCATAACAGAGGACAGAGGGCAGAACAAATGGAGCATTCTTCTGTTAGTAGACTTTGTTCTGGTCTCAACAACTCAATGCCAGGACTGCCTAAGGAGCGACAGAACTCTTGGTAGAGTCCAATGTCAAGAGCATTCCTGCCCATCTCTCCATCATTCCCCACCCCAACAGCCTAAAACTCCAGGAAACAGAGATGCAATATGAACCTCTTCCAACTCAAGTCCATACATCCTCTTGTTTCCCTGGCTTCAGTTCCACAACATCATTGAGATACCCAGGAGTGTTTGTTTTCTTTTTTTTTTTTTTTTTTTTTTGTAAGTTCTATGGTTCTGCAGTAAATGCTTAACATGATAACTATTTTTAAATGTGCACTATCTTTCACTTTAGAGCGTACTCTTTGCTTAACTAAAGCATTATATCTATTGGTAGAAGGTCCCCATTTCTTCCTCCTCCTAACCGTTGGCAACTAACATTCTTCTCTTTGATTTTATGAATCTGATTATATATTTATTTGAGACACAGAAAAACATAGACAAGGCACACACGTATAAATCACCCTTTTAAAGTATGTATAAATGTACTTTGTGTATTAGCTGTCTTCTATCAGAAGGAACATATCCTATTTGCTCTTTTGTGACTGGCTAGGACCATTTTGTTGTAACTGGTACAATGCCATTCTTTCTTATGGCTTACTATATTCCATATAGTAAATGTGCCTCAGTTTCTTTATCTGTTCCTCTGCTGAGGGGTATCTGGATTGTCTCCGTATTGTGAATGCTGCTGCTGTAATCCTGGGGTTGGAGGGAGAGCTCTTGAATGCAAGTTTTATTTTGTTTAGCTGTATTCCCAGGAATGGGATGGCTGGGTCATATTGCAGATTATTTCTCAGTTGTCTGAAGACTCTCCATGCTGACTTACATAGTGGTTGTACAAGTTTATATCCCTACCAAGAGTGGATTATGGTGCCTTTAGCCCCTAATCCTTGCCAGTAATTGTTTGTTGATTTCTGTGTGTAGTTCTGAGTTGGAACATTATTGTAGCTTTTATTTGCATTTCCATGACAGGCAGCTGTCTATCAAACTTCCGAATTTCATCTTTTGAAAAAATACCATTTTTTAGCATGTCCTCTACCATTTCTTAGCCTGAGCTTGTCTATAGAAAACTCTAAAGACTTCACTAAATATAGAATTCATAAGCAATTATAGTATTTCTTATTTGCATTTCTGATTTTATTTGATTCATATTTTTTCCAGCTAAAGATACATTGATTGTCCTTGTAGAGGCTGATGTTGTGGTGCAATAGATAAATCTGCTGCCTTTAATTGGCAGTTGGTGTCCCGGTTGCTCCGCTTTGGATCCAACTCTACGCTAATACATCTGGCAAAAGCAAAAGATGATGGCCCAGTGGGATGAACCCTGCACCCATGTGACAGAATTGAATCATGCTCCTTGGTCCTTGTTTAGACCCACAGCTCCTGGGTCCCGGTTTAGTGTGTGTGTTGCTCTCTGTGTGTGGCTCTTTTAATAAGTAAGTAAATCATTACAAATATCTTAAAAAAAAAAAAATCTGGCTCCTGGCTGCGGATTGGCTCAGCCATGTCAGTCATTTGGAGGAGTGAACCAGTGGATGGAAGATCTTCCTCTTTGTCTCTCCTCCTCTCTGTATAACTGATTTTTCAATAAAAATAAAATAAATCTTTTTTTCTATAAAAAAGAAGTAAACATTTCTAAAATGACATGAATTTTCTGATTCCCTTGGAATTTAGAAAAAAAAAATTTTACTGAGTCTTTCTAATTTCCCTGATAGTATAACAGTCACACTATTAATAACAAGCTTTTTTCCCTTTTGCCTGGGCACACTGACCCAGTTAAATCAAGGCGTACTTGAAATAACAATATGTGAAAATGACTCTCATTTAATAAGGCATACTAAGTTCGCCAATAAGAAAGAAATTTATAGAGTTAATGCCTATATAGTGCTCCCATGAAAACGATTTACTTCTTGACTTACAGGATCCCAGTCACATAAAAATAAAGAATATTGTTTTCAGGCAAGCCAAAGATACTTGACATTTTGGGAATGTGTGGAGAAGGAGAATTCATTTCATCATAGTGTCACAAATAAATGCAACATATCATAGATGTACTGAAAATCCCCCCCAAAAGACTCTTTATGAATATTCATGATGGGAGTTAATGATATACCTTTTGTAACTGCTTAATAATTGAAGACAAAAGATACAGCTAATTTCTGATTACATCATTACACAGTTTACTTCAGTCAAAATAACACATCGTGTCATGTAAATATCTAGAAATTTTGCTTTCTAAGAAGACTTTCCAACAAACTAAAGAAGAACCACCTGGATATTTCACATATTTTACATACCAATGAAAATAATCCAAATCTAATGAGGTGATTGTTTTCTTTTTCCCATCAACCATCTTTTGTGAAAACAAAGTTTTGTACGAATGATCAGGAACTGGATTCTATCCTACGTTATCTTCTAGGAGATTTTACATTTTACAGTTCACACTTAAGTCTGTGAGTCCTTTTGAGTTGATTTGTCTCTGGATGTCATTCATTCCACTTACACATAAGCATCTAACAAACATATAAACACACACACATACACACAAATTGTTGCTATTATTATTCTGAACAAACTACTATGTACCTTTTAGATGCAACACCAAAAAGCAATCAACCATGAAAGAAATAATAATCTAAAATCACAAAAATTCAAATCACTGCTCTATGAAAGACAACAGCAATGGGATGAAAAGACAAGACACAGACTTCAAAAAAAGAATATTTGCAAAAGACGTGTCTCCTAAAGGACTATTCACGAAACTATTCAAAGAACTCTAAAGTCAACAACAACCAAAATATGCAATAGCCTGTTTTCCAAAGAGACAAAAATCAAGGTGTGCACTAAGGTGAAGTGTGGGCTTAGGATGGTCACTCTATGTCCATGTGTTTGCTCATCTGTTGTGGGATGTTGATGCTGAGGAGCATCATTCTTGTGCAGGAGTGGGGAATACACTTTCCACTCCAATTTGCTGAACCAAAAGTTGTTTCATTAGTTAATAGGTTAATGGAATAGTTGATCTGTTTGCTGTTTTTATATTTGCCAAAAAATAACAGTTTTGTATTTTTGAAAATTATAGTTTGATAGTTTATCAAGATAGAAAATCAGTTAATATTCATCTAAGTGTCCTAGAATCAATAATGCAAGATTTTATAGAAATCGTACTTAAACTTTGTACAATCTGGCAAAGACATTCCTTTTATTCTTTTATTTTTTAAAAAAGATTTATTTATTTTACTGCAAAGTCAGATATACAGAGAGGTGGAGAGACAAAGAGGAAGTACTTCTAGCAAATTATTTACTCCCCAAGGGACCACAGTGGCTGGATCTAAGCCGATCTGAAGCCAGGAGCCAGGAGCTTCTTCCACGTTTCCCATGCAGGTGCAGGATCCCAAGGCCCTGGGCTGTCCTTGACTGCTTTCCCAGGCCACAAGCAGGGAGCTGGATGGGAAGTGTGGAATTGGCACCCGTATGGGATCCTTGCAGGTACAAAGTGAGGACCCCAGCCACTAGGCCACTGCACCGGGCCCCCCTTTTATTCTTAATCCCCTTTTCATACTTGCTACAGAGAAGACATTTGATTTCATTAAGGTGCTCCATTCTATGCGTAGAGTATTTTTTTTTTTTTTTTTGGCCAGAGGCTGTTTGGTTTCTGATGATGAAAGTCTTTTGTGTGGTTAATATATTAACAGATTTTGAGTAATCAGAAGGATTTCCCGAACATGACAGGTAGCAGCTTACCAGGTCAAGTATACTTTATTTATTAAATACACATTGCTGCCCTAGTCTAAGGTGGAAATTGGTTCAACAATAACTCGAATCCATCCAGAACCTTTGCTTTAGTCCCTTGAATTAGTATTATCTTTCAAAAAAATATTTATTTATCCCTATTGCAAGTCAGATATACAGGGAGGGAGACAAAGAGGAAGATCCTCTGTCCAATGATTCACTCCCCCAAGCGACTGCAAGTGCCCAAGTTGAGCCAAGGCAAAGCCAGGAGCCAGGAGCCTCCTCCGGGTCTCCCATACAGGTGCAGGGTCCCAAAGCTTTGGACTGTCCTGGACTGTTTTCCCAGGCCACAAGCAGGGGTTTTAATGCTGTCTCATGAATTATCATTCTTAAATTATGCATGTCTTATTATAGCAAATGAAAAACAAAGATACCTCCCACACTATTGCTACCTAAATAAGAGCAACTTTACTACGCATTAAAACTTACTAAAAAGTTGTTTAAGCATATTTCCACTGGGAATTTAATACTAACCAAATGTTCATCTGATGTATCTCTTTTTATTATCAGGGAAATAAATGATATTGTGATTATTAGAAAACTCTAAGGGGAAAAATCCACTCGGATACCTACTTCCCGAACAACACACAACACAATAATTTGAGACGGAATTCAATGGAAGAGGTTGAATCAGAGGACAGATGCTGTAACATATTGATCGGACATTTTTGGAAACCAACTTTACAGGTAAGTGTTTCTGAGCAAATATCTTTTATAACAATTATTTTAAAAGTGCTCCAAATAATAAAAATCATATTTCAGCAAGAAAAAACCTACAGAATTGCAAATGCTATATCTTTATTCAAGATACAAATCTCATGAATCCTCTTCCATTCTTTCTCTCACTATCCTCTCTTTTTATGAGTCTTTGTTCTTTGTTTCAACTGCTGACATCCATAAATATTCATTTTCAAGCATTTCCTTGTTCAGATTCTAAACAGAAGAAAAAGAACAATCAGAAGAATTCTGTGACTTACAGAAATTTTAGATATTTGCATTGTAAAGAGTTGAACTTAATTGTTGTCGATTATTTTAGTAAGGTTGTTACCAAGTCCTCATATTTTAAAATGGAGAATCAAATGTTTTGAGGCAAATACTATATTATTAACAAAACCAAAGGAAGCTTTTATATATCACATCTCTCATGTTCTACTAGCTGCATAACTGCAATGACAGATTTCATGATCTTAACTAACATACTACATTTAAAAATACCATATAAAGATCATGGATGATAACTATACCATCACTGGATATGGGATATAAATTCATATTTGGTAATTTAGTTCGTCCTGTATGGCAGCAGGTTCTTGGATTAATTTATAAACAAATCGCATCAGACAGTAGTGACTAGGAATTACTTCGTTCTTCTTCCTAAGAAACTGTCAAATATTTCATACAGTTCAACGCACAAATAATGCAACAGGGTTTTTTTTAATAACATGGAAATGATACATTTGACTCCAGAATCATCCTTATTCAATGAATGGAGATGTTTCCTTATTTAATTTAACATTAGGTTTTGTTGTTAATACTTTACCAGCACTGCAGGGGTCATGATATTGTTCAATGGTAAATTCATCTGAAATGCAAAAGTGGTTGGGAGGAAAGGATGAAATGTTCAGAAATAGGCACCTTATCAAGGAATAATAATTTTAAAAATTAATAATAATCAATGAATTATGTGATCTAAGAAAGAAAAGACCAAGATTTTTCATCAGCCAATACAAGCAACACAACGATTCACTTCTCTCCTAACCTGTTTGGAGGAGAAGACCTAGGGAAAGCTGAACTTGGGCACAGAATTGAGGCACAGCCCACACAGATGATGGTTTGTGTGTAACCACAAGCCTCTGAGTAGTCACCCTTGGCAGCTATGGTTTATCCTTGAGCTGTACCTTCCTTCCTGAATATTTCCTTAGTCTTACAGGAAAGCAAATCTCAAAGCTATCCGCATGTGATGCTGCTGGTATATTTCTGGTTCAACATCAAACGCAATGGAACGATTTCCTGACATATTACAAGATTTCCAAAAATCGGTGAAATTATCCAAAAGTACATTTCAAAAACAAAACAAGTTTTCCCATGACAAATCAGTACTGATAGGTACTTTGTTGTTGTTGTGATTGCTACCTTTAAGACTTTGAGGGAGAAGTCTGTCATAAGACAAATACCTTTACAGGAAAATTTAGATGGAAGAGATGATGTATTGCTTTATGATTGATTTATAGGAATGCCTCTGAGTTTCATTCAGGGGACTAATACAAGAACATCATTACTCAGACCACAGACTTAATTCTTTCTCTTTGTGAAAGATTGTGAAGTCTTGCTTTACTTAAGGCAACCTCTTTTAATTTATTCATAATTTTCTATTGAAGTTCTGCACATCCAAATGCCACTCACCTGTCTCATAATAATCATAGGCTTTTACCATAGCTAGTTTTAAATTCTCTATTTGGATGTCTTGTTCCACCAAGAAGGAGAAATCCAGAGTTTTATTTGTTAGCTAGAGAGAAAAGAAAACTAAGTTAGAATCAGTGATTGACTTGGTTAGTAGGTCTCTTTTTTTTTTATTTTGAAACATTTCCTTATATACTTGGAAACTAGAATGACAGTGAGACATAGAGAAAAAGGGGTTTCCCAATCTCTGGTTCATGGATGTGAGGGCGATCTGGCTGCGACATTTGCCACCCCATTGATCGCCAGGGTTGATTCGGCTGATCTGGCTGGCTAGACGGGTGTCCCCTTCCTCCCTCACCGCTCCATGTGCGTCCCTCCCGAAGCTGCGCGCTCGGTCGCAGAGGACGACCATCCCTGCTAGAGGAGGACCGGTCTTCAGTCAAGGGTATACGAGTAGCTGCACTCCCCTGCTAGAACCTCCAAACAAGCTCTCAAGGTCCATTCTCTGGTTCACTCCCTAAGTGCCTGTAATAGCCATAGCTAGGCCAGGCCAAAGTCAAGACCTAGAAACGCCACCGGGGTCTCCCACCTAGCTGACAGGCATCCATGCTTGGGTTATCGTTTGTTGCTTCCTAGGTGTATTGGCAGGAAGCTGGGTTGGAAGCATGGAGTGACAGGGACTATGATAACTAACATGGGAATTCCAAGCTGGGATTTAACCCATTGTTCCGCAATGCCCACCCCCCCATTCTTTGTTCTTAAGATACTATACAACCTTGTAATTATGCTATCTTGTACCAAAATGTAGGAGAGGGGACATCTTGGGACCTGCATAATGTGCCCAAGCACAGATAAAATGATAGAATTCTATGAACAGATA
Source organism: Ochotona princeps (assembly GCF_030435755.1). Lineage (NCBI taxonomy): Eukaryota > Metazoa > Chordata > Mammalia > Lagomorpha > Ochotonidae > Ochotona > Ochotona princeps. The sequence continues at coordinate 4,386,536 of NC_080858.1, forward strand.
AATGTAGTAAATCGAACATTGCGACCAGGCCAGTCCTCATTTCCCATTGTGGCTGTTCTTCCAGGGATGTGGATGTGAACAGCCCTGTTTGGAACCTGGATTGGCTCACTGGTGCCTGTCATAGTTCTCACCCAACCAGAAGAGCTCGGAGTGTTCTTACCTCTTCAAAGTAAATTAGGACATGGTTGGTGTTCACCTCCGTCCTCTGAATCCGAGGATGTTCTTGGAGCTGTTGACCAAGGCAGAAATATGGATGAAGAAATTGTATATACATACATTTCTTATCTAAATAACTTCTCAGGTGAATCCCAACAGCAATTTAGAATTCTTCATGAAGAATAGTAATAATGACAATTCAAAATTTATTGAAAGTTCTCTCTATATATGGTATGCTTGTATATGCTGATTAATATATGTGATGCATATATGTATGCTATAAGTGTGTTTACATATACAGGTAAATATATGAGAATCTTAAGAAAGTTCATGTCAAAGGCAATTATGAAAAATCATGCATGAGTTTCATAAATTTTTTCCACTAAATTAAACTTATCTTTCTATTCTCTCTTTGCATGAATTTCCCAAAAAACACACAAAACAAACATAAATTTGTGTGAATATGTAAATACCCTTATGATCTTATTTTCTTTGCATATGTAGTTAGAAGACAACTCATTATCATGAGACCCAGAATGAAAATGATGGAAGCACACTTTAGAGAGTCAAGTTTGAGGGAGGAAACCTTTTGAAACATAAATAAAATAGAGAACCATAAATGCCAGTCAGCATCTGTCATGATTTTGATACATGCAGAACTCAGGACTTACTTTTTTCACTGATGTTTTCACCGGTATGAAGCCCGATACCATCTTTACATCAACAATGACCATATTAGAGGTGGGTCGTTCCCCAGTATAACTACAAAGCCAAGGCACAAACAATGCAAATTCATTTAAGATAGAAATCTCCCTCTCTCCAGGACTTCACTCAGTTTCTCTACTTCTCTTAAGGTTGTTTGAGAAAACCATCATTTCAAACTCACACTCTCCTATTCTCAAAGTCATCAGGCTTTTCAATAAGAATGAAGAAGTTTGTGGCTAAGAAATACTGTCAGGATTCCATGTTCATTATATGGGGTTTGGGACAACAGAGTTCCTCCCTCCCACAAAAAGAAATAACATCCCCATTTACAAAAAATACAGCCATGATTAGCTCTTTACCTAATGTTAATGTTAATCTGGAATGTCCTGCGAGTATGTGCTCCACCACAATTCTTGGGGTCAGTAGCAACCTGAAGACTGAAAGGTACTTTCCCCTCTTTCTTGGGGAGGATATTGTATCTCAGGGATGTCTAAAGCAAATAGAAAAAAATTATCCTTGTAATCACATAGGTTAATAGTCTAAAGAATCATGCTGCTCTTTAACATGCAACTTTTTAAAAAAATTTTTAAATTGAGCTTTAACATTTGAGATACTGTCTGTCTTGTAGCATCCCTTCAAACTGTGGCAGTCTCACCTGGAGGTACACACATCCCGACCCTGACACTGTTGTGCTGTATTCCCCGGGGATCTCTGGCAACGCAACCTCCTGTAGTAGCAGGCGATTGGCTTCCTCTACTCGAAATTGTTCAGAGAAGGTCTTGGAGGATTTGATGGTGACCACGGCTCCTTTCTCATTTCTTGTGAAAGTCACTGCTCCGTATTTGGAGAGGGCTTGGAGAGCCACCACTGTATCCTAAGCAAAAGATGGGCACAGAAATCTCAACAGAGAAGGAAACAAAATCACAGTGACTATAAGCCATTCCAATTCTCCTCTGTTTCAGAAGTATTTATTCATCGATTTTAGCTATTAACTCAATTCCAAATCAGTTCATATCTGATTATTTCACATGAACATTTCTACTACTTTGGAATCAAATATCTAAAACTTCCTGCATTTGACCTCTCTATAACACACATGTAGAGAAAAGGCTCAAATATTTGATTCAAGCAGAGGTTATTTAATAATCTAGACATTTATTAAATAGTATTTGTTGTAAGCATTCAGAGAAGGTAGAAGAAAATATGAGCTAGAATAACAAGAGAAGTCTGCATAAGGTGAGAAATAAGACCATTCCTGAATAATGAGATGGGTTTCCATAGTTGGAAAATAGCATCAGGTAGTCTCCGAGTGAGAACAGTTCTAAGACATAACGAAGTCAGGAAGCTGATTCCAGAAAAACAAAAACATACAAAAATGAAGAAAGTCTGGAGAAGTGGATTCATGCAGTCATGTATTCCGAGAGAAGAAAAATATTTTGTAAATATATTACAGAACATCTGCCTTGGAAAAAAATTATATATTCTTAGGGAAGTGATTCTGAGAAAAGATTGCTTTGGGAAGACTGGATTACTTATACTGTTGGGAGTTCACTGAGGAGAGACACACAAGAGACTAAGAAGACAGAACAGTCACCTTCTATAAAAGAATAAGGCTGAATCTTGCCTGGTGGTGGAAAATCGGAAGCATGTATTTTATAAACTCCAGTTCTTTAGTTATTCACTGTCTGGAGTATGGTTGTGTCTACACGAGGGCACTTCAAAAAGTTTTGGAAAGTAGAACTAAAGATACATTCATTTTGGTGCAAAACATTCTGCAATTCACACTGAGAAGAGAGCTTCAAAAAGTTCATGGAAAATACCCATTTAGAAAAAGAAAAAAACTATAGATGAATTTCAAAAACTTTTTTTTGCACCAAACTAATTTTTAAAATTCTACTTCTTCGCAAATGCTTTGACAGTGTTGTCCATATTGTAATTTTGCTCTTGGAGTCTCTCCACAGACCTGCGTTGAGGAGAAGCCCCCACGGGGATTTTGTTGCCTGATGATCCATTTCACGATGTGTGACGCCACAGACAGGTCTTCTGAAGATGGTGCAGGGAGCACAGTAAGATAGGCCAAGAGTACATAACTTGTCATCTCCACTTCAGCAGAAGGAGCTCGAGGTTGATAATACAGTGTGAGGTCTTGATGTGGAATCCCAGGACGTTGCCAGTGGATCGAATCCTCTTTGAACAGAAAGGGGTAGAATCTTGAATGTAAAGAATTCTGACATTAGAATGTCATCAATGAATAATGATAATAACTAGTGAGGGAAAGCATTAGTCATCCTCAAGCAAATCTTTGTCAAGACAGTAAAGTAAGACTTGTGCTAATCAGACTAAGTCTTTGGGTCCACTAATGTCTGACATTAGAAGCTGAACCATAGAGAAACTAGTGTGTGAGGGTCTATGTGATCTGGAGGATCTCAGCATTAGATCTTGCTGATTATTTGATTGCCATTGTAATTAAGATAGTGTTCTCCCTAATTTGGCCAGTTATGATTGGTAGAGGTGAATTTTTAAAGTGGCAGTTCTTACCATCTTTCATGGCCTCTTTCTCTAGTGATCTGAGCAGCTCATTTCTTTTGGCCTGGTTTCCTGCTAGGGCAAAGGCATAGGCCAGTAATGCCTTGGTATAAACATTTCCTTGGGCCTCTGAAATGGATTTCCATGCCGCTTCCAAGCAGAAGAGAGCATTGCGGACAATTGTGTGCTATAACAAACAAACAAACAAACAAAAGTCACTAGCAAAACAGCAGTGTGAGGGTACGAACTGTCTCCAGGCACACGTGAGATTAACAACTCCAGAATGCCCGTGAAACAACGTAATTCTAACTGGAGCATTGATTGCCCTCCAGCTTCCAAAAGGTCCTTCATACTCCAGTGAAACAAACCAAAATTAACCATCATGAAAAACAGGATCATTTCACCTAGGGATCTGAAATTTCATGACCTTTATTGCTTTATTTGACATGGAGGCATGAGGAATATGCTGGTACTCACAGTGGCAGGCAGGGGCATCTCCAGCAGCGCGATGGTGATGTAGGCCGAGAGTGTCACCTCGTCATCTACCCCACCCTGTGGTGTCAGAGACAGAGATGCTCAAACACACCTGTATTCGTTGGCACTGACTACTCTGGTTTTTTTTTCCTTTTGACATTTTCCTTCAATAGTGTCTTCTCTTTATGTTGTGATGTTTATTTTTCCCTTTCTCCTTCGTCCTTAAGGTCTTGAGTCTGTCCCAAACTACCTCCTCTTTCTTTAATAAAAATACACATGGTCTTGAAGCTTCTTTGTGGGAAAAAAAAAACTTTCTTTTGAAAACAGAGACAGAGAGACAAGATAGAGAGACAGAGAGATTTCCTATATGCGGTTCAGTCTACCAAGTGCCCGCCATAACTGATGCTAAGTCAGGCTGAAACCAAGAACCTAGAACTCAATCCAGGTCTCTCGTGTTGGGTGGCAGGTACCCAAGTGCTTCCAACTAAAAAGAAAAAGCTGCTTACTTATTGCTAGATTTCATGAACTTTAGGATCTATCCATCTTCCTCAAAGACAAGGAGTCAGGAGTAAGGAATTCATAGAAACCGCATATCTGTCCCACATATCATCGTGTTAACGAACTACCACAAAATTAGGGAAGATGTCACCTTCATGGCATTGTTTAGCAGTGTTCCGGAAAGCTGGAAACAGCCATTTTCCCTTTGCTTCTGTGAGAGCCAGGTGAAGGCATTCATGATGTGTACATTCTCCACAAAGATGTGTGACTGGGCTTGAGCAAAGGACTTGAGCACAAACGCAGTGAGCCTGTTCAGCAGAGAAGAGACAGACATGAGGAGCGCCTCTCTTGGAGAATGGATGTACCTCCTGTAGGCTCCAAACTGCACAATTCAATGAAGAACACTTGGTCCTCTAGAAAACACCTGAATCTCTTTCCTCTGAATTGGTTGTCTGACCATTAAAACTGCACTTCCTGAACAACTTCTGTTGGTACTGTATTATGGTCTCTTTCCTCCTTTTCCTCTCTTCTCCGAATGGCAAAGTGTGAAAGTGTCTTCTACTGTTACACTGAGACCTTTGCTCTCTATTTTCTTTTTGGAGGAAATCTATTTCACTGCTATCTGTTGTGCTATCAGAGCATGTAAGCCATGAGTGATGAAATGATGAGACACCCAATTGGGATCATTACCCAGGCAGGTGTTGAAAGACTACCAGTTTTCCATGGCAAGCTCCAAGATTTTTGACAGAGTCTTGAAGTGCTACAGATCTGCCAACGCTCAGAAATTATTCTTACCAGGTGTTTCCCTGGCTTCTACCATGTCGGTCCCCAAAGGTGCTATAGGAACCATCACTGTGCTTGTAGTTCAACTGCCTTTGGTACCCTGCAAAGAAAGTTTGTGTCAATTTATGAAGCAGCAGCAGCCTTGGAAAATTTATCATGGTTTTATCTTAACACTCTCGAGGAATCATTGGGAAATTATTATTTTAAAAAGTCTCCCAGGTTTGATGACACCATTGTATTTTCTAATGATAGGTTGGCTATCACATAAAAAAGGATTGTCTAGCTTTTAATCAAAGAGATGCTGATTTGAGTTCACTGAAAGATATTTCAGACATCAATGAAGAATTCCTTTGAAGTAATTTCTCACCACTGATGAGATTGCTGATGGCTTTTGACTTAATTTTCTGTGTCAGCTGCTGTGTCTCATTCAGATAATTCAGAACATAGATGTTAGGGACAAAGAGGACCATGTTCTGCTCTCCACAGCCGTAGGGGATCTGGAGAAGATTCTCAAGGTTTTGCATTGCAGAGCCTAGTATATCACCTGGGAAACAACAACAACAACAAAATCTGAATATTGGATATTGGTGCCAGGAAGTTAACTGAGAGATCAAGTTATTTAAGTGATGGATGGGGAACAAGAAAATATAAAAGGTAAAGAGATAAGAAATAGGAACACATAAAGTGAGAAAAAGTAAAGTCACTGTTTCAATTATGGAGTAAGTTGGGAATAAATTGTATAGCGGTGGTATACCTTTTCTGAAATTGGCCTAAAATTGGCCTACTAAAAACTTGAAAATCCACTGAGAAGCAATACCACTGAGTAAATCAGTGAAGATGAAGACACAGACAGGTGACCCTCTTTGCTTTTTAGGGTATATAAGACATCAAATGTAGCACAACAAATATAGAACCTCCTTTCCAACTGGTAACATAATGCATCTTCCTTGACAGCTCTGTCTCCATCCGATGTCTGTTACCAAGGGCTTCCTTAGTCACGGGTGGCGAGGCCTCATGACTGCAGTGACAGAGCCAGACAGCTGTTTCCTTTCATCTGAGACACTTACCCAGAACCGAGCAGGTGGCTCTGGCAGAGCCTTCAACCACATTTGACGGCACTTTCAGAGGTATGTTTTTTGTTACTCCAGCGTCTAATGAAGGAATGCACATGAGAAAACACATATAAGAGGGGGAAGAATTGAAAACTAGCTACTTTTATAATAAAAAATTAATAGGCCCATAAAATGTACATAATCATCAAGTACTATTTTATGTTCTACTTTATATACAATACATTGTTTAGCATGCAGTCAAGGTAAATGTATTTATCCTTTCAAGCATTCAACATTTATTTGTAATGAAAACGTACAAAGTTATCTTTTTAAATAATCTTTTATGTAGGAAAATACACAGTACATTAACATTTTCTTTAGACATGCTACGATGCAATACTATCCCAGAATTTTTTTACACCTATACAACTAACACCTCATATCTGTTCACCTTTCTTCATCCCTTCCCAGCCTGTAGTAACCACCATTACATTTTTAACTTTTGTGGGATAACCTATTTTTTTAGAACTTATGAGTGAGACCATGTAATATTTGTCTTTTTATTTCTGGCTTATTTTACATAACAAAGTTATATCCAATTTGTTGCAAAAGACAAGGTTCTTCTTTTCATGGATGAATAATCTTTCCTTATACATTTATCACTAGACAGACATTTTGGGTTGTTTAATTTCTTAGCTATGGTGAATCGTGCCACAGTAAACATGTAAGAAGAGATTTCTTTGACATACAGGTTTAATTTCCCCTGAATATATAAACAGGAATGAAATTCCTGGACCATGTGGTAGTGCAGTCTTTAATGTTGGGGGAGACTACTATCTCCCCAAATACCTGGTTGAAGTTGCTGAGTGCATCAGTGGACAAGGGAGCGATTCACAAGCCAGGAACACCTGGACTTGTGTCTAACCTTGGAACACCAAGTAGCAGATCAGAATTTACAGTGCTATCTCTCCTTTGTTCATCCCTCTGTTTAAAAAATAACAGAAGAGAGCATTTCTGGCCTCAACTATCTCTTCTTATGCTTTCCTTGAGTTGTAAGTAACAGACCAAAGCATACCAAGATGCTGCGTTAATGTTTTCTCTCTTACTTTTGTTTAGTTTTACTAACATAAGAATAATTATTCTAAGAATAATTATTCTAAGAATTGCTAATTCACATAAGATAAGAATTAATGAAAGCCTTTGTGTGACATCTGCATTCTTTTGGGGTGTAAAAATCTCTGTATTCTCAAATACAGGGCGTCATCCTGAAAGTGTGGATGATGGCCGCAGTGTAGAATAATAAAATCATTTCTCTGTTAAGCTTCTTCTTGTTGTCTGTTCGATTAATCCTGACACCTGGTCCAATTTATATTCCCATCAAAAGCGTGCAAAGGCTCCCTTTTCTCCACATCCCTGCCAACATCAGCTTCCTTTCACTTTTTGATAATGACTAATCCTGCTGGAGTGAGATGATATCTTTTGTGGTATTGATTTCTCTTATTATTAATGATGTTGAACATTTCCTCACATGCCTGTTTACCATGTAGGTGTCTACTAGTTCTACTGCTTAATTTTAAATTACGGGGTTTTGTTTTTTGCTGTGTGTTCCTTGTGTGTCTTAGGTATAAATGCTTTCTAGACATAGAACTTGCAAACATTTTCTTCCATTCTGTAGGTTGTGTCTTCACTCTGTTCACACTGTTGGTGACTTCATTAACTGTGCAAAAGCTCTTTAATTTGGTGAAATCTTATTTGTTGCTTTGAACATATTTCTTCTATATGATCTAGACTAAACATTCATTTCTCTTGAGAATGGTATAATTTCTTTGCTATGATTAATCTCTCGAAGAGATTCATATTAATTATATGAATCTGTGCCGAATTTCTGTAGATTTTCTTATAAGCATATGCAAGACAGTAAGCTTATTTTCTTCTCTTCATTCTTTAATTCCCACCATTGTCAATTTTCCCAAATTTACATTAATTCCATGAAGATGTATTGTGCATGTTATTTGTTAAGTTCTATATTTTATATATTATGACATATATGTTTATATATATATATGTATATGTATATATATATATATATTCACTTGAGAGGTAGAGACAGAGGCAAAGATAGAAAAAGAAAGATTCTATCCATTACCTAACTTCCTAAATGTTCACAACAGCCTGAGATGACCTTTGCCAGATTCAGGAGACAGGAACTGGGCTAGGTCTCTTACAGAGGTAGCAGGAATTCAACAACGTGTGCCATCACCTGCACCTGCCAGCATCTGCACTGGCAGGAAATTGGAGTCAGAAGTGAGATTCAGGTATCGCACCAAGTACTCTGTCTTAACTAGCTTTTTGACCTCTAAGCCCACCCCACCACATGTAGTTTTAAGTTGTAGTGATGTAGTCATTTAAAAACAATTTTTCTGACCCAATAGAGCTTTATCTTTTATGGGAGAGTTTAGATAAATAAAGTTGAGTATAGCAGATATTTGTATTGAATATTGGAAAGGTTAAATCAGGTGAATATTTGTTTCAATGAGGGGTTGGTAAAGCAAACACAACCAGGAAGTGCAGGATGTAGAAAATTGAAAGACTCATTGATTAAAAGTCATATGTGAATAAAGACTATTAGCAAGTAAGGGCATTACATTTATAGATACTGGGGAATAACATTTCCAGGGAAAAGGAACAAAAATATAAAAGATTTCAGAGATTAGAATATGTAGATACATTCCAGGACTCGAAAGGAGCTGTTTCCCAGCTACTAGGGAAATGCAAATAAAAGCCACATTGAGGTTTCACCTAACTCCAGTGAAAATGGCCTTCAGACAGAAACCAATTAACAACTGCTGGCAAAGATGTGGTGGACTACGGTGCTCTACTCCACTGTTGGTAGAAGTATAGACCAGTGCAGCCAGTATGGAATATGGAAGTCAGAATGGAATATGCTCAGATAATTGAAAATTGATCTACCATTTATCACAGCTATCCCTCTCCTGGAAATATATCCAAATGAAGTGCAACCTGCATATGAAAAAGTGACCCACATCTCTATATTTATAGCAGAACAATTTATAGCAGAAAAAGCATGGAAACAACCCAGATACCTGACAGAAGAGGAGTGGATAAAGAAACTGTGGTACATAGTAGTCCATGGAATACTATCTAGTCATTAAAAAGAATGGAATTATTTGCAACAAAATGGATTCAACTGGAGACCTTTATACTCAGTGAAAAAAGCCAGTCCCCAAAGGACAAATATGATTTGTTATTTTCTCTGATATAAGGCAGCCTTCATGCAAATATATATCCTCATAGATGAACTGCATAATGGAGACTAGTAACATATATTGCAGTATACGTCAGTACTCCTGAAGAAAAGGAGAACTCCCAATGAGTTAAATATACCTTGACAATTTGATACAGATTTCCTACCATTGTGTATACCTACAATGTCATGACATACTTAAATAGCAGAATGTTGGATTTGTAACTGTCCTCAAGGACTATATTACTTTAACAATGTGGAGGAAAAGGGTAGGAGAGCTAAATGGGAAGGGAGGAATGGGGAAGAAAAGATAGGAGTTCTTATACCTACAATACTGTATTATGGAAAACAAAAATAACGATAAAATAATAACAAATAGAATGCTAGTTGGCACAGAAATCTAAATTTTAATTATAATTTTGCATATGATATTAATGGTTTTAGTGAAATATTGGTATTCTACCTATTAACATCCCTCATAAAGTAGTTTAACTTTGAACTCCTGGTTTTACAAAGAGTATTATTACCACATAAACATCTCAATATTTTGAAAAGTTTTAGAGCTAAGTTTGGGAAGCTGGAGTAATAGAAGAGAGCACTGTGTTGGAATCAATGGCTTTAGTCTTCTTTGCTAGCCAAGAGCTTTACTACAAAGCAATTGCGTGCTCTGTGTCTTTGCTTCTTTATCTGTAATATGTGACAGTACTGACACACTCAATAGTTCCTCTCTTTATTCCCATGAAAAAAGAGAACCTAATTCCAAGTGGTGTTCATCAGAAAACTAGTCTTCTTCAAATCTGTACATTGGAGAGTATAAGAGTTTCTTTCTGTTTTGTTTTTCCTAAGGAACAATATGTTCCAAAGATAATCCAGTCTATAGCTCTATACTCTACCATGTAGCTTAACAACAGAATTTTATCTCTCTTACACTTACCTGATGCACAGAGCAGTGTGTTGAAAGTTTCTTCCTTTTCTATGCCTTCAGGCTTTGTAATGAAAGGAAAAGAGATAAAAAGGTCAAGCGACACTGAATGGATCGAGGGAAAAATCAATTGTTTTAGAGGAGAAAATGCTGGTGAAAAAGTTGATTGGCCGACCCATCTCAGTTCTTGAAAATGAAGCTTCAGAGTCACATAATATTAGATAATGCTATATGATGTAATTAAAAAAACCTCACAACTCAGAAAGAATACCAACATACCTCAACTATTAAGGTCTTGACTACAGTGTCCTTCTGTTGAAGTGTGGGAACTTCAGTCACCTCATTGTCGCACAGTTCCTGAGATTGCAAGGCCTCTGCAGTAGCAGTGAAATTCACCTTTCCTGGGGAATAAGGTTCTTAAGAGTTAAATGGCAATTCTGCATTGAAGGATTTCCTCTCTTCCAGTCCCCCAACATGTCTAACAGTTTCTTTCTCTTGAGCAGTCTTGGAGTTCATCCAGATTCAGTCATCCAACCTAAGAAGTGGAATTAATGACCACGTTTGCCACTTACCCAGAGATGATGGAGTCACAGCCCAGGATATAGTTTTCTGCCTATTTCCACAGACACAGTGAGATTCCTTGTTCTTCTCTGTTGGGACAGCCAGGAAAGCCGACGAGACCTCCAGCTGCACCTTGACCTGTCCCCACACCAACGAGAGGTTTGTGAGAGGACACAGGCAGATGGAGGGGTCAGTAGTAGGAGAGAGAGGCTGAGACTGACAAACATACCAGGTCAGAAACTAAGGAGAATGTTCAAGCAAGGTAGATCCTATGAAACGTTAGACTTTTTTTTTTCTTATTTTCCTGCCGTAAGCCTAACCCTAGCACATAGACATTTGTATTAAGGGTACAGAAACACTGACAGAAATTAGGATAGATACTCAGCATTTCACCTTGGGCCAACACAAGGGAGGAGTATTTTTTTTAGTCACAATTGAAACACAAGGTAAACAGAGGATATCTGAATTTAGAAACAGATATCGAGGCCCCAAGAAAAAATGATCTTTTTACCCTGCACCTATCAGGTATCTGTTTTACACTAAAATTAGAATAATTCATACCAGTTCTGATTCCTCAAAAAGTGGTTTAGGAGACCTAGGTATTCAGGGGTGACTTTCTTCAACTTTCACTCATCTTCAGGGAAATGCACTTACCCGAATGCAGTGGGACAAGTAATTGAACACGGTAGCTTTGAGTATGAAGGCTTCTCCTCGCACCACAGAGTAAGGGAGCGTGAGCTCTAGAAAGAAGGGCTGGAAGACTTCAAGAGAGATGACAGGGGACAGGCCAAGCCCTGTGGTTCCAGACAAGCAGAAGGCATTGGCCTTCCACTCTGTAATGGTGTCAGGGACCTTCACTGATAACTCACTTCCACCCGAAGAACTGAGGAAAGGGAGAAGAGTAGAGTGAACAAAGTTCATTTTTAGCCCAAACCATAGCTGATTATAGAACATTGCAGCAAACCTGATGAGGAAAATGCTAAACTTGATCTAAGTTTTAATGAGTCTAGTGATGTCTCTGGGTGTTTTTCTCCTTCCCTCCTTTCTTCCCTCTCTTCTTTCTTTTATTTTTCCCTCCTTTTCTCCCCTCCGTCCCTCAGCTCTCTCTTCTTTTAATTGGAAGGGTAGCCTCCTGTTTCTATTATTTTTTCATTTTCTCAGAACCGAAGAAACACTTTGTCTAGATAGGAGAGAAATGAACTATGAGCCTAAATATGAACCAGAAATGAGTACAGCAAAACTGAAAGGGGGCAGATAGCATCAGGGTCATAAAACAGGATTCACATCTTCTCTTAAACTCCAGGCAATACACAACTCACTCAAGCACCACTAAATCCCAGATCCAGGTCTCAGGGAAGTACTTCCGGAGTGTCTCTTTGGCTTGCATGGTCTGAGAGAGTAAAGGCATCAACATTGGGGGAGCCATAGCTCCCATTGCACCTATACCAGCACCTGGCATTGGCATCGGCATCATGCTACGGAGAGGCATGTTTTCTGCAGCTCCTGTGGGAAGACAACACAGAGGCCTCAAGTTTATATCAATTTTTGTCGTTGTTTTTTATTTGCTTTATTTTTCAAGTAGAATAAGATAATATACCCAAAGAATGTTTGCTCTTGGAAAAATTTCAATGCCCAGATTGTTTCTTTGTTCATAATCTATTCGTTCTGTTACCAATCGTATTGATTCTCTGCATTGAGCCAAATGCTTTTCACTACATAACTAAAAGGAAAGGTACAGCTCTAAGAAGATTGTCCATCTGGTCAGCATGATCAGCTAGCTCCCATCAGGAAGGAACAACATGGAAGAACAGATTCTCAAGCATGATTTTCTTAGGTTTAACCGTGAATGCAATATGGAGATATAAACATTGAACATTAGGTGTTCTTGACAGCAGGGACTCACAAAAGGAAAAAGAACACGTTTTGGCCAGAAAATGTTTGCCCAAGTACAACGTTAGGTGCCTGTTGACATGTAGCAGAGGGAAATGGTAAGAGTCCTCCAAGAAAAGGCTGACCAAAGTATTAATGGGTAGGGAGGGATGCTTTTATTAGAATTCTTGTGCTGAGGTTATGTTTCACATAGATGAATAAACACTGAGTGTATGTAATAGAACAAATGAATTGGATTTGTTAAATTCGATTGCTAATAAGTTAGATTTATTCATTAACTTGTTGGCTTAATAAACATGGAAATTTTATTCCAGAGATCAGCAGGCAGTATCTTTAAAATTGTTTTTATAATAAAACGATTATATCTTTATATATTTTCTATGATATTACTTTCTTATTATAATTATATGTAGCTCTGAAATTATAAATGCATGTAATCTATATAAGATAATAGCTTCAAATATCTCTTTTAAATCCTTCATTACAATAATTTTATGAATTCTGGAAGTAGCAACTATGTACAATAAGTGTAGTGAGTAAAGAAATGCTTCAAGGTAATTAACCTTTCACAGAGTATAAGTTAGACTGAGGTGGGAAAAACTCAACCAGGAAGGTAAACAGGATATATGTTTCAATGAAATCATGAGAAACAAGAATAAAAGAATGTACCTGAAAAGGAGAGATAGATAACAAATAATAAGTAATAAATAGTAAATAGTAAATAATATTTGTGATAAGGCCATGATGAAGTCTTGAGGAGTTGTTGGGCCATCTCATGAATATGTTTTCTCTTAGGAATGGAAAGGAAATACATACTTAGTATTGAGGCATGTGAAAACAATTTAAAGTGCTTTGCAGCGTTTTCAACAAAACAGCATGCTGTTGGAAAGAATCACAATTAGGTGTTTTCAGTTCAAACCACCTCAGTGAGTTTGGAATTATCATTTTGAGTTTAGATTTGAAGAAAATGAGCTATCTAAGGTTTAGGTGAGTCTGAATTTTGTTTCATGGTCATAGTAGGCAGGGTATGATGAGGAATTGGTCCTTGATTCCTAAAACATTTGTTCTTGTCCCATTATGTAGGATTTTCTTTCTGTTCAGAGAGTATTCTTATTTAACTTCTTTTTTGTCAACTTGAACTTCATCTTTTGTCTTACTAGGTAAATAATCTATTGGATTAAAATGTATGTTTCTTTTTTTAATAGAATAAATTTGTCATACCTCCCTAAGTTGTTATTACAAAGATGAGCAGGCTACATTAAAATATGCAGAGGGGAATGTCTACAATCTGATGGAAGTAGAAAAGAATAGACTGTTTTTAAATGTCTCATTATTTCCATTTATACTTAGAAAACAGACTAGTAATATGTGTGCCAAAAAAATGAGACTTTAATATATGTTCACTGTATCCAAAGGCTTTCAATTTCATAAAAAATACATGTAAGAGATAGTTCATATCTATAAGATCCTAACCACTTGTGTTAGGGAAACATGTGCAGGCAGAATTGGGATATGCTGTTTCTATCCCAGCTGTGAATTCAGGGCCAAATTTGCTGTTTCTTCTCCGAGATCATGACCCTGACAGACATGCTAGAGATGATGGAGTCTCCAGATGAAAGTAGACTGGCCATGCCTGACTTGGTTTTTGGCATGAGCTGTCCTTAGAGAGATGCTGGACTCATAAACTGATTTTGTGTAAACAAAAATTGAACTGTTATATGTTCAGCCACTGCAGCATGAAGTGCTTCCAAATATTTACAGAAAATGGAATTAAAGGAGAAATTTATTTTGGTTCAAAAACTCTGACACTAAAGATTTTCAAAAAATTGTGAAAACACATCTTAGAAAAAATGGGTGTGGATTGTGTGCATTCAATGTTATGCTGAGTAATTCAGGCATTTAATCTCCAGGAAATCAATAGAATCTGAAATAGCAAGATGACTGAGGGCTAGAACAAAAATTTTAAAAAATTGTTGATCCTGGTGTCAAGGAGGGAAGAGTACTTGACTATCAATTAAAATGGGGGGGGCATTTTTGGCAACTTTGAAAAAGCTACTGCAGATTCTGCTGTCTTAACATCCAATACTTAAAGAAATGCTAGTTATCCCAACCGAACACAGGAAAACAATACTTTTCTACCCTCTAGCACCATCTTACCGAATATACCACCTGCTGGTATTCCTGCAACTGGTACAGGTACTGCACAAAACCTGGGTTTACGGATTTTTGAGTTGGTAAACATGTTTAGTCCTACAGACTGGAAAAAAAATATTACTTGATAAGGCATATAGTGGCAATCTGATCCTGAACAATTCAAAATCATTTCCTGATTTTGTATCTGTTTCACTTTCACTATTACTTATGATCTATTACATATTACTTGTGATCTATTTCACTATTACATATGATCATCATGGAACTTCACACAGTGAAATAGTGAATAGTGTTGAAAGCTATTTTGTAAATATGAAAATGAAGTCACAGAAGGTCCAGCTTGATCAACTAGTGAGTGAAATTGGAATTCAAACACATTTCTTCCAATTTCTATTTTTAGATATTGTCTGTTGTATCTTTTGGCTCTTAATCTTTTTTTGCACCTGGGAAGCTATTTTATTCCTGGATGTTTTCTTTTTCTGTATAAGGAGGGAGGGGAGAAGACTATATCTCTGAGGACACGCACACAAACATACAAAGAGAGAGAAGGCATGTGCTAGAAATCGAAGGATTGCATACATACTGGAGATTTTCCTTCACAATCTCAGAAAAATTTCATTTTGTTTACATTTTGTTGGACAACATGACCTTCCCTGAACACTCGGTTTTCCCCTTACTTGATTTGTCCTTTTCCTTTGTTCACCTTCAGTTTCTCTGAAAGTCTGAATCCAAAATACACATTCAGACATTCCTAATGTTCATCAGTTCTTAGCCTCCTACTTCTTCAGGGTTAGTCATAGAAGAACTCCACCTGCTGACTTATCTCAGAGACTACAGGAAACCATGCACTCCAAGGTACAGCTGCCTGTGGTAGGTCATGATATAGGATAGAATGAAATGAATTCTTAAAGATGAATAAACCAGGGACCAATGTTTCGTGCAACATCGTACAGCAGATTGAATCTTCACTTGCAACTCCAACATCCCATACTGCAGTACCACCATTTCTATTTGAGTTTGAGTTCTGGAGTCTCTTCTTACCATCCATCTCCATTCTAATGTATCAGGGAAACAGCAGGAGATGGTCCAAGTACTTGGGACCCTGCATGAAGTGTAACCCAACAGATAAAAGACCTCTCTCTGTCTTTTTGCATCATTCTACCTTCAAAATAAATAATAAATGAATTTTTTTAAAAAGCAAAATATAGGCTTTTTTAAAAAAAAAAAGATTTATTATTTTGATAGGTAGTATGACACACAGAATGAAGGAAAGACAGAGGAAGAGATCTTCCATTCTCTGGTTCATCCCCCAAATGGTTACAACGCCAGGCTGAAACCAGGAGCCCTGATCTTATCATAAGGGTCTAGTGGTCCAAGTTCTTGGGACATCTGCTGTTTTACCAGGTGCATTACAAATAGCTGGTGGGAAGTGGAATAGCCAGGATTTGAACTGGCACTCATATGGAATACAAACACTGCAGGCGTTGGTTTAATCTGATACATCAAAGGAGAACCCCAGTGTGTACACTTAAAAGAAAATATGGAGGGTGGAAAGAAACAATTTGATGCCACCTGGGTCACCCATGTATATATCAAGGTCCCTGGGTTTGAGGGCTGTTTCCAATTCCAATTCATGCTTTCTATTAATGTAGACATTACAAACAGCAGGTGGTAGCTCAAGAGCAGCTTGGGCCCGTGAAATCCAATGGGAGACTTCAGTTGAGTTCTAAGCTCCTGGTTTTGGTTTGGCCTCATCTTGCCTATTGAAAAACCATTGGAGGCTGAACCAGTGGATGGCAACTCTCTCTTGCTCATTCTCTTTGCCTCTCTGTTTCTCTGTCTCAATCTCTCTGCTTCTCTCATACCATTATTTTGCTTTTCAAATAATCTAGTTAATACAGAATTTTTTATCAAGGTCTCCACCAGTTGGTGGATGATTCTGGAGACTCCAGAAGAGAGAAATTTAACTTCCCATCAGCCAAGTTGCTGACACCTATCACAAAAATTGAAGATGTTTTACTCAGTTACAAGATGTTAATCCTTTTTGGTAGTGACAAGATTTAATTTTGTAGTCTGGTTAACCTCTCCTTTCATAATTTCACTTGACTATAATTAATCTTAAACATAAACATTTAAAAATATATTAACATTTCTAATACAAGCTTGTTAATCTTTTCTAAGTGAAAGTCTACGTCCAGTCGTCCTTAAAATGAAGATTAAAGTATTGTGCTTAGCATATTCAGTTGTTTAACTACTCAAGCAGTACTGTGCACATGACTGACATGGTGGCTTCCAACAAGGCAATCACATTTCCAAGGATGTGAAGCACACTATGGAATAATATTTTGACTTGTTTTCATCACATGTTAGAACTTCTAGAATCACTAAGAGGAAAACATGAGGGTGGTGGTTAGGAGTTTTGGGATCAATTTGATTAAGATTTAGGGCCAAAAAGCAAGCAATTTGCTGTTGAAGGTGCTAGAGAATTTGTGCTTCTATATCTATATGTCTACAAACTTCTCTAACCCTGGGTGGTTCCAATATTTTCAGTTACTCATTGCTTTGCTGAGGTGAAGGGGGATCAAATCTTAGACACTGGAAGCCTTCATCATAGAATGAATCAGACACAACTTTTGGATTTTGTGGGGAAGAATTACCTTGAAGATATGGTCTACAAAGTCAATGTTGAAGATTTGCCTTGGTGTATAAATGAGTCCATTGTGGACAATGTCTCCTGCATTGATACATTCTTCATCCTCATACTCTGGACTTTCAAGTCCTCCAACAGAAACAGATTTTGTTGGTAGCAATTTATAGATCTGTAAAAGTCAAGAGAACAAAGAGAATAAATGTCAAATGTGGCAATGTTTAATATGTCAAAGACTATAGTATATGTTCAACATTCCCAAGGTTACATTGCTATAAAGCAACAGAAGAATCATGGAGAGAGTTTAAAGACTTAACCCCAATATTCTTGTTACGTGAAAGAAAAGGAAGAAATGAATTGATCAATGTTCTCATAGTCAATTTTGACAAAATAAAAATAAAGCACAGGTGTTTAGCTTTCAGATCAAACATCTATTGTATTTAAGTGACTGGTCATATTGGCGTTTGATTATTATTTATGATAGTTGCCAACATCCTTGCTGAACCTTGGCCTTTAAACTTTTCATTTGTTGAACACTTTATTTAGTGGAGTATTGAGTCTGAGTATAATGCAAAATTAGAAATAAGGGAAGAAAGACAAAAGGAAGGAATGAAGGACAAAAGAAAGAAAGAGAAAGAAAAGGAAGTGACAGAGAGAAGGAAGGGAGGAAAATGAGGGAAGAAAGAAAAAAGAACAAAAGAAGAAAGAGGAGGAGAGAAGAAGAAAGAAAGAGAAGGCAGTGAGATAGGGAGGGGGAAGAAGAAAGGAAGAAAGGAAGGAGGGAGGAAAGGAAAGAAAGGAAGACTGAAAGAAGGAAAGAGAAGGAAAGAAGGAAAGAGAAAAGGAAGGGTGGAGAGATAGGTAGATACCATTATGGAGTTAGAATTGTACCTATGAACTACACTGAATGTGCTCTTTGCATTAATGTCACACTGACCTGAGAATTTATGAGAATTGTGTTGTAGCAACTTATGAAACTTGTGTGTCACTCATTTGCTGTGAACTTGAGGATTGAATGCATGAATACAGTCATTTTAATGAAGGAGGAAGAAGAGGGAAATAAGGCAAAAGTCAAAAAATAAAAAATGTTCTGAATAGTAGCAACCAAAAGAAGAAACAAGTCTAGATTTATATTCTATTTTTTAATTGCAAAGTCAGATATACAGAGAGGAAGATCTTCTGTCCAATGAATCACTCCCCAGGTAGCTGCAACGGCTGGAGCTGCGCCGTGCAAAGACAGGAGCCTGGAGCCTCCTCTGGGTCTCCCATGCGGATGCAGGGTCCCAAGGCTTTGGGCCGTCCTGGACTGCTTTCCCAGGTAACAAGTAAGGAGCTGGATGGGAAGTGGAACTGCCAGGATATGAACTGGTGCCCATATGGGATCTCAGCACGTGCAGACAAGGACTTTCACTGCTAGGCTACCACACCGGACCCGGAGTTTATATTGAATTCTGGCAGAAAATACATACCCACAACCAATAATTATTACCCACTAATTAAATCACCAAGCAACTGCTAAACACCTCATGTACCAAATCCTGTTCTAGGTATGGGGATCCAAGATTGCTCCATCACCAAGGATATCACAGAGCCTCAAACGAGATGGTCTACATAAAACACTGTGCGCAGCGCGTTTCTTGTGAAGTTACATTTCACCTGTCGCTCTGAAGGACTGGTCTGTTGCAGTTTCCAAGATGATCTTATGGGAGCATTTTGTGAGTTCTGAGTTAGAGGTGGGACTCACCGATTGAGGTGAGAGCTCAGCCTCAGGCTTCATCAACAGCACGCTCTGATCCACTGCACGGAGGGCACAAAGTGAGAGAGGAGAGGCCGTGACCTTCAGGTGTGTGTTTGAGGCTGGCAGACTCTGGGATGGGAGGAAACTCAAATTCACCTGTAAACAAGATGTAATTATAGCAGCAACTTTTCCAATGATTGTCTCAAACCTCTGCTCTACTTCCTTTTTCTTTCTCCATTTGAATTCAGTATTAAGGAATTAGTCATTCTAGGAACTAACCAGTAAGCCTCTCTAGAACTCCCTGGAAATGACATTCCACTTAACATGAGCTTCTGACTCCTTATCTAACCGGTGTGATCTAATTCCTTATCTGTGCGGTGATTCTTGATCATGTTGAAACAGAATCCTGAATGGAACCTGCTGTGGATGAACTCTTTGTGTACCATTTTTGTGTTGAATATGCTTCACCTCTGAGATCAGCCTACTGAACTCTCCTCTAGTGGGCACTATTAGCCTTTGGAATGTTTGAAGTGATGCAATTACTGTCTGTTTTGCTTGGGCTTTATTGGGCTACAAACATTAAATAATGAAAATGCATTTAAATCAATTGTTTTAGAGTGCAGAGAACTGGGAGTACATTTTGTTACGGTGTTATAGAGAAATTGTCTCAGAGACACACTCTGAGGAACTAGAAGTATTTTTCAGATTTGATTCCAAGGAGAAAATTACTCTTTCACCATGTATGTTTTTATTTTACCTCTCTCAGGCTTCAGAATGTGCGGAGAATAATGACTCAATGGAAAAAGGCCAGAGTGTCACTTCTAGAACAAGACAAATGTGGAGGAAGTTGTAGTGCATCAGGGCCATTCCAAAATGTAACAGTCAACTCCCCTTGCTTAACAGGTAAGACATGGAAGCATGAAGCTGGCAACTCTTCCCAGTAATAGGAAACATATAGAAGATTCAAAGAAAGTAGAGCCACACTGGCAATCACTGCGTCTTTAGTAAGATGACATTAAAGATTTGCATAAGCACTGCTTTTATTTGTTTTATGCCTAAAAAGATAATCTAACTACAGTTTTCATAGTATAAATGTTTACCTGCTATTAACATGTATACAACACATTGTGGCACAATGGTTTACACTACTAGCTTGAACCACCAGCATCCCATATTGGAGAGTCAATTCAAATCCTGGATTCTCTCTGCTTCAGACCCATCTCTCTGATAATATACTTGAGAAAGTACAGAAAATGACCCATTTACTTGGATCTACACCATCCCTGTGGAAGATACAGATGGAGTATACGATCCTTGGCTGTACCATAGTAGCCATTTGGGGAGTGAACCAGAAATTGGAAACTGGAAGATTTATTCTCTCCCTTCTCTCTTTCTCTCTTGCCTTTCAGCTAGATAATAAAAACATTTCTAAATTTCCATAGGGTTCTCATCAAAGCGTCCTTCTAGATTTATTTTGACAATGACATCTAAAGTATGCAGATTTGATCTGATTAATGTTAAGAGTTTGTTTCCAGGGTGGAAAACATTCATAAACAGCACCAAATTCTGTTGATGAAAGTTTATTTATATCTCAGTGAGACTCATATTTCAGCATTCTATTCTTCAAAAACAAAACCAAAAAAAGATATCATTTGCCCCATGCTGTATGCTTATGCTACATTAATTAATTATAGCTTCCAGGCTATGCTTTACAAAACAAGTACATGCATATGTCTCCGTTGTGTGTCATCAAACTGAAATGGTGCCCATGGCAGCTTGCTGTTTTCTGTAGCAGTATATATACATGCAAGTATGGTAGAGGTATAGCAGGGCAAAAGTGCTACAGCTCTGGCAAGTATCATATTTAACTGACATTGTGATAGCAAAATATTTAAAAATATAAAGGTTTATAGTGGAACTGATTTTAAAATCCACATGATTTTTATGAAAAAATAAGAAAAGTGCTTGTTGTGGAGGGCCTCTGGTGCAGTGACTAAAACACCACTTGGGATGTTTCCATTGCATATCAGAGTGCATGGGCTCTGCTTCCAGTTCCAGCTTTCTGGTACTGCATGCCCTGGAAGCAAGCTCAAGTGACATCTATGTGGGAGACATGACTGAGTTCTGAGCTCCTGGCTTCAGCCTGGCTCAGAAGAGGGGAGACATGGAGATCTCTCTTTATTTCCCTCCTTTTTCTCTCTCTCTATAATTCTTTCTCTGCCTCTTAACCTCCCTTTTAAATTATGCTTTTGTCCACTTAATTTAGACTTTGCCATTGAAACTCTCATGGTAGTGGTATCACACTTGGCCCTTTTTAGGAAAATATTTATTCGTGTATTTGAAAGAATGAATTGCAGAGAGAGACAGAGAGAATGATCTTGCATCTGCTGATTTATTCCCTACATGGTTGCTATAGCCAAGGTTGGCCTGGCTGGAGCCAGGAGTTGGGCACTCTACCTGAGGCTCCTAGGGTGGGTGCAGGTGCCCAAGGATTTGGGGCATCTTCATTGCTTTCTCAGGCCATTAGCGGTGGGGGGGTGGGGGGGTGGTGGTGGTGATCAACAGTGCAGCAGCTGAGACTTGAACCTGAGCCCATACAAGATGCTGGTGTTACAAGAGGTGGCTTCACCGCAATGCATGTCTCCACCCTGTATCTTTAGAGGTACTTTGAAAGAACGTTTTGGAGCACTGCATGTTGCTCCCAAATATAACTTTCTTGATATCCATGCTTCAAAAAAAGGGAGAAGCTAAAGGACTAGGTTTAAATAAAGCAACCCACCTTGTTGGCAAAACAGTTTTCAATCTCCAGGTCCTCAACGTCTGCGATAATTTCTCCATCAGGTAAAACAGCATAAATAAGAACGTGAGCAGTGGGAGCAATGTCCGCCTCCACGCGGAAGGAGAAGGAGAACTCTCCTTTCACTGGGGAGGAAAGACAGGTCAAGGTGACAGTTTAGAAAGGAAATTCTCAATCGTATAAAGAAGGGGTCCTCTGATAGGTAACTTTCTCACATTTTCAGCCCGAGTACAGTAAGAGAAACAGTTATACAACTGTACACATAGTAGTTACATACAGGCTGAACTAAAGCATTTTTCCCCCAGAGATACAAAGGCCACTACGACCATTTGCACATTTCCTTTGTCAAGGTAGGAAAATGGAGGAGCTACCGACCCCTTGATTTTAACCTGGTGAGACTTACAACATCAAATATTGCAAGATAATAAATGTGTGTGGCTTTAAGCCAGCAAATGTGGATTTACATGCCACAATGTTAAAAGGAATTGATTAACAAATATAAGATTTTTTTGAAGTCTGTAGCATAAAAATGGAATTGAAAGACAGGTTTATTTTGGTACAAAAAATCAAATCCATTTGTCTGGAGCTTTTTCAAGACTCTCTGATTTACAGGGTTTTCCTTTGGCATATATTACTGTGTTTTCATACTTTTTCTATATTTTGAAGATATTTAATTTGGAAGTGAATATGTTCCACTTTAGACATAGAATTTAAAATATTGATGTTATAAAAAGTTTAGAAATGCCGAATGGTTATAATGGAGCTAAGCAGGCTACCATGTTAACTTTCCCGTATTTAGACAACAAGAAGGTTGGTGACCATTTCTTTGAGGAAAGCTAGTTCCAGGTTGTTAACTGTTTCTCAGGACTTTACAAGATGAGAGAACAAAAACAATCTTGGAAATACTTACAGTCTCCCTCTGTGATGCTCAGCACATGGATTCCTGATCTTGAAATACTTCCTCTTGCTTTGATCTGAAGACAGAGGGAATCATATTCATTCATTGTTACTTGGAAACAGATTGACCTTACTGAAAGATATTCATAATATGTGCCTGAACAATAACTTTACCAATCCAATCCAGAAGATATTTCCCATCCAGTCATTTTCTATATGTGTGTGTGTGTATATATATATATATACACACATATCTTGAATAACAAAATGTATAATTTAATATTTTCTTTATCTTAACATATCTATTAAATGTGCTTCAAATTTACATTTTGTTTCAATAACTATCTTACACACCTAATGTATGTAAAGTGATATATAATGGGGAATGGCATTTCGACACATACAGGCACTTGCAGCTCTAGCATGCCAATTTAAGTCCTGGCTGCTCTACTTCAATCCAACTGCCCACAAATGGGCCTTGGAAAACAGGATTGTGGACTCTGAACCCCTGCCATCCATATGGGAGACCAGGTTGCAGTCCTGGGCTGTTGGCTGACACCAGCAGGCCATCACAGCTCTATGAAGAGTGAACCAGAGGACTGAATCAATTATTTCTCTCTTTCTCTGTTTTTTTTTTTTTTTTTTGCAACTGCCCTTCAAACAAATTTAAAACATCCTAAAAAAAGCAATATATAGCAAACACAGATACAAAATTTTAAAAGTGATCTCTAACACTTATTTCACTTTTTTAGAGAAAAAATATGTTCTAGGCACTGAGATAAATTTCAATTCAATTGTTTAATTTATACAGTAAATCTATGAAGTATGTAATAATCTCTAATATTCGGACATTTTTTTTCTTTTGGAAAGATTTATTTTATTTGAAAGGTAAAGTAACAGAAAGAAGGGAAAAGGACAGATGGAAAAAGAGATCTACTATCTGCTAGTTCACTCTTCAAATGGCTGCAATGGTAGGGCTGAGTCAAGACACAACTCGCACCAGGAACTTCATCCTGATTTCTGACCTGCATGACAGGGACCCACGCACATGGGCTCTTCTCTGATGTTTTCCCAGGTGTGTTAGCAGAAAACTGGATCAGAAGTGGAGCAATTGCAACTTAAACCAAGGCTCTGGTATTAGCTGCTGTTGTAGCAGCTGGTAGTTTAACACTCTGTGTCACAACACAGAGCCTGACATTTCTCTTTACAGAGACTATAGGAGAGAAATGATCCAAGTTTACGCCAATGGGAAGCAGAAAAAAAAAAGTTACAATTATAACATTAATTTTTCAGCATTTTTATACAATTAAGAAAACATGTATAATTGATATTCCTTTGAAAATATATTTAACTTTTTCTTCATAAAGCAATTCATTGTAAACAAATAACAGCTTTGGGCGTTTTTAACCTAGGAATACACGTTGTTGTGTTGACCTCAAAGCTGTGTCAACTTGTGATATGCTCATTACTGTACTTTGCACTACATCAATCATGAGCTTTGTAAATTACTTATATAACTTATTTTCATACAATTTGTATTAATTTTATAAGATTGTTTATAACCTTTATTTTCTTTTGAAAATATTTATTTTTATTGGGAAGGCAGATGTATAGAGAAAAGAAGAGATAAAGAGATAAGGTCTTCCATCCAATTGGTTCATTCCCCAAATGTCCACAACTAGAGTTGAGCTGAGATTAAGCCAGGAGCCAGGAGCCAGGAGCTTCCTTTGGGTCTCCCATGTGGGTGCAGAGTCCCAAGCTCTCAGGCCATCCTTTACTGCTTTCACTGGCCAGAAGCAGAGAGCTGGATCAGAAGTGGAGCAGGCAGGATACAAATTGGCATCCATATAGGATACCAGCACCATGAGGTGGAGGGTCAGCCTGCTGATCCACAATGTCAGCCCCATAACCCCCCCTTTTTTTCTTTTGAATCAGGTTTTTGTCTTAAGCACTTTCTTGTCCCACTCACTAATTTGAAATTGAAATTCAGCAAGAGAGAAAAGCATAAAAGTTTCAGTGATGACTATACCATAACTTAAAAATTAAAACATGGTTAATTTTCTAGAAAGGAACTTGTTATCAAGCAACAAAACAAAAACTCATCAGCATCGATGTTTCATAAAAGGCATCACTTTGGCGACAATCTACCAACATTTGAGTCTGTACTCTTAAAACACACACGGAAAGTTACGGGGGCTTTTATCCTTACCAAGTAATAGAAAGTTAACTCTTTTTCGTCTTTCAGAATCTGTCCGTTCAAGATGTAATATGCCCGAATATCCTGGGTTTGTCCACAAGGCACAGAATCAATAAGATCAAGTTGAACATAACTCTTGCTTGGTGAAAAGACAGAGGTTGCAACAATGTGTGCAGGTGTGTGATGCTCTTCAAGCCACAAGTGATTATAACAGTGGTTATTTTTTTTGTACGTGACCTAATGGAAAAATAAACAGACATAAGCTGTTACATTACACATAGATGTAATAGAACCGTCTAAATGCTCTTTCCTCAGTACAAGATAATTCATGAACAGCTTTTCTTATTATTGGAAAGTCAGATATACGGAGAGGAGGAGAGATAGAGAGGAAGATCTTCCATCCACTGATTCATTCCCAAGTAGCCCACGTGGCTGGAGGTGAGCTGATCTGAAGCCAGAGCCAGGAGCCGAGAGCTTCTTCTGGGTCTCCCACGCAGGTGCAGGTTCCCAGCAACTGCCTTCCCAGGCCACAAGAAAGGAGCTGGATGGAAGCAGAACTGCCAGGATATGAACCGATATCCATTTGGGATCCCGGCATGTACAAGGTGAAGACTTTAGCCACTAGGCTATTGCACAAGACCCCATGAAAACCTTTCTTAAAATCACTTAGATGTACTAATTCAATAGGTATTTCATTCGCTTTTCGAATCATTTGTGATTGTAAGTGGCATAGGAACATCTGAATGCTCAACAGGAAGCAAAGGAACAAAATGCCACAGGAACCAAATTCAATCTAACCTACAAATACGTCAAACATTTCAATGACCTACTAAGATGATTGATTCTCTGTTTTCTGGAACTGGACTCTGTTGTACCCAGAATACCTGAAAGTAAAACTTATCAACAGAATGTTCTTTTTCTTATGATTTAGGCTCTACATTGCTTAATTGATAATTCAGTTTTTTGTTACTTTTTTTGTCCTTGTCACCCCTTGCCTCTTACACAACTCTTTCCACTCACCGAAACAGAAATGGTGGACATTGTAAAGTTGGTGGTGTCAATGGAAATGTCCACCAATCCATTTTCATCAGTAGTAAAACTGAGAGGGATTGGAATTCCATCCACCTGGACAGACACAGCTTCGTTGGGAATCGGTTGATCCTTGTCATCAACCAGGAGAGCCTAGAAATAAGAAAGCAATAGTTTTGACACGGGCCATACATCAATGACAACTTGTACTTTTTGCTATGTTCACCTCATCGCATTTTAAGCTTTGCTATCATTCATTAAGAACCTTAGAAAACCAGATTTGTTTTCTGGGCTCTAACCTATGATATTTAAGAAATGGCTTTGAAGCTGGATGATATTTTAGTTATTTGTCAGTGAAAAGTCATAATTCACTTTGTGTATTGCTGGAGTAGAATATGATGCTTACAAAATGTCTCGCGTGGAATGATGAGATTGGCTAATGTGTGTTTCTATTGACCCACCTGCCTCTCCTCTGTGCTGGTGAGGCAATTGTGGTTTATTTTATAAGTTATTTGAAATAAGTCATGCATCATCATTAGAGCTTTCTGTTCAAAATCCTTTCTTCCTTTATAATTAACGAGAGAGAGAGAGTGTGAATCACACTCCCATCCATTAGTTCATTCCCCCAAGTGCCTGCAGTGGCTGTGGCAGAACAGGGCTGGAGCTGGGAGCTGGGAGCTCAAATTTGTTCTGTCAGGAAGGCTGGGATCAGGTGCCCAAAACAGTTATCAAACCCATGTTCCTCCGTATGGGATGCAGATGTCCTGTTCAACCATTGAAATGATTGCTTTTTAAAACTTAAGATTTTTGTTTCTATATTCCAAGGCCACTCGCATCACAAATTCACGGAAGTGAGATTGCAGTGTTACCTTTTACAGTTGCTTCATCACCGTTTCAGCACACGGTTCTACCTACTATCTCATGTCAGAGTGCAGGGGTCCTCCTAGGAGCCATTTTCTCTCGTCCACTGCCTGTCTCTGGACTCACTGCCTGATATGATTCCTTTCCTCTGTCAGACATGTTTTAATCCCGATAACTTCTCTGAGATAGCTAAGATTCTGGTTAAAACCACAACATGGTTTTTTTCCCCCCTTCTGATTTCCAATAACTTCTTATTTAATCTTTCGCAATCCTCCCTCTTGTCACATTACCCTTAGTTGAAACTGTTCTCTCTACAGTCCAAGATGATGTGATCATGACACTGCTCTGAAAATACTGTCACTGCTCAATGCAAAAGTCTTAATAGATATCCTCGGTGTCACTCAAGGTCTGTCTGGTTTATCTGCAGTCTTTCAGCCAATTTGGTTGTGCCTGTTGGCTTGGCAGCAGTCACACTGTCTGCCTTTTAGTCTTGGCCTATGAAAAGCTACTTCACACCCAGGACCTTTGCCCTTCTCCTTCTAGCCTCAATCCCTGGTTGTCTCATGCTGAGCCTCAGGTAGGCGGTTTTCTTACAATCTTCTTTCTACTTGAAATGGTCTTATCAAACTACATCTGTATTATCTATGAATTATTTTCTTGCCAAGTGTACACAAAATATTTAAAGGAGTGAAGAAAATTCAAAATATAAAATGATATACATATAATACATATTATATATATATAATATATATATAATTGCCAATTCAAACATTTAGCTACTTTGGAGAAAATTAAAAATGCTGGAAATCTCACATCTCCTGTATAAAAGCTGCTAGTTCACTCAACTAGATGCTGTCAGTTTTGAGCTTTTGCGCTGAAAATAAAAGAACTTTTGAAATTCAGTATTTAAAAATTCAACCACTTAGATAAACAGTGTATATTACTGTTTGAATGGAAAAAGTTTGATGAAATTATTATTTATACAGAGGCAGCCAGAGCTGATTCTGGTATCGGTTAAGATGCCAGAATTCTGATATCTGAGAATAGAATGCCATGGTTCAAGTCTACTTCCACTCCTGACTCCAACTTCCTGAAAACCTTAACGGGCATGGGATGGTTCCAGTATTTGGAATCTCATCGCTCCCGGACTGGGTTGCTGACAGCTTTCTCCTGGTCCGGCCCAGCAGTAGGAGCACTCTCTTTTCATTTGCTTATTTGTTTTTCTCCCATATTGTGATGCTATTTTCTCCAGTTTTTTTTCTGTCTCTCTTTCTTTACCTCTAAAAAATGTACACAAATGAATAAAAATTTTTAAATACACACACACAAACACACACAGAATAGAAATGTACTCAAAGTTTCAACCACTACATATACACAAATACAGACACACATTAGGAATTTTTTTCTGGATTTTGTGATTATATTTGCCTTTTAAATTTATAATTTTTTATCATTTGATTTCTTTTTTTTTTTTTAAGGTTTACTGAAAAGTCAAGTTTAATTACACAGAAAGAGAGCAAGAAATGTCCTCCTCCTTTGCTGCTGCATTTCCCCAAATGATTGCAACAGCTGGAGTCTGGGGTTGTGCCAGGTCAAAGCCAGCAGCCTGGAACTTCATCCAGATAACCCACATGAATGCAGGGATTGAAACATTTGGGCCATCTTCCCTTGGCCTCTCAGGTGCATAGCAGGGAGTCGGATCAGAAACAGAGCAGCCAAGACTCAAACCAAACACTTCTATGGGATGCTTACATTACAAGCAGTGGCTTGACTTGTGCTACAATACAGTCCCCATTTATGTTCTTACATTAAATACTCTTTTTGGAATAGATATGGATTTTAAAATTCATTTTCTAACTCTTATGTTCCAAAGTTGAATGTGTTGAAAAGGTATTTTTTACCTGCCCCCGAAAAGGTATTCCAAGTCTGTAACGTGATTTTACTTTTGTGAATTTCATTTTGCTTATATTATTTGTGATTTCACTCGATCCAGAGCCAGTTAGTTCCACCCCTGAAAAAGAAAAAAGTGAAGTTGAATAGCCCTACAGCTTCACCGCCTACCGCCATTTCAGCTTCACTCCATCGTAGCAAAAGATGATCCCTGTTTTGCTTTTCTTACCCTTTCCAGAGCTCCTTATATTTAGAATATGGAAGTTATTTGATAAACAGTTTGACGTTAGCTTCATATTCACATGAAACATTATGTTACCCTCATCCCTGCTTCATGGTATATTCCTTGTTCCACTTACTTGTTCTCAAGCTCTTATCTTGTGCCCTCGTCCATTCTTCATTTTGTATCTTTCACTTTCCTGCTTTCCCCATAAAGCTTCTGCCTGCAAATTCTTCACATTCATATTGACCTAAAAAACATCCTAAACTTTCTATCCCAAGCTACTTTCCTAACAAAAATCTCTCTTTTTATGGCATTGACAATGCAAGGCACAGCCAAGTCACCACACTTTTTCATTCAATGAATTTATGAACATATCTGTTCAGTCAGATAAAACACCAAGCTATTCTTACTTAAAAAAAAAAAAAAAAAAAAAAAAAAAAGGCAAGCCCCTGTGGTGCCACCTTGTGGCATTCTTGTCTCTCACACATTACAGGTACGTACACTCTCAATGATATTTTAAATATCATTTGAAGGTAACCCTTCCAGCAGCTTCCAGGAAACGTTACTCTTTTATTTCCTTCTGCTGCTCTGATGTCTAAGCTTGCTTGGTTGACTAACTTGACCCGTTTATCTCCTAAGTGGAGCTGTTTCTGTTGTGGGACTCCCTTTTGTCCTCTCTCCCAAATGTAACTGTGCCAAGTGAGTTCTAAGAGAGGACTTGGTACCTTTGCAAGCCCTTTTAGGAACACTGGTATATGATGGGAATGGGTTCAGATTTGCACCGCTGGGCCTGATGGTTCCCCATACTCTATGCGTTTCTATTGCACTATGTTCACCATTGTAATTGGCAAGAAAGCAAAATCTGTTGTTAACGTGCAGGGAGAAAGATTTCCACACACACCAGGACAGAAATCTTCACAGACGATTTGTGAATATTTCCTGAGGCAGACAGAAACGTGTCCTGGATATTTTGTGCATTCATTCTCTTTTAAGTTTGTCAGAGGACTGAATCTTTTTTTATTTTGACATTGCAAGTTTTAATTGATTGCTTTTGACATATTATCACAGCAATTCTTTTTCAGCTACTTCTTACTGTAACTATTTCCATAACTCAAGCCCCAAATTCAGCAAGTTGTATTTTATCTTTAAATAATATCCTGATGCATTTCACTGTAGCATTTTTTCATTTAGCCTACCCCATTATTATGTTGGCTAGAATGATATTTGAAAGGGAAAAATTCTCAAATGAATCTAAGAATAAATTGGATGTAGGTCCACTGTTCTGAATAAAGTCTATGATTTGTTTCCTGCCACAGTTTAGCATTTGCTTAACTTTCACATTCTTCCAAGATTTACTGTATTTTACACTTATAATAATTCCCTTTCCATTGCTAACCTTTCAAAATACCACCCGTTCCATATGAATCAGGTCAATTGTTATAGTTTGGTCATCACGTTGTCTTCATCGAGCTTTCTTCTGGCTCTCTATTAGAATTCATGATCTCTCTTTGTGTTCATTGGGTCCTTAGTGTTTGTGAAAATTCTATTGTGGCTATCCATGCATACAGAATTCTGTTTTGAGACACTTTACTTTTTAAGGAGTGACCACATCGCTCCTGGGCTCAGAGTGTACAATTTGTTTCACATGGAATAGAAGCTTGGTGAATGTACATCAAATGAGGGAATATTGAAAAACAATACCAACCTGTTCCCTCCTCTCTGACTGTGGCTTCCACTTGTATGCTCATGTTGTACCATCTTTGTCTCAGCTGAAACACTTTAGTCTTTACGAGTTTTGTGATGCATCCCTGATTATCTGCCTGAAAGGAAAGGAAAGAAATTCTTCAGCTTTCTGGTATATCATCAACAGAGACAACTCTCAGCTTATGAAGACTTTCATTGGTCTTAGGAATAAAAATTTTGAATGTTCTGGCAGAAATTATGTATTTGCTGTCTGCCCTCATTTCTGGAAATGTATTCAATTTCCACCTTCTTGGTGTTTCCAGGTACGCCATGATCCTTTCTAATTCTATCTCTTTGTATATGTTATTCCTCAATGGATAACTTTCTCACTCTCATTCTTACCTTGGCCAAGAGTTACTACAGCTCAAAATTCAACTGAAACGTAACATCTTCCAAAAAAGCCTTCTATAACAACTTCCCCTTAAATATGGACTGAGGATATTATGTGCTTAGCTGTGCTTTCCCAAAGTATACAACATTTGTTGACCAGATGAAGCTTTGTAGTAATGAAAGCTTCAGATTAAATATTGGAATCCATGTTTTAATACTTATTTTCCTTGTGGACTTCTACATGAAAACACTAACCATGTATAAAATTTAATCATATTGAGTTTGTTTTGTAGAGATGTCATAAACTATTTGGAAATTTAAAAATGAGTTCTAGTATCCTTAATAAACTGAACATTTTGTGGTTAGAGTCCTCTTATGTTTACCAGGATATTAATATTTATCTTGATGCTCATTATAATATGGGGGAGGCATCCAAAAGAAAGTGAAGTGAACATTATATTTTAATTCTATTTTTCTTGAAAATGTTGATGTATTTATGTCATTATTACTTTGACCTTTCATTTGTTTTAACTCAGTAGTTTCAATAATTGCCTTCTCTCTAACCTTACAATGGCTGGGTTTTTCACACATTAGGGTTTTACTGAGTTATTCTCTATCATTATTTCTCTGAAAGAAACCAAAAACCTATGTCTAAAATGGCCAAATTGCTGCCTGCACATGTTATCTATGTGAATATAAATGGCTTAAACTCATCATTCAAAAAACAAAGATTAGCAGACCAGATCAAAAAACAGATCCTATCTATTTGTTGCCTATAGGAGACACATCTCACCAACAAACACATGGAAATTGAAAGCAAAAGGATGGAAAAAATATTTCAGGCTAATGGAAAGGAAGAGCAAGTTGTGTAGCCATTCTAATATCAAATAGCATAGACTTCAATGCAAAAAGCATTAGAAAAAATGAAGAAGAACACCACAGAATGATCAAGGATCCATCAACAAGAAAAAATTATGATGATCAACATATATGCACTAAATACCAGGGCACCTAGCTATGTAAAACAAAATTTAATGGATTTAAATGGATTGATAGACTCCAATATAATAATAATGGGGGAACTTAACACCCCATTAATCTCAATAAATAAATCGGTGAGACAGAAACTCAGCAAGGAAGCAACAGATCTCAGACAATAATACTAATTGACTTAATTGATAGTTATAGAACCTTTCATCTTACAGATGCACAATATACTTGCTTTTCATCAGTACATGGAACCTTCTCCAGGATTAATTACAGTTTAGGCTATAAAACAAACCTTAGCAAATTTTTTAAATTGAAATCATACTATTTAACTGTTCAAAACGTCATGGAATGAAACTGAAGACCAATAAGTCAAAATACCCTTGAAGATATGCAAATACTTAAAAACGGGAAAATATGATACTAAATGAACAATGGGTTATTGAAGAAACCAAAGAGAAAACAAACAAAAATCTGCTTGAAACGAAGAAGACATCAACACAACAAACCAAAACTTACGGGACACAATGAAGGCAGTATTAAGAAAAAAGTTCATTTCAATCAATGTTGATGTCAAGAAGTTTAGAAAAGAATCAAGTAAATTGGCTAACCATGCATCTGAAGGAGCTAGGAAAACAACAGGAAAACAATCCCAAGATTAGGAGGAAAAAAATAAATAATCAAAATAAAGAAGGAAATAAACCAAATAGAGACCAAAAAAAGATCCAAAAGATCAATGAATCAAAGAACTGATTCTTTGAGAAAGTCAATGAAATAGATTCACCATTAGCCCAAGTAACCAAAAGAAGGAGGGAGAAGATGCAAAACAGACAAAATGAATTATCCGTATAAATTTGTGAGTTCACCCCTGAAGTGGTCTCCTAACAATTCCAATTAATCTCCAATATTTCTATGATTCTACTTGACACTGGTTCAACTGTAATTTTTATTGAATGCTATTTTATGTTATTAACAAGATATGGACTTGGTGTCCTGAGGAAAGCAGTTTCCACATACCTGTTGACTGAATTCTTCACAGACGTTTAGTGGATAATTGCTCCGGCAGAAGGAAGGTTGCTGGATGACGTTCCTGCATACATTAATGGTCACCAGAGAAGGGACGGGTTTTCCATATGTGTAACTGTAAGAACACAATGGTCAGAGGAAAAATACATCTCATGTAACTCTGATTGCATCCATTCATACAGCCATTTTATATTTATATACATTTACCTTGGAAGCATTTATTCTGGGAATGTGCCCTACATACCCAAACAGTAACACATATGTTACTACTTAACAAAGAAAGAATATTTAACAGAACCTTTGAAACTAATCCAAATGGAAAATTACCAATTTAGTTTTCCTCATACCCTTCGCCAATTTCAGTTGAATTTTGTTTCTAAGACTCTGTCATTTCCCTCTTTCTCTGCAGTCAAATTATCTCCCTTACAATTTTACTAACATAAACAGTGTCTGAATTGCTCTAGGGTAAAAAAAAAATAAACTAAGGTTATGTAGAGAGTAATTGTGCAATTCCCACCTAACTCAATCGTGTTCTAAAAGGATAAGTGAGCAGTTGGATGGGAAAGTAGTAGCTATACAACAAAAATATGATATGTGACAATACCCTAATGACTCCGTTTCATTCAGCCAAATATGATGAGACAATATGATGCAATGCTGAAATGCATGGGTCCTGCATTGTGCCTTACCATCACCTACATGGAAATTACCTGATACATGCAGTGAGATGCAGGTTCCTGAATACTCATGTTTATTTAGGTTAGTAGGTAAGGCCAGGGAATCAGCGCTTTAAGAACTTCCCATATCTCCTGAAGCACACTGAAGCCTGCAATTTATTTTCATATCCCTACTTGGAACTAGATAGGGATTAGGGTCAGAGCCCCAACCTTTCCTCTATTGTTCTTTTCCTCATGAGCTTTTTAAAGTACTAATAAATCATTTGCTAAACTGCAATTTTTCTCGAGTCTCATCTTTAAGCCTTAGTCAAAGGACTTCTTGGAAAAAAATCAGGACGTTAATGTTGATGTTGTTCATGGCATTAGCAACGTTTCTTGTGCGTATGTGGAGGAGGCTCTAGTGAATTGAAAGGCAACTGAGGAAGAAACGACTCTGGTGTATATTCTTAATTCTACCATGTATTTCCAGGACTTCAGCTACAGCACATGCTTGGTTTCTACCGAGTGATTTTTCCATGCCTTTTTATGCTTTAAGAAATTAGGAGCAGTAAAGAAGATTGAGATGGTAGTACAGAGAGTGACACAGAAAGTGTGGCTGTGAGCTCCATAATTTAATGATTACGTTTAACACAGTGTCTGGGATACATAAGGCTCCATAGTGCTATACACATACACTGTTATATTAATTATATATAATCATATATATTGTTATGCTTACTTCCCCATTTTATGATTTTTCTGTGAGTCCCAAATTATGTAGATTAATATATTCACTTCTGCTTTCAAAAAACAGGATGTGTGTTAAAATGTTAGAAAACATTAGCTCCACATGTGCTTTCAGAGCTCTGCTTCACGTTTCTCTGAGTTATTTGAACTATTTTACAATAAAATAGGACCTCGGCTGCGTGGCCTAGCGGCTAAAGTCCTTGCCTTGAACGCGCCGGGATCCCATATGGGCGCCGGTTCTAATCCCGGCAGCTCCACTTCCCATCCAGCTCCCTGCTTGTGGCCTGGGAAAGCAGTCGAGGATGGCCCAATGCCTTGGGACCCTGCACCCGCGTGGGAGACCTGGAAAAATTTGCTGGTTCCCAGCTTTACATCAGCGCAGTACCGGCCGTTGCGCTCACTTGGGGAGTGAATCATCGGACGGAAGATCTTCCTCTCTGTCTCTCCTCTTCTCTGTATATCTGACTTTGTAATAAAAATAAATAAATCTTTAAAATAAAATAAAATAGGAAATAACGATTTTTTAAATTGAAAACTGCTTATTTTTTTCATACTATGCATTCCCGTTAACAGTGGTGCAGCGTTCCAAATGCAGAGCCAGACTGCTGTAGTTAACTGCGGCCTGACATGAATGATCTAGGATCATTTGAATTAAGTTTTAAAAATGTCTTTATGTGAGAGTTTTCTCATCATAAAGTAAGAATGATAATTTTCCCAACATGACAGATTAGTGTAAAACTAAAACTATTTGTGAATACAGTTATCTCTCTGACGCTGTCATTTCAAATATCCAGTAAATGATTTTATTA
Organism: Ochotona princeps; assembly: GCF_030435755.1. Classification (NCBI taxonomy): domain Eukaryota; kingdom Metazoa; phylum Chordata; class Mammalia; order Lagomorpha; family Ochotonidae; genus Ochotona; species Ochotona princeps. The sequence continues at coordinate 4,422,102 of NC_080858.1, forward strand.
TTAGAAGTGTCATATTATTAAAAGTGTCATATGCTACCATCTCTTGCTCCTGAGTGGGAGCGTGTTAAACAAGTTGGATGAGTAATTCACACTCTAATAAAAAATAATTAAAAGTTAAGTAGCCATTATTTCCAACAAACCCATCAATAAAAGTAGAAAACAGAAGTGGGATTTTTTTTTTTAAATGAAAAAACTCACGATCCACAGACGGTCACTGGAAATTCTTCATCTAGAATACCAATCGTCTTGGGCATTTTTACTTTGACTTCAAATTTGGGCAAAACTGTGTTGTTGAAAAAACAGCAGAGAAAAAGAGGTGAGAGCGGGCAGCGGACTGTGTTAAATACCAGCAGTGGACTCTTGCAGAACCTTGTCAGACAGGCTCACAAGAAAGCACTTGGATTGCAGCGGGGAACGCCAGGGACCGTCCCAACAAGGAGCTGTCACTCACTACTGTAAGCATTCTGTACTTTGTTATCTCTGTCATGTTTCTTGCATTCTGCTTCGAATGTGTAGAGAGGTCAAAATACAGAGCCGTTAAACACAAGATCATCATAGCTGTGGTAACAGCAGGTGCAGTGGGTTCCTGTGTGTCCTTACTCTTTCTTTTCTTCCCAAACGCAGCTTCTGTTGACTAATGGAGCTCTGAGGCCCACCACCAGATAGATGCCTTGGGCCTGCTGAAGTGGTAGCTATGCATGGTAAGAGCTCTTAGCCCAGCTCCCATCACTTGTGCAAATTGCTAATCCTACAATATAACTTTATTCTTGGATTATAAAGATAGTTCTGGATAGTTTGCAAAAATCACGTGTTATGACAGAACTCCTTGATCACATCATGAAATACTTAATTTACATTAGAAAATTCGCATGGAGTATGTGCTTGTCCACACACTTAACATGCCAGCTAGGACACCCACATCCCAGATTGTAGTGTCTGATTTCTAATCCTGCTTCCACTTTCAATTCCAGCTTCCTGCTCACATTCATATCAGGAAGCAAAAAGCAATGGTTCAAGTACTTGGGTCCCTGTCATCCCCAGCTGAGAAATTTGAACTGAGTTCATGGGTCCTAACTTTGTCCTGGAACAACACAGACCTCTTCTCTCTCTTTCATCAACTTTTTTTTTCTGCTTGGGAAGGCAGATATATCTACAGAGCAAAAGATCTTTCATATGCTGGTCCACTCCCCAAGTGGCCACAACAGCCAGAGCTAAGCCAATCTGAACCCAGGAGCTTCTACCAGGCCTCTCAAACGGGTATGACTGCTTTCCCAGGCCACAAGCAGGGAGCTGGATGGGAAATGGAGCAGTTGGGATCCAAACCAGTGCCTATATGGGATCTTGGCAGATGCAGGGCAAAGATTTAGCCAGTGGGTTATCGCACCAAGTCCCCATCAAATAGTTTTTAAAGAATATGTAAGATTACTTGTCTGATTTAACTCAGTTATGTTATACTTTCGGTGATTACTTAGTTGAACTACCGTCTACTTGGCTACTAAATTACTATAATTTAAGAATCATAGTTGATGCAAAATAGGTTAAAGAGTACTGTGAGATAATCCCAAGAAATACTTAAAGTTGTAAGATATAGGTAACAAGCAGGTGTATAATGCATATGGATGCAACATTGTCTTAATAAGTTATGCTTCAATGCCAAAGAGTATTATTCAAAAATCTTATAACTCACTGATTTGGGAAAATTTCTAACTTTTCATGTACTTATATATTTCTTTGAAATGGGGATAATGTCTTCCATAGAGGGCAATTGTAAACATTAAATGAGACAGTTCATGAAAAGTGCTTAGTAAATACTCAGGTGGATAAGAACTTTGTTAAAGTATTATATGCTACACCTTTGCTTGCTACCAATGTGCAAAAATTCCCCAGTATCAACTAGTTCAATGTCACAAATGCCTTATGTAAGAATTCTTACCATATTCCTGAACCTCAAAGGAGTGTTCTGTTCTTTTTCCTGGCTGCCGCAGCACCACAACCTTGTAGGAACCCAGGATGGGTTCCACTGACAGTGGGAAAGAGAGTTGAGTGAGTCCCCCTTGCAGTTTGAGACTTTGCCACTGGAAAATGCGATTCTTCTTGGGATTCTGTAGGTACAATATTGTTAGTTCATGGAAACACTGAAAACATATACTTTCAGGATAAAGGGACAGCTTTTCAGATCAGAACCTTATTGGGAGCTGAGTGGCTTGTAAATTACTGTAAAGGGATTCAGCAAAGTTTTCTAAGAATGATGGACAAAGAGCAATAAGTTTACCAACTAAGAAATACTACAGATGATGTGTCATACTGATACCAGTTTTTGATATTATGCATATCCATTTTGCTCAGAAATATACAATAAGTCACTAAACTGCATCATCTCAAGAAATGTTTATTCCTCCAATTATATCTTGCCCAAAGAATGTAAGGAATGCTTATTTAATTTTGGTGCAAATAGGGGGGAAGCTATGGGAAAGGAGTATTTTAACAACTTGCAAGGGTTCGTATTCCAATTGAACTGTATAGTAGTGTACCCACCTTGATATAAACAACAGAGAACTGGAAAAAAAAAAAGAAGAAATAAAATGAGCATGTGATATAACATGGAAAAAAACATGAGCTCAATATTAATGGAGTTTATTGATCAAAGCAAGTGAGCCTCTTCATTTCTTACCCAAAAAAGGAAATGTCCCATTTGGTTCACAGTCCTTTTCATACTTAATTTTGGGATGTACCCCTCTCATGAAGTCATGCCTTTTCTTTTGTCAAATGACAAAAGAAAGGAAATTTTATCAGATTTTTAGAAAGCCTAGATAATAAGTTGATGACTGTTTTGCAAGTGGCATTTGCTTTTGTTTAAGAAAGAAACCAAGTGCACTTCTTTCCTTTTACTTCATAAAAAGAATTGAAATATACAGGAATGGAACTTCTGCTAGGAATTTAAGAATGTGGGTGATGAACTGCCTTGATTCCAACCCTTCACATCCTCCCAGCTCACCACAGGTAGCCTTACGAGATCTTTCCAATGGTAGATCTTGATATCTTTTATGCCTATCTCAGGTTTTCCAAGGGATAAACCTTACATTCTTATCTGTTTTCCCCAAGTTCATCCGCTGTTCCCAGACTCACCGTTTCATTCAAAGGGTGCAAATTGACATCCACAGAGACGATGCGGAATCTCACTGAAACACAAAGATTTTCCCCGTGTAACCCAGGAATTGGTAGCTCAGGATAGGAGCAGCCTACCAGAATGCTCAGGACTGACTGCAGAATACATAAAGAAGAGCCCTACTCCCCACCCAGTTACTCTTGTTTTGTCCGCCTCTACCTGTTTGTCCTGGTTTGTATATGGGCTTGTCTGTCTGGACAAAGACTATGCTGTCTGGCTCTGTGATGGGCACTGGTTTCTTCTGCATGAACTGCTGAGTTGGCCCCTTTACTTGCACCGTGATGAGGGACAAGGAAGGTGTGAAAGGCAACGCTGAAACCTGCAGAAAAGAAATGAGCTGAGGCGCCCCGTCTGCCCAGCTGTCAGGATGCTCAGGATGTTCCTGGTTAGCCCCCTAGGGAATTGGTAAGAGGCAAGATCTAAGGAATTAGATCTCCTAAGTTTTCTAAGTAGATATATAGACTGTATTAAGTAACGATGGGTTGATTTGATTTCAAGGGAAAACGTCATTGCAATAAAGTGATCTAATTCTTCAAACCATGACAACAAAAGAAGTGGCATACTTGCACATTCACAGCAATATAGTATTATTAAAAGGTTAATTACCTTTATTTTTCAAAGTCTAACAATAATTTTATGTTACTTTTATAGTATGCTACCCAGTGTGATTGAACAGTTTCCTTGTGAATCTTTGACTTGATCTTAATATTCCCAGTATTTATCTTTGCAATGGAAGGAGTATCATTCACCAGAAGTTTAAGATAAAATGAAATCCTTTTTATAAGTATTGTTGCCTTTCATATATTTCCCTAGAGCTATTTGTATGGCCTGAGCATATACAGTAGAATTTTCATGAACAGCATCTAATTTGGAAATCACTGTTTTCCTCATTCTCCTGGTTCCTTATGGTGGTGCTTCCATTTGTGAGGAATCAGAACACATACTATCGATTAATGATGCGCTTTGTCTACCAGTCTCCCATATGCCTGGGTGATACTGACAAGAAAAGGGCTGCAGAAAAAGGAGTTCCTCTGGGTCACCGGGCCTGTAAAGAGGTTTTTCTTCTGTGTTCCATACTCCAGAGTCATGGTCAACGTCACTGTCTCATTCAGGTGTTGAAGGAGAACACAGGCTTGTTCAGAAACGCCAGCAAAGAGTTCTGATGGAACCAACACTAGGTAATGCCTATGGAGTAGAGAAGTCTGAATCAACCATTGAAAAGTTCAAAGTCACTGCTATTTCTCAATGTTTGCAGGATCATTTTACAATGGATGACTAACCTTAGGACAGAGCCAGAGGACAGCAGAAGGGAGCTTCTCAAAATCTAACCCCGAAGGTACTAGGAACTCAAGGAACCTCATATCAAGCCTTGCACTTTTCCGGTTGTCATGGAAATACTCTTCCTTGTAATCGTTACGGGCAAGCAATTAAAATTCACCATTCACAAATTACAAACAATCATCAGGGAAGGAACTTAGAGTTTGTCGGTAGGTGTTTTGGGATGTCAAATGGATGATATCAAATATCCTTTTGTTCCAAAAAAGCTAAAATAGCGACATTTAATATGTAGGAGGGAGTTGGCTTGCTTTCCACTTCCATTTCAGAAGGAACATTAGCATTGCTTTTTTTCTCTACTGAACAAGTGGCTACTCAGACACACTCAACTCCTGCTGTCCCCGTTTGCTTTCACCTGCAACCACCCAACACACTGTACTTTGTAATGTTGCCTGTTTGCACATGCTGCTGTCTTTCTGGGTGTCCTTGTCTAGCTGGAAAATATCTAGTTGCTTCATAGGACTTATCTCAAAAAGCAAAAAAATTTTCCTCTATGCAGAATTTGGGTCATGAACATTCTGTTACATCAAGCCTTAGGAAGAGGTAGGATTTCTTTGTTAGTATTTTCTCAGAATCCTGCAATGGCCGCTTCTCTGGTTATGTGTTTATGTGTGTATATATATATACCTTATTTAATATATAATGGAAAATATGTGTTGTTGTGCTACACACATATGCACATGTAAAATTTTCAATTTTCTGTGCACAACTTTTTCTTTGTCTATAGAGAAACTTTGTAGTGTGATTCATTGAGGACAGTATCTGAATTTCATTCATCTATATAGTCCCAAGATCTCATGCCAGCCTCCGAAGGTTAGCTGAAAGATAGGTTTAATAGACACACAAATTCTAGATTTTCTACAATTCATGCAGACATTGACCAAAACCATGGTGTCCATTTTCTGAGCTGTTCTATGTTTTTGTTAAAATTCTATTTGTCTGGTGACGTTTTCATAAATACTACTGCCCTGTGCTTCTAAGACTTCTGGAATTGGAACAATCTTTTTCTACACAAGCTATAGCTTACTGATTTTCCAAGCACTTGTGGCAACAAATCATTACATAAGGAATCAATAGATAAATAAAGCTTTAGATACCATCCTGAAAAAGAAGAGTGACAGAATTTTCTAGAATATTGCTTACGGTTTTTCTGCAGCTGAAGCATCTCTGGGAAGGAGTAGAAAAGGTAGGATCAAGATGGATAAGGGCAGTAGATTCCCCCTCATGGTGTGGAGAGGGCTTCGGAAGCAATGGGTCCGGTCCCCTGGTTTTTTGAACTCTGTTCTTGCTCCAGATTCACTTGTTTTTGTTTTATCTAATGGGAAGTGAAAGTAAAGTACGCAACATTCATTTTTGTAACATATTAACCACTTGTGGTGTGAAACAAAGTCTTCTGTGGGACCTTCTCCACATCTTCTTCAGGATGATTAGTATTTGCTTTCTATTTCTCCAGGTAACGTTGGTGTTGAAAGCTTTTTTATATTTATTGATAACTTTACCATTTATAACTAAAGATACTCAAAAGGACTTGCAAAGGGCTTGTGAATAACAATAGCATTTTCTAGGTTGAGCGTTTCTCTCACTTTGGCTCACTGTCAGTCTTTCAAATAAATTTAAAAATAAAATTTAAACTTGGGGCCCGGCAGCGTGGCCTAGCGGCTAAAGTCCTCGCCCTGAACGCCCCGGGATCCCATATGGGTGCCGGTTCTGATCCCGGCAGCTCCACTTCCCATCCAGCTCCCTGCTTGTGGCCTGGGAAAGCAGTGGGTTCCTGCACCCGTGTGGGAGACCTGGAGGAGGTTCCAGGTTCCTGGCTTTGGATCGGCGCAGCACCGGCTGTTGCGCTCACTTGGGGAGTGAATCATCGGATGGAAGATCTTCCTCTCTGTCTCTCCTCCTCTATGTATATCCACCTTTCCAATTAAAAAAAAAAAAATTTAAACTCAAAAAAATCAGTTGGCTGTTCTCTAAGGCAAGCCTCAGTGTGAAAATAAATCTTTAATAAATGCCAATTTAAAAAATTAACAAAACAATGAATACAATAAAAACCCCTTGCAAAAAATAGTACAATCAATATTAGTAACACTTTATACCAGAACCAGTAAATATCAAACACAAGAGAATTTTGTTTGAATGTAGTTTCTTCATCAAATAAGTTTGGAATTTTATCTGCTTACCTCAGAACTGTGTGACCTTATGTGACTATCATTATTACTAGAATGAAATGTTCAATTTTACTGCATTCTGGTTTTTAAATTTTTTGTGTTGTTAGTCTAGAATAGCCATATTTTGTTTCCTATCAAGAGGATATAAGTACTAAGAAAATTGTTCACACAGAGAGGGAAATGAGGAAAGCTTTTGATATAACAATGTAATACAATTGTTAAGGCTTCTACATTATAAATAAAAATCACCTTATAATTAAAATAATCTTAGTTATTGACAAGAAGGTAAGTTAAATACATTATCATTAATTTTGCTTAAAACAGAGCATTAGAAACCAGCTTAGTTGTTTAAAAAAATTGGGGCAATCAGTGGTTTGATTCTCACTCTTGGTTCCTAAAGAGTGTGACACAAGGCCTACCGAGACTTATAAATGGTTATCAGTTATTAAATTCTTATTTGAAGATTCAATTTTGGGGCCCAGTGCAGTGACCTAGCAGCTAAAGTCCTTGCATTGAACGCACTGGGATCCCATATGGGCGCCGGTTCTAATCCAGGAAGCCACACTTCCCATCCAGCTTCCTACTTTTGGCCTGGGAAGGCAGTCGAGAATGGCCCAAAGCTTTGGGACCCTGCACCTGCCTGGGAGTCCTGGAAGAGTTCCTGGCTCTTGGCTTTGGATCGGCGCAGCTCCAGCCATTGTGGTCACTTGGGGAATGAATCAGTGCATGGAAGATTTTCCTCTCTATTTCTCCTCCTCTCTGTATATCTGACTTCGCAATAAAAATAAATAAATCTTTAAAAAAAGGTTCAATTTTATTCCAGCATACTCAAGTTATTTGGGAAACTTGTAATATTGATTGCATGTCCTTTTTTCAATATACCACCACAAAAAAAATAAGTGTTTATCTTATCAAAACCATGACCTACATATTTAGTCCATTGTATTCATGTGAATGTTTACTAATAATTTACTTTGCCAAATATGTACACATTATGAAAATAATTACTCAGATTATATTACTGATAAGAAAAATATTGCTTCATTTTTAATTCTGTTAAGCTCACTAACACATGCTTATACTAGATTTGTTAAGTATTTATTCCTTAGATGAAGTAAGACATCTCTACTTTCATATTTTTTTCAAAATAAATATTTATTTTGTTTATCTTATAGGAAGACAAGCAGACTGATTCACTCTCCAAATGCTCCCATCAGCCAAGGCCAGGCCACATTGAAGCCAAGGATCCAATCAACTGAGCCATTCGTTTGCTGTCTTCCAAGATGTCCATTAATAGAAAATTGGAATTGGGAACAAAAACTAGGATCAAACTTGTATTCTATATCACTCCGATTTACATTTGCAATAGTTGGAGAACAGCAGAATCGGTTTTACAATCGAGATTTTTGGGACCAGCATGGTGGCACAGTGAGCTAATCCTCAGCCTTTGGCACTGGCATCCAACATGGGCTTTGGTTCCTGTCTCGGCTGCTCCACTTCTAACCCAGATCCCTGCAATGGCTTTGGGTCCCTACACCCACATATGAGGCTCAAAAAGAAGATCCTGGTTCCTGACTTGAGATCAGTCCAGCTTTGGCCATGACAGCCATTTGGAAGCAGGTAAAACATCTCTCTCTCTCTCTCTCTCTCTCTCTCTCTCCTCCACACCCTCTCTACCATTCTCTGCAATTCTGACTTTAAAGAAAAAATTTTTTTTTAAATCAAGATTTTCTACATTGTGCCATCTACCTCTGTAACATACGTGACTACAGAAAATTATAAAAATGGGATAGAACACATTTATAATATTATGTTCCTGTTATAGGCTTGAGATGGATGTGCGATCTGCAATGAGTTTAATATGCTATCAGCATAAAGGTTTTGCAAATACTAATATTTTTGATTGTCTTTATAAAAGACTACAAATTAGTGCTGTGAGAATATGCAGAAGAAAGCTCAGAAAAATTACCAAAAGCACGAGGGCTTTAAGTCAAGCATAAAGATTCTCAAATGTAAGGGATTCCATACAACTGAAGTAGAGAAGGTAGAAAAGAGAGAAATTTGTGCATGTGAGGACTGAGAGTTCAAGGCTGCATGTGTGCAGGCTTAGATACGTTTATTCTCCAGAACTAAACTTCCATTGAGGACTTAAATGGAGGAACTCTCGATAGATGATTTTCCAGCAGACCATTCTGTAACAGAAGGAAACCTAATGCAGTCTTGAATGAAAATTGCTTGTCATCCCCTGATACATCTAAAATGAGATGACAGCTGTAAAAGAATATTTGCCTACAAGAATAGACCCTTGATTAACGCCATCAAATACTATCTGCAGTATCCATAGAATTGTTGATCCTGAATGGTTCCAAGGATTCCTGAAATAGCGTTGAAATAGAAGCCAAAGCTGAATCTGAAGTAGATTTAGCCAGATATAAAATCTAAATTACAATGGCAGTGACACAGCACTGTGAAAAGGAACTCATTGAGAAGTACATGGGTAAAGAGCTGATGTTGCAATTGTTGATAATTTGGCTAATTGCATAACAAAGAATTTTTTAAAAAATTATCAGAGTTATTAAAAACCTCTGTGACAAACCTTTGGAAGCATTTCTAAACTGAAGAGAAATATGTTTGCTGAGTGTTGCACAATTGTGAGTGGGTTGAAACATGAAAGGAAGTGTCCTTGCCACTTTGGTGTACAGAGTGGGAGGCAGAGTTGGGACAGTTTGCACATGCAGAATGAAACCAAAGCTCGTATTAACGCATGGGGTGGGCATTGTTAACTGTAATCATATCCATGAAAAAATGCAGCAAAAATGTTAGTTATCTGTGATAGTGATTTGCTGATGTACAGTATTCCTTGTTATGTAAATTATTGGCCTGGTAGAGAGCAGCATAGAAAATTTATATACGCATAAAAAATATTTCCCTGCAGATTCTGAGTAACAGAAAAAAATGATTAAAAAAAATATGAGGGCTGGCATTGTGGGGCAGTGGGTAAGCTAATGTCCGCATTCCATGTGGTTGGCAGTTCGAGTCCTGGCTGTTCTGCTTCAAATCTGGCTCGCTGGTGGTGTGCCTGGAAAAGCAACAGAGACTGGCCCAAATATTTAGCCCCTGTATCCCTGGGCAGACCTGGAAGAAGCTCCTCGTTTCTCATTTCCGTCCTTGGCCCAATTCTAGCTGATCCATGGGCCATTTCATGAGTGGATGAAAGATCTCTTCCTCTCTCTCTGTAACTCTGCTTTAAAAAACATTTAAATGAATCTTAAAAGTAATAATCAAGAATCTGAGGAATGTGCAATTTTGCTCTGATTAAAATGTCTCACGTTTAAAATTATACTGTGTTAGTACTTAGTGATGAGGCCATCTGAGCTGTTATTTCTCCAACCTGTTTTGATTCAAGATTGCAGTAATATTTTGCCAATATACTTCATTACAAACTGCTACACCAGCAACAGGACAGTCCTCGTCTTCCAACTGAGTCTTCAGTGAAAGTTTAGTCCAGGAGAATAGAATGTTCTTAAGCCTGCACGCGCGCGCACACACACACACACACACACACACACACACACAGCCTTGCCAGGACTCCCAATCCCTACCTGCTCAAGCTGCTTGCTTCTTTACCGTCTCTGCTTTAATCAAACCAAATCCGTTGCATTCCTCTAGCATTTGAGTATCTTTACACTTAATTTAAAGCCCTTTTGCTTTTTGCAAATTCTCTCCTATATCCCACCCTCTGATAGGTTCACAAGTTAACTCCCTCATGTCCTTAAATCTTTCCTAAGGATGGACAGTTGGTCCAGGAATTATGATGCCATTTGGGACATGTAAATCTGATTTTTTAAAAACATAATTTTTTAAAAGATTTATTTATTTTTATTGCAAAGTCAGATATACAGAGAGGAGGAAAAACATAGAAAAAGATCTTCTATCCACTGATTCACTCCTCAAGTGACTGCAATGGCTGGTGTTGCGCCAGTCCAAAGTCAGGAGCCAGGAACTTCCTCCAGGTCTCCCACGCAGGTGCAGGGTCCCAAGGCTTTGGGTCGTCCTTGACTGGATCCCTGGGCCACAAGCAGGGAGCTGGATGGGAATGTGGCTTCCGAGATTAGAACTGGGACCCATATGGGATCCCAGTGTGTTCAAGGCAAGGGCTTAACTGCTAGGCCACCACACCGAGCCCCCAAAAAACACTCTTGATAAAATTCTGATAAAACAAATTTTTGTTCTTCCTAGAACAACAACAAAGCAAAACAAAACAAAACAAAAAACACTAAAAACAAAAAGTAGTGAAAAGATACAAACATATTATTAGATATATATAGCTTTGCTTTTATTTAACATTATCAAAAGCTCAACAAGAGTAACAAATATGTTAGGGATTATTTATATGATGGCAAATGTAAAGCCATTGATTTCATGTTTTTATTTATAAAATTGACATGACAGGATCATGACATATAATGTTAGATTTTAAAAAGGGAAGGCTAGAAGTTCAGTACAGGATAATCCCAATTTAGACAACAAAGGAAAACAAACAGCAGGAAAACACTGCACTGTGTGAATTTAATTGGCATTCTTTTATATACATGTCAATTGATTTTTTTCATGTGCACATTCCAGGATCTTTTACTTATGTTCGATTGAGGAGAGCTTGACTATCATGCATCGTAGTGAAGATCGCTTTTGGTCAAGCCTGTTGGGAGTTCTGTGCCCCTCTTGGATGTTGTTTCCCAATTCTTTCTCTAGATTAGGGAAATTTTCCCTTATTATTTCATTAAATATATTTGTAAACCCAGTTTCTCTTTTTGCACCTTCTGGGAGTCCCATAACTCTTAAAAATTGCCCTTTTAATAGTGTCTTTCAATTCTTAAATGCTTTTTTTTTTTAGCTTGACCCAGTTCTACTTCCAGCTTTTTGGTTTTTTCCCCCTGGTGACAGGAAATATCTTCCTATTCTGAGATTCTTTCTTCTGTTTCATTCATTCTATTTTGGAGACTCTCCACTGTGCTTTTAACTTGTTCCACTCTATTCTTAATTTCTGACACACCAGCTTTCATTTGATTCATTTCCTGTGTAACATATTCCTTGAATTTATTGAATGCCTGCTTTACGTGCTTCTCATTGTTGATAAGAAGCTTTGTAACAAGTGTTTTGAATTCTGTATCCCCCATTTTCTCGATGTATTCCTCAGCGAACTCTTAGGGTAGCAAAGGGTTTTGCTCCTCTGCAGGGGATTCCTCAGTAATATTCAGTGTGCCTGTGTCTCTTCTTTTTTCTCTTAGTCAATGTACTTCCGGTTATCAGATTCTTCTCTTTGGCCAGGTTACTAAGCTGTGTCATCCGCAGGTCTACAGTTCAATTTTACTTATTGCAGTTGGTACATGGCTCTTTGTCTGCAGTCACTTGTGCCACTCCCTCCAGTAAGTTCCAGGTCTGGGTTCTGATGTTAGATTTCCACCATGGTCTCCGTAGTCCCAGCTCCTGGCTCACCAGTCTCCACCTCCTGTTATCCCATGCTGAGGCTGCAACATTGTCCATATATCCTTTCTTCCATTTCTGATTCAAGCAGTTCCCAGGATTAGGGAGATACCAGTTGTCCTAAACAGCTAGGTTGTTGGTGGTGCTGATCTTGCTGGAACCTGTTGGCCTTTAGGTCTGAGAGCTACACAGAACTATTTTGACCCATATGATGCCAAAGTTAGTATTATTTTCCCTATGGGACTAGTGCAATGTACTGAGCTCAGGGAGTTCTCTCCCACTGTCCTTGCAGTCTGAAAGCCTTTGCCACAAAATTGTGCTCAATGCGCTACTACTAGAATTCTTGATCTGCTGGCCATCAGGTCTGGGAGCTACCTGGGTCTATTCTGAGTGGAACCTGTGGGATGCCACATTGTTGCAGTTCACTGAACCAGAAATGAGTTCACTCCCAGCTCAGTGCATGCCCAGTACTGTCCACAGATCTTGACTCCTGAAACAAAATGGTGCCCAATTTGATTTTAGGGGTGTACTGGGTTGTGAAATCCACCCTGTTCCTGCACTGCCCATCTAGGATCTGCTGCTCTGTCTCTGCTCCTGGTCAAATCAGTCAAGCAAGATGGGCAGTTCTTCCTCTGGGTTCACTTCCTAAGCTCCCAGTGAATGCCACTTCCCACCTTGTTGCTGGTGGAGTTCCAGCTGCTGGTGCAGTTCAGATCACCATTTCCTGAATGCCACTGGGGTATCAGTCACTGTAATACCACACTATTGTGTCCACTGCTTTCCTGTGTCTGTCAGTATCCAGGTGTTCCTCTGCTGTCCTTCTGTCCTCTCCTGTTTCCTGGAATGTGTCCTCTCTGCTTCACCCTGGCTAATGTTTCCCTATCTGTTTAAATGTGCTCTTACCCTATTCCACCATCTTGATTCTCTCCAACATATTGTCTTTCAAAAGGTTAAGAAAAAGTAAATAGTTAATACATACAATGCAAAATGAAAAGCAGAGTAAATTTCAGAATGTAATTCCTGCCTTACTTCTTTCCTTTCTTGCTTGCTTCACTTTCTTTAAAGTGTGATTCCTTGGGTAGTGCTTATAATCTTGAAATTAAGAAAAGATGAAGTTTTGGGGAAGATCTCCACCATTGTGGCACCTTTGACTGTGTCACTTGGCATCACATTCAGTGTTTCTGCTTAGGTAGAGTCAGAAGGCTTCAGGGAAATTTGCCAGGAGTTTAGCGCGAGTCATGTAACAAATGAGGACTTGTGCTCCGCTCTGCAGACCCTGCTCAACAGCGCTGTGTCCTAAGGAGTGGGCAGGGATGTGTGCAATGAACTGCCGGTAAGCAATGCCACGTTGTGTTCTCCTTGAAGGCCCTGCTTTGTGAGGACCTGTGGGATGGCTGTGTCTGGGGCTGCAGGGTCACAGTGTTCTTTTCCTGATTGCCATTACTGCATATAATTAGGGATCTGTAAAGTTGTTTGATTTGGCATTAAATTTTGGCACAGCAAGCGGTAAACCTTTCTGGAGCCTTCTTGCTTGTAGAGGCAGGTGGAGTCTTCCATAGAGCGTGGGTGGGCATGAGTGTTTTGTGCCAGGCAAGATTTGCTGGGAGGGCAACCCCCTTGTTCAAGCAGCATCATTGCAGGAAATAGCAACGTTTCAGTCTTGAGCTACACTTGATAGCATGTTAATAGTAGTAGAGCCTGGTCTGTGTGTCTAACTCCCTTTTCTGTCCTTTCCGGGTATGTTACAACAGGCCTGTGGTCACACAATTGGTGTTCAAATCCTGCCCTTGCTACTTACTGGAGGAGTGATCTGGCAGGAGTTACTCAAATTCCCTGTGCTTCTTTTGCTGTCTATAAATGGGAATTCTATCAATAACAATAATGATGATGATAATACGTTACAAGCTGGTCTGAGAAATTAAATAAAGTAATATATGTGAAACCACCAGCATGGTGACTGATGCATAGAAAATACTGGATAATTCCCTACAGAATCTAAATATTTCATATACACACTGCAAGGTTCTGGTCACTAAGGGCTCAATTCATGTGAGCCAGGCCCTTGGCTCTGCCTCTCACCAAAATGAATTCCCTGGATTCAAAGTTTAGAGTGGAAAAAAAAGAGACAGAGAGAGAGAGCTTTCACATGCTATATGGGATCCCGATGCAGAAAATATGAGAAAATAACTAAAAACAAAAGTTTGCCATTTGCAGGTTCGGGAGCATCTAATAAACTCCCAAAATATTAATGTTTGTTATTTCATTTTGCTCAAATGCCAAGATGGTGATTTGGAGACTGGTTTAACAGCTCACTAACACCGTCAAGGATTTCCTTGTATTCTTCCTGCTTTGCTTCCTTAGTTATATCAGTGTCATTTGCTTTTCTTGTCTCTATTGGATGTGAAAGTACCAAAGGTTGTCTGTTCCCATCAGCATCCTACTCTGTCAGAAGACTCAGATGGGAAAGACTTTTTTTTCTGTCTCTGTTTTTTCTTCTTTCCCTACTTTCATTCTCCCCCTCCTTTCTCTCTCTCTCTCATCCTTGCCTTCTCTTTCTCTCTGTGTCATCCCTCTTTAAAAGTAGAAGAAAGATGACTATAGAGGTCATGTCAGGACAAACTCTCAGACAACTCCTCGACAAGGCATGGCATGTATCAGATCAGAGCAGTGAATTCTGGGTAGGGGAGTTGGGGGTACCACGAGGACACTCTCTTTACAGCAGATGTGCTCATAACCCTGTGAATGTCCTTTGATCAGCACTCAAATGAATGTTAATTCAAGTTCACCCAAGGTCCCCTCCTACCCAGGGCAGCTCAGTGGGCATTAATAGACACTGTGTTGGCATGAAGGCCAGGCAGCTTTGTCTTAGTTCAGAAAGACTGTCCTATTACCACAGTTCCCTATGGGATATAATGAGATGTTTATTTGGTACTGCATTGTAGTTCAACTTTTTTTCTTTGCAGTCCTGTTTAAATTTTCCCTTCCTCCTCTTTAGCCTTCTCTTAAAACAAAGCATCATTGACACATCATTGCCACAGTGCCTGTGTTGCGTAAATCCTGATTTGAGTTCCAATGGCTCCCGGAAGAGACCATGATAATCTGATTAGTTTAAAAACATTATTCCTAGGCCAGCTCTGGTGTCACATACCAAGTTAATCCTCCTCCTGAGGAACCTCCATCCCGTATGGACACCAGTTTGAATCCTGGCTATTCCAATTCCAATTTAGCTCCCTGTAAATGGCCTGGGAAAGCAGCAGAGGATTGCCCAAGTGCTTGTTAAACTTGGTTGGATTACTGTGACAACTCTTGCTGTCTTCTTCTACTATTTCCTTCCTATAGCCTATTGTCAACACAATATCCAGGTGATCATTTTAAAACACAGCCAGGTGACATCAATCCTCACCCAGAATCCTGCAATGGCTCTTGGTTATTCTCAGAGTGGGAGTGAAAGACCTGACGGTGCCCCTCAAACCTCCACTTAATCCGGTTCCCTATTATGATCTCCCTTTCTTTACCTGCTGCTATATACCCCTCTTTCTTCTGTCTGAATCACTCACATTAATTCAGACACATGTCTGCCTTATGCAATTTTTTTATTGTTATTGTAGCTGGTCCCACTGCCAAGAATCATCACTGGCAGGTGGTGGAACCTAGCCGTGCTCGGTCTGCTTCCTTCCCTGGCTCATACAAACTGGTACATATAACAGCCTAGCCCAGCAGGACCTGCGCTCCAGCCTGGTTTCTGTACTTGCTAGTGAGCTAAGATTAGCTCTGCTCTGCCCAGTCTGCCCCCTTCCAAAATCAAGCCACACACTTGCCAATGAATGGAGCTACCTTGCCTCTCCTGACCAACACCCAGGCCTGGACCACGTATTCACCAGCAAGAGCTATGACCCACTAGGGGAGTTTCCCAAGTTTCCCCACTCGGCCCACTCCCAGACCTAGATGTCATAAATGCCAGCTCCTCCATCATGGCCAGTATGAGCTGGTGAATGTTGCAGCCTGGCCCACCTGACACCAAAATGTCACTCCATTCCCTTCTTGCCTGTAGAGTTTCCTGTGAGAAACTCTGTGAATCTGATTGGCATTCCTTTACATGTCAGCTGATTTTTTTCACAAGCCCATTTCAGGATCTTTTACTTATGTTCAATTTAAAAGTGCTTGATTATCATGTGTTGTAGTGAAGATTGCTTTTGGTCAAGCCTGTTGGGAGTTCTGTGCCCCTCCTGGATGCTGTTTCTCAATTTTTTCTCTAGATTAGGGAAATTTTCCCTTATTATTTCATTAAATACATTTTTAAACCCTGTTTCTCTTTTTTGTACCTTCCGGAACTCCTTTGGTCTTTTAGTAATGTCTGTTAACTCTTGAATACGTGTTTTGTTTTGTTTTGTTTTTTTTTTAGCTTGATCCAGTTTTGCTTTCAGCTTTTTGTTTGTTTTAGGAAATATTGTGACAGGAAATATCTTGCAATTCTGAGATTTTTTTTCCTTCTGCCTCCTTCTTTCTATTATTGAAAATTTCCACTGAATCTTTATTTTGCTGTGTTGCATCCTTCATTTGCAATGTCTGTTTCAGTGTTACTATTTCCTATTTTACATATTCCTTAAGTTCGTTGAATTCCTGTATGTGATTCTTTTGTTGATAAGAAACTTTATAACAGTGTTTTGAATTCTGTATCCCCCATTTTCTCAATGTCTTTTTCAGTTAACTCTAAGTTAGGCAAAGGCTTTTGCTCCTTGGCAGGGGTTAGTCACTGTACTTCTGGTTAATGGTTTCTTCTGTTTATGGCAGGTTTCTAAGCTGTGTCACCCACAGGCCTGTAGTTCGAGTTTACTTATTGCAGTTGGTACTTGGTTCTTTGTTTACAGTCATTTGTGCTACTCCCTTGAGTTTCAGGTCTGGGTTCTTATGTTAGATTTCCAGTTTGTGATTCGCATTGTTCCGGGAAGGGCAAAGACGCGTCAACATTTCTGCTAGCAACTGGACTCTGTCTAATTGATCTGGTATTGTGCAAATTACTTTGATACTATTTGGTTTATCTAGACAAAACAAACATGATGAAATTGCTTTCCTTACATGCTCCTTGATGATTCACTCCCCAAGTGACCGCAACGGCTGGTGCTATGCCGATCCGAAGCCGGGAACCTGGAACCTCTTCTGGGTCTCCCACACGAGTGCAGGGTCCCAAAGCTTTGGGCCGTCCATGACTGCTTTCCCAGGCCACAAGCAGGGAGCTGGATAGGAAGTGGAGCTGCTGGGATTAGAACCGGCATCCATATGGGATCCCAGCGCGTTCAAGGCGAGGATTTTAGCTACTAGGCCACGCCGCCGGGCCCGAGTCTGTGTTTTGAAAGCCGGCGTGAGTGTGTTAATACTGCATAATGTGGCGTTCGTGAAAAAAATCATAAAATGAGAAAGTGAGGATACATGGTTGTAAGAGCATAACTGAAGAAAGCATTTCTAAATACCAATGTACCAAATATCATGACTTTCAACACTACATGTATGTATACAGTGCATGTGTGTGTGTTGAAATCACACACACACATAAAATCAATATGAATGAGAAAAAAAGACATGTTTGTCTTTCTGTCGAAGAGGCAAATAACTAATTCGATTATAGGGCCAGAAAAAAAGCTTGATAAAGACAATGTGACAATCAAATTCTGACCATTGAACTGAGTCATATAGGATGGGCAATGGTTTCGAAGGACTGGCAGTGGGCAGAAGTATGATAAGCTTAAAGACAAATGACGTCTCAGAGGTATCTGAGAATATAAGGTAATGCTGAACTGTGGAGGGGCTACGTCACAGTCTTTATTTAGGACAGCATTGGACCTATATCCAAATAGATTCGCCTGAGAATTTAGGTCTTTGAAAGGTCATTCTCACAAACACAAACAGGATAGGCTAAATGAAGCATGCTGCAGTGAAATGCATCAGGATATTATCTAAACATGAAGTAAAAATACCAAATTTAGAGGTGGGTTTTGGAAATACTCTTAGTCACAGTAAGAAGGAGCTGAAAAAGAAATACTATAATGAGAATATGCCAAAGCAAATCAGTTCTGATTTGGAATGTCAAAATAAAAGGGACTCATTCAGCTGATAAAAGAGAATGAATGCACAAAATGTCTAGGACACATTTCTCTCTGCCTCGGAAAGCATTCATAAGGTGTCTGTGCAGATTCTGTCCACAATGTATAGAGAACTTTCTCCCAGCACACGAAGACCAGGTCTTGCTTTCGTACGGATGACAATGGTGAATATCACGCAATAGAAACCAGTGCGTGAAATCGTCAGCAAGCAAAAGGTAGAGCAAACGTGGAACCATCAGGCCCGGCCGTGTAAGTCTGAAGCCATTCCCATCGTGTCCCGGCACTCCTACAGGGCTTGCAAAGGTTCCAAATCCTCTCTTAGAACTCACTTGACACAGTTGCATTCGGGACAGAGACAGGACAAAAGCAACAGCAACAGTTCCATTTAGGATATAAACGGGAACGGGTAACTAAGCAAAGTAAACTTAGAAGTAGGAGCGGCGGGAGGAAAGAAAGAGTCAAGTTTCCTGGAAGCTGCTGCAAGGGTTACCGTGGTACTTGGAAATAATCAGTATGCGTATGTGTGGTGTGTGAGACAGGAATGCCACAAGGTGGCGCCACAGGCTTTTTTAGAGGACCGCTCAGACCCAAACCGGCACTTTGAGATGGAAAGGTCGTGATGCAAGCTGCAGTTTAACTAGGTGTGTTATATAACACTGACCGCTGTGGTGGTCTTTACAACAGGGAAAAGCTAAATCCCCGTCTCACCTGAGCTTCTTGTATGGTATCTACTCGTTGTATCTTCCACTATGCTGCAGTGCATGGCTTAGTTACTGTTGTTCATTGTTACTCTACACGTACACACACACACACATACACACACACACACACCCCTGAATCATGTGTCACTTTTTGGAAAGTGTCATCCGGTAGAAAAAAACTATCACTGAAATACAATTCTGTTGCAAAGTTCTACAGAAAGTTACAGAGGTTATGTTGCGTCAGTTACAGTAATTCTGCCAGTTCAGGCTGACTTTTGGGGCTCAAAAGTTCAGGACCGCAGGAGTCTAGCATCACCCCTCTGAGGAAACTCAGCAGCAGACACGGAAATGCTGGGCGACAGATAACTGAATTATGACACAGCAGGAAGGCCCAGCGCTCACAGAAAGTAGACTAAACCCCTTGGCCACTAGCGAAAAACTCTGGAATCTAGTTCCCTTGCAACCGCTCAGCTAAAGGAGGGGAAAATGTCTTATGATCTTACGAAGAGCCTATGTGTGCTGGATAAAACCTTAAGCATAAGGTCCTGGAGGGTTTGCTTTTTATCAGAGGCGTACTCAGTCCCTGGGATCTTCCAGCTCCATAGCAACGTGCCATTTTAGAGCTGGCAGTAGCGCCTGTGGAACCAAGCCTGCCTGTCTGGTGGCTGTTCCAACTCCATTTCTCCTGCCTTGTATTCTGTGATGGTTGTATTGCCCAACAAGCACATCTATGGTTGTGAAAAGACTATATATAGAGAGAAAAAAATTCCAAATTACTAATATACTAAATTTGTTTGTCTTTTAAACAGTTCTAGTCTCATTATACCAGAATTTACCAGGAAAAGTATCAAACAAAAGTGTTAAACTAAAAATGTTGTCAGTTAAAAAGAACTCTTGTCTTTAAAATATATATATATATATCTATGGTAGTAAAACAGCCAGCTTTACAGTTGTTTCAGCAGCAGACAGATCTGGAGCTGTAACCGAACAGCAAGACACAAAGCAGAGGCTAGTCATGCTAACTGCTTTGGCTCTCCTCCCAGCCAGAGCAGAGCCCCACTCAGGGCACCAGTTAGCTTCAGGAAATTAGTCAGCTTGTTTATCTCTGGGCTTCCCCCTGCTCAAATTGCACCTCGGTGATTTCTAGAACAGCTTCTGTTTCTATCATCCCGTGACTCTGCCAGTTTATTGGAAACTCGTCGAATGCCACCTGTAACTAGTCAGATGACACACAGGAATTCAGGGACATAGACAGGAGCGCACTGGTTTGCCTAGGGTTTTGGTTGAACACAAGACCTGCGTTCTTTGAACCGCACAATTGTCTCTCAGTCAACACCAAAATCCATAGACGCTCAAAAGCCCTTCGAGACACAGCATTATTAGCATTGGACCAACGCATCTTCTCCCCTGTACAGTAAATCCTCTCTAGAATACTTACACTGGTGCAGGGTCCCAAGGCTTTGGGCATCTTCTACTGATTCCCCAGGCCACAAGCAGGGAGCTGGATGGGAAGTGGAGCAGCTGGGGCATGAACCAGTGCCCACATGAGATCTTGGTGGGTGCAAGGTGAGGATTTCCACACAAGAACATCATGCTGGACCTTGAGCATATCCGTTGTTTCATGAAGAGCATTCACTTCAGGTCAGGATCATGGTATAGTCGTTAAGCCACCACCTGCAGTGCCAGCATCCCATATGGGCACCAGCTCAAGTGCGTGCCCCTTCTGATCCAGCTTTCTGCTAATACACCTGGCAAAGCAACAGAAGATGGCCCAAATGATTGGATCACTGCACTTTGGTGGGAACCCTAGTCTTTGATGCTGACTTCTAATCAGCCTAGTTCCACCTGCTGCAAGCAACTCTCTCCATCCCCCCCTCCCTCTCCCTCGCATGCTGTCACTTTCTCCTTGTATACTATGCCTTTTAAATAAATAAGTAAATCTTTTTTTACAAATAGAATATACTATTGCATTCAATAAATCTCACTCAGATCCCAGATTAAAAGTAAAATCTAGCGGTCAGTGTTAGGCCTAGTGGATAATACTGCTATCTGTTTTGTTGGTCCCTGGTGGATGCTGGCTGGTGCCCCAGCTGCTTCACTTCCAATCCATTTCCCTGCTTAATAAAAGCAGTGGAACATAACCCAAGTGTTTTGGGCCTCTGCCATGCATGTGTGAGACCTGGGTGAAGCTCCTGGGTCCTGGCTTTGCCCTGGCTCAGCACTGGCCATTGTGGGTATCTGAGAAGTAACCGGTGGATGGAAGAGCTCTCTCTGTCTTTTTCTCTCCCTCTCTCTCTTGTTAGCATTAATCAAACAGACAAGAAGAAGAAGCTTAACAGAAAAATGACCTTATTATTCTACTCTGCGGCCATCATCCACACTTTCAGGATGATGCACTTTATTTGAGAATACAGAGACTTTCACACCCCAAAAGAACGCAGATGTCACACAAAGGCTTTCATTAATTCTTATCTCATGTGAATTAGCAATTCTTTTTTTTTCAAACTCCACCCTCTTTCTTTCTTTTTTTTTTATTAATTATTTTGCATTATGTGACAGTTTCATAGGCTCTGGGAATCCCCCCACCCCTTCCCTCCCCTCCCCCCTGGTGGATTTCTCCACCTTGATGCAGTATTACAGTTCAAATTCAATCAAGATTCTTTCCTTGCAAACATATACCAAGCATAGAGTCCAGCTACTTATTGTCCAGATGGGTTGAACAGTTTCTTGGGGAGACCATTTCTGGTCCGAAGTTAGAGCTGGTAGAATATCATCCCAGTCAATTAAGAGTCCCAATATAACATCAACAGCAATTTGCAATATTATGGAATTGACATTTTTGAGTAACCAGCATGTTAAAAAAAAAAAAAGCAAGTCCTAACCACAACCTATGATTAGCTCATTGACATTTCAATTTTAGTTTATATACAGGACCGGCTGCTATATACCTTAAAATGGCTATAAGGTACCATTCAGCTGTCTCGTGTCTATTTCATTTTAGTATTTAGCCATTTGTTGTGTTGAAGTATAATTTTGCTGATCTTGGCAGATTTTAGGATAAGCTAGACTGGCTTGTAACTCTAACAAGATATTTGTCGACATTTAAGGTGCAGAACATTTTTTTGGGGGGGAGGTGTGCGGGAAAATCCTCAACACCATGGTGAGGAGTGACTAATCTTTGTGTCCCACCCAGCGAAGCATGAGCCAATCCACGCCAGCTCTTTCCTGTCAGATTTCAGAAGCTAGCAATTCTTAAATAATTATTCTTATGTTAGTAAAACTAACCACATTTCAGAGGTGGAGATTTGTACTCAGTCTTATCAAAGTCATAGATCTTTGAATAGCTAGATAATACAGAAATGACTATCCATAGTTCTTTTCCTGAAGTTGCTTTTCAGCATAAACATGAGATAATTTTATTAATGTGACAGAATATATTTCATCACTACCTTCTGTAACCCACTTCCTCTTTCAGTTCAAGCTATGTTCCTCTGACATACTCTGTAAATGGCCAGTACAATTCTCCAAAGTGAAATAGCAATTTGGGAAGAAGACAAGGAAAGGGAGGGATTTTATTACAGAAGTGATAGAAAGGAATAGAATTTATAGTATCTTCATTCTTGAAATACACTGTATTTATTAAGCTAATAGAAGTTTCTCTTAAAGCTGTTTCTTTTCTTATATGCTTTACTATTGATATCAAACTGAGGCGATGTTGGAGTCAGCTTTGTGTCACTTGGGGTCAGCTGCTGCCTGTGACACCCATAAACCACATCAAGGTCCAATGCCTATTGGCTTGCATGTTAGCTTTGCTAGGGGGAGAACCAGGCTGGGTTCACTGTCTGTACCCACTTATGCATGTATAAGTCAGAGTAGATTCAAGCTGGTTGGCGTTGCCACAGCATCAGCAGGCAAATCCTGTTAAGTTAGGTTGCAGAACCACCTGGAGAGTGCAAGATCCAGGACTGACAGTGGGCCCGGTAGGGAAACTCTGAGCACCTCTCCGATGGGCTGCAACTCCCACTGGTGAGCATGGGAATCAGGACTAGGGGCTGGCAGGGGTAGACAGGGGGTGGCACCCACCGGCACAAGTGCGGGCTGGATAGTGGGATCAATTGGGTTCAGCTAGGCTTTAATGCCCATTGACATGTACGAGAGCTGAATGGGTTGTGGGACAGAGAGGACCAGTCCGTGGCACATACTGACAAGCATAGGAACCAGGCTGGGAGTGGGCCATGTGTGAGTTATTGGGGGTCACTGCAGCTAGGTTGTAGCTGCTGCTGGTATACGTGAAGGCCGAGTGTGTGGTGGGCAGGGCTGGGCTTGGCTGTAGCACACCATTGGTTTGCATACGAAACAGAGCTAAAAACAGAACTGACCTAGCTACTGCACCTACCAGTGCACACATAGGCTGATGTGGGTGACCGAGAGAGCTGAACCCCACACTGGAAAGCACACACAAGAGTCAGGTCTGGGATCATCTCAGACGAGGTTACTTTAGGGATCCCCCCAAACTGAATTGCTAGATTCAGAACTCCAACCATGGGAAAGAATTGCAGGTTCTGTGGTCTGACTGTGGAGTGCATGTGTCAGAACTGGGCCTCCTCAGTGGCTTAGGTGGAGCACTGGACAGCATGCCCAGATACACATGGAGGATATGGCAGTCCATTGGAGCCTGCAGAGGACATCTCTTACCATAAGACAGGGAAGGAGGGCAGAACAAATTGATCAACTACCCCAGCCGAGCGTTGGCAGCAAACCATCTGGGTGAACGGAGACTCAAAGGTGGACTGTGTCAGCCAATGGACCTTGGAAGGATTTCCCAATCCTTGGATTGGCAACATCAACAGCATTTCAGAACAATCCAAATCACCTACGCAGGACTCTAGGAGCATGCTCCACACCGGGGACCCAGGGATGACATTGGGTGGCTGTTTCTCACCCTTGGTATTGAGACTATTGGAAGGCTGGATGCTCTGTCTTCCCCCTTCCTCCAGGTACAGAAGGACAAAAAAAAGACAATATAGAAACAATGGTCTTGTCTATGTTCCCCTAACTCTTGGCCCTTCCCACCCTAATCAACTATGTAAACGTCATCAAAAATAAAAATTTTTTTAAAGATTTATTTATTTTATTACAAAGTCAGATATACAGAGAGGAGGACAGAGAGGAAGGTCTTCCGTCCGATGACTCACTCTCCAAATGAGCCGCCACGGCCGGTGCGCGCCGATCCGAAGCCGGGAACCAGGAACCTCCTCCAGGTCTCCCACGCGGGTGCAGGGTCCCAATGCATTGGGCCGTCCTCGACTGCTTTCCCAGGCCACAAGCAGGGAGCTGGATGGGAAGTGGAGCCGCCGGGATTAGAACCGGCGCCCATGTGGGATCCCGGGGCTTTCAAGGCGAGGACTTTAGCCACTAGGCCACGCCGCCGGCCCCAAAAATAAAATTTAAAAAAAGATTTTTGAAATCTACATTAACTGTTAGCTTCAGCAAATGAGACAAAAGCTGATTAAAACTAATTAAAAGATGCAATGATTTTATTCAGCCGCTAGAGGATGCTGCAGCACACTGGTGATCAAGCGGACAATGTTACGAGATCGTGGAAACAAAACTGTGTCAATAACAAAATTATTCCCTCTACGAATTCTGTTTGTGTTTTTTGTAAAAAGTTTTTCTTAAGAATAAAAAGCCTATTTAATGTAGAAAGATGTTAAATTATAAAGATGCCTCAAAAAATGCTTTCAATTATATTCCTACTATGCCAGGAGAAAAAACATCGTTCAGTAATTTCTTTCTGCATACACAAACCCAAAAAACATTTACATATTATCCAGAAGTCATTTTGCATTTGTTATTTTAACTTGCAGCAATAATAGGTTTTGTGTTCTTGCATGTACATAAATGTTCTTTGTAAATGATATTTTTTAGTGTTTCCGTAGCCTTTCATCATATTGCAGAATCACACGGAAATCAATCTTTAGTTTGGGAAAATTAAATGGCTTTTAAATTTTTAACAAGTATAAGTAACCCTTTGTTAAACAATTTTGTGGTTATGTTTTACATATCCAAGATTAGTCTGTGAAAATACTTCCTCCTTTCCCCAAACTAGAAAACCATGAATCATTTTCTATATCATAGAGTCATCAATAAATATTTTCAAACACTTTCCCAAAAGCTGAACTAGTCAACATAATTTAATGCTAACAAAATTTCTGCTCATTTATTTTTCCAACATTTTCCCCTAGGAAATCGTTTGCTATGTTTATTACTATAATTTCTAATAGAAATTGCTCTTTCTAAAAACAATTGCATTGAGGAGCTAGTATTGTGGCACAGGGAGTTAAGTCCCGTGTGATTCTGGCATCAGTTCAAACACTGGTTTGAGTCCTGGTTGCTTCGCTTTGGATCCTGCTCCCAGTTAGCACACCCGGGAAAGCAGCAGCAGCAAATGGTCTAAAGGCTTGGTTGTCTAATCCCCACGAGGGAGACCCAGTGCAATTCCAGGCTCCACTTTAGCTGTTGCAGCCATTTGAGGAGCAAATCAGCAGATGGAAGATCTCACCCTTTCTATCACACATAGAAATATCATTATTCTTTCAACTAAATAAATAAATAAATCTTTAAGTGATCTCACTGGATCCCTGTAATTATGTGAAAGCAGCAGATGAAAACCATTAAGATGAAATTATCTTGAAACACAGGTGATTAATATTTTAAATACGTATACATTCATGTAATTCTGAGGTGAGTATCTTACAGTTAGTATTTGAAGACAAACTAAAAGTTCAAAACCCTAAACAAGCAAGGGCAATACATTTGCGGTGGGCTGCCACGGCACCTTCCATTTCCTCTATGTGATATTCTATTGGTCATCATATTTGTTACGTATCTTCCTGTGTGTTTTACAAATAGACCACAAATTCTACAAAGCCAACTGTCAAGCCAAATCTTTCCAGTATTTTAACTCTCACATCCACCACAATAGCAGGTGCTCTCATAAATGGAATATTTTCACTTTATTTTTAAAATTTACTCATTTTGAATTTGAAAGTTAGAGAAGCAGGCAGAAGTAGAGAGATTTTCCATGTCTGCAGTGCCCACAGTACCTGGCACTGGACTAGGCTAAAGTCAGAAGCCAGGAATTCCATTCAGGTCTCCCATGGGGGTCGCATGAACCCAAGTGTTTGAGCCCCAAGCTGCTGCTTCCCAAGTACACGGGCTCAGAAACGGGGCCAAGACTCAAATCCAGGCACCAGGAAATGAAAGATAAAGGACCCCAAGCAGCATCCTTATCAGTTTACCAAGAACACATTTTTAGAAAGTCCTCCAAAAAATGCATTAGATCTATTCCATAGAAACGTTGCCTATGCCCAACCTGAATATCTGATGGCATCGTGTTTTCATTGCTAAGCATCACTGTTAACATTTCATCATCTCTGGGGTTTGCTACTATCCAGATACTGTCTTATGCTCATTTGTATAAGCTCAATCTTAACTGAGTTTCTGAGTCTCAACAAAATAACTAGTCAGGGGCCCGGCGGCGTGGCCTAGCGGCTAAAGTCCTCGCCTTGAAAGCCCCGGGATCCCATATGGGCGCCGGTTCTAATCCCGGCAGCTCCACTTCCCATCCAGCTCCCTGCTTGTGGCCTGGGAAGGCAGGAGAGGACGGCCCAATGCACTGGGACCCTGCACCCGCGTGGGAGACCTGGAAGAGGTTCCTGGTTCCCGGCATCGGATTGGCGCGTACCGGCCCATTGTGGCTCACTTGGGGAGTGAATCATTGGATGGAAGATCTTCCTCTCTGTCTCTCCTCCTCTCTGTATATCCGGCTTTCCAATAATAATAAAATCTTTTAAAAAAAAAGTCAGGATGTTCTGTTTTGTATTTGAATATGAGACATTGTTTTTAATGTAATTTGATGAATAAATGCTTCTCAGAAATCATTGTACTGATTCTACTTTTATTTTCGTGTACACAAAAACAGCTTAACTGTACTCAATTTGAAATATGAACAGACTGGCATGCTTTATTGCACATAGGAAAATATTTTCACATGATGTATATTGCACATGATAACATCTATTAGGGAAGGTACAACCTTATAGTATTAGTCTATGTTTGATCATTATGAAATATTTCCTGATAGAGATTTACCATACCATGTATGGCACATTTTTCAATTTTATCTGTTTTACAAATTTCATCATATTCTTTGCCTTTATGGCTTCTCTGCAGAACATTGCATAGAAGGCTTTAAAGCAGAGATATCAAAAATACCCTGCAATTAAGAAAGTATGCATGTACATAATCAACTGTTTTTTGAGAGGAAAAGTGACAAACTGGCAAATTTCTCCAAAAAATGGGATCCGTTACAAAGTTTCCTTCCATAAGCATGTGTCCACTCGCAAATGCTGAGTGTAAGGCATTGATCCGTACTGAGCCCCACTCAAAACCCCTTTGGTTTACATTCAGTTTGCAAAGCAACCCTCCATCTCTTCCAAATAGTGCAAGTATGTGAAGGGCCCTTCACTGGTGGTGGTTCAACAATAAATAATGACTCCAAACCCAGGTAGCCTATCACTCCTGGGTTTAAAATAGACATAAAGTGCATCTGAAAAAATCCTCATTCTCATTCTTCCGCATGATGATCAGCCAACCCGTGACATTTGCATCTCACGGCAAAAACAAAACTAAAGAGTGTTCAATGCAGACCTTCCTGAAATGTCTGTCCCTTTTTCCACCGTCCTGTTTTAAAGATTTCCGGGATGCTACAAAGCTTTCTCACAAAGTCTTTCTCGGAAAGTTCTAGCAGTAGAGCAGCATTCCTTCACATACAACAGTTTATAGTTAAAAAAAAGATTTCTTCATTCTTTGGAGGGTTTGCTACAGATCCAGTGTAAATTCCTTTCACATTCTGTACTGCCAATGCTGGCACTATTCAGAAATGCACAGTTCTCGGATCCTGTAAAGTTGAACCTGTGAAATCATAAAGAAACTTAGAATTAATGTCATTTCCATGCAGCTATGTGAGGATAAACTTTGTAGTGGTGGTGAGCTCTGCTTTGCTCTCTCTCTTTCTCTCTCTCTTTCTCTCTGTGTGTGTGTGTGTAGTAGGATGTATACGGTAAGTCCAACAGACAAGAATTGAAAGGAGTAACACGTGGAGAAAACATGCTGAAATAAAAGTATATCATCCATTCAGTTGGCTTGCACAGGAATGATTCTTCATTCTTTTTGAGTTCATAGATTCATCAAGAAATAATTCCCAAAATTATATAGACCCAGCATCATGCATACCAGTGCATGCACATGTAGGAGTCTATGCCGCTGAGACCTATCCGTGAACATAAAACCATCAGACATTTATCCCTTTACTAGAGAGCTGAAGCTTCAGCCTTATTACTGTTTCAATATGTAGCAAAAAATTCTTGAGAAATTTATTCAAGTTGGGTTCTCAAGTGACAAAAATAAAGATCAAATATAAATATGAGTAATGAAAAGTCAGTCGTTTTAATTCTGGGAGAAGTTTTCCATGGAAACTTAAAAACAGGCATTGAAAATGTACTTTGTCCCTGTGGAGATGAAAACTAGCAAAGAGTGAAAAGGAATTGGGGTCAGCATTGTGCCATTGCAGGTTAACTTGCCACCTGTGAAGTGGGCAGCCAGTATGGACCCAAGTTCAAGTCCTGACTGCTCTGCTTCCGATCTAGCTCCCTGATGATCGCCGAGGGAAAGCAGTGGAGGATAACTCCTCGGTGCTGGGACCCTACATCTACGTGGGAGACCTGGAGCAAGCTCTTGGCTCCTGGATTTGGCTTGGGTCATTCCTGCTCATCATACTTATCTTGGGAGTAAACCAGCACATGAAAGTCCTCTCTCTCTCTCCATCTCTCCCTCTCTGTAACTCTGACTTTCCAATAAATAAAGAAATCTTTAAAAGTTGTTGGAATGGTTTTCCACCAAAACAGAAATACAAGATGAAAAATGCTGCTTTATTTTGCATCATCATAGGAAAACTGCTCGAATTTGTTCATGAAGAGCTCATCCTTCATGCTCAAAAGAGAAAATAAGATTTTTGCTTACCAGTTGTTAAATTCTTTGCCATTTGACCATTTCCATGACTGATCAGCCTCCTTTTTCAGCCCAATCCAATGGTCTGTTCTCCCCGCATATCGCTTTAGAAAGATCTTTTTTTAAAATACAAAAGAATTGCTGTGTTAAACAAATCACTGGAAGATTTCATAATAAATCCTGTTTCCCAAAATTGCAAACTAAGATCATTTATTAGTTCTAAATAAGATCAGCTCATTTGAATTTCTGATCTTGGAAGCTGTGTGATAAAATCAAACTTAAAAGACCAAACTGAACTCTCATTTTGATTGCAGGCTAATGTTATGACTCTCTGTGGCTAAGGTTTCCTGCACACAAAATAGGTACAGTGTTCTCACAAAGAAACAGAAGGAAAGCACAGACTCCTTCCAGTAGATCCAACAGCAGAATCTCATGAAATAGCCTTTGATCTTACCATGTGCTTTTCAGAATCAATGACTGCAAGAGTAGCACCAAGTCTGGAACAGGATTTGAGGGCCAGGGGCCAGCTGTGTGTTTCAGCAGAGAAGTAGTAACATTTCCTCTGGTAACCAACCCAGTCATCTGAGCATGAAGAAGCGGCGCCCTCTGGTGCAGGCACTGAGAACTGGCCAGGACAATTGTATTTGCCCACTGTGAAAGGCGAAAAGGTCTGCGTTAGCAACGGAAGAATCCACCTGCCCACAGCATGCAACGCTGCGGAGACTGAGCTGTGCTGGGTGTCAAAGTAAAGCACACAGCCAGGAGGAGAATTCTAAGTAAGAAAGCCCGCCTCAATCAGACTTCCATGGTGACTAAACATTATTGTGCAGGATATTGGGGGGCAAGGAACTTAGGGCCATAATATCAGAAAGTGTGGGTATTTCTTTTCTTTATTTTTTAATACCCAGAGTCTTTGGACTGAAAAGTGTAAAAAGTGCATTATCAATTCCAAGTAAAAGTTTGAATCAAAATGCCAGGTGGAGGTAATTAAAGAAGCAATAGCTATTATACTAGGTGGGGAAATTTTTTTTCAAAAAGTGAATTTCAGCAAACAAATCCAAAATTCAGAAATATCTGTTACTGAGGATCTTTCATAAAATCACAGAATTTCAGATTTGCAAGACACCAATGTCTCTTATTGCAGCTGTATCATTACATGTGTCACTACTAATAAGGACTTTCTAAATACAATCTTAAGAATTCTCAGCTACTCTTCTGTGGGCTTTGAGATAAAAGGCAAAAATTGGCTACTTCCTAGTTAATTCATGGCTTTGATATCAGTTTTTCCATCAACACGGAACATGAGGTCCATGTTTTTTCCATCTATTTACTTTCTTAGAATCCCAATGATCACCTTTCATTCCAGTTGGAAACATGTGTTCAAAAGTCATTTTTGTGCCTAAATAATGCATAAATCATAGACTCCTCCCCCAAACAGGGACTGTTATTTATTTTCCAGTAGAAAGTTAGCCATGTGTGGTCCCTGGGATAATCCCAAATTAACAAGAGCGTGGGATGCTGACAGCTGATGAGCCCACACTCACCTGATAAGGCGATGAGAACTATAATTAAAATGGTGGTGAAGACCACACCCATCACAGCACATGGGATGGGCACTTGAAGAGATCCTTCATGATGTGTTGTAAAATGGGAGTGTGTGGCATCATCTGAAACAGAGAAAAGTGAGAAGGAACCCAGGTTTATTTTGCGTGGGACACTTTCTTGGAAGCATTTTAATTTTAAAAATAAGATTTTTTTCCCCCAATCTCTTTCAGTTTGTAAGTTAGTTTCCTCAAACTGTGAGGCAATATAGTTTCTTGGTGGCTACAAATAAAACAATTCAGGTTTAATACTGAGATAGTAAAATCATTTTCAAATATGTACATTTTATCCCTCTATCTCTACTTAGCACAAATATATCTATCTTGTAGCTTTGATTATTTTAGGTCAGTTACTATTGATTGTTTTGATTAGAATAAGAACATTTTCTAAAAACACAGTTACCCTGGAATGTACATAAGAACATCTCTCGCCTCCTGTAGTTACCATTTGAGAGACAATATGAATGGTATAAATGTGAGTAATGTAAAATAAAACCTGGAACTGATATTTAATGTCTAAAATTGGAAAGATTAAAATGTTTAAAACATGATGATTGTTTTATTAAAATTGGTGCATATGTGGAAAAACTGGAATTTTTCTATATTATAGGTAGAACAGTCCTTGAGACAATATTTTGGAAATATTTTTATAAGATTAGATACATAATTGCTTATGATCCAGCCTTTATTGTGTAGCCACAGAGTAAATGACAGGTATTTTCCCAGAATCTTTGTACAAGAATGTTCACATCAGCTTTGTTCTTTAGGGCTGAATCCTACCCATCAACAGGGGACCAAGTATGTAAATCACAGTATAGTCAGACACAGAAAAAATACTCAGCAATTTTAAAAGCCTGATGCTGAACCTCAATGATGTTGAATGAAAAAAAAAATCAAAACATAAACTATCATTTGGTGTGGAGATGTTCACTTACATGGCAAAATTAGCTAAACTAAGATATGTTGACAGCAATCAAATAGTTCGATTTAGGTGTGTGGGAAAGGCAATTGAACTGGAATGAGATACAAGGGAAATTTCTCAGGAGATGGAAATATTCTGATATTGATTGGAGTTATGGTTACACATTGTCATAACTCATTAGCCTATACACCAGCAAGCAATGCATTCATTGTAAGTTACACATCTGTCAAAAGAATATGTGAATGAAGAGCAAAATACTTGATTTTTCCACCAAAAGAAATTAAAATAACAGAGAAAGCAATAAGGATTAATTTTTTTTATTTCTCCTGCATGAAGATAAAGACAGTCAAATTTTTCTTTAACCAGTAAAAAATATTTTTGTGGAAGTATTTAGAATAGGAATATAATGTGAAAGATGATAATTTGTTGTTTAAAAACAGACTAGAAGGAAGTCTGGGGGAAAAAAGACAGGAACGTTTTCACTCCGATTGTGCAGTTTACTTTTGCAGAATGAATGATCAGGATTTGAGAAGCATGGCCCTGCAAAAATGTTCTGTTTTGTTCTAAAATCCCCTTTTACAATCCCTAGGATGTTCTCAAACGGATGAAAGGGAAAGTATAAGAGTGAGAAATCATCTCAAATGTTAAATCATTTTCATGATTAAAATGGTGTGTGTCTAGGACCTATCTTGAAATCCACGTGTTGGTTTTTTTTTTCCCTTTAGCAGTGGATGTCAATTTCTGCTTTTGTCCAGCATGTTCTTCCCAGCACAGAGCTATACTTGGGTTTTGCAACAGAAGCCTTTATCTCACTCCTTTCTGATTCCATTCCTCTCTGCTTCTCAGAGCAGATCTTCCTGTGTCACTCACCCACTCATTACCAGACACAGTCTTTGGTACGAAGAGTAGCAAGATCAGAGCTCTGTCTAGTTTCACTTCTCGTCATGGGCTGCATGGATTCAAGACAGCCATAGAGCATCATGGTTCTACAAGTCCTAACACAGCCAAGCTATCCTAGCGCTCCAGGGCCCAGCTCAGCCCATTGGTTCCCTCCCTCAGTGGATAAGTTGAGCAGGTAATTCTTTGACAACACTGAATTTCCATTAGTGAGGGTACAGTTAACCGCAGCTTGTCACCTAGGTAACAAAACATTCCCCCACTAACACACTTCTGTTTTGCTTACAAATCCTAATCACTAATGAAGAATTTCAAAGTAAATCTACTCTCTTATTACCTATTTAATCACCCAGGAGTGACCCAACAACGATTATTCATATTAATAAAGCAGCTATAAGAACAGCATAGACATATCCAACAGAAAATTGGAATGATCATTGAAAAAGTGAGTTCTAGCATTAAGTTCTTTCAATTGCTGAGTTCTTTTTTTTATTATTACCACTTTTCTTTCTTTTATTTAGTTTCATTATCCCCTCCTCCTTTAATTTTTGGCAATTCAAATAAGTCTTAAAGTTGTGAACAATTTGATTACACCCAAATTTGGGGTCTTGTATCTTTCACAGTTTTTTTTTTTTTGTTTTGAAACAAAGGATGGGTTATCAGTAACTGATGATTCTCTGTAGCAAACCAACCTAGGAGATATGCAGTCAGAAAATCATTTACATTACTCTGTACCTTGCTTACCAATAAACTCTAATTCCCAAATATTAGTGTTTTGGGAAAAAAAAGTCACTCATTAGGGAAAAAGATTTAGAAAAACAATGAGGAAAATACTGGTAGCAGGAACAGAGTAGGTATGTGGATAGAAAACAATAGGAAAATTAATGCTCATTATTTTGATAAAAGTGGAAATAAAGGCCTGATTTTTGTACATAATTCAAGGCCAGTGATTCAAAGTTGAAACAAAAGAAGAAAGGAGTGGTAGGAAAAAGAATCCTAAATACTGCCAACGCAGGGCCCGCAGGTATCCATCCTAGTGACCAAGACACTGCCATCCCAACACTGAAACTCACTACTGTCCAGCTTCCTGACAATATAGGCCCCTGGAAGGAGCATTGCTGATCCAAGTGGTGGCTTCCTGCCACCTATGTGGGAGACCTAGATTGGATTTCTGGCTCCCAGCCCTACCCTTGCTGTGGCAGGCATTTGGGAAGTGAATCGGCCAGGCAGGATCTCTGTTTATTCTCTTCCCCCCTCTCTGTCACTCATAAATAAATAGGAAACTAATTTTTTTTTAAGTAAAGGAATACTAAAAGCAGAAGAGGACATTTTTCAAAATTATTTTATTATGTTTTCCTGATAATTAGCAGTAGATATTGCAAATGTTTGGATACTCACATAGCTATTCTTTGAAAGACTGAAAACCTGCACATTTCCAGCAACTTGACAACACGGTCACCAGCATAGAATGAAACACACAGAAAGCAAATAAAGATACAACAGAAAGCAACCAAGACTGCAGTTGTTTATGTGGGAAACGAAGTTTTCCACAATAAGAAAACATTTCCTGGAGTACATGCAGGTGAAAAAAATAACAGTTGTAGAACTGGGCCAAGGCAGGCAATTTTCTAATTAAGAAATTTAAGATCATGTAAACTGAAACAAAAAAAAGATCCTGAAAGATGTGAAATGTATTCTGTAGCTTCCTTTCCTCTCGGATATCCTCTCTTCTGATATATAAAAAGGAATTAACCTCTTCTCACTTTATCTTTTATGTTTGCTGAAATGAAACCTACGTTCTCTAGCACATAAAACTTCATTTTCTTCGCTACCCACCGTTACGTATTGCATCACTCCTACCAGATGTAAATGACTAATATAGGACAAGTCAGTTCTGACTTACTTTGTTGGCCTCTCTCCAGATGCAAAGAGCTGTTCTCCGTTAAGGAACAACCTTCAGAGTCCATCTTCATGAAGATTCCCTGGGGTAAACTCAGGCCAAGTTAGTCCACAGCGAAAGTCTCTCCTGGGCTCCTGTTTGGTGTGTGACTCTCTGAGGCATCTCGGCGTTTATATTCCGTTATGTTGTCTCCACCCCCTTCCTCTCACCTCCTCTTTTGTTCAACTATGTCAGTTCTCTTTAATTTATGCTCCAGTGGCCCAGACAATTTACACTGTGTTGTGGTGGTGAAGTCTGGGTTTTCCCTGATGTTTGAAAACATGCTTTCTCACAGATGTAGGTGTAACATGAAAAGACAGTGGGAATTTCCCAGAACCTCATATGTGTCTCCTTAACGTTTTAGAAAATGTGAAGAAGACAGTGTACTCTCTGTAAGGGCTTAGTAGTTAAAATAGTCCTATGGTTTGTATGGAAATAATTTAAGGAGAAAGAGCATAATACCTTCCAGGAATCCTATACACTCATTCCTTAACATATTTAGCAGCTAATATTTGTCAAGCACCTGCTGTGCATCTGACAATGCTTGAAGATTTACCACTGAATAAAATGACCGAAGTCTTTATCTTCATGAATCTTTCTCCAGTCTGGAAAAGTTTCCTTGAGGAAGCTATGACCTGGCCTTTGGAACTGCTCCTTCTTCCCGAAAGACAAGCCCTTTTAAGGTGCCATTTACTAAGTTGCTGCTGTAATGCAGGAAATCGAAATCTTGTGGTCTGAAACTTCCTTGCTATGTTCTAAAATTGTTTCTCTTTATCTGTTTCATTTATCTCTTGTTCCTTTTCTCATTGTATTTTTTGCCATCATTCAGACTGCCTTTAGTGCACTTCAGCAAGACCTTGTTTTTCTCTTGTTTTCTGGATAACTCTGTTCAAATATCTCTTAGACTTCAGGCATCTGCAGTATGGATGCTATTAAAATGACGTGGCCATGATATCAGCTTCATTCAGGGGAGTTATGTAGGTCAACTTAAAAGGAATGCAGAAGGTCTTTATATATAGGGAATTAAAGGAACAATTGAAATACCACTCCAGATAATATGAAGGCAATTGACAGCTCAGAAATGGAGGTTCTGTGCTCTGCCAACTCCCCCCACCAAACTACTCAAGGTAATTGAAGGCACAAAAGCAGATCCAGAGGCTCCGCACATCTGACCCCTCCTGCCTCCTACTGTACTACTTTAGGTTAATTAACTACCAGAGAACTTTGGGCTCTAGCTGTTCCTTTGCTACGTCCTGCTGCTTCGTTAATTGAATGTATGGAAACTTCGTCCTGTATAGCCCTTAAGATGATTGGAGGGTAAGAGCTTAAAAATCCTTGAGTTTAGCAGCACTGTGCAACAGCTCCTAGTGTGTAGTGGGAGCTGCTGTCACCAAGCTTGGACAATAAAGACTCCACCTTCAACTCTACACTCATGTCTGACATGATATCTCTCGCTCTCCACAACAAATAATAATTTTGATATCAAGAATGTATCATCAAAATCTCCTCTTTAAAGAAATTCTCTTTTCAGAATGAAGTTACATAGTGAAAATATTTTATTAGGTGGTGGAAGTTTGGTATGGAAGCTTAAAGCCGCGTCTTGGGGTGCCCACATCTCATGTTATAGTGCCTAGGTTAAGTGTAGGCTCTTCTACTTTGAACCCAGCTTTCTTCTAACGTATAACCTGGAAGGCAGCTGATGATGGCTCTAACACTTGAATCCCTGCCACTCCAGGGAGACCCTGATGAAGCTCTGAGCTCCTGGCTTTAACCTGGCCCAGCACTGTCTATTGTGAACATTGGAGCAAATCAGTGGTAGATTGCTCTCTCTTCTCTCTCTGTCCTTTTCAATTAAAATGATAATAACTATTTTTAAACTAAAAATTGTTTAAAACGGATGAAGGGAAGAGAAGGAAATGGAGGGAGGGAGAGAAGAAGGGAGGAAAAAGAAACATAAACTCATATGCCTAATGGGGATGCACATCTACAGAAGTGAAGTGGGTCATTAAGAACGTCTCCCTATCTAAGACACCAAGAAATGAAAAACGGGCCTTCTTTGCTCCCATTCTGTTTTCAAATCAGGTTCTTAGACCTATAGCTGCATACTGCATACCTATACTGCATGTATTTAATGCATAAGTCATACCATTTTGGTGAGATGTTCAATCACTTTTTTTCCACCCCTACAGGCTTCCTACCAAAAGTGCCATCAAATGCAAAGACCTTCTTGGAATCTTCACTGTGACCTTCCCCACTTATCATTCCTCTCTCCAATAGCAATCTTACTATGGCACAAAAGTGCCAAGCGTATCTCCCCTGCCAGGTAAGTATAAAGATTTATTTTATTTTTATTACAAAGTCTGTGGAACCCAAGAAAGAAAATATCCTTACCCACGTTGATATCACCTTTGCCCAGTGTTCTCATCCATGTGCAAAGGACTTTTCAATATTTTATTAGAAACTGGCGTTTATTTTCTGTCAGCTTTATTTACATTTTGTTTCAGATATGACAAAGAGAAGTTTAAGGTCACTCAGTGATTGTTCCTGTCCATTCAGTGACCTGGGCAGTGGGAGCAGCAGGTCTGTCTTTGGAGTTCTTAAGGAACTGTTGAATAGGAACAGAGAGCACCTGCTTGTACCAGATTAGATTAGTGGAGATCTCTCTCTCTCTCTCTCTCTCTCTCTCTCTCTTTCACTCTCTTTCCATATATATATATATATATGAATCTACTGCCATCTGGCTTCAGCCTGGTCCAGTCTTGGCTATTGTGGCTCTCTGGGGAGTGAACCAGCATATGGAAGAACTTTCTGTTTTAACCTTGATTTTTAAATACATTCTTAAAATCTTTTTTTAATGTAAAAGATCAACTACTTTTCTATAAAATAAGAAAAATTGATTTTGCATAATAGTATTGGTACGCCTTAATTATTCAATGTTTTATAAGAGAGTGGGAATTTGATAGATACAATGAAAAGAGAAAGTTCCTCATTTGATGCGTGACACTAAGAGATAATAATCAGAAATCATAACTGCTGATGCATTATGAAGTGCCTCTTGTCTGTCGGGGACGAAAACAGAGGAAATTGCACTCTTCCTCCACGTCTTCTGACAGGTGTCACAGCACTATGTGCTCAGAGTTTCCTGCAGTGAATGGCTATTCTATATACATCTATAAATGTGCATGTGTATGTATAAATAATTCATATGTAATACATAATATGTTTAACATGGATTTTGTATTTATGTCATTGGCCAAACAAAAAGAAATGTTCCCTAGAAATCTTAATTCAAGCAAGTCAATAGCCAGGGATAGGCATCTGGATTCTCAGTGAAGAAGCCATGTAGACACCTCCATTCTATATCAGAGTATCTGGGTTGGGGTCCCAGCTCACATCTGATCCCAGCTTCTGTGAATGCGCACCCAGCAGCAAGTGGTGGCTCCAGTGTCTGCCACCCAATGGGAAACCTGAAATGCCTTCCAGACTCCAGTTTTTGTCTTGGTCCAGGTCCAATAAGACAATAAATGAGAGCTCTCTCTGATTCTCGCTGTCACTCTTGCCCTTACACTTTCTTTTCACTCCTCTATCTTTTCCACATACATAAGATGAGTAAATGAAAAAGCATTTTAAAAACTCCCTTTAAAAGAAAACATAAAGGCTTTCATCAGTGTAGCTATATGACAAGGATCAGCATGTGCTACCTTCATTCTGACGTCATTTTTCTCTCCATCTTTATGGGGACAGCAACCTCTTTTGATGAAATTAGCACTTGTGTGAATGGGAGAAGACAGCAACAGGTGATTGGCAGGGCTCCTCAGCGCCCACTGACGCTCATGTGTTCAAGGGCGTTCACAAGAATCTGAACTTCACTGCTGAATTAATTCTATCATTAACCTGCCTTTTATAACTCATAACTCCTTTTAAAGGGTTTTCCCAACATTGCATTCATTGACAATGTTATGCTTGTTAAAAATACATCATTCACTTACAAGAGTGTCCTCTTAGATAAAATAAAGCATGCTCATTGAGTTAGTCAATATTTGTTAAAGAAAAGCAGTCCTAGTTGTGAAATTCCAAGAAATAGAAGCATTGAGGGGGGAGGAGACACAGTGTGGGAAGACAGGGGTCGTGGGTTTTTTACTTGCCTTTTATTCATCCATATTTGGAAGCTGACTTCCTGTGTGGTCAGCCGTGACAGAAACAGAACTTGTGTGCAACAACATTTATCAATCTTCTTATGAAACACATAGGACAATAACATCTGATACAGCTTTCTACTTTTTAGGGATTTCTAACGTTTTATTTCATAAGTAGTATGTCAAAAAATTATTTGCTAGCTGTATGTCAGAGATTATCAGCTATGTTCCAGAGTTTAGTGGAGAACATTGAAAAATCGGGCCTGAAGAAAGCTTTAAGAAGCGATTCAGGCACCACACCTTAACGCGGCTCTCCTTCACTTATATGACCTTATATGAAGAATCCGGGGGAAGGTATCAGAAAGGAAATGAGGTAATGTGAGGAAGATGCAAACCAGTGCAGAGCGGGCAGGAAGGGCAGTCCTTACCAGCCGGCAGCTGCCAGCAGGATGCTGTGACCGCTGCACATGTGTCGGGAACCACAAACTTCCGACCTGAGACAGTTTCCAGAGACAAACTGTTCATTTGCTGCCTTTTTAAATCTTGGATTTTGTCTTTCAATGGGTGAATCGGGTTTCTGAGTAGCTCTTAATCTTGTGAATCAACCTGAAATGGATAGACCGTCCTCCTGTTGAATGAATGTCGATTACGCAAATTGGAGATATGTATTTTTGAAGCACAGGTGTGTTTCGAATTGGTTACCGTAAAGGTAAGCGTGAGTAAGTGGGGGATTTCCACCTCAGGCACTTTCCAAACTTCCCTCCTCTTTGCCGGAGCCCTTTGAACTTTCTTATTTTCCTCTTCAGCAGAACATCTCCTCATACCCAAAAAGGGACTTTGGAAAGTGTGAGCTGGCATGTTTCTTCTCAACTTGAGGTGGCAGAGGTGAAGTATGGCATTTGTGAAAAGCATCAACCAAAAGCCTTTAAACAATTGACTATTTTTGAAGATACATAAAGGAAAAACTACACCAGAAATGAGATGTCATGTGTAACTCCCGTACCGTAAATTAGTTCTAGGCATGTCATATGGACAGGGCGTATGTGAGGATGATGCCCAGAGACACTGCTGTAGAAATGCCAAATGCAACACTTAGGAACCCTGGGTGGAACAGGGCCTGGGTTACCAAGTGATGATCAAGGAAACATTTGCACTGCTTACGAGATACATAATGAACCTCACTAAGAGCTGCTTCTCTGATGCTTGTCATGGTCTTTCACTCACTGCTTCTTTAGCGAAACTTGTCCATTACCTATGGTGTTACCAAGATTGGATCCACAAGAACTAAATTTTAAAGAATGAGTTTCCTAACTGTTTATGGAGATTGGGGAGTCAGCTCTGGAATGTTCTGAGATTCAAAGACACAGATGACTCTTTTTCCAGTCATTAAGGGAGGACTGAAGGTCCACAGCATGAATGACCTTGAGAGATCTCAAAAAAATGTCTGTATTGGAGACCCCTGAGCATTGTTTACAAGAAGGAAAGAGCCAATAATTCCATGCAGTGCTGTCCAACTTTTTGGATGATCTGGAACCAGGTCTCTTCCTTAAGAAATCTGGAATCCCTCTGAGGGACAACATTGATATGAGTATGTCCTAATAACCGTGAGAGATGTTTTTAAAACTGCATTACATTCTAATACTTTCAGACTTACCTTCTATCCTCCTTCTTTCTTTTTTCACACACTATAATGCCCCTGTGGTCTTTGCCTGAATCTGCCTTCATTTTTTTCCAGCTGTACCTATCAAATATGTTGCCTGCTCAATTCCTTCTTGATGTCTACTTCTCAGAAGTCACTAACACATTTTTCTTTAATTTCTAACGTCAGAAATAAATGTAGCTTCTCCTAGAAACTTTCCCTCACAACCAAACACTCTGCAGTCTGCTCCAAGGCAAAGCTTTGAAAGCAATGGGAGGCAAACTCCATCAGTTTCTCCAAGTTGTAGTTCTGTTAGGGTCTTCATATCCTAATCTTTATCCCAGGTTCTTACCCACAGAGGAATAAGGATTGAAAGCAGAGGCTGAAGACAGTGCACAAATGAGGACAGCATTTATGTAAAAGAAGAAGAGTATGCACATACATTCATGAGTGAGTGTGGGCCACCCCACAGGGAGACACTCCCATCATGAGTGGGCTAGAGAGGTGCCCATGAAGGGACAGAGGCCCACAAAGGATCCCTAAACGTGGCCAAGACAGAACTGACCCAGCAATTGCAACCACCAGCGTGTGCATAAGCTGATTGGGGTGACTGACTGTTCCAGACCCTGTATTGGCATGCACACACAAGAATCAGGCCTGGGATCACCTCAGGTGATGTTTCCTTGAGGAGCCCCACAAATGAATTACTACACTTAGAACCTCGACTATGGAGAGAATCGCAGGTTCCGTGATCTGATCATGAAGTGCATGTGTCAAAGCAAGGCCTCTTCGGTGGCTTAAATGGAGCAGTGGCCAGCATATCCAGGTGCACATGGAGAACATAGCAGTACATTGCAGTCTGTGAAGGACACCTGGTATCATAACAGAGGATGGAGGACAGAACAAAATGATCAACTACTCCAGCCAAATGTTGGCAGTGAATATCTGGGCAAATAGAGACTCTAAGGTGGACTATGTCAGCTAGTGGATTCTGGAGAGATTTGATCATGCTTGGAGTGGCAAGATCGGCAGTAATTCAGAACTGTTGAACTATCGAAACCTCATGAGCAGGACCCTCATAGCATGACCCTGGGGTGGTGTCAAGTGGCTGCCCTCCATCCCAGGATGCAGAGGCATTTGGGATGCTGGGTGTGTTTCTCTCTCCTTGTCTGTTCCCTCCCCCCAGATACAGGAAAGAAAAAAAAAGAGAATGTGGGAATGGTGATCTCACCCACCTTCCTGCAGCCTTGACCCTTATCACCCTCATCAACTATGTAAAAAAATCATGAGAAAATAAAAATAATTAATGGAAAAAAACATAGCCAAGAGCTACCTCTACTAAACTAGAATGCCTACTCCTTGGCTCAAGTTTCCATACCTTTCAGGCCATTACTATTGTCATATCCTTGAAATAACCATCTTTTTTAGCCCACCTGCTTCTGGCACTTTTTCTGCCTGAAGATGATTCATACTTTAGTCATTAATTTGTTTTTCTGTAAGTTAATCACATGTGAGCCAAAACCCTTAGTAATATTAATGTTCTTGTCTAGATAAAATGTATCTCAGAGTAACTTCCTGCCAAATAATCTGTAGAATAGGCAAATTTAAGTTGTTTCAAGTATTCTTTCTTTTTCCTAACCTTGCATAAGAAGAGAACACTTGTGCTACACTATACCGTATGGTAGTTGTGAAAGTTGAATAAGTTTCTATACACAAACCACTTAAAATAGCATGTGGCTGAAAATTTGTGCCTGACAAATATTTGGTTGTATTGGTCCGCTTGTGGTTGTTGCCTGGGCAACTTTAAAAGGAAGGGCTTCCTTTAACTCATAGTTCTGTAGGTTCACGGCCAACGTCCTGGCATTAGCTCTGCTCTGGTGAGAATCTCATGATACGTGGCATCCCAATGATAGGAGTATGAGCAGGACAAAGGGATCACACCCTGTCCCTTCTTACAATAGATTCTCCTGAGTGCTCAGCGGTCCCTGGATAGCAGCCTTCACTTCTACAGATGGCTCCCCTAATTATGCAAGCACCACTCTTTAAACCCCACCTCTTAAATATCCGTACCACCTCGGAACATTATCGAACTTCAACAGGGCACCTTTGAGAAACACACTGAAACCATGTCCAAACTGAAATTGAACCTCTTACAAAGTAAAGACAAGCCCCAGTCTCCGATCCATCTCCCTTAGCCTAAGGTGTCCTTACCTTTCCTTTTTTTGAAACAAGTTCACTAAATTGAGAGAGTGAGGCTGCTATTCATGGAGTTATTTATTTTTCCAATAGATAAAATTCAATTGGCCAGTATTGTCCAGAGGGATTTGTTTAGGGGAATCCCAGGTCATGGTGGGAACATTCCAGGTCTGGGGCAAAAGGTAACTACCACAGAAATGTGATACCCCTGATCAACATAGAAATTCCCTAAAGAGTACAGCATCACTGACCAATCAAAGGAAGATCACAAACACCACTAACTAACTGGCCAGGAACTTGAACATGAGCTGCTCGTATCCAACTACATCTCAGCCACAATTTCAATCTCTAAGAATCTTCGCCAGAAGTGAAACAATAGCTGTCCAACCCCTTTCTCTGTGCTTTGCAATAGGTTTTAGTTTCCTTGATATCAGTGTTTTTTGGCCTTCTGTATCTCAGGTGAGTAGACCCAGCTTTAGTAGTTTTATATCCCCTCCAACTAGGGAATTTTGCTGCAACAAAGCTATCACACTGGCCTTTTATAAGACAATTGCGGGCTTGGAATTGATGTCACTATAATTATTTGAATCAATTAGAATCCACCCTCTAAGTCATAGGATGAAGTTTGGAAAAAGAGGGAGTACCTGAACAAATCACAATTATACAGGAAGGAATTTCTTTTCTTCTTTTCTTTTTTAAAATTCTTTATTTTTCATGATAGTTTTTAGGCTCAGGGATTTCTCCTTCCACTCTCCACTACCCACCCTCCCCTCAACTCCCACTGTTTTCCCCTATATTGTAACAATAGTTCAGTCCCTCAACAATAGTCACAAGTCCATCATCCTTCTATGTAACTGTATCCTGACATTGTAAGGGATGAATTTCTTTTGGGTTGAGACACATGGCAGTCTGTAACAATTATTGAAAAATGTTTGACAAAAAGTCTTTGTGGAAATGGGAGTTGTGTGTGCAAGTTA
This sequence comes from Ochotona princeps, assembly GCF_030435755.1. NCBI lineage: Eukaryota > Metazoa > Chordata > Mammalia > Lagomorpha > Ochotonidae > Ochotona > Ochotona princeps. The sequence continues at coordinate 4,465,429 of NC_080858.1, forward strand.
AGCTACCACATGGTTTCCTACATCCCCTGTTGGATTGCCTTGGATTTATTCCCAGTTTTGATTCAAACCCTTGATATTGCTCACCATTGGAAGGTAGCAGATGATAGCTCCAAGTGGGAGACAGGAATGGAGTTCCTGGCTCCTGAATTTGATCTCGCCCAGCCTGACTATCATAGGCCTTTGGGAATAAGACAGTGGATGACAGCTTTCTCTCTCTCTCTCTCTCTCCTTTAAATAATTAAAAAAAAAGAATGAAAATTCTTTTTACTAATCTTTGTGTGCAAGCTCTGGAACTTTTTGTCCCTAACATATTTGTCTTGATCTTCTAACAGGAAATTTCAAAACCACTTCAAGTAACTATATATATATTTTTAAAATGCTCTGTGCAAACCCCATGAGTAGGTTTTGTGTGGTATAGAATTTAGAGAAGTGGGTGGGGAATGACAGGATCAGATAACGAGGAAACAAATGACTTGTGTAGCACCGATAGTCACAGCTTGAAGTGAGGAATGCTCACAGGGAATCTGGTACAAGTGGAAGAGCCTGGCGTGGGATCAGAAAGTGATGCAATTTGAAGACTGAGAGCTATTCATACTTGACTGAGTCACAGCCACCCACGTATTCTGTCATTCATTGGAAAAACATGTCTAGTGAGTTACCTACAATGTGCCAAGTACTATAGTACTAGGCCAAGTACTTGTGACTTTAGGGAGCATGGAATCTAACAGGTGAGCCACTGGAGGGGTAATTAGATTCCCCCTCAGGTCCTTGATTGCTTTAACCCAAGTCTTACTAGTGTTATGGAGGCTCAAAGATTTTATTTTGATCTCCTCTTCAATTTTTATGAATAATAATTATATATATTTATAGGCAAAATTTTACTTTTTAGACTGCTGCTTTTCTATTATCCATTTTGTTTGTTTTCTCTCAAATCTTCATTATGTTCTTTTCAAATCTTCGTTATGTTCTTTTCACTTTGAGCTTAGCTTTCTTCTTCTAGTTCCTGAAGTTGATTTTCAGATCTCTTTTGTTTTACTATCAATGTTTTGTTTGAGAGTCAGAGAAAGAAGCAGATAGAATCTTATCTACTGGTGCATGACCCCAAATGCCTACAAAAGGTTGAGAAAACCAGGACTCACGCAGAGTAGCAGGTGTCCGGCTGCCTTCCAGAGGCTGACTAGCAGGAAGCTGGTTTGAGGAGTAAAGCTGAGGCTCAAAGCCAGGTACTCTGATGGGGACATGGATTTTGATCTTTTGCTCACTGATTAACTCCCCAAATGCCTTCAACAGCCAAGGCTGAGTGAGGCTGAGACAGGAACTCCATCCAATTCTCCTACATGAGTGGCAGATACCAAAAGACTTGAGCCAGCATCTGATGCTTCCCTTTGTGCTTTTGCAAAAGGCTAGATTAGAAGCAGGAGGAAGACTCATCCCTAGAGAATCAGATGCAGGCAGTTCTCACAAGCAGGAGTTTAATGCACTGTGCCACAACACCCACTCCCACCACCCACTTTTTTTTTTCTCATGATTTTTACATAGTTAATGAGGGTGATATGGGTCAAGGCTACAGGAAGGTGGGTGAGATCACCATTCCCACATTCTCTTTTTTTCTTTCCTGTATCTGGGGGTGGTGGGTGGGAGACAAGGGAGAAGCTACACTCAGCATCCCAAATGCCTCTGCATCCTGGGATGAAGGGCAGCCACTTGACACCACCCCAGGGTCATGCTGGCACCCAGTCTGGCCCTCATGTGAACTAGGTTGTACCACGACCCAAACCGGCCTGACCAACACCCAGGTATAGTGGTCAGATTCATCAGTAGGTGATATGAACTAACCTAGCTTGGTTTGCCCCCGACCTGTGCCAAATGTATGCCAGTGGATACAGTACCCTGGCCTGGTCTGGGCTGCTTCCTATCATGGTTCTTGCACTCATCTGCAGGGACTGTATCCCGACGGAGGATTTTCCCAAGCTCCTCCATCAGAACCACTCTCAATGCCAGATCTCGCACACATGAGTGGGTCCAGGGGCCAGCCCTACTTAGTCCACCTCCTGTCCCAGCAAGAATAGTGGCCTTTCCTGACTGGCCTTCACCCATTCTAGTTTTTACTGTTGGGTATTTCAGCCCAGCCAAGCCTGGTCCACACCAAGACACAGCTCACACATGCCTCAGTAGGGGCACAGACCTAGCCCAGTCTGTCCTATACCTATCTTTGTTCTCATGAGCACCAGTGAGTGCTGGAGTCTAGCTCAGTCTGGTGTGCCCCAGACCCAGTCCACACTTGTGCCAAGGGACATTGCAACCATGCCCAGCCTAGACAGCAGCCTCCACTGTGGCCTTTGCACTCACCAGTGGGAACCACAACCCAGCCAATGAGTCCTCTTAGCTCCCCAATTAGACCTGTTAGCCACAGATTGTGCATGTGCCAGTGGTTGCACTGACCCAGCTTGGCATAGTCCCTCACCTGTCTTGGCCTTTGCCTTTAGATGCTATAGCCTGGCCTGATTGGGCCTGTACCCAGTCCAACTCTCACTGGCAGGTGCTGCAACCTGGGCCTGTTCAGTCTGCGCCCATCCCTGGCACATGAAAACTTGTAGGTGTGATAGCCTAGCCCAGCATGACCTGCATTCCAGCCTGTTTTCTGCACTTGACAGTGAGCTAAGGTTTGCTCTGTCCTGCCCGGTTGGCCCTCTTTCAAAACCAACCCACACATTAGCCAACAGTTGGAGCTACCTTGCGCAGCCTGCCTGACTCCCAGCCCTGGACCACGTGCTCACCAGTAGGAGCTATGACACACTAGGGGAGTTTTTCCAGGTTCCCCCACTAGGGCTACTCCCAGACCCAGATCTCATAGATGCCAGTGGGTGTTAGGCCAGTGCCTGGCATAATCTGCTCCTCCATCTTGGCCTAGTATGAACAGGTGATTGTTGCAGCTGGGCCTGCCCTGCACATCGTTCTAGGATGCACATGCGGATGCTGCAGCCTGGACCTGCCCAGATTATTCTTGGTCCCCATACCCATGAGCGTTAACAGGTTCCATGTTCACACCTAGCTCATCCCATCACTGCCCCAACTCTTGAGCTAACCAGTGAAACTTGCATTTCCACAGGATTTGGCAAACATATCCCCCACAGAATCTACCCCCGACCTGGTTTTCTTTGTGCTCATTAGTGTCATGGCCCTGCCAAATGTGATCCGTCCCCTGTTCCAATTTTCAGTCAGGTACTAGGATCTAGTCCTGCTAGACAGGCCCCCAGCCCTAGGTTTTGTGTGAAGTGGCACATGGTGTTCAGCAATGTTCCATGCTAACAAGCCCAACTCCAGATTCCCATGTGGGCTGGTGCATGAGTCTGACCCATACAGATCTTCCAGTCTCTCCCCTCCAAACCACCAGGTCTTAGTCCCCTTGCTTACCTGCAAGTACAGTGGCCCTGTAGTTGATTGTCCCTCCGGATTCATTCCTCACCTACACATACTGTGACCTTATTGATGGATGTTCTTAGGCAGTAGTTCCAGACCCCCACAGAATATCCCCCACAGCTTGCCAGTAGGCATCCAGAAGGTAAAGCCCAGCTCTGCTGTCGCTCTGGCTGCCCACAAGCTCAGGATTTGCCTACCGCTTCGCAGTGGTGGATGGGGAGCTCCAGCAGGAAGCCTGGCTCAGCATGAGTTCTCCCAGCCACATGGCTTGGAGATTCAAACACCCACACCTCTGAGCAGACTTACCTGGACTCCGCCCACCAACATGGCCTCCCACTCTCTCTTCTTTCAATATAGGAATTTATAATAAAACATTTTCCACTTAGGGCTGCTTTCATTATATTCTGTGAATTTTGATATGATGTGTGTTTATACTCAAAGTATTTTTTTACATTCCCAGGTGATTATTTTTTGCTTTTCAACCCCATAATTTTCACTTGATTTTAATTCATAATTAATATTTCTTTAATATAGTTTCTACTTGGCGAGACACCATTATTATACATCCCTTTTTTAAAATACATGCTTTGTTTTAACTTTTGTGAAGTTCTAAAATAGTTACTGTAATATCTTTGCCTTCACTCCCATTTTGTGCAATCAGAAAACAGACTAGGACAGGTTTTCCTCTTCAGCTCTTGGTCCAGCTTTTCCTTTGCCCCAGTTGTCTGCCATCTCGAGCAGAAATTGATGGTGTTTTTCAGAAATGCCCCAGGGGAGAATTTTCTCTTCACTGAAAAAAAAAAATCTGCCTCAGGTCAAAGAAACACATACCCTCTGAATGGGAATTTCCAGAAAACTGCCCAGAATGTTCTCTTGAGTGACTCCAAACATTTCTGTCCTTCCCAGGGCCTGTTGGGCAGCTGTTTCCCACAGCTCCTCTGTTCAGACCTTTGTTTTCAATGCAATGAAGCTAAGGAGAGCAAAGTGGGGATGGAGCAAGTTAAAACTTCATGGAAGTTTGGGGGGGTGTGTGTGTGTCTTGTGATTGGTGGTGCTACTATTGTTTGGGGTTTTTTTGTGAATTCTTCTCAGACTCTTTGAAGCATTTGGTTAGTTTCTGAGATTCTGAGGCAGGTGGTTTTCACACTCTGTGTCAGTACAGGAATGTGGTTGAAAGAAAGGCGCCATTACAAACTATCATCTGTGATGGATGAGGCCCCGTAAGGAGAGATGATGCATGGGTCAGGAACGGTTCTCACATCTTGATTCAGACACCTGTGGATGACATTCCTTTAAATGAGAAACAATAGGAGACAAAAGTGACATCATGAGAAAATCACATGATGAATTCAATTTATGAAACTCATGGGGGATCCAACCGAGCCTATATGGCTCTAACCCTTAGCAGAGAAGTCTGACAGGGCGAAATTTACTTGTGAAGGATAGTCAGAAAGTCCATGGAAACACATCTCATTAAGAAGTTATGCATAAATTTTGAAATTTTTGTACCAAAATAAATTTCTTTTTTAATTCCATTTTCTTGCAAACCATGTTAAGGTCTCCACTTTGTGTTTCTTGGCCTGTTTCATTGATCATTTGATTTAGAAAGTGATCTTCCACTTGCAGTGGATGTGGTCCCTCCACTCTGGACTGAAGCACCTATCCTCTTAACTGCCGGAGTCACCACCTGAAAGCTTCTAACAGCATTGTTGTGGTTTAGCATCTCCTAACAACACTATATTCCGGGTACCTGCTCTAACGAATGACTGGTCCCTGTATGTCCATCAAATCTGGGACTTCTTACCCCCTATCTGGATAAACAAGAAGGGCCATTTAGTTCTAGAGCCCCTGGTGGTATCTTTCAAAGTCGTTTTGGAGCCTGCATTACAGTTCAACATTTTTCTCTGTCTAATCCTTTCTTTCTTAGCCATCGGGGTGATTTTGAGATCCTTTCCTAATCAACACATTCTATGCAAACCTGCATCTGAGGATCTGTTTTCTGAGAGACCTGACTTGCAACACAGAATCGAATGAAATGAAATCAATGAAATGCTGGGAACATGTCCTAGGACACAGTGGAATATCGTTTTTAAGCTCTGTAGTCTTCAGGTGACAGCTGTAATCTTCATGTTTATCAATACCCATTTGTCCTACAAAGGAATGAGTCAAGTGAAAATTTCTCAGCAGTCTGTATCTCAAAACTATCAGCTTCTATAACTCTTTGCATCTGGAGTTTTGGGTAATTAATCGATTTGTATTTTATTTGAAAGAGAGACAAGAGGAGAATCAAAGAGAGCTTGCCCATTTGCTGGTTCACTCCTCAAATGTGTGCAGCAGCTGCAGTTGTGTGAGCCTGACGTCACAAGCCAGGAACTCAGTCTGGGTTTCTCACATGGGTAGCAGGACCCAGAGTCATTCAAGCCACTATCTCCTGTCCCAAGTGAGGATTAGCAGGAATTGGGATCAGACCTGGGTATTATGATATCATATGTAGACATCTTATTCACCGTATCAAACACCTACATTTTGTACCTACATATTGAAAGAATAACGAATGTTTTGATTCTTGAGTAAATACATGGGAATGGACGTTTTGTATGAAGCCTGTCTGACTGGTAGAATCATAAAATGGCTCATACTGAAGAAAAATAAAGGGGCTGATGTGATGGCTCAACTGTTTAATTCTCTTCCTTTAAGCGCTAGCATCTCATGTGGACATGAGTTTGTATCCCAACTGTTCCAATTCTAATCCAGTTCCTTGATTGTGGCCTGGGAAAGCGGTGGAAAATGGCCCAAAACCTTGGGACCCTGCATGGGAGATCTGAAAGTAGTCCCTGGCTCCTGATTTCTGATCGGCTCAGCTCTGGCCTTTGCAACCAGACATTTGTGGAGTGAACCAGTGGATGGAAGATCTTTCTGCATCTCTTCTCTCTGTAAATATGCCTTCCCAATTAAAGCAAAATTAATCTTAAAAAAGAAGAAAACTAAAATGGTTCTATGTATTTATTGAGGTCAAAGTACACAGATCTTTCTCTTATCAACCACCTCATCTGACCCTTTTGAAAGTAATCACCTTAACTAGGGGGAAGGTTTATTATAACAGACTACTTTTCTGGCCCATATTGCATGGTTATGATGATTTTTCCAAAGACACTCACACATTTTATTACAGTAGATGAGGCTGTAAAATTAGGCAAATGTATGCTTTTACACTGATCAAACAACTGCTCTGAAGGACAGCAGTACTGGGCACAGCCCTTAGGCCACAACTTGGAGCACTGACATCTCTTATTAGCATGCCATCTGCAGTCCCAGCTGCTCTGCTTCTGATCCAGTTTCCAGCGAATGCACCTGGGAGGCAACAGATGATTCTCTGCCAACTATATGGGAAACCAAGATGGAGTTCCTAGCTCCTGGATTCTATCTGACCCAGTCCTGGTCCTTGGAACCACTTGGGAAATGAACCAACAGAACTAAGAGCTCTCTTTCTCCTCCATTTATCTCTCTATTTTTCTCTCTCCAGGTGTGTGCATGTATGTGTGTCTCCATCTTGCCTCTTTCAGATGAGTGAATCTTTAATAAAAGCACAGTAACAGAGAGTTGAATGTGGTTGAGTAGCAGAATAATGTGTCTAGTACTCAGATGGACAACAGACATGCAATAGTAAAGTGATGAATTAAATAGGTAATATCTTTACATGAATTTTAATAGAAAAGTGCATGATTTTTCCAAGCTTCACAATGAACATTAGAAAAAATGAGAATCACAAGAAGTAACACATGAGTATCACACTTCCTGTCCTGTTTGTTTCCAGTCTAATTTTAGGTATAATCTCATAAATCACGTACTTATGAAAAAGTGACTGTGAAATAATTTATTACACCATAAGGAATCAAGTTAATGGTAAGCCATGTTCAGAGGTCATACAAAAAATTGTCAGTGATGTATCTGATACTCTCTTTTCAAGATGATCATGTTTCTGCTAGCATCCTGCTTAGAAAAACTCACCTTTACTTTTTCACTAAAAGGTTAGAATCTACTTGCAACTAAATGAGTGTGACACTCCTACTTACTTGCTCTTTCTTTTATTACAAAAGTTGCTTCACTTTTAGGAGGTTTCTTTTCTTAGAAACAAGAAATTATACATTTCAAGAGTATGAGGGTGGGTACTGGAAGTTTACCTTTCTATTCAAGATCTGAAGAAAAGAATTGTCTCATTATGGTCATAATGTGTAAACCCAAAAAACGCACTGATCTAGAAAATAGCTTAATTAATTTTGAAAAACTAAAATGAGAGTACAGGGACCAGTGCTACGGCGTAGTCGGTAACGCCTCCACAGCACCCAGCATCCCTGTTGAGGGCCACTTCAGCCCTGGTTGCTCTGCTTGTAATCCAGCTTCCCACTGATGGAGTGGAAAGGCAGTGGAGGATGGACCAGCACCTGTACATGCATGGAAGCTCCAGAAGAAACTCCTGGCTCTGGTTCAGCATGGCCCAGCTTGAACCATTGCAGCCACCTGGGAAGTGGACCAGCACGTGAAAGATCACTGTCACTTTCTCCGTCTCTGTCCCACTCTCTATAACTCTTTCAAATTAAAAAAAAATATTAATAATAACAGTTAGTTTAATCTTTAAAAAAAGAAAGACTTAAGACCTCAAGGATGGAATGATAGTGCATTGTATGTGAGAAGGACATATTTGGGGGTTGGGAAAATCCGTGGAAGGTAACCCAAGAACTTTTGTCCCTGTTTCCATGCCAATGAACCAGCAGAAGCTCCTGCCTCCTAGCTTCACACCGGTCCAGTTCCAGCCATTGTGGGCAGTCAAGGAGTGAACCAATAAAGCCCTCTCTCAACTCTTAAAAATAAACAAATCACTTCTAAAAATTAAATCATTACTAAAGAAGGTAAATACAAAACCTGATGTTATCTTAAAATCCAAAGCACAAATTGTTCCTTTTTAAAACATTCACATCTGTGTGGGCACAAGGTGTTAGATTCATCAACCACCAATGAAGAAACAGCAGCTGAGTACAGAAAAAGAATATAAAAAGTTTTATTCAGAGAACAGTACCTCGTGCCTTTCTCCCACACTATGGAGAAAGAGAGGAAGAGGGAAGCTGCGGGATTGAAAAGGAGCGCAAGAAATTGCGCAATTTTTTTAAAAAGATTTATTTATTTACTTACTTACTATTGGAACGTCGGATCTATAGAGAGGAAGAGAGACAAAGATCTTCCATCCGATGATTCACTCCCAAATAGCTGCAATGGCTGAAACTGAGCTGATCTGAAGCCAGGAGCTCAGGGGCCCTTCTGGGTCTCCCATGAGGGTTCAGGGTTGCAAGGGTTTGGGCTGTCCTCCACCACTTTCCCAAGCTATGACTGCTTTCCCGGCGAGCTGAATGGGAAGCGGTGCCACCGGGACACAAACGAGCGTCTCAATGGGATCCCGGCGCGAGCTCTTCCTCATTTTGGCCTCTTTTGTGAAGTGCGGTGCTACCTCTACATATGTGAAGCCACCTGGGATTTTATGATATTTGTATGAACGCTATGTAAAGCTAAATTTTCATGTTTTATGGCATTGTTACACCCTTTATTGCTCCCAGATAAGACACAAGAACATATTGGGAAGTTGAGCACCTTGATTGATTGGTACAAAAGGATAACATTACACACAGTGCCAGGGTAGAGGGATTACCTGCAGGGCCTTCCAGCTCACTTGGACCCATCCATCTGTCCATCTGGTGGCCCTCTACCATCCGCACCGGGTACAAGGGACTCTAGAGATGAAAGGACAGTGGTGGTTAGTAGGAAGGATGTAGTGCTAAGCACCAGGTTCTTATTTTGGATTCACCTGCAAATAACTCCAGTCCTAAATCTAGGTATATTCCTACCTTCTGAAAAAAAGCAAGCTTACTCTTACAAAGTACAAAGGAGAAGTTCTGCTCCAGCAGGCCTGATCTCCGAGATAAACTTCTGGAAAACCCAAGTGTTGCATGGTTCACTGACAGCAGCAGTTTCAACCACTGATTTCATAGTGGTTGAAGCTCAGGCACTGTCATCCAACAGCTTACTGCCTTGACTAGGACCTGAAACTGAAAAACCACCAGCCCCAAATCAAAATTTAGAAAGACTCCAATATGCGCTTTTCTTATGCCATGTGCACATCAATAGATTTGGACAGAAATGGGCCTACCGCCTATGACAACTTTCCCATTAAGTACAGGCAAGAGATTTTAGCTCTCTTCCAGCCTCGCGAACTGGCTATTGTTGGTTGGGGGAGGGGTCACCATAAGAGACACAGCCAGTGGAAATGCACAGACATAGAGGCCTGCAGAGGAGGCTGTCACCTGGGAGGCTTTGGAAATGGTTTTACTACCCAAGCCCATAGAGATGACTAGAAATCCCCACCACACCATACTATACATGAGAGTGATCAACTCACTGGAATCTTCAGATCATGCTCCCAATGGCTTTTGCATGGAAGATCACAGAAGAAATGCTTGGCTATATCTATCTGTGAAGAGGGTCCCTAATGCTGATAGCCTGTTGTGTCTCTGGAGGCAAAAAACTATAGGCTGCTCCTAAGAAAGTAACCCCATCTTGTCCCTTCTCGCTACAAAAAACCATAGCGTCCATATCAGACCACCGTCCTTACTCATTTGTGTACCAAGAAGAGGAACCAATCTGGATGAAGATTGACAAATAGGCTTTCTAATGTGTCCCTAGTGAATGGTCACAAATGTCCTCTGGTCTTTATTAGTATTTTCACAGAAAGGGTAGACACTTTTCCAATCCAAGAAGAAAAAATCCAGGAAGTACTTGATGTCCTGCCTCAAATAATCCCATGTTTGGGGCTGTTAAGATCTCTCTATCATAGATTAAAGCAAAACACTCAGTGATATATATATATATAAAAAGATCTCTCTATCATGACGACGCACTTTATCTTGCTCTGAAATAACTCAGCAACAGCTGCTGCTTTAGAATTCATTCACCATCTCCAAGCCTTTTGAAGACCCCAAACTATAGGTAAGGTCAGTGATCGGAATCAACGTACTTTCTTTGGAATGGTCAAGGTGGGTTCCAGCCTTTGTGGGCCTAAGTATAGATTGGGAATTTGTTTTAGTGATCGGGTCTTGTGAGTTTTATGAAGCTCTCAAAATAGAGGTAACATAGAGATATTAACAAGGCTGCTACGGGGCAACTGGAGTTTTAATAAATAAGTCTCTAGCTCTTCTATCATTTAATGTCTTAATCTGTATAGAGGAAGTGCAAGCTATGGAAGACAAGTGGAGGGTGGTAAGTAAACCTCAAAGTTCTCTTAGACGGGAGGGACCGTTAGTACCAGCTGTTGCTTACTCTCTATACTTCAATGTCAGACAGGCATCTTGAATTTAAAATGTTCAAAACTTACAGTTTCATTTTTTTTATATCAACTTTTTCTCCAGTTTTTTACACCCCGGTTAATGGTGGTTTCATCACAGTAACTCAGGCCATGGACTATTTTTTTAGATTTATTTATTTATTTGAAAGGCATAGTTACAAAGAGAAAGAAGGAAAGACATGTGGAGAGAGATCTTCTATCTGCTGGTTCACTTCTCAATAGCCACAACTGCCAGGGCTGGGTGAGATCAAAGCCTGGAACCAAGAACTTCATCTAAGTCTCCCACATAGGTGCAGCAATACAAGTACTTGGGCCATCTTCCACTGCTTTTCAAGGTGCATTAACAGGTAGCTGGATCAGAAGTGGAGCAGCTGCTTCCCACTGGTTTATATGAGGGCCAAGTGTGTGCTGGGCAGAATCAGGCTGGACTGCAACACCCACTGGTTCCAGTGGAAGACAGGGCTGGAAACAGAACCAACACAGCAATTGCAACCACCAGATGATTGGGGCAATGGACTGTACTGGACCCTGTACTTGCAGCTACACACAAGAACCTGGTCTTGGTTCACCTCAGACAAAGTTTCTTTAGAGATCCCATCAAACAAACTGCCGGACTCAGAACCCCAACCATGAAAAGACAGAGAACAGAACAAGTCAATCAACTACCCCAGTCATATTTTGGCAGTGAAAAACAGGGCAAACAGAGACTCTAAGAAGGATTCCTCAGCGGCCTCATCGTACTTGGAATGGCAAGACTGGCAGCAATTCATAACTGTTGAACTATCAAAATCACTTTAGCAAGACCGTTGGAGCATGCCCCACATCTGTGGCCTGGGGTGGGTGGGAGACTGGGTGGGGCTTCTCCCTTTACCTCCCCCTTTACCCTAAATATAGAAAAAAAAATGTGGAAATGATAGTCTTACCCACTTTCCTGTAGCCCTTGAAACTTTGTGCCCTGATTAACTCTATAAAGATTGTCAAAAATAAAATAAAAAATGGAAAAAAATTCTACAAGAAACAAACCAAAAAAAGAAGTGGAGCAATTGCGACTCCAACCAGTAAACATATAGGATGTTATCATTACAAGCAGCAGCCCAAAACCTCTATGTCACATCAGGCCAGAAACTCCTGAGTCATCTTTGAGTGTTACATTTAACTCAACACTAAACCCTTTGATTCTTCTTTTGAAAGTACATACACAATTAACACCTTTGCTCTACCACTATTTTGATCTAGCACCTACTTTTGTCTGTTGTTATAAGTGTTCTGTGATTATTTTTGCCACTGCTCTTACACAAATTGAACAATTCTCACTTTTTTAAAAATTGCAATGTTAGATATACAGAGGGGAGCAGAGCCAGAGAAGAAGACCTTCTGTCCGATGAGTCACTCCCCAAGTGACTACAATGGCCGGTGCTGCGCCGACCCGAAGCCAGGATCCAGGAACTCCTCCGGGTCTTCCACACGGGTGCAGGGTCCCAGTGCTTTGGGGTGTCCTTGACAGCTTTCCCAGGCCACAAGCAGGGAGCTGGATGGGAAGTGGAGCTGCTGGGATTAGAACTGGTGGCCACATAGGATCCCAGCACATTCAAAGCAACAACTTTGGCCACTAGGACACTGCACCGGGCCCAAACAATTCTCACTTTAAATTCCAAGACCTTGCTTTATGTTTCTTCATGGCACTTCCTCATGAACTGAGTAACTATTTAGTTGTTGGTTCTTTGGGGTTTGCTTTCTTATTTTCTTCCACTTGAAGAAATCTACATAAGATAATCATTTTGTTATATTCATCTCTATATTCCCAGTGCTTAAAACATCCGTAGGCAGATAATGGATGTTTAATTCGTGTTTGAATTCATTAATAAATTAGTGTGTGGCTGTGACAGTGGGAAACATGATGATATATAGAAGAGGATCACATTAGAAAAGGCAGTCAGATGGAACCAGCATGGTGACTTGACGGGTTAATCCTCTACCTGCCAGCTCCAGCACTCCATATGGGTGTCAGTTCTAGTCCTAGCTGGTCCACTTTCAATCTGGCTCCCTGCTTGTTACTGGGAAAGCAGCTGAAGATGGCCCAAGTTGTTGGGTCCCTACACTCATGTGAGAGCCTTGGAAGAAATCACTGGCTCCTGGCTTCAGATCAACGCAGCTTGGGCTGCTGTGATCATGTGGGGAGTGAACCAGTGAATAGAAGATCTATCTCTTTCTGCCTTTCCTTCTCTCTGTAAATGTTTTCAAATAGAAATGAATAAATCTTTAGAAAATAAAAAAAGATTACCATAAAGGACTTCTCAAACTAATTTGGGATGTTTGTTCAAGGTTTCTCATTTGTAACTATAGTTGTTTTGTGGGATTCAGAAGTATTCCCAACTGGATTTATTCCAAGTTCTTAGCTTAGTAAGAAAGAAGGATTCAAAGCAAAGACATAGATATAGGGAGCAGGACTAATTTAAAGAGATTAAACAGTTAGGATACACTCTCATGAGTGTACAATCTCATGAGGGAGACTTGTGCCCACCCCTGTTTGTTCACTCCCTTTATTACGCAGGGAGTGAATATGTAAATGGGCTGGAGTTTGGACAGCATGTAGGGCATATTGTGTTCACTGAAAAAGTTCTATGGCATGTCCACGTAGAGCTCAGCATACGTGTGTTCATCATGGCATCTTCTATATGCTAGAAGAGGCTCAGGTGCATCATGGGAAAGCAGTTGTGCCAAATCGGCATAGGAAGGGGTGAGGGTTCAGTGGTACAGGACTTTGGAAGGAATTCTGCAGCTCCTTTGCTCACCAACTCCCTACCTAGTCCATATCAGTCATCCCCATGAGAATCAGACAGCAAGTACAAGAAGTAAGACATGGGCCCAGTGCAATGGCCCAGCGGTTAAATTCCCATCTTGGCATGGGGTGGGATCTCAAATGGGTGCCAGTTTGTGTCCTGGCTGCTCCACTCTCCAGCCAGCTCCCTGCTTGAGGCCTGGGAAAGCAGTCGAGGATGGCCCAAAGCCTTGGGACCCTGCATCCATGTGGGAGACCCAGAAGAAGCTCCTGACTCCTGGCTTGGGATCTGCTCAGCTCTGGCCATTGTGGTCACTTGGGGAGTGGGCCAGCAGATGGAAGATCTTTCTCTGTCTCTCCTCTCTGTAAATCCGGCTTTCCGATAAAAGTAAATATTTATTTTTTTTAAAAAAAGAAATAAGACAAATCCTCTAAGTTGGAGTGCCATTTTTCCTTTTTAGGTATATCCTGCTTAAAAAGGACTATGATTCGCTATATAGATCTTAAATTTTTATTTCCAATGGTCCACTGTATACCCAGCTTGACCTTGCTGAAAATTTCTTTTTTTTTTTTTTTTTTCAGTAAAATGATTTTGGTGGCATCCTGGCAGGTGAGTCCAGGCTGAGCAATGGACTTTTTTTCACATAGCTTGTATTGTATTGATTGGGTTAGCCACTAACTGTTTATCATACTTGAAGTTCCTGAGACTTTCCTGGCTCCGTCATAGGAGAACAGTAGGGATATAAAGAGAAGCGGTATGTAGATTTCTGGGATAACTGTTGTGGCGAACACACTGAGCACCCAACTGACAGCGCCAAGCTTCACACCCAATCTGACAATCAGAAAAGTGAAAATCATGCTGAGATCCAGGCACTTACATTTGGGAAGCTACTGAGAGTATTATTGTGGATATGATTTAATATCTAATAGTTGAAAACTCCACCATCTTGTTCGTGTGGAAACAAATAATGCCTCTTCTGCTGCGATTCTTCTAGAATAGTGGTAGACTCTGATTCTCCTCTATTGTCCAGGTCGTTATTGATCTGTTGATGTACATATGCAATACTGAGTCTCTTCTCTCATTGCATCCCTCAGAATGATTAGACACAATTTATCTGTTCCTTCCCTTTACAGGCATTCCTTCTTCGGATACCAAGAAAGTAATATTGGTAACAGCATTAACATCAAACCCATAACTTCACCACTTCCAGCACTTCCACTACTCCACTCCTCACGTGAATTTTGCATAAAGGGTGTTCATTATCCTCTGTTAGCTTTCTTGGGTGTTTTCTTTAAATGAATCATATTTGAAACTATAATATGTAGTTCACTAATCTTGTGCTCTGCTTTGACAATGTTCCTTGAAATTTGTAGCTGGTGTGCCGTTGCGAACTTTGTCTTCAACATCATCTTGTCTCTGCTTAAAATCAATGATCTGTTTGTAAACTAAACTCCTTAATGGACTGTCCCTAAGAGCTTTGCACAAAGTAGCAATGATTTCGCTAGCTTTCCACACAAGGTTCAGGATTTATTTATCAGTTCTTGCTTCAGTCTTAACAGAATTCATGTTGTTTTGACCGGCACTCTTTATAAATTGGTGTCTCGTCCAGTTTGCAGCTTCAAACAGGATCCCAGTTGGATGCATAATATAGCATTATTATGCATTTTGGTTGCAAAAAAATCCACCCACAGTTTTCCTATAATATGTATTTTTCTTTAACTGAAATCCTCTTTCTCCCTATCACTCCCTATCCGTCACTTTGCCTTTCACATAAATATTTTCAATGATTGTAATGATAACTTCATTATTTAACTCTAGCTAAGGTGTATGTTCCACTTGGTTTTCTTAGTGGAACCTTAACTAGGAAGTAAGCAGCAACCCAGGAAAATGATTTAACAGAAAAGAGGAAACACAGCAGAGAAGGTTTGCCGGGTCTCTGGGTGACTGATTTTGCCACAACAACAGTGATCAACTGCCCTTCCTATTGCTCAACTAAAGCATGACAAAAGTGACTCTTACAGGCGTATTAGAGTCTAGAGAGTTCTTGAAAGGGATCTTCCAAAGCAGATCAATGGGGGAAAAAATGTGAATTCTTTTTCTAAGTGATTTTCCTTAGGATTTCAAAGAGGAAATATATTTATAAAGCAAAAATAAAAAGTCTCTGTGTGACATATACAGTTTTCCATACAATAAAAGTGAGAAAAAGAAACTGCAATTTCATTGCCAACCATGTTCTACAACAGTTACTCATCCATGGCACACATTTTTAAAATTTCAGTCACAACTTGAAATGAACATGAAATTATATTACTCAATAATATAGACAAATCTTTTAATTAGTTGACTTCATATTACTTTAATAAGTTTGAGAAGGGAAGGTCAACCTAAAAACTAAATTTTAAACAGATGCAGCGTCTTATTGCCCCTGCTGCATAATAATAGACGCGATGAATGAAGGCAAACAGTGTCAGTACTAAGCACAATAATTAGATTAGTATGGATGCTTGCTAAGTGTTGAAGAGAATTCAGTCAGTTAAAAGAAGCCACAGAGTCACGCGTTAAAGTATGCTATTTACTGATTTTTCACTTCATATTACTGCCTGGGAGTCAATGAGACCCACCACCAACCTTTTCAATCTTTTTCTGAATTCCAGCAAGAACGTTCACTTGCAGCGTTCTTGTTGAACCGATGCCCTCTAGCGGTTGTGTAACGGATTTAAAAGAGGTTGTTAGCACAGAACTGACAGACCTGTCCACAGGACAAAGAAGGGCGGGTTCTCCTCTTGGCTTCCTTGCAAATACTTCATTTGCCTCTCTTATGCTTGCACCTAATTCTCTTTCCGTACAATCGTTAGCTGAAAACTCAGTGAACAAAGAGTTGGCTAGACACTGATGGATGCTGGAGAATCTTCTTTCTGGTGGAGACTACCTCTCCACCCCACTCTGCCAAAGCCATGAGTTAACATCTCACTTCTGGAGCCCTGAAGTATCACGGGTAGCAGGATCAGTTTGATTTCTTGACTGATACAGGAGCCACTTACCCTGTTCCGCATTCCCACACAGGAACACAGAAACCTTACCCTACTGTTTAATCACAGGGTTTGTTGGTAAGCCTCACTCTTGAAAAATTATCTTGTTTCTGGATTGCCAGTTGGACAATATCCTCATCTCACACCACTTTGTGGTGACGCCGGAGTGTTCAGCTCCTTTACCTGGTGGGGATTTGCTATTCCTCTCTTGGCATGTTTCTCCAGTTAATTATCAATCTAAAACTTCTATTCTTATGCTGATAATGATCTATCTCCCTGCTGAAATCCAGGACAGAGTAAACTATTATGACTCATTTTGAGAATGAGTCTAACAGTTGTTTTTGCATAGCTCCCTGTCTCCTTTATTTCAGTCTTTTGAATCCAAGTGTTTTGTATGATTAAGAAAAGGGGCATGAATAAGACCAGGTGAATTATTTCTGAGCTGGAAATTGAGAACTTTTGAAATTCAGGAAATTGCTCTGACAATGTCTTTAACAGCTCTCAGGAAGATGACAAATCATGGGTAAAGGGGCCCAAACACTTGAGCCATCCTCCACTGTTTCCCCAGACACATTAGCAGAGAATTGGGTCAGAAGTGGAGCAGCTGGGACATGAAGCAGCATTCATATAGGATGCCAGTGCCACGGACAACTGCTTGGTACACCAATACGCCAGCCGCTCCAACTGCTTTGTCTAAGTATTTTTCTTCTGTGCAATAAGGTAAAGTTTGATAATGTGCCTGTGTAGTGGTTAAATAGTGCTTATTTTATTTACATGTAAAGAAACATTTAAATGTTGGTATGTTGTTTAAAAGGTGCATAGGTATATGCGAAATATATGATAATGGTGCTTATTTTTTAAAATGTTATTCCATTTTACATTATTACTTGATATCTCTTGATTGAACTTAATAATTAAGGAACAAGTCTGGAAAACCCGGTGTGAATTAACCCGGTGCTCAACCTCAAGGAGCTCACAGCCATCGTGCAGAACCAACAGAGCCTCATCCACACACAGCACCAGCGCATCGACGAGCTGGAACGGCGGCCAGACAAGCTGAGCGCCGAAAACCGTAGCCTTGGAGAGCCTCAGCCGCGGCTGCAAGCGCTGTCTCCGGCCGGACCTGCGGCCGGGTCGCCGGCCTTGCCGCCGCTGCTGAAGCCCAAAAGCCGATTTGGGACCACGGACAGCGACCATCGAGCCCAAGCGGACCCCTCGCGTCAGCACCACGAACAGCTCACAGCGCAGCCTCAGCGGGGCGTGGGCACCGCAGTCTTCCAAGCATCCGCAGGGACGCTCAAGGCCGGCGCCTTCCAGAGTCGCTGAGCCGTCGCAGGAGTCTCGCTTCAGCACAAATCCCCTGCTGTCCAGGGCAAGGACGTTCTGGGCAGGAGACTCGAGTGGGTGGAGTAGTAGAGTGGAGGTTATTGAGGGCTGGAAGAAAGGAAATGAATATAAGGCTGGAAGGTGGAGTGTACACACGGGAATCTGAAAGATGAAAGCTGTGAAGGGAGAGGTGGCATGCTTGGGCCTAGAAGAGAATTTGGGGAGGTTGGGGGGTGGGGGAACGAGTCAACTTTGAGTTCTAGGACATGCTGCAGCAAAAAGGAGTGTTGCCCTATCATGGGGAAAAGGCAGTGCGAAATGGGATTTAAAAGGTATTTCAGTGGGATTTAATTAATATTAAATTCGCTCTGTCACCAGCCAGTATGCATACCAACCTCCTGATGAGGCTAAACCATTCCCCACACACCCTGTATAGGGGGAAATCCAGAAGGAAGATACACCAACCAGTTCCACTTTCCTGTTGGAGGTGCAACCCCACACTGCTACAGGTGCCTGTATTCTGCTGCGCAACCAGTGTTTTGAATTAATTTCCCATCTGTTACCCAGCTCTGTCTGTGCTTTCAAATGGGCACCAAGGGGATTCTTTTGGCATTAGTTTTTGCATCTTTACCTTAATGTCCGTTCCTGCATTCCCGGCCTACTGGGATTTATATGCCTTCCCTACCTTTAGCTGAAAATATATTTTAAGAATCTTCATTTTGCCTCATGTTTATATTTAGTTTACAGCACTTTATGGTGAGTGGAGGCCTGCATTGCTTTGATTTTAGCTTGTCTGGGGTTTGGTGAGCTGCGGCACACTTAATATTACATGTTTGACCAAACTTGGAAGGTGTATTCTGTTATTTATTCAAACTTTTTTTTTTCAGTTTCACATTCTTTCTCCTCTTGTCCTAAGGCTCGAATGACACAAAAGCGAAACTTTTCCTGTTCCGTCTCTGTTCAGACTGGATGAATCGTGAGGATTCTCTTCCGACAGTTCTATTGTACTACTGACCTTACCCTATTCTTTAATTATATTTTTAAGTAATTCTATTATTTTAATATTATTTACATAGTTGAGGGGTCTCTAACTAGGCTAGGGGGGTCAGGAAGGGAGGAAGGTGGTTGGGATAAATACTTCCATTTTTTCTCCTGTGTCCAGAGGGAGGCATGGGGAGGAGGCCATTCCTTTCTATCAGACTGTATCAGCACCCAAGGATGGAGGGACAGTCATCTGATGATACCTTAGAGACCCCGATGTGGGGAACAGTCTTCTGAGGGTGTCACTTGAGTGGTTTTGATAGTTCTGAGATGTCCTCCATCTCCTTGCACCAGGGTTGAGTGTTTGCTGTCCAGCAGCAAGGGACTTGCTGACTGATGGTCCAAGAGCCAAAGCTGATGAAGAGCAAAAGCCTTTTAAAGACCAAGGATCACTAAGGAAGGAAGGCCTGAAACAGGATGCGATTTAAGTGCATGTGTGCAAGGGAAATCGATCAGTAGACAAGGTGTTCCAGCAGACCACAAATAATTAAACAACATGTACTAGACGAAGCACCTCTTTGATCTGTTATCAAAGCTTGAGGATTAAGCAGTTCCTGTGATCCTGCTTTTTCTCTTGCTACTGCTTCAGGACTTTTGTCCTCAGTTCTTGGAGCATTCTCACAAGCTTACAGCTGGTTATGGTTTCATACCTGCGAGGTTTTCCATTGTCTTCCTACCACTGAGAACATCTTTCCAAGCTCTATTGACTGACCAAGTCCATCTCAGCGTGCATTCACAGGCCCAGGTACATGTTGCAAGCTTGGTCAGGAGAGTAGTCTGATCTGTTCTGCTTTCCATCGTCTAATGAGGCACTCGATGTCCTCTGCTCGCCTAGATGAGCTGGCTGTCATGTCCCTAGGTATGTGCATGTGCATCTGAGCATGGTGTCCACTGCACAGGCACCAGCAACTGAGGAGGTCCAGTTGTATGCATTCCAATGCTGGATCATGTACCTTGTGATTTTGCCTGTAGTCATGGTTTGAGTCCAGCCATCTAGTTTGGAAGTCCCTTAAGAAACCTTGTCAGAGGTGACCTAAGACTTGACTGGTGTGTTTCAGTGCAGTCAATTTTGGTCCACACATATGCTGAGGAGTGCTGCTGGCTTGACAAGTCTGCTCACCTCCAGTCCTGGCTGTCATGATCACCTGGCTGCAGTGCAAGCTAAAGTCCAGGAGGGGAATGCCCACAGTTCTCCTACCTGGTGGCTCCCAGCCCCTGATTCTGCTCATGCTGGGAGTACTGTGGTCTAGCTTGACATGACTTGCACCCAGTTCCAGCACTTGCCTGCAGGTGCTGCAGCCTAGTCCAGCTGGCCCATACCCATTCTGGCTCTTGTGCATACCATCAGATGAGGCAGCCTAGCCCAACCTGGCCCACCCCCAGACAGAGCCTCTCCTAATCCCAGCTCTCACACTTACCAACAGAAGCCATGGCTTGGTAAGGGAGTCCCTGACGTTCCCCTACCAAGACTGCTTCTGGCCCCAGGTCTTGCATATACCAGCAGGTGCTGTGGTCAAGTCTGAATTAGCCCACCCCTAGTCACAGCATTTAACCATTCACCAGCAAGTGCCACAGACTTGCTCAGTCCTGCCCACCCCCAAGTCCCAGCTCTTTCTGGTAGGTATAGCAGCCTAGCCCAGCCTAGCCCACACCCAGCCCTCAAGTGAACTGTTAGATATTGTAGTCCAGTCTTGCCTGGCCTGAACCCCATCTTGACTCTCCAGCATGCCAGTATGTACTGGGAACTGGCTCAGTCTGGTCCACCCCAGACCCAGCTCACACATATGCCTATGACCACTGCAGCCCAGCTGGGCGCAGGCTGCCCCAGCTCCAGCGCTCATACTCACCAGCAGGGGTTGCAGCCTAACAGGGGAGTTCCCCAAGCCCACCTAACAGGCCCACTCCAAACCCTGGATCTGGCTGGTGCTGTGGTCCAGCTTGACATTGCTCGTCACCAAACCTAGCACTCACTGGCAGGTACTGCAGCCAAGCTCGACTGGCCCACACCCATTTGGGCTCTTGATGGTGGGTGCTACAGCCTAGCCCAGCCTGACCTACCTCCAAGATCTGGCTCTTCTATGAACTGAGGGATACAGTGGCCTAGCACAGACTGTCCCACACTCATTATGGTTCTCACTAGCACCAGTGGGTGCTGGAGCTTAGTCTGGGCCACCCCTGAACCCAGCCCACAAGCATGCCAGCAATCAGGTGTTGCAGCCAAGTTCAGTAAAAATTATGCTTCAACACTATAAACTGCTAAATACTAAAATGAAAATAGACACGAGACAGCTGAAGAGTACCGTATAGCCATTTTAAGGTGTATAGCAGCCGGTTGTATATAAACCAAAATAGAAATGTCAAGTAAGTAGTCAGAGGATGTGGTTAAGAACTTGCATTTTTTAACATATTGGTTACTCAATGCCATGTCAAATAATTCCATAATGTTGTAAATTGCTGTTGATGTTATGTTGTGGCTTTTAATTGATCGGGATGATATTCTGCCAGCTCTGCCTTCAGACCAGAGATGGTCTCCCCAGGAAACTGTTGAATTTATCTGGACAATAAGAAGCTGGACTCTATGCTTAGTATATGCTTGCCATAAAAGAATCTTAACTGAATTTGAACAGTAATACTGCAGCAAGGTGGAGGAATCCACCATGGGGGGAAGGTATAGGGAGGGGTTGGGGGAATCCCAGAGCCTATGAAATGGTGTCACATAATGCAGCGTAATTTAGAAAAAAAAAAACTGCTTTCCTGAACTTCTCTGTCTGTAACTTCTCTAGTACTTCACAGTTCTCTCTGGCTCCTGTTTTCCAGTTATGGGGCTAGGCGCTCCACCTTTAGTTATTCTTGTGTGCCAGGCCCTCCGTGACTAGACCTAAGTGCTAAGTGGCAAGAGGAGAAAGCAAGGAATTGGGAGTTGAAACTGTTCATCTAGGACCAACCTCCCCTTAAATGCAGGATGCAATTTCCCTTCGCTGGAGTTTTGGCTCCTATTGGCTCCTATCCTGCAGGACTGTAGAGACACTAGAGAAAAGAAACAGGGGGGGGGGGGGTTTCACTTTGAGGATGCAGAGCTCTCTTGTGGCTTTAAATGTTCACTCAGGGGATTCCGTTAGAACTCTCCCTGGATCATGGTTTTTACACCTAGGTTGCTAGTTTCCGACCTTTGACCTGTCTGTCCTCCAGATATTTCCTACAACTTTAGGTTTTGATGAAGTAAAGTCTCATTTTCTCCCCCATGGTTGATCCTAGTTTTCCACCCAGACAACCTGGAATTGTATATGAATCCTTCGACTTTTTTCCCCCTTGACACTCTGTATCTTTTATTTTACTTGACATCTTCACACCCTTCACTCATTCTTGCAATGATGAGTAGAGAGGTGACTTAGAGCAGAGCATGTGACTGTCTGTCCTGTGGCCTTACATCCGTCATTTCCTCCCTCATTCTTATCAGATGACTACATCTTTCACTTCGAGGAGAAAATGAAACTCACTCCCAGTGCATCAGAAGATCAAAACCAGAAGTTGTCCTCTTTGCGGAGAGCAAGTTTATTCCAAGGCAGCCCAAATGAGGATTCAGATACAATAGTTAAAGATGACTCCCCTGAGTAGGGGCCTGGGGAAAATCACTATGGATTAGGTAGCGGGGAGCTAGTAGGCAGAATTCCTAGCAAGGCAAACTCTGATTGGTAGGATTTGGAATAAGCCAACACAGCGCTCTCATGTTTAATGTAAGAAAGCAGGAGCTTAAAAATACATGTATGATTAGATTCATTATTAAAGCTTAATACAAGGAAACATGTAGAAAAGAAATGAGTAAAAACAACGAGAAATCTTTAGGGAAGTGGGGGGTAACAGAAAAAGAGACGTGAGAAGAGAGCCATCCAGTATCAAAACCCCTACAAGCGTGTGGCCTCCTGGCTCTCCTGAGCACTCAGTGGTTCCAGGCACTACTGGGTCCTCCATGCAGAGAGAGTTCCCCTTTGCCGTTTGTGAAGATCCCCAGATTCTGCCGTCCTGTGGCCTCACATCCGTCATTTGCTCCCTCATTCTTATCACATGACTACATCTTTCACTTCAAGGAGAAAATGAAACTCACCAGTAACAGTGATCTAGTTGTGCTTTCCTATCATTAACCCATTCTTCCCCTTTCATTGGAAAGTGAACCCACCCCTCCAGGGGCACACGGGCTCTTTCACTCACTGCCTCAACGGCCTTGGCCTGTTAAACAGCCTCTCTCTTACGTACACTTTGAGTCTCAGCCCTTTCACTCCAATTTTTCACCTCAAGTTATAAACACATGCTACTCTCTCCCATCTACATGTTTGTTTTAATTTTATTTTTAATATTGTTTGCATAGTTGAAAGGGATGCATGTCCATGTGGGCCTCAGATCAGGTATGGAGGAAGGAGATCAGGATAAATGTTGAAATTGTTTTCTTTTTCTCTTGTATCACACAGCTCTTATACACACCTATGGATGCTGTGAGGTTTTTTTTTAAGATTTATTTATTTTTATTGCAAAGATAAATATACAGAGAGGAGTAGAGACAGAGAGGAAGATCTTTCATCCGATGATTCACTCCTCAAGCGACCGCAATGGCCGGTGCTGCACCGATCCAAAGCTGGGAGCCAAGAACTTCCTCCAGGTCTCCCACTCTCCCTACAAGCTGTATTCTTACAATCAGCATTATTCTTTGTAACAAAGTATTATCCAAAAGGACTACACTTAGGATAAAATAGATGATCAAGAAGCAACATATCAACCTGTCAGGATACATAAAAGTTCTCTACTACAGTAGCAATAGTAAACAATTTTACATTGGGTTGGCTTAGAATATAAGCCATCGGGCCAGCCTAGAATATAATACAGAACGAAGTGTAATTTTTACAAAGAGAGTGGGAATAAGTGTGAGGGAAATGGCATTAGTCTTCAGTCTGAGCACCAGTTATAAAGATACCAATTCACTTCACCAATCTGCCTAGATGTGGTCTTCAGCCGGTCAGCATGCCATCTAAGGAGCCTCAAAGAAAATTCAGCAGAGAATGGAGGCTGCTTTAATCTTCCCTCTCACACCAGATCTAAGTAGCTTCAGCACACATTGACAATGCATCGTGGGTGTCTCAATGCCCAGCGGCCCTCATTGTAAGGGTGTGTGACACATCTGAGGGTCAGGGCCGAAGGGCTGTCCATCAGAGGCTCAGCTTGCAGATCCACCGTAGGGGAACTTCACAGCTGGAGGCCTGGAAACCATGGATGTTGACAGAACCACATGCCTGTACCATACTATTAGAATGAATCCTGCAAGCAACCAGGAAAGTTCATCATCTAAAGTGCTGAGATAAAAACTGGGAAAAACAAAATCCTCTCTCCCTCTTCAGCTCCCAAAGCAGCAGAATAAAAATTGCTCATTAGCCTCTCTTTTCTCCTGGCTGCGGCTAGCCACTTTGCTTCCTCCACCTTCCTTGCTCTTTCTCCCCCTGTTGGCTCTCTCCTCTCTTCTCCATGTGCTGTCCTCAGACTATTACCCAAATCACATGCCTTTCCTTCCTTCTTCTGTCTTATTTTCGTGTGCATCCTTTTGAAGCCCCTCACCTTGAAGAGTTTAGAACTGATCCATCTTCCCACCTCCAGCCATGATCTTTCCTCAGTCCAACCCAGTGAAAATCTTCACAGAGGAACCCTGTGAGCAGGCGCTAAGGGAGAACATAAACAAGAGGAGGAAAGGTCAAAGAAGCCCCCACCTGCTGCCTCCAGGTACACATTGGCAAGAAGCTAGAATCAAATGTAAAACCAAGACCTGCACATTCCAATGTGGGACGCAGGCATCTCAAGCACAGCTGAAACACTGCACTAAATGCCCACCCCTTGTAGCTAATAGTGTAAGACTAACGTTAGAATACTACTTAGACATTCCAATGAATGAAGGGAAAACATTAAAAAAAAAAAAAAAGCATTTGGAGCCAATGCTGTGGCATATCAGGTTAAACCTCTGCCTGAGCCTGGCATCCCATATGGACACTGATTCATGTCTTGGTTGTTACATTTCCAAGCCAGCTCCTGCTAATGTGACTGGGAATATGTGGATGGCCCAAGTCATTGGGTCTTTGCACCCACATGAAAGTCCCAGAAGAAGCTCCTGACTCTTGGCTTCAGATCAGCCCAGATCTGACTGTTACAGCCAATTGGGTAGACCAGTAGATGAAAGACATCTCTGTCTCTCCCTCCCTCTCTATATAAATCTGTCTTTCAAATAAATGAACTTTAAAGGGAGGGGGCATTTAAACTCTTGCTACATCTCTTTGTCCTTGGAATTTCTCTTCTTCCTTCTCAAGTTCCATGGCTCACAGACAGGAATTGCTTCCTCCTCTTGAACCTGGATGTTTCTGGGCTCCATGTTTCATTGAAATTGATCTGTATTATCGATCTATTTTCTCCCTGTTTTAATCACCATTCCTCCCCTTCAGCAAATCCATGCATGTGCGTACACACACACACACACACACACACACACACATATCCATGCAAGTGTCTGGCTTGCTCTGAGAGTTGTTACATTGAACAATGTAAAGATAAATTGTGCAGAAGACAGAAAAAGGCACAGGTGGAGGATGAGGGAAGAGAGAGGAGAGAGTTGAAGGAAAGGGGAAGGGGACAGCCTCCCCTAAGGTCACAGATTTTGCTCCTCAGAAGAGGATACGCGATATGTTTGAACAGCATTCACCAGGATGGATGGATGGATAGACGATGGAACAAAAATCCACATGCAACTTGTATTTACCATTTCTTGATTGTCTGCAAGCACAATGAGGTGTGAGCCTTCGGCTAAGCAGAGCCTCATACTAGAATTCCAGTCTTTTTTCTTCTCTGAGAAATAGTAACAGTGGTTCCCGTATCTCATCCAATAATCAGGGCAGCCAGGACAGCTGATCCGAAGGGCGCGGTTGGAGCCTGGAAAGGAAGAGGATTTGGTTCATATGCGTATGTACCACTTAGTTGTGGAAGTGACACGGGGACATGAAAGCAAAAATGGCAAGTCCAGTGATTTCCGTGCTCCATCACCTTTCAAGATCTAAGTTTCGAGGAACACATGATAATGCATATCCCCTAACTGAACACCTCAGAATATCTGACTCCATCCCAATGACAACACATTCCACAAGGCAAGGATTTGATCACAGCCAAAGAAGCTTTGACAAAAAGGTCAAAGTGTACATTCTAATGAAGTCTGTTCTTTCTAGTTTCTTCCTGTTTCTTATGCACCATTAAAAGGTGTCAGATTAAGGTTGGTGTTCTGAATGATTCTGATTTTTTTAAAGATTTTATTTATTTTTATTAGAAAGTCAGATATACAAAGAGGAGAGACAGAGAGGAAGATCTTCTATTCAATGTTTCATTCCCCAAGTGATCACAATGGCCAGAGCTGAGCCCATCTGATGCCAGGAGCCAGGAACTTCTTCCAGGTCTCCCACACTGGTGCAGTGTCCCAAGGCTTTAGGCCATCCTCTGCTGCTTCCCCAGGCCACAAGCAGGGAGCTGGATGGGAAGTGGAGCTTTGGGATTAGAACTGGCACCCATATGGGATCCCGGCACGTTCAAGGCAAGGACTTTAGCCACTAGGCTATGGCACTGGGCCCAAGTAACCAGATATAAGAAGCAACAGAAGCTAAACCTAGAACAGTGAGTTCTGAAAAATGTAAATGCACCTTAATGACAATTAAAAGGTCAGAATGTGCTTAAATTATGATATGTCTATTGCGTGAAAAGTCAAAAGTTATTTATTTTAAAACTTAATTATCATAACGAATATGATATTAAGTAGGAAAGGCTTATGACACACTATGAAATTTAAATGCCATATATAAAACAACAAACATACTGCGATCAGAATTATTTCCCATATGGCTTTGGCCTAAAAAATGTGGGAAAGATTTTAAGAGAACTTGATTACAATTCTGTTCGGGAAATAAATCCTTATGCAAATTCATGTGGTCAAAGATGGTTTACGTCACACTTACCTTGGCCCCAAATCCATTGGTACAGCAGTAAACTTGCAAGAACTGCAGCCAGAAACCCCAGAGCTATTGCCACAAGGAAAGAAAGAGAAGGCCTGGCAGAAGAAGCTGCAACAAGATCCAACACAAAATCCCAAATTAGAAGAAAGATTGACGGAAGAGAAGGGCAGGAAAGGAGGCCCATTTGACCCAGACTCTTAAACCCTTGCCCAGATCTGTCAGGATTAAGCCCTGAAATCTAAGCTAACCATGAACCCACCAAGAAACACACAGCAGTTGTCAAGTAAAAGAACACTTCAGCCTGTGAGATTGTGGCTCAGAGGGTATGAGAACACAAACTGGGGCAGCTCGTGCGGAAGGCGACTCCACCGCACCTGCAAGCATCGCCAAGGCGCTTACCCTTCAGCGCAGAGCTTGCCCTTTGAGAAACGCTTCCTGCAGAGACTCAGCCACATGCCAGATGTTACAGATGTAAGGCCATTTATGGCACAAATACAAGATTGAATTATGGGCCCGGCGGCGGTGGCCTAGCGGCTAAAGTCCTCACCTTGAACTCCCCGGGATCCCATATGGGCGCCGGTTCTAATCCTGGTAGCTCCACTTCTCATCCAACTCCCTGCTAGTGGTCTGGGAAAGCAGCAGAGGACGGCCCAAAGCTTTGGGACCCTGCACCCACGTGGGAGACCTGGAGGAGGTTCCTGGTCCCGGCATCGGATTGGCGCGCATCGC
Organism: Ochotona princeps; assembly: GCF_030435755.1. Taxonomy (NCBI): domain Eukaryota; kingdom Metazoa; phylum Chordata; class Mammalia; order Lagomorpha; family Ochotonidae; genus Ochotona; species Ochotona princeps. The sequence continues at coordinate 4,493,159 of NC_080858.1, forward strand.
CCCGTTGCGGCTCACTTGGGGAGTGAATCATCGGATGGAAGATCTTCCTCTCTGTCTCTCCTCCTCTGTGTATATCTGGCTGTAATAAAATGAATAAATCTTTAAAAAAAAAAAAGATTGAATTATGACCTAAATGTTTGTCCGTAAAAGATTGGCTGAATACATGTTGATTTATTCATAAAGCGAATATACAATGTCTAAAGGAAAAGGAGAAATGTGCATTTTTACTTTTTGATATGGAGCTATTTTCAAAACGCATGCTTAACGGAAAGAAACCCTTGGCAGAATAGGTATATCAACATCTCAAGCACACCTTCTGTAACATTTTTTTTCTTCTCACCGCTGGAATGGAGAAATGAGCCCCTGCGGACAAGGACTTTTCTTCATCTGTGCCCTTGGAATTTGACTCAGAGGAATATATTATCTACTTAAACTTCCAATGAAAACAAAGTAACCTTCACCTTACATAGATGAGAAAATATGTTTTGCTTTGTTATTGGAAGATCAATGAGTTTAGGTTAATCTCATGTTTATGGGTGGGACATTATCTCATATTAACAATGTTGTATAATACCTATATTCAAAAACAAATGTTTACAGTTGAAAATAGAAATGTTTTCCCCTCAGGTTCAGTGCAGTGGTTCAACAAGTTAGTCCTCTGCCTTGAAATGCCGTCATTCCATACAGGTGATAGTTCGTGCTCTGGCTGCTCCCCTTCCAATCCAGCTTCCTGCTTGTGGCCTGGGAAGGCAACAGAGAATGGCCCAAAGCCTTGGGCGCCTAAACCCACTTGGGATACCCAGAGGAAGCCTGTGTCTCCTGGTTTTGGAATGGCTCAGCTCCAGCCATTACAACCATTTAGGGAGTGAACCAGCAGATGGGAGATCTTTCTCTCTGTCTTTCTTTCTCTCTGTAAATCTTCTTTTCCAATAAAATATTTTCAAAAAGAAATATTTTCCCCAAGCTTTTATTTCAAATCATTAAGTATCTCAGAGCCTGATGATATAGCAACTATATGCATAAAGAAAAATGTATAGATATGATATTTAAATCCTGAGTTTGACACCTTTATTTTGTAACCTTTCATGTGGAAATTAATTTTGCCTATCTAAATCTTACTTTCCTATTTAAATTTTATATAATTTATTCTGTGAAATTATATACTTAGAACACAGTTTGAACTTTTTCTTTTTGGGAGAAGACGAGACAGTGAGATTTTTATCTACAGATTCACTCCCCAAATGACCACAACTGCCAGAGCTGAGCTGATCCAAAGCCAGGAGCCAGGAGCTTCTTCCAGGTCTCCCACATGGGTACAGGAGCCCAAACACTTGGGCCACCCGCCACTGTTTTCCCAGACCACAAGCATGAAGCTGGATGGACGTGGAGCAACCAAGACATGCAATCATATGGAATAGCGGCACTTGAAGGTGGAGGATTAGCCTGTTAAGTCATGGTGCCAGCCTGAGTCTGAACTTAAAAGAAATTCCTGAAGAGAGATGGCTTTTTGAAGAAAAAATACTGCATCGTAAATATTTGAACTAATGAAAAAGATTTCTAATGACATAAAAACTACATTTATGCCATGGGAAAACATCTAAACAATTGAATATTCCTTTCAGATATTATACTAAAAGAAAGAATGGTAACAAAACATCATTATTTCTGTGTAACCACCATCTGATTCAAGAAAGTGAGTAAAATGATTTTTCACATCTCAACAGAAGTTCCAACTTATGGGAACCCTACACCCACATGGGAGACCCCAGAAGAAGCTCCTGGCTCTTCTCTTCTGTCTTCGGGTCAGCTCAGCTCCAGCCATTGCAGCCACGAGGGGAGTGAATCAGCAGACAGAAGATCTTTCTCTCTGTCTCTCCTCTCCTTAAATCTGGCTTTCCAATAAAAATAAATAAATCTTTTTTTTAAATTCCAACTTATCAATAACCGTGTGAATTTGACTTTCTGCTTCAAGAAATATATTTCTGTTGACTTAATGCTTCTAATCCTTGGTAATTAGCACAATTACAATAGAAAAGGTGAAAATACATATACACATATACTATATATAAATATACATTGTACATTGTATAAATATATGTGCTATATATATACACACACACATATAAATACACTCAAGTAAAGATTTTTCACTGTTTTATCATTTATAACAATCAAAATAAATCTGAATGCCCAAATATACTGGAATGATTTAGTAAATTATAACAATACTTTCACAAGAAAGCTATATGGTTAAAACTGTGTAGCCAAAAAAAAAGAGACAGAGAGAGAGAATTTATGGAGGCACTCTAAAGGATATGCTTTCTGGGAGTTTGCTGCCTTAAATATAATCAAATATTAATTTTCTCATTTATACTATTATACACTGCTCTGAGATAGCTGTCTCTCATGGCTCTGTAGAAACAGGAGGTTTTTGTCCTCAAATCTCAAAAGAATCCCAACATCTACAACACAGTGGGGTGAAACTCACAGAAATGTGAATTAATTTTCTTACTGACAGTATCTTACTTACTACCCATGTGTAAAATTATTGGTGTTCTCATTTCATAGTCAGAAAAAAAGGAAATACCATGAACTTAAGCAGCCAAAAATGACCACAAACACAAATACAGGGAGAACTAAAGTCCTTCACACCAAGTTCTTGGTTAGTCTGGGAATAATAAATGATAGCATTGTCCTAGCTTGGCTTCCCAAGAAATCAATGGTTAGAAAAGAACTTCCAAAAAAGAAAAGAATTTCCCCAAGACTTTTGATCCAATCCTGGACAAGATACCAAATGTTCACAATGGGATTCTTGAATTCAAACTTACCCAGAAGTACTTCTTCAAATCATTCTCAATAGTTCTGTACCTCTACTCCAAACTCCCCATCTCTCCTTCCCCTTTAGCTTCCCACACTAACTTGAGTGACTCACCATTTTGCTGTGTTGTGTGGCCACTCAGGGCCTGAGCTCCCGAAGGCAACTCCAGTACAGAATAAATAACATTGTCAGTCATCTCCAGGTCAACACATTCGGTGGATCCAGTTCAACTACGGACGCGTGAGGAAGCAACCCCATCACTGAACTGCTAGCAGGAAGCTTTGACAAAAGCAGAAGTCAGCTTGCAGGAAATGATTCAAATGGTGACGTTGCCTATAGCCTAAGTTGTCAGCTTTTTTTTTTTTTTTTATGATCCATCGGTTTCCAGGATTCATGTGAGACATACTAATCCAACTCCCCATCTCACCTAGTTGTACTTAGCAAAGAAAAACTGCTTTCGAGTCTAGCAGTTTTGATCAGGAAAACTATAACAAAAATGAGAGTGGTTCCTTCTTGACATTCTTGTTGGAAATCAATTGACTACAAGCACATGGATTTGTTTCCAGGCCCCCCAGTCTGTTTGGTTATTCTAGATTTATATTTTCATCTGCCTTTCATCTTGTTTTGATCATCTTTCTAATATATCTTAAAATCAGGAAATGCAAAGCTTCCAGTTTTGATCCTTTGGAAGTCTTTCATGGATCCATGTGAATTTTAGGATTTTTTATTTCATTTAAATAAAGAATGTTGGGCCTGGCGTCATGGCCTAGCGGCTAAAGTCCTCGCCTTGAACGCACTCAGATCCCTTATGAGCGCTGATTCTAATCCTGGCAGCTCCACTTCCCATCCAGCTCCCTGCTTCTGGCCTAGGAAAGCAGTCGAGGACGGCCCAAAGCCTTGGGACTCTGCACCCACATGGGAAACTCAGAAGAGGCTCTAGGGTCCTTGCTTCCGATAGGCTCAGCTCCAGTCATTGTGGCCACTTGGGGAGTGAATCATAGATAGAAGATCTTCCTCTCTGTTTCTCCTTCTCTCTGTGAAAATGTAAGAATAAAGAGTTCTATTGGTTGGGTAAAGGAAATGAAATCATTATATCCACAAGATATCTGCACTTCCATATCTGTTGTGGCACTATTTTCAGTCACTAAGATGTGGAAACAACGTAAATATTTGTCAATGGATTTAGAAGTACAGCTTATGTACAATGAAATATTATTCAGCCTTTAAAAAAAAAGAAATGGTGAGAGTGGTGGCCTAACAGCTAAAGTCCTCGCCTTGAATGTGCCGGGATCCCATATGGGCGCCGGTTCTAATCCTGGTAGCTCCACTTCTCATCCAACTCCCTGCTAGTGGTCTGGGAAAGCAGCAGAGGATGGCCCAAAGCTTTGGGACCCTGCACCCACGTGGGAGACCTGGAGGAGGTTCCTGGCTCCTGGCTTCGGATCGGAACAGCACCAGCCATTGCGGTCACATGGGGAGTGAATCATCGGACTGCAGATCTTCCTCTGTGTCCCTGGTCTCCTGTCTGTATATCTGACTTTGTAATAAAAATAAATGAATCTTAAAAAAAAAAAAAGGAAATCTGGGGCAGGCACTGTGACACAGCAGGTGAAGTTGTCACCTAAGACACCTGCCACATTCCGTATCAGAGGGTCAATTTGAGTCCTAGCTCCACTTTTGATCGGGGTTGGACATGGCTGCAATCTCTTTGTGCCTGGATGTGGACTGGGTCTGGGCACACCAGATTAGGCTAGTTTCCAGCACCCAGGTGGCTGTTCCCCATCGCTGGGTATTTGGGCAGTTGGAATGCTGGATATGGCTTCTTCCCTGTCTCCCCTCTCCCCCTAGATATAGGAAGGAGATAAGGAATTTGTAGAAACAGTGGCCTCTCCTGCTCACCAACCCTTCCCATCCTAACCAACTGTGTAAACATCATCAAAAATAAAATAATAATAAAAAATGCATGGCCTGTATGCTTCACTTTTACAGTCAGGTAACAACTAAGTGTGTGTGTGACCCTGACTTGGCCTGTGGGCTGAGGAAATGGGAAGTAATGACTCGAAAAGAGATTGTTCATTAGGTGCTGTTTCAGAGTTCCTAATTGTTGGTGTAAGACAACCCTTGTTCTTGGGAAGTATGAGGAGTCTTGATAAGATTCGTTAACATGTATGTAATGAAAAAACTATGCTTGGATTTAAAAAAATGTGCCAAAGTGTTGTCAGAACGTATCCAACGAGATAAGCTGGAGGGACAGATGCAAGGCTGGGAACCTGCTGAGAAGAGGCTCTGCGAAGAGGAGGAGAAAGGCCATTTGCCCAGCCTGTATGCTGCCCCCAGTGGGTCCGTGGAGGTGTTTTCATGGCCACCTTGATGAATGGTGAACATCTGTGCTCTGGTTATGAAAACTGGCTAACAAAGATGGAAAGAAACAAAAGACAAAAATAATAAATAAATAACCCTAAGATCACATAAAGTACAATCTATTGGCGAGACTTACAGGTTAAAGTGTGGTTTTAGGTAGATGCAAGACAATGGATCTGCAGGTCTTGAGACAAAAGGGGAAATAAAAAAGATAAAGGTAGCCCAAACAGGATTGCATCTGGACTTTTTCAGGAACATTTGTAACAGGTGTTCCAGATGTTAGATAACAGACACTTGAGATACTCAACTGTAAAGGGACATTGTGACCCTAGAAGGTCAGGGAGCACAGGATTACAATTGATAGGATAACATTTGCATGAAAACAACTGAGTGTGTACCATTTCTATAACTAAATGGATGTTATTTGTATGAGAACAGTTGAGTAGACAGCACGGGAATGAGAACACTTGGTGGAATATACAAAACCAAAGAGTTCCAAACAAAAGTATAGAAAGAGTTAATGGGTTTTGTTGATAAGCTCAGTATCTCCTCCCTTATACTATGTGACCCACGTTGTGTGAAGTCTGATGCCACTAATAAACTTTGGCTTTGGACCAGCAGTCAGAGTCCACGCATGTTATCGTCGGCTCCATGCACCAAGTCCATTGCTGCAGGACAGCGACACTCAACACCAGCACCAGATATAAATAGCAGGTCATCTAAGGACTTTTTTTTTTAACCCTCTCCTAGGGTTTGGGATGACCCTACAGAGTCACCTAAAGATCTAAAGGCAGTTGGGTCTGAAACACATCATGTTGAGCCTTGCAGTGAAATACCTGCAGTATTAAATGTTTTGAAAAGGTGAGGCATTTATTCATGAAGGAAATACACCAGTTGTTGGCGAGCTTGTGTATTACTTTTGTTTTACTCCAGGGTAAAAACAAAGTCAGAAATAAACAGATCTTCCACCTGTTGGCTTACTTTCCCAAAGGCCCACAAAACCTAAGATTGGACCACACCAAAGTCAAGAGCCAAGAGCCCCTCCTGCGTCTCCCACTTGGTGTCAGGGACCCAAGAGTCTGAGCCACCATTTGCTGCCCCCCAGTGGGTGTGCATTAACAAGAAGCCAAGTTAGAAGCACAAGCCTGACTCAGCCCAGGGGACCTGCAATATGGAATTTGGGCTTTCCAGGCGGCTGCTCAGCATCCACTGCACCCCAGCACTCACCCGTTCTGTGCTCTGATTGCAAACTGGTTTTATGATCAGAAAGATAACCAAATATAATCCTCAATTTAAAATAATTTTAATTGCTAAACTTTCTTCATTTTTTAAAGATTTATTTTAAAGATTTATTGGCTCCATTGACTAATCTTCCCCCTTCAAGTGCTGCGATCACATATGAGTGCTGGTTCTTGTCTCAGCTGTTGCACTTCCCATCCAGCTCCCCGATTGTGGCCTGGGAAAGCAGTCCAGAAGGGCCCAAAGTCCTGGGACCATGCTCCTGCATGGGAGACCAGGAAGAGGCTCCTGACTCCTGGCTTCTGATCAGTTCAGCTCCGGCAGCTGCAGCCACTTGGGGAATGAAGCAGCAGGCCACAAACAGGAAGCTGGATGGAAAGTAGAGCAGGTGGGGCATGAATTGGCACCCATATGGGATCCTGGCTCTTGCCAAGGGGGTGATTAGCCAGCCAATGGAGGCATCGCGCCAGACCCTAAACTTTTTCCTTAAGGAAACCTCCTACCAGATGACTCCTACCTAGCTTAAATTGCATGTCCCAAGTAAACAAATACTGAATGATGCGTGGTCGGTACAGTAGTGAGTGCTTGAGAGCTTGAAGTGAGGAGCTGACATGCCCACCTGTGAATACAAGCCCCATTTCCCAACAGCTGCAGAACCCCGGCTGAGTTGGTCCCACACTCAACCTCTAGCGAGTCTTACTTAGCAAATGGAATTAAAAGATCTTGAATGAAACTTGAAAACGCATAATTTTTTAACAATACACATTTTCCATGCACTTTTTGAACACCCCCTGCGAGGCATGGATTACACACGTCTTTTGCAACGAAATAATCTTTTAATCCCGTTTCTTCCCCCCCCCCCAAACTTTCCGATCCTCCTTCCTACTTTCTCGTGACGCTGGTGTGAAGACTAAGAGAATTAACACTCGCTTAAGGCACATACAAAAGCGCAGGGACAGCATAATGTTGCCAAGCCAGGCCAGGCCAGGGCAGGCAGAGAAGTTGGTGGACATGCGCCGTCAACAGCAGCCGCAACTGCAAACACAGCCAGGACTTGTCAGGTGGCCGAGAAGGCTGGAGGAGAACGCAGGGAGCTGCAGCAAAGGCATAGACGCCAAGCTCACGTCCCCGAGACGCAGGGGACACATCGCCATGGAGAGGAATCCCCTCCCACCCTGGTGCCTGCAGAGAGCTTGCTCACTAAGCAAAACGCTACGAGGCGAACAATAAAAACAACAACTCCTCAAGGTATAAAACAGAAGTGAGAACCCCATCGCTGCGTCGCCCACGGGTGCTCCCTGGCGCTCCCTGGCGCTGTAGGACAGGGAGCCCGCCAGACAGAAAAACAGCGTCTCCTGCAGGCCTTCAGGTGCTCCTCTGCACAGGCGCCTGGAACCGACCCGTGAGAACTACAACTCCCAGTTAGCCACGCAGGGCCGGCCGCTTCCGCTTCCTCGCTTCCGCCCTTGCCTGGGAGACGGCTCGTCACGTGAGCACGCGTGACCCTGCGTCACGGGGGTTGGGGGCGGGAGGGGTGCACGAACCGAGAGGGCCCCCCGAGGTACGACTCTGGGACCCCATTGGTAGAGAGCCAACCTCGGAAAAGGTAAAAAAAAAAAAAAGTCAATGTGCCAGTCTCGTTCGTGATTGGAGTTGGTGGGAGCGAGGCCTGGGATACGGGCCAATCAGCAGTGCGGGTTGTCGTTCTGGGACCGTGAAGGGAAAAGGGTCGCAGGCCGCGGGGTCTGGCGGGAGGAGCAGTTGCCCAGTGGCTGCTTGGCGCTTCCTGTTTCCGGTTCCCGAAGTTGGGGGGCCACCCGCGAGGCGCCAGGGTGAGTGGGCAGTCGGGGTCCGCCGCTGGCCGCTCGCTAACCGGTGGTCACTCGCCAGGGAGGACCTGGGGCCTCGGTCGTCCGCGCCACGTGAGTGGGGCAACCGGGGACGTCAGGTCAGGCTCCCTGAGTCAGAGTGGGGGTGACGGGAGAGGGGCTGCAGACCCCACCTCCCAAAGGACCACCAGAGAGGGACCGGCCGGGGGGCACGGAGCCCCGGTGGAGCTGGGACTGGGTCCTTGCTAGACCCCTGCCTCGGGCGAGGAGCTTGGCAGACCCTCCCCCCAGGAAAGATGGGGGGTGCTGGCGAGTAGGGGCGTTCCGTCATCGCCAGAGGTTCCTCCCTGCAGACAGCTTTACTGAAGCTATTGCTTGAGTTTTGAAGGTTTGTTTTGTTTTTCCAGCCAGTTGGGGCTGCTCTCCTTGAAGCGGGTGGAGAAGAGGGCTCCAGGAGGGTGCCACGTGAGGAACGAGAGGAAGGTAAAAGCCATTACCCCGGAAGGTGACCCAAGCCAGCCCCGCGGTCCCAGTCCCAGTCTCGTCCCAATGGATCCTAAACATGCAAGCGGGATTTCAAGTCCTGCCCCTCGTTGCCATAAGGGTCCCCTGCAGTCTGTGATGGCAGCATGCGCCCAGGCCTTGGCGCCCAGTCCCCTTCCTAATTGTGCTGCCCCTGTGGTGCGTCTGTTTTTCCAGCCATTTTCTTTATGCCAGCAGGCCCGAGTGGCTGAGGAAGGAATTTTGAGAGTGAGGGACCCCTCATCTCCTTTCCTGGTTATTCTCACCCCGCCTGGCGGAGCTGAGGGGCCAAGGCAGAATTGAGCTCAGCTTTTGCTGGCTGCAGGGCCTTCACCCCTTCATCCTTGCTGTTCTGTGAAACTGCCTTTCTGGGCTTCGGGAGCAGAAATCACCCTCTGTTAGCAGATGGAGAACTCACTTTGAGACCAAAAGAACACAGCTGTCCATGTGAGATTTCCCTCCAGAAAATGAATGGCTCCTGGGTAGCACATCGTTAGTTTTTTTCTTTTTTTTTTTTTTAAGATTTACTTATTTTTATTACAAAGTCAGTTATGCAGAGAGGAAGATCTTCTTCCCGCTGATTAACTCCCCAGGGGGCTGCAATGGCTAGAGCTGAGCCGATCCGAAGCCAGGAGCCCACAGCCTCTTCTGGGTCTCCCATGTGGGTGCAGGGTCCCAAGGCCTTGGGCCGTCCTTTGCTGCTTTCCCAGGCCACAAGCAGGGATCTGGATGGGAAGCAGGGCTGTCAGGGTTAGAACCCGTGCCCATATGGGAGCTCAGGGTATATGCAAGGCAAGGACTTTAGTCACTAGGCTACTGCACTGGACCCAGAAGAAATCTCACTTCAAAGGGCTGACATTTTAACTTAGGTCCTGAGAGAGTATAATGGAAATTGCCTGCTGAATCAGTCTGCGATTCTGTTCAGGCAATCAGCGAGTCACATTGAGTAATGGGTAGCTCGGCCGCAGTTTGAGGTCAGTTTTTGTTTCCTTGGTAGACTGAGTGAAGAGTCACTTCCCTGTTGCCTGTGGCTCTGTCAGAACATGTGCCCAGCCTTGTCTGCCCGCCCCATCCCCCCCCCAAGACGTTGTCCTGAAAGGAGATCCAGGCGCGCAGCAGCAGAGCACAGGCCACGAGCTTTGGGGCCATGTTAGCGGGCTTCACTGCACCTCCTGTCTTTCCATTTTTAATCCATGAAATGGGAACAGTCATATTTGCAGCTTGATGTTTTAGTGCTTTCCACCGAGCCTGGCCAAAGGCAGGTGTTCTACAGGAAGCTGCTGACAATTGTGGGTTTGGTCTTATAAATGTGTTAGGGAGAACCTCTTGGTTGGCTAGACTTATTCTTTGGAAATAAGCTTAGTGAATCACTAAACCTGCTGTGGTGAACTGGGGCACGTGCTGTCCGGCAGATAACTTGTCAAATATTGTTGTCCACGGGGACTGTGGGAATTTAACCCTGGAAGCAAACAGGAATAGTGCGTGTTCAGAGTTCCAGGCTGGGGCTTACAAGTTCCCATCTGTAAGTTCATATATACCCATTAAGTTTCGTCTGTTTCAAGTTTTAGCTTCCAAAGCGACGATGAAGCCAGTTGACCACCAATGTGTTATTCATGTGAAAAAAAAAAAAAAAAACAGAAGCGTTAACTTTGTCGTTGGGACGGGTGGTGTCGTTAACTTTGTCGTTGGGACAGGTGGTGTGGTTGGTTGAACTTGTCAGCAGTGGCGGAGTGTTAGAAGATGTCCTGGGTGTGAGGATGAGCCTGAGAAAAGCAAATGAGTTTGGGAAACAGAGCCATGGCTTTCCAGCCCTCGAGTAGTGAGTGAGTGGGATTTAGTACACCAGCGGGAATTCGCCTCGGGTTGTCATCAGTATAGCGACAACCATCGTTACTGGAAAGCAAGAAATCCTAGCGATTTGGGACCCAACGGAGTGAAGGACCAGCTGTTTTGATGTACTGAGTTCTCCCCGTAACTTAAATCTCTGTGAAGCAATAAACTGGATAAAGTTGTAGGTGTTGGTGGCTGTGTTCACTTCTCTTCCACACTCGTGGTGAATCCGAAGGTGGTTAGGTATGCCTAGACAACGATAGGAAAGGTCAGCATGCCAGCTGTTCAGACTGCTCTCTCTGCAAGTGAACCTTTCCAAGTCCCTCTTTAAATAGAAAAGTGGGCATTTCCTTGGTGGCAGAGCACTGATTTCAGCGGTAGTTATGAAGTAGTCATAGGCTTCTGAGTTTCCCAGAGCTGTGTAAAACGTTCCGTTTGTCGCTTCTGCTTTCTCTGCAGCCAGTTCATGCGCCTCGTCTGCCCCTCCTCATCCTCCGGTGCCCCCCGAAGCATGATCCCCTTGCTCAGCTGCTGGAGGGCTGGGCTGCTGCTGCTGCTGGCCGTGGCCGTGAGAGACTCCTGGCAGACCGAAGAAAAAACATGTGACCTGGTGGGAGAGAAGGGGAAAGAGTCCGAGAAGGAGCTAGCGCTCCTGAAGAGGCTGACACCACTGTACAACAAAAGGTGACTGAAGACGGGCCGCGGGAGACGCCGGTTCAAACCCCTCTTTTTCCCACTGGATACGTGGGCAGTAACCCCTGTGGGAAACGCTCTCAACTGAACCTCAGCCACCTGGGTCTTATGTGGCCATGCCATCTTGCTGTTTTTTTATGATACACAGCGAGTTCTTTTTTTTTTTTTTTTTTTTTTTTTTGAAAATCAGATATGCAAAGAGGAGGAGAGACAGAGAGAAAGATCTTCTATGTGATGATTCACTCCCCAGGTGAGCACAACGGCTGGTGTTATGCTGATCTGAAGCCAGGATCCAGGAATTTCCTCCAGGTCTCCCACACAGATGCAGGGTCCCAGGGCTTTGGGCCATTGTCGACTGCTTTCCCAGGCCACAAGCAGAGAGCTGGATGGGAAGTGGGGTTGCCGGGATTAGAACCGGCGCCCATATGGGATCCTGGCACATTGAAGGTGAGGACTTTAGCCGCTAGGCCATGCTGCCGGGCCCCACAGCCAGGTTTTTAGGAGCAGGATGCACGTCTCTTTCCCTGAAATGTAGCTGATCAATGAGGCCAGCTTGCAGAAATGCAGGCATCGTTTGGTACCTCCCCATGGTAGGATTTCCTCAGGCAAATGTGTCAGGCCTGTCCGTATTATGAATGTCAGGAACCTTCAGGTAGCCCTTGAGAAACATGGGAGTCCAGCTCCAAGATGGACACTGTTAAATGTCTTGACATTAGGATGCTGGACTCGACCATTGTGTATTCCTGTAGTGTCTTGGCAGGTATGGAATAATGCTTGCATTTCTACAAGCTGGTCTCCACTTCAGGGAGAGAGAAGTGCACCCTGCTACTAAAACCCCAGCTTAGAACTTGCTGTGTATCATAAAAACATGATGGATTTCTGACTGTTGTTTGTTTATTGTAGAAATATAAGGCAAATCAGTGAGGGAGGATGAAGGGGAAATCCCTGAGCCTGTGCAACTGTATCAGAAAATAAATAAGTACCCTTGATCTTAGTCAAAAGGCCGAGACACGATTAAATAAATGAAAGGAAAAATAGACACCCTTGATGATAAATAGCAGCCTAGAACAGGCTTTCTAGAATTATCTGAAATATCTATCTTGGTTTATATGAATCCTTATCACCAGTTAAAATGATCTGATAGGCTCATGAGTCTCTGGTATTGATTGGCCTACATTGAGCCACATCAGAAGTGCAGCCTGTTTGGTTTTTTTTTTTTGCTTGTTTGTTTGTTTGTTTTTCCTTTGTAAAGGACAGGGAGGCTGACAGCCTGACTCTGCTCTCACTTGTCTCCACAGCTTCGAGAGCACGGTGGGCCAGGGCTCAGACACATACCTCTACAAGTTCAGGGTGTGCCGCGAGGCCGGCAACCACACGTCCGGGGCAGGCCTGGTGCAGATTGACAAAAGCAGCGGGAAGGAGACGGTGGTGGGGCGGCTCAACGAGACGCACATCTTCAATGGAAGTAAGGCCCTCCGTGTGGACTGAGTGTTGATGCCGGGCGATCGCTCAGATGGTCCCGCGTGTCATGGCCGGAAGGGGCTCTCTGTTGTGTGTCGTCCATGGTGGGCGTAAACCACAGGGTGCCTGGGTTCCCGGCTGCTCCAGAGCCAGAGACTGGGCCAGTGAAAATCTTAGGAAAAATGCAGAATCCAGACAGCAGTGTGTAACCTCCAGACCTTTTACTCAGCCAGATGTAGTCATACCAACTTGCCACCATTTCTCATCCGATTTTAGTCGGAGTCTGCAGTTAAATGTTAAGAGATGAAGCTCTTTGGCAAACCAAAGTTTCCTACTAACAGTGCTGTGGTGGTGATGTTTTGTATAAGTCCTATAATCATTTGGCTGCAAAGGACTTGTCTGATTCAGTGCCAGGAACAGATAAATCAAATCTCCAGTGCAGCTAGTTACTCCTCTAAAATAGTAATCATAAAGTTACCGTGCGGAGTTTGGGCCTGCAGTCAGATGACCAGGAGCTAGAGCCCGCTTCTGTTTTCTAGTCCTGTGATTTTAAACAAGTCATTTCACTTTTGTTGTTGTTTTCAGAAGCGAAATTGAAAGCAGAACCCCTGTGTGCTTCATCTTAGATGAGGGTTGGGTCAAATGACAGTTGGCGGGAGAAGTTGGAACGCACAGAATGCTACAGGAGAGGAAGGGATTCCCAGGTCTTAAAGGAATATAAAACTCTGTAAAGAGGTCAGTTTTAGCCTGGCATTTCTGGTGCACAGAGCCCACGTTGACAGGGTTGTTTTAATGAAAACCACTGTCATTGCTTCAGTAATTGCGCCCTGCCATGTTACCCAGATCTGCCTCCTTCGTCCTCCCCTGCCCCTTAACGACCATTGCCTTGTCGCTCAGGTGACTGGATCATGCTGATCTATAAAGGGGGCGACGAATATGACCGTCACTGTGGCAAGGAGCAGCGCCGTGCAGTGGTCATGATCTCCTGCAACCGACACACGCTGGCGGTGAGCGCGCCGGGGTCCCTCAGCCCAGGGAGGAGACTTGAGGGACCGACCACCGTCTGAGGGGGACAGATTGAGATGGGCTGGGCCAAGCCCAGGGAGGACACTGGAGGGTCCGACCACTGACTGAGGGGGCAGATCCAAATGGGCTGGGCCGACAGTCCCCCTGTCAGACTGTGGTCCCCGTGCCTGGGGTAACTGGGCTTCTGATCAGGAAGGAAGCAGGTGATTGGGAGTTGTTTCCCCCTTGTTGGATGAGAGTGAAACCCTTTACCACGTGTCTTGTCTTCTGTGCCCTGGGCTGCAGGACAATTTTAACCCTGTGTCCGAAGAGCGAGGCAAAGTTCAAGACTGTTTCTACCTCTTTGAATTGGACAGCAGCCTGGCCTGCCCGCCGGAGGTGTCCCATCTCAGTGTGGGCTCCATCTTACTGATCACGTGAGTACTCTCCGTGTTTGCATGACACTCGGCTGTCTGCTTCCTTGTCTCCTCCCCCCCCCCAGATGTGTGTGTGTGTGTTTGTGTGCACGCTGATACGAAAAGGCTGGCTGGAACATTCTGCGCCAGATTTCTTAATGAGGTAATGTGTTCTGCCCCAAAAATTTGCATTTGGTGATGCTTTATTTTCATGGACAGCTGGGTAGTTTTTAATACTACCTGAGTATTAGATGATTAGAACTTTGGGGAAATGGCTGTTTTTCTGGATTGCAAGGTAAGAATCACCTACTGTGCCATGTAGCTTTTCTGGCAAATTTTCATTTCTTTGGAGAGAGTGTGTCTTCTTGTCCACTGGTTCATTTCCTGAATGCTCACAATGGCCAGGACTGAGCTGGGCCCAATCTGAGAGCCATGAACTCTAGCTACGACTTCCTTATGTGTGGCAGGAACCCATTCACTTGAGCCAGGGTCTGCATTGTTTGGAGCTGGGTATCAAACTAGGTACAGAGAGGTGTGGACATGCTGTTTTAAAAATAAGATATAGTTTATTGATTTGAAAGTCACAGAGAAGGAGAGATTGCTTTTCCATCTACTGGTTTGCTTTCTGAATAGCAGTAGCAACCTAGGATGAGCCAGAGCAAAGCCAGGAGCTAGGAGCTTTGTCCAGGTCTTCAGTGAGAGTATAAGAGCCCAAGCACTGGGACCCTCATCGGCTGCCTTCCCAGCATATTAGGAAGCCAGATGGGAAGTGGAACAGCCAGAACTTGAACTGACATTCATATGGAATGCCAGCATTACAGGCAGAAGCCTAGCCTACTTTGCCACAATGCCAGCTCCAAGATGCAGAAATCTTAACAAATGTATTTTTTTAAATGTATTTATTTGGAATGTAAAGTGACAGAGGGCATGGCTCTTCTAGCCACTGGGCCACTCCCGACATGGCACAATGACAAGAGTGAAGTCAGACCAAGACCAAGAGCCAGCTGCCCTTCCCATGTGGGCAGCACAAACCCATACGATTGGGTTATCGTCTGCCTTTCCCAGTACAGTAGCAGGAAGGCAGATGGGAAGTGGAGCAGCCAGGACTTGGATCAACACTCCAGTATGGGATGCCAGCATTGTAGGTGGCAGGTTAACATACTGCACCACAGGCCTGGGGTGGTAGCCTAGCAGCTAAAGTCCTCACCTTGCATACATAGGGATCCCATTTAGGCACCAGTTCTAATCCCAGCAGCCCCGCTTCCCATCCAGCTCTCTGCTTTGGCCTGGTAAAGCAGCAAAGGATCGCTCAAGGCCTTGGGACCCTGTACCTGCGTGGGAGACCCGGAAGAAGTTCCTGGTTCCTGGCCCCTGGCTTCAGATTGGCTCAGCTCTGGCTGTTGCACTCACATTGGGAGGGAATCAGTGGAAGATTTTCCTCTCTGTCTGACTTTGCAATAAAAATAAATAGTTTAAAAAAGAAAAAAGCATACTGCACTACAATACTGGCCCCTTCAGCAGTGTTCTCAGTCACTAGGCTAAGTGCCTACCCCCGTCACATCTTTGTAAACAGACAGATTTTTTTGTTTCTATAATTCAAAGGCAGAGTGACGGAGATTTCCATGTGCTGGTTTGCACTGTGGCCACAGTGACCAAGGATGGTGCCTGTAATTCTCTGAGGGTCTCCCACTTAGCCGTCTCTTGCTACTTGCTGTGTACTTTAGAATCCGAAGCAGAGCACCAGGTGCCAGTCTGTACCCCAGCTCTTCTAGTTTCTTGTCGCTCCCAACACCTGGGAATAAACAGTGGCATGCGGTACAGGTGCTTGGGCCCCTGTCCCCACACGGAGACTCTGAGGAAGCTCCTGGCCTCACCCTGGCCCAGCATTGGCTGCCGGAACCATAAGGGAGTGAACTACCAGGTGCCACCACACTGGGGTCACATGACTTTTTTCTCTTTAGGTTCGCATCACTTGTCGCCGTCTATATCATCGGAGGCTTCCTGTACCAGCGACTGGTGGTGGGAGCCAAGGGGATGGAGCAGTTTCCCCACCTAGCCTTTTGGCAGGATCTTGGCAACCTGGTAGCAGTAAGTAATGGGGCAGCTGCGTGAGTCTGTAGCCCGTGTTCAGGGTTAGGTGACCCAGGGATTTTGTACTGAGACTGAGGGCGCACGATTCGAGTGCTGGAGCCACAGAAGTCCCAGCTAGGCAGGCCCAGTGTCAGAGCAGATGCTCTGGTCTCGCGAGGACACAGCAGACACACTGGTTAATGCCCTCCGCTACATCCAACAGCTCCTAAGGGGTCTGCGTGGGGAGCTAAGGCCCAGTTAGAAGAAAACTTCTATTTCTCATAAATTGATCTAGGTTAATTCTTGCTTGGGTCTTTTTCATAATCCCTGGAGAGCATGAGTCCTTGCCACCATCTCGGACCATAAATACACTTTTTCTGTCGTCTCCTAAGGGTCTCTATGCCACGTATTTTCCTTTTATTCCCCCTCCAGGATGGCTGTGACTTCGTGTGCCGTTCTAAACCCCGCAATGTGCCTGCTGCGTATCGTGGTGTGGGAGACGATCAGCTGGGGGAGGAGTCCGAAGAAAGGGATGACCATTTATTACCAATGTGATCACACTGGAGGAGTCCAGCCTCTTTGGTCCCCCAAACCAAAGCATCCTCAGCCAGATCTCCCAGGCAGTGTCCACTCAGCCCATTGCTCTTGCTTTCCAGTTCGCTTTTGATTTGTATCCTCTACTCACCACAACGGCCTTCCCGTGCTCCTGTAGTTTTTTTCCTCCAGCGGTACAGGTGTGATATGCCAGAGCCTAGGAACACAGGCTACCAGACTATCACTTGGTGTCGAGAAAGTCCAAGTAGGAAGAAGGGCAGAAGGGAATGGCAGGCGAGTCCCTTGGCCCTTTCTTTTTAAAACACATTTTTACACATTTTCTAGACACTGGATTTTTTTTCTTTTAAACGCAGAGGATATTATTTATACAGGTTTGATTGCTTTCCTGCCATTACTCTGTGCGCTGCAAGAGTCTCTATGAGAACCAGGATGTGATTTCTTGCTGCTTGGAACTACCTGGAGGCAGTCCAGGTACTCCCATCTGGTCTGAGCCTGGGATGTTCTTGACATGTTCTCCCACCACTGGGATTAAGACAGGAAAAATACACACTTTCCCAACCACAGGATTATAAGGTACAGCACATCACCTGTTGGCTTTGGGGTGACCCTGGAGTGGTGGACTTGAAGCTGTTGGTCTATATACAGCCAGAACACCTAATCCAGGTTCAAGGGAAAGAAAACTGGCCCGGTTGCCTATGCTACAAGGACTCTAGTAGTCTGTTTACCTGATGGCCAAATTTCTGATGGTTTCTTCCTCCCATTTGTACAGCTTTTCTTGTTCTACCAGTATTTCTAAACATGTTTGCACTTTTCTTCACGGGCATGTGATTTTAAACTTTCTTTTAATCTTCAGAAAAGGGAACGGAAGCAGGACGATGGGGCTCTGCTGTCCTCCGCTCCGAGTGTAGAACGGCTGCTGCACCTGTCCCTTCTGCTGGCTCAGGGAAGTGTCTTCTTGCTCACATTTCTGTGGGGAAAGGTTTTTAATCCTATAATCCTCTCGTGTTCCCATCTTCCTGTCGAGGCCCAGAAACCTGGGCTGATCTTTCTATAATAGTGGATTTCCGGGCCACTGAAAGGTGACATGGCCCCACTGGACACAAGGGGGGCAGAATCAATAGGCGAGGCCTTCTAGAAGCCTTTAGAGAAGCAAATGAAAATTCATGTTTAGACTTTTCAGTACTATTGGAATGATTTTTTTTTTCTAAACAGGAAAATAATGTTATAAAAGCATCTTTGTTAATTTGTTTGCATTCCTCCCCATCTTGGTGTTTTAAAAAACAAAAAAATACACCACTTTTTGTACAAAAATATGTAATGTTAAAAAACAAACAAACAAGATATGTTGGCCTGGTCATTTGTGTAAAAGACGCTGAAATGGAGTAAGACAACCGAGACCCATTTTCATCCTTTTACTCAGGAAGAAAAAAATATTTAATATTTTTGTTGTATAAGGAACAACGCCAAGGCAGGTACTTACACTCCTGACCTCAGCAGCACGCCCTCCGGTTTTATAAAGCTATAGGACAGAGCAGTTGGAACTGACAAAGAAGGTAACAAAAAAGTTGGAAGGGATGTAGACAGAATGACAACGGACACGTGTCATACACTTGGGAGTCCCTGCAGCAAATCTGAATGATGCCAACCAGATCTCCGCGGACTGGTGCCCCTGCGGGATGCAGGAAGTAATAACACTAAGGGAGTGGTCACAAGGGGGACAATCCAGAGGGAAGACGGGACGGGCCACCCTACCTCTCCCCTTGGGGAGGCAAATCTGTGCTCCTCCCATCCCTTGCCTCAGCACAGCCTATATACTGCCACTCCGGAGAACCGAGACCCTTTCTTGATGCTCTGAGCAGCCCTAGTTCTTTCTCTAGACCGCCTCTGCAGGCAGAGAATGGCGAGCATTGTGAAATGAGGTTCAAAAGTAAAGCAGAACCCAGAGAAAATGTCAGAGCTGCCACATGTAGCACCAGCAACAAATCCTCACATTTCTTCTTCCCTGTCCCGACAGTCCCCTCAGAAGGTTAGGTGATCTGAGCGGTCCTCCCTGCAGTCTCTGTTGGCACCAGACTACAGCCCACACAGAAGGGAGCGTCTGCCTTGGGCCCACTTGTGCAAGAGTCATCTTAGGTCTCCTTAAGGACGTTGATCTTGGCGCAGATCTTGAGGGCAGGGCCCAACTTGATGTTCATGGCACTCATAAGATGCTCTTCCTTTAGTAATAAAAGGGCCTGTCCATCAATCTCTTGGGAGCGAAACTCCTCTGCAATCTCTTGGCACCCTAGAAGGAAATGGTGAGAATTTATGAGAAACTGCATGGTAGCACTGGAAGGCCTAAAGTAAATATTAAAGAACGGGTACCTAATAATAGTTAATTCCAAATCTGACATGGCAAACTTTAATAGCAAATTAGAGCAACTGCTGTATTGAAACAAAATGGCCATGATGAAGACCACAGAAATAACTTCATTCCAATAACTTGCAGAGAGGGAAAACACAAACTACATACATGTTTTCTTTTAGTTGGAGACATTTTTGTTAAAGAGCCAAGAATTCAGACCAATAGCAAGAAAAGTAAGGTGACTGCTGTGGGAAAGTCTGCCAAGAATAGCTTCCACATTAAACTGCCTGGAAGGGAGTAAGGCAACAATGGCCTCTTAGTTTCTACTGTTCCAACGGAGAAAATTCTGAGGCGGTCACTGGGTTTAGTGGTTGAGGTGTCCTTAATCCACACTGGAGTGCCTTGTTTGAGAGCCACCTCTGGCTCCCAACTGTCACTTGGGAAGCAGTGCTGATGGCCCATGGACTGGGGACCTGCTGCTCACCAGGAGACCTGGACTAAGTTCACCCAGCTTCAGTTCCTCCCAAAACCCTACCATCTGGGAAATGGACCAGCAGAGGGGAGACTGGCCTTTCTATGCCCCTCAAAAACAGCAACTGTATGAAAGTATATATAACCTCACGCAAAAGGTATAGATAAGTGATAGTGATAAACTGGAAGACAGAAAATCAGGCTTTGTAAAGTCATGGAGATACTAGAAGACAACATCCACCCATAAAGAAATTCAGAAACCATGCTGTTGGCAAGCATCCTGAATAAATTTCTTGAGCCTTCATGTACTGCCACACTCGGGCCCCTGCTGTTACAGTCCCTCTTGGAGGCCCATGGAATGACTTAAGGGGATTAAAGGCTGGAGAGGCCAGCAGTACCTTGGAGAGAAGCGATAAATTCATACACCTCTTCTACACTCCAACGGCTAGGATTGCTGGACAGGAACACAGGGTTGATGCCATGTAATTCTGGTGTAGGTGGAGCTGTGATGGGGTTCCCCAGGTCACGCTCTCCGTGCCCAGCTCGTACAGATAACGGCCCAGGAGATGTTGGAGAGAGTGCTTCATCGTAACTGGAATTATCTGACCCCCGGCTAGAGTCCTCTTGACCCTACACAGAAAACAACAGGTCAGGGTTAAGTGTCTTCAGTTTCCCTCTATTAAGCATAAGGCAGAAACTAACTTTAACACACAATACAATAACCTGCATTTTATTGCACAAAGGCCCAAGGACAAGCTATTGCTTCCTTGATTCCAGTTGTCCTAAAAGCGGATCTAGATTTTCTCAAATACAAGGTAGGGACTAATGGATACAGGAACCAGTGTTCAGGTGAAAGGAGTTACAAAGGAGGTTAAGGTGAACAAGAGTTCTGGTCTCACACCCATCTACACAGTCAGAGGCACTGCCCTATAGCACAAGAGAAAAAGCCCAGTTTCAGTGGCTGGCTCCACAGCCTAAGTACCAGCAGCCCATATGGGTACCATTTCAAGTTCCAGCTGCTCTGGGAAAGTAGCAATGGATGCCCTAAGTGCTTGAGTCTGTCCACCCATGTGGGAGACCCAAAAGGTTCTAGGCTCCTGCCTTTGGACTGGCCCAGCTCTGGTTGTTGTAGCCAATGGAGGAGTGAACCAGTGGAAAGAAGATTCTGTTTCTCTTTCTCTCTTTGTAACTCTGCCGTTCCAATAAAAATAATTTAAAAACAAAAAGGAAAGAAGGGGGAGAAGGAAAAAAAAAGGGGGGAAAAGCCCTGTTTGAAAGGTAACTGCGACAGCCTCTCACCCGGTGGCGCTTGCCCTGGATCTTGGCCCGGGCGATGTCTGAGGAGCTGCGACGGGGTCCACGCCTGCGAACACGAGCATAGTTGGCTTCTTGAAACTCCTTCATCTTTTTCCTCTTCAACCGGAACTGGTGGCTACAGCTCACGTTGTACCTATGGGTCAAGGCA
Organism: Ochotona princeps; assembly: GCF_030435755.1. Lineage (NCBI taxonomy): Eukaryota > Metazoa > Chordata > Mammalia > Lagomorpha > Ochotonidae > Ochotona > Ochotona princeps. The sequence continues at coordinate 4,514,238 of NC_080858.1, forward strand.
CAGAGCCAGGGTCAAAGGCACTGTGCAGGGCTATCTGCCTGCCCTACCCTCAGTGGGATTCGATATTTAAAGATCGATTTCGGAAAAGAATGAAAGCAAGGAATGAGCCACAAAGCATCATCTGAAAGCCCTCACGGGAAAGCAGAGTGACGCTGGACGGAGAAGCCAGTATGGCAGAGAGCAGGGCGGGGGCACCTTCAGTACCTCTTAGCGCAAGTCACGGAGCAGAACCTCTTGGAGCCACGAAACTGCTCAGCAGGGGCGTACTTCCCGCAGTACTCGCACTTGAGGAGACTCGTCTTCTTATCCAGCTCTGGAAAATAAGGCATGGCTGCAGCCACCCCAGGGCTCTGCTGCCCCTTGGGCCACCATTCATCACTCTCCCAGCTAGATCCCAACTGTGGCCATGGTGTGCCCCTAGAGACCTACGCAACCTGAGGATCCCAAAAATACCCAGTCAGAAACCCAGTCCCATGAAGACTTGTCCATCAAGAGCATTTCCAGGCCCGGCGGCGTGGCCTAGTGGCTAAAGTCCTCTCCTTGAACATGCCAGGATCCCATATGGGCACCAGTTCTAATCCTGGCAGCTTCACTTCCCATCCAGCTCCTTGCTTGTGGCCTGGGAAAGCAGTTGAAGACGGCCCAGAGCCTTGGGACCCTGCACCCGCGTGGGAGACCCAGAAGAGGTTCCTGGTTCCTGGCTTCAGATCGGCACAGCACCGGCTGTTGTGGCTCACTTGGGGAGTGAATCATCGGATGGAAGATCTTCCTCTGTCTTCTCTCCTCCTCTCTATATATCTGACTTTGTAATAAAAATAACTAAATCTTTCAAAAAAAAAAAAAAAAGAGCATTTCCAACTCCTCTCCCCACCATCCTGGAGCCTGCGAGGGACTGACAGAGCAAACCCTCTCAGAAGCTGTGGTGCAAGGCCACTTGGGCTGGTGATGGGTGAGATCTCCAAAGCCAAAGGGAACACACGGCTCTTTGTATAATGGAAGGTGTTTATGCTCAAGGTGAAACGATTCTATCTAGACAGCAGTGGCTCCTGGCTGGAAACCCTACAAAACCACTGTCATCTGGAGCAAGGGCATTCACGTTCATGGAGACAAGGAAATGGTTTGCACCAAATTCGGAAGCAAGCTTCCTGGGAAGTGTGAAATTATACCCCTCCGGGATTTACACTATTGAAAAGTAAGTAGGCAAGCTAAGTTTGCTCTCATTAAAAAAAAAAAAACAGTCTTCCTATTTATATCCTACGTAATTCAAATTCAGGGTACAGATACAATTCCATTTCTGAATAGGAGAGTGCCTTGCCACTAATGCTTAGAGAAAATATTATGTAAGAGTCTCCAATAATATGTTACAAAATCTAAGATAAAGAGAATGGAAAAGTGAGATCATCAATGTCATTACCTCTCAGCCTGCTGGCTAAGATTAAGTGACTAATACCAATGCTGGGGCTGGCATGGTGGCATAATAAGTTAAGCACTGTGAGTGATGCTGCTGCAAGACGTGGCTGCTCCACTTCTGATCAGCTCCCTGTTAATATTCAACAGCAGCAAGGAATGGATCAGAGCATGGCTCAGCAAACTTCGGCCCCTGCCATCTACATGGGAGACTCACATGAAATCCCAGGCTCCCAGCTTTAGCCTCACCCAGCCACAACTGTTGCAGCCATTTAGGGAGTGAACCAGCGGAAGGAAGATCAGCTTCTCTCTACCTGTTCACTCCCCAAATGGCCACAAAAGCCAGACCAAATCCAGGAGCCCATGGCTACTTCTGGGTCTCCTACAAGGGTGCAGAGCCCAAGCACTGGGGCCGACATCCGCTGCTTTCCCAGGTGCATTAGTAAGAACTGAATCAGAAGTGGAACAGCTGGGTCTCAAACTAGAGCCCATAGGGGATGCCAGCATCACAGGCAGGGAAGCTTTAGGTACTACGCCACATGAGCCCCAAACTTATCTTTACAGTAAGGAATAATGCAACAGGTTATTTTTGCTTGATAAAAGTCTGCTTGAGAACTATTTTAGTGTGAATCCACATGCTCCAATATCAAATATGGCTTCTGTGTCTCGACAGACTTCATCTAACTGCTACTTTATGTAAGTAAGTATCGTTTCATGCTGACCCATCAGACACCTGCTTCCAGGTCTCTACTCACCAGCAGACGGGCTGTCCCCTCCCAAGGGGTCACTTGAAGGAGTCTCACTGAGTCCTGTTGGGAGGCCAGTCTGCAGTGGCTTCTCAGACTCCTTCAGTAACTGAGAACAACCCACCTGTCCCAGAAAAAGTGACAGTTCAGTTAGCCCGATTCCTCCAACATTTCCCACTGTCATTTCCTTGTCTGGGCTCTCTCAGTGGGGGGCCAAGACTGGCTCCCAGAGAATCACTTTCCATCTGGCTTTCCAGTCTAACTTGGTTTTGCTTTTTTCAGATCAGCCACTGGACAGCAGTGGCTCCCTACCGTGGCTCCTTACTTAATTTTACCTAACAATTAAGCCACCTGAGTGCTCTAGTTTGTTCTGCAACTCACAGAACCTAGACAAAGCCTAACTTCTCCACTACAACTTTTTTCCTTATAAAACAACCTGGTTTATTTTACTAAAAATTATAAAGGCGATTTTCTTCTCTTCCTACTTCTAGACCAGTTTCCTTTTCCTCCCTAACCTCATGCCACATGGAAGCACTCTATTGGCAATGGCATGCTAGGGCAGCTACATGGCAGCTATCGGACAGTCCCACCTTCGGCCCTGCTCTCACCGGGAAAGGTTCTGCTCCTTCCTGGATGACAAAGCCTTCAATGATGTGGGTGAGAATCTGGGGCTTCACAATGGCCTGTGGGGGTTTCGAGTCACCCATCTGTCTGGAGACCATGGCTAGCGTAGGAGGTGGAGCTGACGGGGCAGGGGTCAAGGCTAAGAGTTCACTGCTTGGGGTGTTAGTATTCACACTGGCCACTGGTTCAGCTTTCTCTGGAAAACAAACACAGATTTAAGAACAGACATAAGATGGCATAAGTAATCCATCAACTAGCTGGACGAGCCACATCTTCCGCTACATGCACGCTCATCATCCACCTGGATGGTTTGTATTTAGATTTTCTCATTTGTTCACCATGCCTGGGCCTATTTTCTGTCAAGCCAGATCTACCCTTCGGAGCTCATTCAGGAAGAATTTAGGGAGCATTTGAGAAGTCCTTCACTCACCTCCAAGACTGCTCTTCTCTTCCAGGACCTGCGGGCTCTCTGCTGCAGGAGACGCCTTGGGTGGAAGCCCCAAACCCAATGTGGAGACATCGTCTCGGTCCTCCTCAGACTCGGCCTTGCGCTTAACAGACAATGTCTGAGGTTTACCCTAGGAAGTGAATAAGAAACAAACCAGGGTTTGAGATGAATTATAAGGAACCACAATCACTCCCCTGTTTTTACAGAAAACTGTTAGTACTAGACTGCTCATGTATGCCTCCCATGGTACACTAACATTCCTGACAATCCCCAAGAAGTGTTAACTTGTGCATGTGGACAAAGGAAAATGCTGTGTTACTCAGTTCTGACCTAGAGTTTACTTTAATTATGCACCAATCAAGAACTAACATTTCCCCCAAAGACTAATTCAGTTGACAATACTTCGATGTCACTTAGAACACAAACCCAGAGTGATTTCACTGATACATTGAGGAGGAACAAGTGTACATACATCATTGTCTCTCATAAAATGAGCAGATAGATAAGTGCTAGTATTAACCTCTTCTCTACTCCCCTATTAAACTCTTACTCCCACTAGCCCCAGGTCCTCTCGCACAGGCGACAGTCCCTCCCTTACCGACAGGTGCACAGACTGCATGTAGAAGGCGGCAGGGACCTGGGCCATGACAGGCGAGGAGGTGGAAGCTCCACCCTTTCCCACATGCGTTGTCCCTTGCACAGGAGCAAGGGTCACCCCAGGGGCCAGTGTAGGAGAGCACTCCTGCAGGGCGCCAGGAGCCTGGGAGGAAGGTGGTGAGGAGGCCAAATGGGCTTGACCAGGCTGCATTGCACCTGGCATTCCCCGCGAAGTGGGTACAGTGGCTGCCAGTTGTGCCAACCCCAAAGCCTGTGCCTGGGCTGTACCTGGCTGCCGGGTGCCCACCACTTGCACAGGGATATGGGGGGGTGGTTGCTGGGCAGCTGACATTTTGGCAGCCCCCAACTGAGGAGGTTTGATGGGCGCTGCAGGTGGTTTGGACTGGATGGGAATGGGTGGCTTGGCAGCTGGGTCAGGTGGCAGGGACAGGGCTGAAGACTGAAGCATGGGTTGAACGACAAGGGTTTGGGCTTGCTGCTGGGACTGAGAAGGGGGGACCTGCTGAGTAGGTGGGACCTGTGGTGGCTGGGGGGCAGGGAGGGTTGTAGTTTGCTGCTGCTGCTGCTGTTGCTGCTGCTGCTGGGCCAGCTGGAGGTGTGTAGCCGTGTGAAGGAGCTGAGACTGCCGATGCTGGAACTGCTGCTGGTGGTGGATGGCAATCTGCTGCTGGATCACCACCTGTTTCTGCTGCAGGTGGATCTGCTGCTGTTGCTGAATCAGTGAATGGGGCTGGATCTGCGTGTACGTGGCTGCAGCGGCAAAGAGAATAAAAAGGCAGAAAATCATCCTAAAGTGAAAGTGAACCTGAACATGACCTAATCCATCCTCCTGCCACTGCATCAGGCATCACCAATGAACTCTAGTCTCTTGTTTTCAAGACCTCAAAGAACTCCCTTGGCCAATTAATTAGCACTCCTCAGCAACTCCTTGTGTTTGTGTAAGTCCTGCAATTAAATCTCCCATCTTTTAACCTGCACTTAGCAAAAGAGAATTACCGGCCTCTTCTTCCTCCATATGATCATTAGAGTCTCTCAAGGGCAGAGTCCACGTTTTATTCGTTTTCACTTCCCCAGCAGTCAGCTCTGTGTGCTAGACACCCAAAAATCACTTGTGGAAAGAAGTGCTTAGAGGTAGAGAATCCAACTTCTTCCCATGCATTCCTTGTCAGTTCAGGTCACCATCTGAGGAGCCTCCAGAGTCGGCAGCAGCCCCAGCTCTGACCTCACCTACCTCTCTCTGTTTCAGCAGACTGTCAGAGAACACACACACTGTGAAAAGAAAGCTCTTCGAAAATATAAGTGCCACAGTAAGAAAATACCAATGACTACTTAACTCTTCGTTTTTCGTAGGCCAATTTCTCTAAAACACATCAACTGCTAAGGAGCTAATGCTAGAACCAAAGACCGAGACCACCAACTAAGGCAAACGTGTCTAACCCTGTCTTACCCACAGACTGGAAGAAAGTGTAAATTACTTAGGGTCACTATTCTGTTGATCCTTTATCATGCTTTAGCACTGATAGAAATGACCACGAGCTGACTAATATTAAACCATGGCTGTACTTGCCAACCTTCAGTGTTCTCAGGCAGTTGTTCTACACTGCACAGACTACCATGAAACACAGAACATGAATCTATCTGTTACACTGAGTCCTAAGTCACATGAGCACCGCAATCTGCTCATCCAAGAGGTTTCCAAGAAAATTCTGTGCGATCAGGTGAATAAAAGGGTACAGTGAGTGAACCAGAACACGGGGCCCAAGAATGTGGACAAGGCAGACTGCCTAGACTTGGCGGGACAAGGTAAGCCCCACAGCTGTTACCTAGCCTCCTCTCCCTGAGCTGTGCTCAAGGCTGATGGAATGTTCCCCTTGCGGTTCTCCAGGGTCAAGAGAAACAGACAAGAACAAAAGCAAAGAAATACACTCTGGAGATATGAAACAAGTTTTGAGAGAACACCATGAGTGCTGACAGCTTACCTGAACTAATAAGTGTCTGGCTGGGGGCAGGTGTGGCTGTCCGTGTCAGGTTCATGCCTACGTTCTGCTGACCACTCCCATCTGCTTCTGCCTTCTTGGCCGCTGCACTGTCGGCCTCAGTCTGGCTGCCTTGGCTCACAGTCACTGTTTGGGCTGCAGGCAAGGGCTGCACCACTCCAGTGCCCTTCCTGGGACAGCTTCCACCGCCCATCCCTGAGGACGACAACTGACCCAAACCTGCAGGGGCCTGGCCACCTCCCCCTGGCCCCAGGGACCCTGGCATGCTATTTCCACTGCCTCCACCAGCTTGACTAAGGTTGAGGGACTGGCCTGAGGTCCCGGAGGAGGCCTGTGCCACAGCTAAGGCCTGGTTAGAGGCCTGAGAGAGGCTAGAGACAGGGGAGGCTCCAGGAGGAATGGCCTTCTGAGTGGAGCCTGGCATTTGGGATCCTTGAGCTGAGGCCTGTTGGTTCCTCACTGCCAAGTTCTGAACCTGAAAAATAGGAAAAAATGGATTGAGAAAAGGAGGACTGGAGGCATGAAGGCTAGATTTCTGTGACTCAGCTCATACCCCTCCCCTTCCTTTACGATATATGTTAGAGGCCTCCAGTCCTCCAGAGAGACTATATAGGAATCAAACACCTGATTTTTCATCTTCTTTCACTATTAAGCCTGTCATCAAATTTGGCCATTTATTCTCTTTAATGTCTCTGACATCTTCCCTTTCCTCTCCATTCATTCAACATCTACCAGATACTGAGAAGGCACGAATGAAACAGTTCCTACTCTTAATGTGTACTTCCTACCAGAAAATACAGAGATTCACCAATTATGATGTAACCATACGCATAAACTGGGGAGACCCAGGAAGTCATGTCAGATCTAAAACAAGCAACGTCCACTCTGAGAAAGGCATGACTTACAGCATTTACAAGGCCACAGAACCAAGAAAGCATTTCATTGTGTTTCCAGAGCTAAGAGCGCAGAAAGAAATGAAGCTAGGAAGGTAGGCTGGGGCTAGGGAGGTAAAAATGTGCTAGATCATTAAGATGTTTGGGACAGTCTGAACATTAAACTATTAATAGCAAGTTTATCTTCTTACTCATTGTGTTCCCAACATCAACAAGGTATGCAAATCATGGAAAGAAATGATGACTGTCTAATTGACTATACAAAGACACTAAAGAGTATTCATTTAGTTTAAATCACTTTCATACATTTTTTCCCCACATTTACTTAGAGACCTTCCATCTTCTGGTTCACTCCCCGAATTGTGACAATGGCAAGACTGGGCCAGCCTGAAACACCCTCTGGGCTTCCCATGTGGCTGACAGAGGTCCAAGGACTTGGGCCATCTCCCGTTGCTTTCTCAGACACATAAGCAGCAAACTGGATTGAAACTGAAGCAGCCAGGACTTGAACTGCCACTGGCATGCCAGTGTTGCAGATGGTGGCCCAACCTGCTGCACTACCACACAGGCCCTTTTTCTGCATTTCTGATACAAGCATGGGGAAAAGAAGAAAAAAAAAAAAAACTTCAGATGATATCCTGAAGTTAAAACATTTACTCACCCTCCAGCCAGGAATTCCACAAGATAATCTCTTACCATGTGTACCTGAGAAATGTATGGATTATTTACAGATAGCATTATTCTTAGCAGCAAGGGCCTAGAAGCACCCAAATGACCATGTACAGAATATAAAATGAATTAACAGTAGTTTGTTCACACAAGAGATTATATAGAAATCAATGAATTATAATGAAAGGGAAAAAAACAAAAGAACCTTGACAATACGCTGTTGAGACAGCATTCTGAGGGCAGGCACTGTGGTCCAGGAGGTGAAGCTATGGCTTAGCGTGCCCACACTGCAGCTTACAGTGCCTTGGATGGATTCACTTCTCATCTAGCTTCCTGCTAACGCAGCCCAAGAAGCAGTGGATTCCCAGGCCCCTGCCACCACTGTGGGTAAGCTGAATCAAGTTTCAAGTTCCCTGCTTCAACCCAGCTCAGCCCCGATCCTTCTAGACAACCGGGGGATGAACCAGTAGGTGCGGGAGCTCTCTGTCCCTCTCTGCATTGCAAGTAGCATTAATAACAAACAGAATGCATTCTTGAAAAGATTCCAAACTGAACAAGGACCTGGTCAATTTAGTACACGTGAAAACAGATGTGATCTGTGGGATTTGCTCCAAAGTACATGGGCAGAGAAGGACCCAAACAAACTGAGGTGATCATTACTGGAGCTTCGTGGCAGGTATGTAAGGATCCATAGTTTTTTTTCTATTTGTGAGTGGCTGACATTTTCCTTAACAAAAGCTATGTTTCACACCCATACACAGTGCAATTTAACTATATAAAAACAGAACAAGGGAAAAGATAAGCATCCAGTAACTACTCTTGAGTGAGGGCGGTCAGTGCGTGGAACTGGGGATTGCTTCTCATATTATCAAAAATCACCCAGGAACTAAAAGTGGGTCAGGGACAGATCAATGAGGACAGTGTCGGGAGACAAATGTTATCATTTCCCAAGTTCTGTCTACAAAATACTAATAATGATGTGTACCTTCTCATTGGAAAATATTTATCGTGGGCTGGGCATACAGCAAGTTAAACCTGCCTGCAAGGCTGACCTCCCGTATCGGAGTGTTGGGTCCAGTCCCAGCTGCTCCACTTCTGATACAGCTCCCTGCTAATACTCCAGATAAGACCGCAGAAGGCAGCCCAAGGACTTCAGCCCCTGGAATCCACATGGGAGACCCAGGGGGAGTTCCTGCTTCAGCCTGAGCTTATGGCCCCACCCCCCCAAGCCACTGCAGCCATGTGGGCAGTGGGACACTCCCAGGCTCTAGAATCAGGTACCATCTCTCCCTCTGTGTCACTCTGCTCTTCAAATTAATAATAATGTGAAAGAGGATGGTAAGGAGGTAAGGCTGAACAAAACCATTTAGAAAACCAGTCCAGTGATCCAAGTGAAAATAATAAGTTAGATGCAGGCAGCGACAGAAGGTGGCACTTGAGAGTTATGCGTCAGAATATCAGGAGGGGCCGGCACATCATGCTACTCCTCCACCTGCAGTGCCAAGCATACCATAAGCTCCCTGCTTCTGACCCAGGAAGGCAGAGAAGGTTGGCCCATGCAGGAGACCTAGAAAAAGCTCCTGGCCCCTGTCTCCTGGCTTCGGACTGGCTCAGTTCCAGCCACTGTGGCCATTTGGGGAGTGAACCTGTGAGTGGAAGACCTCTCTCTTTCTGTAAAATCTGCCTTACAAATAAAGATAAATAAACCTTAAAAAAAAAAATCAGGACTGGGTACTGGAGCACACAGTATCACTAGGAATTAGTTTCTCAAATCAGCTTCCTTTATACACGTGGTTTGTTTTGACTTTCGTACCCTCCCTGCATTCCGCATGATCTGCTCACTCTCCCTTCACTCCACCTCTGCAGAGAAACACAGACAGCACCCTATGAGCATTATTTCATGGCTTCCAGCACTCAGCCTACACACCACCTGCACCCATCTCTTGTCGTTCCTATAGTCCTTTTCCAGGCTCCGGGTCCTGTCTGCCCCGTCTCCTCCTGAAACTGACCCTGCCAACTGAGCCTCGGCTCTACAGCTTCTCCCCGCGTAGGGCTTTCCTCCTGCGGTCATGTCTGACCACATGTCCCCCTCCAGCAGCTTCACCTTCCCTTCCTGTCACCCACCCAGACTCTTAATTGTGTATATTCACTGCACTCATTCCCGTCATTTGTTTGTCAAACGTGTACTATTCTGGACTCATCCCCAACCCTACTGCAGCAGCATCGACTCTGTGGTAGGTCCAGCATTCTTTCCCTCTGTACTTGGAAGAGTGGAGCACGCCCCGTTCTACAAACACACACACACGTCTCTGAACAGTCGGCCCACTCATCTTCAAGTCTGGACCCTCCATCCTCTCCCTGCGTCACTCTTCTCCACTGCCCTTGGTTAGCCCGCCACCCCCTTCCACACTTCCACCTTCCAAGGGCTCATCCTATGCCTGCAGGTGCCATTCTAAATGCTCTCTTCAATCCCCATCATGTTCCTTGGCAGTTCTCAACACCCCGTTGATTTTGGCTATCTTCACATCTCCTTGCGGACGGCTCACAAGCACTCCTCAATGTGCACGTCCACAGCACAACCTCACTCTAGATCCAATTCTCCACAGCCTGTCACGGAGTAAGCAGCGCCACCACGTATTCCACTGCAGTGTGTGGCCTCCGATCTCTTCTGGCCTCTGCCTCAGCTTGCCCAGCCACTGAATCGGTTCACTGCTTTCAAGAACTCTAAGTCATTCTCAAATCTACACATTTCTGTCTACCTCCAACGTGCCACCCACCTAATCCAAACACCAGCTTCCTTCTAACCTGCTGTAGGCCTGTTAATCTCCCTGTATCCACATTCACCCATTTCTATTTAATCCCCACAGGGGGAGTCAGCACATTTCTCCACATGTTTGAAATCCTTTCAGAGCCTCCCATGGCCCTTTCACAAAGCACCAGCCCTACACACAGCCTCTAAGACCTGTAAAGATGAGGTTTCCCTCCGCTCCCCTCTCTTTTCGAGCTCACTCTGCCAAACCCTGGGAAATATGCCTTTTTTCCGGTTCTCAGCCAAAGCAGCTCCTATCCCCCGGGAGCTTTGAGACGCAGTGTTTGACTGCCTTCAACACTCTGCCACTCCTACAAACCCAAAATCAAATGTCACCGCCTGGAGTACCTTATCCTTTCTAATTAAGTAATCGTTATACCACTTAGACAGCCAGCGGTTTCCAGCCTGGAGCTTCAGTGCTCCCCGACTACCATAAATGCAATGATCACAACTTTCTTGGGCATCCGAGGCCAAAGAATGTCTGATCCACTAATAATAAAAGTTAACACTCGACAACACTCAAGTTCAGGCAGTTACACACACCAAATCCTGTAGTTCTCACAACACCCTAAGGTAGGAATACTGTAACACCTATTGCACAGATGTCCAAGACCTAACGGAGTAAGGCAAAGCTGGAAACTGCCCCAAAGTTCAGACGCATGCTTTTAACCCTTGCTACCTGTCAACAGTAACCCGACACTCAGACATGTGATTAATGAGGAGACGCATGAAAGGGAGGGCTGGATAGGGAAGCGAAGCGGGAGTAACTCACTTCCACCACAGCCTATTCTTACCTTCTGCCGAGATGACCTCTGAGGAAGCTCGCTATGCTTCCACGGGAACATGTTCCCGGAGGACTGTTTCTAAAGCACTTTCCTTATTCTGTTAATGAAACTACTGTTCAGGAGCCAGTGATGGTCCCTGCGTGGGTGAGGTTATCTCATGTCTCCTTGATTTGCCTTTGGGGTCCCCTGCCTCGCAATGACCTCCGCTATCCATCAGGCCATGACCATCACTTAATCTAGCCTGTCATCCCTAACCACCACCTTACACACTCAGAAATATATGATCTGTTATCTTACAACTTGCTTTTCTCTTCAATTTTATTCTTATTCCAAATCAAGCTCTACATCTCTCAAGATTCCACTCAATATCCCGCAAAGTAACACAGCCAACTCCCTGCTAACCTCTTGGGTTTCTCCAAGCTGCTGCCACTCAACTGAGCACTTTTACTGTCTAAGCTCTTCATAGATCAGATTCACATTTCCTTTCAGTCCTCCCAAACATCTAGGACACATCTGAGCACAGCAATAGAAAGAGGTCAACATTTACTTGCCATCCAGTAAAACGAAAAAGATGAAATAACTATAGGTTCTATAATTAAGATTTAAGTTTGTATTCCTTCGATATACACAAGAAGCTAAAAATGAAAACAGATGTGTTTGAAAAACAAGTCAGGGAAAGTACAGTGACCAAGACTTTCACTGGGAGAAGCAGTGAACAAGAGGGGACTCAAAGTGGAAAGCTATGGTAACTCGTGAGCAAAGGAATCACACACTCTTCCAGCAACTCAACCAGGTCAGCTTCATGTCTAAAAACAGAATTCACTCAGCAACCCCTCACTTTCAGGAGACAACACGGTGGGAGAGAATTAAGACTCTCTGATTAAAAAAAAAAAGTCGCAGAGGATGAGAAGGAGTTAGGAGATTCCCCCTGCACTGAGAACACACTTCCCAGGTCCACAGGGTTATTTCCAGGCAAATCTACCTCTCTTTCTAACTCTAATCAACTCAGAAGTTATAAGAGATCCAAGTTTCACAGTCATTAATGAAAGGGAAAACACACACAGACACACAAAAACAGGAATATGAGAAATGCTGACAGACAAGAGGATGGACCCCGGTCCGTGGTCATCCCCTTCGTCCTCCCCAGTGTCCATCCACAGGTGAAGTGGTTGCCACTGACCTGATCAGCATCTGCATGGACTCCAGGAGACTGAGCAGATGGTACCTCCTGCTGGACTGCAGCCACCGCCCCATTAGGCATCAGGATGAGTTGGGAGGCTAGAGGCACATTCCGGCCCAGGGTCCGGTTTACCTGCAACAGGTTTCCCAGCTGTGGCTGGCAAGGAGAGGAGGAAGAGGAAGAGCAAAGAGGACAAGAGGAAAAGACAGAAGAAATGGAAGGGAAGGACCACAATACAAAATAAACAAAGGATATTAAACGGCTAAGCCCTGCCCCTTTCCACACCAACCCAGAACCTCTCATTCTCCTTAAGTGACGAATCATCCAGAAGAAAACCTAGAATATGCAGAACCTTACAGGCTGATAACAAAGAGCCAAACGTCAAAGAAACGGAGATGTGGATTTTAGAATAAGCACTAGTAAGGAAGTAAGTTGAGAGGTAATACTTGGATTTTGTACAGCTGAGCCACAGGTTTAATGGCTAGACTATATCTAACATTTCTAACTTAGCTAAACTTAAAAGTCAGCATCCTCTGCGTTAGGACCTCAGTATAGCCTACAGGTTACCAGTGAATCCTGAGCATCACTTCCAGAGAAAGTATGGCATGGAAAGTAGATCAGCTTACCTCAGAATATCTGAGTAATTACGGGTAAACACGGAAGCATGCAATCACATCTTTGACAATGACAAACCAGTCATGCTGCTGGGACCATGTGGTGACTGTCTGTGAACTTACCCGTAGGTACATCTGGGCCTGGGACTGGTTGAGGGGTGGGGAGGTGGTGTTCCCCAGTAACACAGACTGGGTCAAGGTGGTGGCACTGGGAGAGCTCACACTCTGGGACCGGCTGATGAGCTGTGCGGCCGACGTAGTGGCCAGGTTGATCTGCAGGGCACAGAAAGGAGCCGGGACTCAGGAGAAGTTAAGAAAACCATAGACATGATTGACAAATTCAGAACAAGGCCAGCAAGAAGAGTATTTCACTTCCATGGTGTTGGAGGGAAATGAGTAATTAGTAAGTCCCTCCCCCAAACTATCATCCTGGCTTCTTCAGGTTATTACCAAAGTAGGAAGTGGGAAAAAAAATTGCTAACTAGCAATGTTAACAGTTGAGAATCAGACAGGACAGATTTTACATCAATGAAGAATCCAGAACTCCTTCCCTTTCCTTTGTCATTGCCTCCTGTTCCCCAGGACTCTTCATTCCTTCCTTAGAACCCCTCAGCAAAGACCCCTATGCGGTTCCCAGGTTGGTTACCCACCCTCCGAAGACCCTTCTCTACCCAGGAACAGTTAGCAATGGCACAATCGGCCCCTTCAGGTCAGCGACACAAAGCCATCTCACCCAGAGACAAGGGGAGGAGAGGCGACACTCACGGAGGCCTGTGAGGTGGTGGCCTGCTGCTGGGCAGTGCTGGTATTTGGGGAGCTCGCCTGCCGACTGGCAGCAATGGTGGCCTGTTGAAATGGAAACAGCAGACCATGAGGGGGTTCATCTTCAATAATCAATCATAGACACAAAACACACGAAAATGGCAGGAAAGAACAGAACCTATACGGACTATGCATTCGCTCTCCCAATAACCCTCACATGACTACGCTACAAACCCAACAACCCACACCACGACCCTCCCGGGCACACAGGAGCTTGTCTGCTGTCTTTAGGTGATTCAATCTTCCAAACTGAACACTGTGAGGCACGTACGTCATTTTCTACAGCACATTTTTTAACAGTAAGAATAAACATTCAAGTCAATTTTTTTGAAGTAACTTTTAAAAAAAATGTATTTAATTTGTTTGAAAGGCAGAGAGGACCGACGACTCCACTCTGCAGATGCCTGCGACACCAGGGCTCCATCAGGCTGATGCCAAGAACACAGGGCTCAGTACAGGTGCGCTATTCCCAGGGCCCGCAGCAGCAGAGACCCAGCACTAGCACCGGACCCAGAACTCCAGTCTCCAGTGGGGGCTAGGGACAGAGGGACCCACAGCTGTACTCAGGCCCCATCCTCGCTTTCCCAAGTGCAAGGATGCAACCAGGGAGGAGAAGCAGGACATGGAGGTGGGCTACCTCATGGAGAACTACCATTTTCAATCACGTTATTTTACTTAACCCAACAGGCCTAAAACACTGTCATTTCAACACATCATAACAAGTATGTCACAATTACTGAGATATTTTCTACTTTATTCATCTAAACTTTGCATTTGAAAACTTTTCCTTTATTATTCATAGCAGAGAAAGTATCAAAAATATCAAGTTTGCATCAGTTCTCCTGCAGCCCAAATCCCACAGGGGCAGTGGGAGGGCTCAGATGGATTCCTGCGCTTGTATGAATCACCAGATTATAACACAAGAACATCAATGTTGGGGGACACACTGCTTTTATAACAAGCACTAAGCAAATGCACACTTTGTCCCATAGGGAATTTTTACCATTATTATTGCTTTGACTTTTTTTTTTCTTATTCTGACTTTGATAAAGTTGAAGACTTGAGTTTACCATTAATTATTCCTTTATTGGAAGACGAAAATTTACGTCAAGACTCTACCTTTCCAATAGGCCCTTTCATTAGGATAGTTTGTCTTAGAGGAAATCACATGGAACAGTTCAGTGAAAAAAATTTTTTTAAAGGTTTATTTATTTTTCCTGGAAAGGCAGATTTTTATAAGGAAGGAGAGACAGCAAGATCTTCCATCTCCTGGTTTACTCCCCAAAAGGCTGCAGAGACCAAAGCTAAGCTGATCTAAAGCCAGGAGCCAGGGGCCTCCTCCAGGTCTCCTATGTGAGTGCAGAGTCCCAAGGACTTGAGCCATCATCCACTGCTTTCCCAGGCCATTATCAAGAAGTTCGGGATGGGAACTGGAGCATCTGGAACACAAACTGTCTGGCACCCATCATGGGATGCCAGCACTTGCAGGTGCAGGCTGAGCCAGTTGAGCCAGCATACGTGAAACAAGGACTCTTTTAAGTTTCCTTACAGTTTTAATCTGCCTTCTGCCCTCACATTCTGTTGATTTTCTTTATATTTAGATACATACATATTTAGGAGCAGGCACATCAGGGATGCCTGTGTTTGGTACTCAGCTCCATTTCCTAACTCCAGGTTCCTGTTAGTGCCAATCTTGAAGGCAGTAGATGATGGTCCAGGTAACTGGGTTCCTGCCACTGGTGTGGGAGACGGACCTGGACTGAGCTCCCAGCTCTCCACTCAGCCCAGCCCCAAGCACTGCAGTCCTGCTCAGTCCTATCGCTGTGGGCATACAGGATGTGAGCCGGCCGACTGCAGCTCCCTCCAAGTCTCCCAATTGTCTGTCTCTCTTTGCCTCTGAAGAAGTAATTTTAAATACACACACACATAAACTATACCAGGGGAATGTAACTCTAATGTTTTCTCTGCACATACAGGATAATAATATGGAGACTTTGGGAGCTGCATTAATATTTCTTAAGACATTAATATTTACTAGTATGTTTGTTAAATATTTGCTTTATGCAATAGCAAGGTATTGCTATTTCACTTCCACTTTTTTCAAGTTTCTGTTTTCAAGCCAGCCCATAGTAATTTTACACGTTTAGGAGGTATGGCAAGTTCTAAATTCTTGTAGCATATCTCAATTTGAACTAGCCACATTTTAAGCACTCAATAGCAACAGCCGGCCACTGGCTTCCGGTGTATTTCAGAACCATTCTACCTCTAAAACGTGATTCTCCCACAGTTCACATGGAGCTCCAGAAGCTAAGACCCATCCATCCTCCGTTAAGAGGAAGAGGTAAACCAGACTGCGCTCTCAGCCTGGCTGCACAGAGAACGCAGGATGGCCCCGAGGGCTCCCCACCCACCTGCAGTGCCCGACCCCCTCCCTTACAGGCCAGCTGGCTGCCCACCTCTCACCTGCTGGACGGCAGCCAGGCTGTGCAGCTGGGCATTGCTGAGCTGCTGCTGCAGCATGAACTGGTGGAAGTACTGAGCTGCATTGGGCTGCCGCTGTAATGCCTGCAGAGCCTGGGGGAAGAAAGAGACAAAATGGTCAGGACACAGAACTCTCACTCTCTGCGATTCACTGTAGCCAAGGGGAAGGGTATTGTGGGCGGGACAGACACCAAGGGAAATGGGAGACTGGGTGAAATCCACATCCCATTCCCACACTGTTACAGCAGAACCAGTATGTCCATCACAGTCCTCTAAAACCCAGAGAAGCAGTTACTTCTTCTGACACTAGGTCTCTCTACCTCTCAAATTATTTTTTTTTTCAAACCAAAAGTATATCCCAGTTATATTTAGTTAAGGTGACTGATACCTAAAATGTCGGAAATAATGAAAAAATAGCATAAACAACGGCTTCTGAAAGATTCAATCAGGTGAGGTTTTAACTAATTGACATTTCCCAGTACCTGCAGTACGATGCTGATAAGTGTTAATAAAGTGACCTGTAGAACAGGCAGTAACACAAGGTTTAAGCTACCACTCACAACACACACATCCCGTAACCATGCCAGTCAGAACCCCACGGATACCCATGTAGGAAACCCAGAGAAAAGTCCCAGGCTCCTGGCTTTGGTCTGACTCAGCCCTGGGTATTGTGGGCTTCTGGGAAGCGAACCACAAGATGAAAAACCCATCTCTCTGTTACGCCACCAATCAAGTAGATGAAAACAAACATTTAAAAAGGATACTGGCACTTCATTTTCAGTGTTAACTGGATGTTACTGAACCCTTTAATCATTAGAACTATTCTAACAGAATACATAATGTAACAACCAAACTATTTTGTAAAATAACAGGCCTCATTTCCAAACACGGAATGTGCTACCTGTCTAGAAGCAAATCTGTGAGGAGGCAGGTGACATGGCCACTGCTCTGGGTAACTTACAGTAAAAAACAAAGACTGAAAAACTTACCATCTAGGGACAGTAGGAGAGGACACATTTCTGTCAAGGTTCACTTAGATATTTTACCTCACTCACAGCCCAAACAGCATCTACTTCAAACTTAGCCTGCTGCATGGTTAATGAATTTAAAGTTCTGCCTATCCTGGCCTTGGCAAGACCAGCCCAGATGGTGTTGCAAGCCATATAGCATCCACAAACCAGATGGGCACCATACGAAGAAAAATATGGTTAGAATCCAGCTAGACACATACTGAGCTGAAAGAATGAATTTCATTCTGTTTGCTTATAAACTCCTAAGACTGCCATTAACTCGAGAGAACTGTGGTCATTAACAATCCCAACACCTCCCCATCTGGCTGGCAAGGAATTGTGACAATAATCCTCCAGTGTCCTTGCCTACCCCAAGGCAACACTCACCTGCACTGCCTGTCGCTCGTACAGGGACATCTGAGCTATCTGGGGCCGTGAGCTGCCCCCAGAGCTGGAACTGCCATTGGTGGAGTTGGAGTTCTGCTCGCTCTCAGTCTCCATGACAGCGTCCCAGAGTGCCCAAGGGTGGTGCTCGGACTCAAGACCTAGACAGAAACATTATAAAGGGTTAACACTGACACCTCCACCTGCATGCCATCTGTGTCATGACCCAAGAATACAGTCCATTACCTAGACATCTTCTTTTTCCAGTAACCATGCTTTCAGCTCAGAACTCCCACCTCTGCAATATGCCCTTAACAACCCTCCCCTCCCCACACTATCTTCTGAAATGCTCCCACTTGTCAAAAGAAACAACCTCCCGGCTGTCATCAAGTAAAATGGACAGAACGTTAAGATGGTCCTTGACAACACTAAAGACACTTTCTAACAGTTTCAAAGTCTTCCAGTTTGAAGTTCACTGTCAACTCAGTTTGTACCTGCATCTGCACCATTATCATCTTCACAGTGGTTACCATTTGCTGGAGTTGGCCCCTGTCCCTGGGCTACACACTTCACCTGTATGCCACAGTGCCCCATGGGAACGTTACCACCTGTATTCTAGAACTACAGCAATGGGCTTCCTGAGGTTAAGAACGAGCTGCCCTAGTGAACACCAAGTCTTCACTCTCATTCATTTTACTTCTTCAAACCAAGAAATCTGATAAGGCAGTATCACTAAGTGTAACAACTCTTTCATCTTTCCTTCACAGAGGTGGGACTCAAGATACCAGTATGACATGGTTCCTGGAAGGTAATAAAACTATAAGATAGTTGAGCTGGCCTCACCCCACACACCACCCAACTGGCTGATCCAGCTCAGGCTACTGTTTCCACTCCCCTAAGCGCGCAGCTTTTCCTACACCTCAGGTTCTGTATTTGTACAGGAACATACATCAGACTCTATGTCAAGGACCATTTTCATAGGCAGACAAAACACACTAAACACACAAAGATGAAACTCTTCAGGAGGGTAAGAGTCAACTTAGTCTCTCAAGTGTCAGAATTCACCCTCGCGGAGCACACTAGGGATGCAAGACACATGTGAAAACATCACTGAGACAAAGCAAAGAGGCAGAAGATACAAAGCAAGACAAAACTGCCTTGCAAATGGGTGCTAAATAAGTTTTTTGCTGTTCTTTTTTTTTTTTCCCTTTTGTTAAGACTATCGTTATATTTGCTACTTGGCCACCAAAGCTCACGTTTAGGAATATTAACCTCCAACTAGAATTTCTGCTAAAGGCAGATAATGAATTTATTAGGGTGAATGGTTTTATCTTAGGAATGGCATCTAACAAATGAGAGAGTCCACAAAAAATTTACACTGCTCCGTCACAGCCCTAAAGCTGAAGAGACTTCTCACTCTGGCACTCCCAGTATCCTCTGATCACAGCACGATTCCCCAAGAACTCTCCCTAGCGCTTGGGTTTCACTGAAGAACAGCCAATGTCAGTGCAAATACATCCTCATCCCCCCCCTCCAAGGGCAGAGGGGCAGGCATCGCAGCCTCAACGCCAACCTACTTGTTCCCCACAACTTTTGCCAAAATATGAAAGCACTAAACAGATACAGACCCATGAATCCTCATAATCGGCATGTGAAGGAAAAAGAAAAGTGGGTAAGGGTTAGAGTTCAGCACAGTTTTAGAGAAGCCTGGACTGACTTGGCTGGACTCCGAGCCAGGAGACCGCACGGGGACAGTAACTCCTACATTCACGTGTGAAAAAGCCCATAAACTGTCTTAAAAAAAAAAAAAAGACCCTCTCCCCACCCCCAACTGTATATCTTACAAGTTCTTAACAGACTGTGAAACAGAACACAAATAGAAATGGCTCCACTTAACTTCTTTCCATACAACCAGGGGGAACTGTCACCCAGACATGGAAACATTTGGGGGATCAGTATTGTGCCTCCTAAAAAGTTGCAAAGGCAGAGCGAATGGTAACTTTTGGAATTAACCTGGAAGAGGAGTGCGAAGCTGAGCACTGGGGATCCGGGCAGTGCCTAAGTCCCGTTCCTCCTGATAACAGGCACTGGAGGACGGGTGGGCACGGACTTCTAGAAACGGGCTAGAAAAGCAAACTGCAATGGAGCTACGCGATCCCTACCCCCTAAGCATTTAAACTCTGCCTCGTACAGAGGAAGCAACCTGGAGAACGGGGTCTGCGGGCACCGGGGGGAGCGGGGTCCCTGTTGTCCGGAGAACCCTGAGGTTCCCCCCCCCCCAGAGAGCCACGAATTCCACCAGGGCAAGGGGGCGGGGTGTGCCAGGAGCGAGCTGACCCCCAGAGGGAGCAGGAGACAGGCAGAAGGGACGCACAAGTCCAGAGCCCAACGGACCCGCGAGCAGCAGCAAAGGTAAGAGTACTAGACAGCATGTTCGGGGGAGGGGGGGAAGGGACCCCAAGTCAGGGGCAGAAGAAATGAATGAGAAAAAAAATAAAAAGCAGTGGGTGACGGGCAGCGAAACCTTCGGGGAGGATTGGGGGGAAGCCAAAGGGAAGAGCAGGCAGGCAGGCACAGCAGCTGGGGGGAGGTACCCGGGGCGTCACACACACACACACACACACACACACACACACACACTGAGGGGGCTGCAGATGCAGCCCCGCGCGGCCAAGCCCCCAGAGCGCCTGGCCCTCCCCAGCCCGCCCGGTTACCTTCGCGCCTGGCTCGCGGCACCCGCGTCCTCCCGAGGGGGCGTCCACCTCATGGGCCGCGCGCCGTCCACCACCGCCGCCACCACCGCCACCAACCCCTCCCCTCCGCGAGCCGAGTCGCCGCCAGGCTGGGGCGGGGGGCTCGCTCGGGCCTCGTCGGCGGCGGGCTCCCCTCGCCTCCTCCCCTTCCTGGAGGGGCGGGGTGGGAGGTGCCCGGAGCGGCCGCCGCTCCCCGCCCCGCCCGGCTGGGCCAGGCCTCGGGGCTCGCTCGGGGCCTTGTCACTTCCTGCCCGGCCGACGAGGGTGGGGGGGCGGCTCGCGGGCCGGGGGGCTCACGGGCCGGGATGGAGGAGGGGGTGGGGGGCTGGCGGGGAGGTGCTTCCGGGGCAGCCGGACCCCTCCCCCGGTCCGCCCCCTCCCCTCGGCGCCCTCCCGAGCGGCCCTCGTTTCCTGCCGGCGCCCGTTGCCATGACGACGCCGCTCCCGGGCCTCGGCGCCCCCAGGCCCCAGCCTAGGGTTGCTGTTGGGTTAGGATGGGATGGGGTTTCTTTTTTCTTTCTTTCTTTTTTTTTTTTGCTCCTTCTTTCACCTCATTTTTTTTCCTTCCTCCTCCCCCGCCTTTTCTTTCTCTAAGAGTGGTGCTCGCCGGTGGGAGGGACAACACGAGGATAAAGTGCTGGCCTCTAGTGGGGAACGCACCTCCAGGAGAGGAGTGGGAGTAGGGAGGGAAGTGACGTGCAAGGGGAGAAAGAAGGTGTTTTCTGGAGCTCCTGGGAATAAGGGCTGGAAAGAAAGGATCAAAGGGACCGGAGGCAGAGAAGGAGGAAGAGCCAAAGGCACACACCCCCTCAAAAAAAAAAAAAAACAAAAACGCGGCGATCTCGGGGAGCGGAGACTGCAGAGAAAGGGACAGGGAGGGGCAGAAAAAAAAACTTTGAAGGGAGGTGAAGGAGAGAGCCGGGTGATTGTTGAATCCCTCGCCTCAACTCCCAGAAAGCGGGAAAGCCCGCTCGCTGCGCTCCAGCGGCGAGCCTTTGCAAGCTGCGACCGCCTGCAACCGGCCTTCCATGCCATGCAGATCTGGAGTGTTCTTTTTTTGGGGGGCGGTGTCACTGGGTGCAAACAGAAGAGAACGACAGAAAACCAGGCGAAAGGCAGGGTATCCAGCGATGCAGAACAATGGGGCCCTATTTGGGAAAGCAGCAGTGAAAGGGATGGGGGGTAGCCTTTGTCGTGTTGCTCCGTGTCAGTGTATCCGTTTTTTAATTCTCTCGGACTTGGTGCCCACAGATGTTTATGAAGCACGCACCAGGTGCCAGGCAGTGTTGGAGAAACTCGGGTTTCATCCCGTGCACAAAACAAAGATCACGGCCCAGGTGAAGCTTTCCAAACCGGAGGGACTGTCTTGTGGCTTCGTAACCAGGATTGGTCCGTTTTCGGCTGGCGTCAGAGTTTTTTCGAATCTGTTCCAGCCGGCAATTTTCTTCTAACAGCCCATATGATTTGTTTTTAGAGGGAAAGATTTAAAGAAAAAAAAAAAAGATTTCGTGTTCTCTTTATTTATAAATTGGATCTCTGCAGGTTTGAATTGCCAAGTGTTGGGAATCTTCGTTGGCAGTAGCCAGATTTCTGTCAGAGAAAGATCTGTGCCAGGCTTCTGGGAACCAGTCAGACAAGTAACTGAGGCAAGAAATCAGAGGGCAGCCAAAGGACTGGGAAGGCGTGGGGTGTGAAGAGGTGAAAGGGGTTTGTAGGCAGGCCAGGTGGCAAAGTGTTGGCAGGGCGTGACCTGAAAAAAGTTCTGGAGTGGCTTCATTCAAACCCAGAACTTGGGCATGTCCAAAAAGTTTCAGGCTATCTTGCAGAGGCTGAGGAAGGGACACGTTGAGCTGCTCTGCGTTCCAGAGTACCAGAAAGGATCTATCTGCACATCATTTTCAAATGATACAACGTGTCAAGGACATCACTCATGGGTTGCATGGCAAGGTTAGTCAAGGAAGGTCTGTCAGACCTTCCAAGGATAAGAACCCCGGATGTGCGTCAGTCTTCCCAGTAGCCCGTAGAACTTGCGTCCAGAGGGGGTACATGGCCATTGCATATTTCAGACCTGCTAGAAGTGGAACTCCCAGTACCATGAACACAGTTACCGCCCACCTTTCCTATTGTGTGTGTACCTCTTGGGAAAAGCTGAATGACTAAGATGCCCTTAGGGAATAACACAGGGATGCATCGTTTTATTAAGCACCTGATTAAAAAAACTAGCCTGAGAGTGATTTATCAGCAAGTTTGTTGGTGAAAGTTCTATTTCATAGGACTCAAGTTCATTTTCGCTCCAAAATAGACCAGTTTTCCAAAGTCACGGATCTAAGTAAAACATTTTTTTTTAAGTAGGAAAAAAAAGAAAATATCAACAGCAAGCTGAAGCTAGAGGAAAACTTCCAAACATAAGAAAGTTATTTTCAGAAACTAAATTAGCTACAGACCGCACCGAAGAGCTTACCTCAGACTAAACAAAGCCAAACAATTTGGGTTTCTGACAGAATCTTCAACTGCCTTCTTTTTTTAACCTTTGCTGAACTTTCCCATTTTCATTTAATGATGCTGCTGGATTTAGGCTTTCCCTTTTCAAACCAAAGAGTTGTTCTGAATAGAAGCTGGAACTTTTCTTTACTTTGCATAACACTGAGGGCCATTTGCCTAATGGGTGACAAGGAAATGCATTCACAGTGTGGTGTAGAAACCTACCTAGGTCGCCTGTCCTGGGGACACCTGAACAAGCAGAGATCAGCATTTAACAGGAAATCAACGATTTGACAGCAGCTGAAGCAAATGGAAGGACAGCTTGTGTAATTTTGCACATCAACCGGAGGGTGAAGAAACATTTTTTTAAATGTCTTTGCTACACCCAGCCTGGTGCAATACGTTGTGACTAGGAGGTCTAGAGGTATTAGTAACATTAGCGTGATCAAGTGAGATTGTGTGGCAGTGTTCTTATACAAATATGGGTAGGATGATATAGAGAAAAAAGTAGTAACTTTCACTCTAAAACAGTATGAAACCCACACTCTCTCTACTTGCCCTAATGCCATCCCACCACAGCTCTGAATGCCACTTTGAGTTCTAGTTGGGAGGAAGTAAAATGAACACTAAACGAATACCTAGAATCTTAGATTTTTGAAGAAGTAATGAACTGGAAAATGATCCATGTCCCTCAATTTTCAGTGGAGAAAACTGTAGCCTAAAAGAGGAATAATTTTAGGGGTGGGTTGTTGTGGCACAGCAGACAAAGCTGCTACTTGGGAACACCCACATCATGTACTGGAGCGCCTGGCTCAAGTTCTGTCAGCTTTATTCCTCTGGTCTGGTTTTCTGTTGTACACACGGGAAGGCAGCAGGTGATGGCCCAACACTGGGGTTCCTGTTATGCTCCTGAGAGACTCAACGCCTTCCTGGCTGCCAGCTTCAGTCTGGCCCAGCTCTTGGGGCATTTGGAGAGGGAACTAGCGAATGAAAGATCTCTGTCACTTCACACTTGTTTTCAAATAAAGAAGGAAGGAAGGAGGAAAAAGCAAAGAAGAAGGAAAGAAAAGGGAAAGATATATGTAGAAGAGGGACATTCCGTAACCGCTCCACCAGCAAGTAGATTTCCAATAAATAGTAGTCAGTTAAAAGAATGTTCTCGCCCTTTTTTCAAATGAAAGAATGTCAAATGGAAAATATAATCTCATCCTGCACCACTCAAAGACCATAATCCCTTTCCTCAAAGTAAAAATTAAACTAACTCTTTGTTTTTAGCCCAATACACCATTCTTCACTGCAGTCAAATGATAGAGATATTGCCGTACATCCTTCAGTAGCCTGAGCCTAACAGAGGCTTCGGCATCAGAATAACATTTGGCCATAAACGAGATATTCATGAAGTATCTCATACAATCCTTATTCTTTAGCAACCCAGTATATTTTTTTAAAGATTTATTTATTTTTATTACAAAGAGAGACAGAGAGAAATATCTTCCGTCCAATGATTGACTCCCCAAGTGAACACAACGGCCGGTGCTGCGCCGATCCAGAGCCAGGAATTTCCTCCAGGTCTCCCACATGGGTGCAGGGTCCCAAGGCTTTGGACTGTCCTCAACTGCTTTCCCAGGCCACAAGCAGGGAGCTGGATGGAAAGAGGAGCTGCCGGGATTAGAACCGGCACCCATATGGGATCCCAGGGCAAGTGCAAGGCAAGAACTTTAGCCACTAGGCTACTGCACCGGGCCCTTTCTTTTTTTTTCTTTCTTTCTTCTTTCTCTCTCTCTTTTTTTTAATTTTTAAATTTAACTTACCTGAAAGAGTTACAGAAAGGGGAAAACAGACCTTTCATCCACTCATTCCCTTCACAGATGCTCCCAAACGCCAGGTTTGGACTGGGCCGAAGTCCGGAGACAGGAACTCCATCGGGGTCTCCCACGTGGGGGTCAGGGACCCCAGTCCTTGGGCCATCATTTACTTCCTTCTCAGGAACATTACCGGGAAGCTAGGACTGCAATCAGTACTCCAGTGTTGGATCTAAGTGTCCTAAGCTGCCGCTTAACTGCAACAAACACCCTCACTCTAGCTTGTATTTAGCTTACCATGACTTTTATTAAGTCCCAATTTAGTTAATGAACATGTGCATTAATGGGTTTAATTAATACATGTATCCATTCTATATGAAAACAGCATTCCCTTGTGTAATGAGTTGACCTCTTTTAGGTTTCAAATGTGTCTGATGGGCTGAGTCTTTGGCACAGGAGATAAGAAGCATCTTGGGACATCTGCGTCCTATTTGAGGACCCGGGTTCAAGTTCTGCCCGAGCTTCCGAACAAGCACCATAGGTGGGAACATGTGATAGCTAAGGTGCTTGGGTTTCTGCCCTGCCCAGCATCACCTATTGTGGGCATTTGTAGAACCGGTGGAGGAAAGATAACTCTTTCATTCTCTTTCTTTGGCTTTTCAGATCTAAGTAAGTAAGAAATAAGGCTCATTTTCTGTCTTAAGAAAATATGTGCTGGGCCCAAAGCAGTGGCCTAGTGCCTAAAGTCCTCACCTTGAACCCGCCGGGATCCCCTGTGGGCACTGGTTCTAATCCCGGCAGCCCTGTTTCCCATTCAGCTCCCTGCTTCTGGCCTGGGAAAACAGTCGAGGATGACCCAAAGCCTTGAGACCCTGCACCAACATGGGAGACCCGGAAAATCTCCTGGCTCCTGGCTTTGAATCGGCACAGCTCCAGTCGTTGGAGTCACTTGAGGAGTGAACCATTGGACGGAGGATCCTCCTCTCTGTCTCTCCTCCTTTCTCTATATATTTGACTGCAATAAAATAAAATAAATCTCAAAAAAATATATATGTGCTGTGATCTTCAGTTGCAGGTACAATCCCATGTTGGGACCAACCACAATATTTTATTGTCTGGAGTTTTATGCCCTGGGCCAAGAAAGCTAAGCATACAGGAAAAAATTTAAAAGGAAAAACAAAACCAACCCTCTCAACAATCTTTTTAGCTAGTTATACATGAGAAATTAAAGCTCATGATGTTTCCGTAAATCGCTCAGGGTCCAAGGGATCACCAAAAGTTGAGTTCGATTTATTGCCTGCCCGACTCCAAAACCCATTAGTGTATTTCGTCCTTCACAGTGTGTGAAAATACCGTAGTGCAAACAATATTTAAAATGCTTAGCACACACAGAAATATTTGCACAAAGGAGGTTGGCATATGCCCTTGTAAATGCCAGCTGCAGCAGGCCCACTCTGCCTTTGTTAACCAGGAAAACAGCTCTGTTTATAGATCCACGAAGATACCAGGGAAACATATATGCAAAAAATTGGAAAATAAAAAAAAAAGGAAAAGACATAGATGTGCATATTATTTTCCCACGGTCTACTAATGAGTAGTGCTGAACGGAACAATAATTGGGCTCCTCAACCACCAAAGATGTCCCGGTCTGTGACCCATAATTTTGCTATGCCACGTAGCAAAAGGAAATGAAAGTTGCGATTGGAATTAAGGCGGAAGAGGCTGGTGGCCTCATGTGATGTCAGAGCACTCAGCCTGCCGCTGCTAGCTTTGAAGATGTAAGGAGCTAGAGGAGCACAGACACAGCTCCTTCCCCAGAAGCTAAGGGAAGAGCACCCAAGCCTTGGTCTTCATTAAGGTGCGTGCAGACTTCCAACCTGTTGTTTTAAAAACTAGTGCATCTGTAGCAGATCATTGCAGCAGCAATACAAAACTAGCATTTCAGTTGACGTAGGGAAGTAAAACTTTCTTCTACATGCTTGGCTTCTGTGTCTGGCTTGAAAATTAAGCTGACAAGAGCCCGATTCATAGCGAGAGAAGAGAGGAGACCTCAGAGGGCCCTGGGCCTCCCCATGGCCGCCGTTGCTATTGCATGCCGCAAGAAATTGCAGCTACTGCCGCCCACCTCAGCCACCATCACTGCAGCCAACACGAGCAACCAGGCCGAGACCAGAGGAGCACAACATGCTTGGAGGAGAAAGGGAGTGCAGAGGCAGTGCTGAGCACCTGTGCGAGGCAGTAAACACATATCAGATGTCACTATCCTGAGCGTCG
The DNA here is from genome assembly GCF_030435755.1 of Ochotona princeps. Taxonomy (NCBI): domain Eukaryota; kingdom Metazoa; phylum Chordata; class Mammalia; order Lagomorpha; family Ochotonidae; genus Ochotona; species Ochotona princeps. The sequence goes on from NC_080858.1 coordinate 4,541,035, forward strand.
TTATTGTTGTAGGGGCCCTCCATGCCGTGACTAACAGAATGACATGAGCAGTGAGGGTGAGGTGGCAGAACGTTCCAGAAGGCCAGGCCCCACCATGCTGGCCCTAGGGTAGGTGAAGGGTCCCACCTTCCTAAGGCAAGAAGAACCTACCCATGAGCAGTGATGGAAGGTGGCCAAGGTTGACCAGTGAGAGGAGGACTATGTGCCACTGAGGCCCTTCTTGCCAGACTGCCCGGAGGGGTCCGCAGTGATGGACACAAAGAAACCCAAGGCCAGCAGCCACGTCAATCAATGTCAAAATCACCACAACTTTAGAGGGCCACAACTTGAGAGGCCCAAAGAAGTCTAAACCACAATGTGGCAGAAGAGGCAAAAAAAGGTAGCAGATCCTGCAACTAAGAAAAGGTTGGCTCCCAGCACTGAGCAAAGCCAGGATGAGTAAATGTCAACATCACTACACCGTGCAGTCAGAAGAAATGAACACAAAATTCCAGCAAAAAGAAATGAGCAGAAGATCGGAGCTGCAGAACTCAAGTGCTTGCTTTCTGCCCACTGACTGGATTATTTGAACTATCTGCATTTCTATGAAGCATGTGAGTTTTATTATTTTTACCTAAAAAGTCTCTTTTGGTAATGACATAGCTTATTTTACTTTTTTTTTTTTTTGATGAACTTTACATATGAGGGAAGGATCGAGAAAGTGGGTAGGATCATTGTTCCCAAGTTTTCTTTTTCTTCTTCTTGTATCTGGAGGAAGGGGAGAGTAAAGGGGAGAAGACACACCCACATCCCAACAGCTTCAGTACTGGCAATGGACGACGACCACCCAGTGTCACCCCAGGATCCCCAATGTGTAGCATGCACCAAGAGTTCTGCTCAGATGGTTTGATAGTTCTGAAATGCAGTCGATCTCACCAATCCAAGGGTGAGGAAATTCTTCCAAGGCCCATTGGCTGATACAGTCCAGATATTTGCTGTCAACCCTTGGCTGGGGTAATAGACCAATTTGTTCTGCCCTCCTTCTTCTGTTAGGGTACCTGATGTCCTCTGCAGGCCCCAGTGGACTGCCATAGCCTCCATGTTCATCTGGGTATGCTGTCCACTACTGCATCTAAGCCACTGAAGAGGCCCAGTTCTGACATGTGTACGCCACAGTCAGATCACAGATCCTGCGATTCTCCTCGTGGTTGGAGTTCTGAGTCCAGCAGTTCGGTTGGGGAGAAATCCCCGAAGACCTGAAGTGATCCCAGACCTGACTCTTGTGTGTGCTTTCCAGTGTGGGGTTCAGCTCTGTCCATCACCCACATGAGCCTATGAACACACTGGTAGTTGAAGTTGCTCGTTGAGTTCTGGGTAACGACATAGTTTTTGTTTTCTTAGTTTTAATATCCAAAAAAAAAATCTGTTACATGGAAAAAATTCTAGAAGTAAGTAATTTATAAGCTTTCAATTGCATGTCATTTTGAGGAGCGTAAAGAAGTCTTGCATCATCCACCCTGTCTTGCCTGGGGCGGGAAGCCTTGCTTTGTGCAGCGTTTGCACAGTGTTGGTGCCTTAGTGGCTATCTCAGCTATCAAATGGACTAAAACAGTGCTGGTTCTAAACCCTTACACACTAGTCTAAGGCTACATCACAATGCCTGTATCCTTCGCTCAATTTTTTCTCCTCACCTAGCCATTGTATCTTCTCACATCATCACAAGTGTAATTATGAGAGATTATGTTCACAGAACAGCTATTATAGTGTATCATGATTGTTCTTGATAATTAGCAGTTATTGTTAATCTCTTACTGTGGCTAATATTGAACTTTGTCATAAGTATGTATGAATAGATACAAACATAGTATATAGAGGACCTGGTACTTTTTTTTTCAGTGTTCTCTGGGAAATCTTGAAACATACAAGGGACAATTAACATATTTCAAAAAGCAGCAACTAGGGGCAGGCATTGTGTTGTGGCAGATCAAACCACCGCTTACAACACCTGCTTCCCATCTCAGAGTGCCTGCTCGAGTCGCAGTTACCCCAAACTTGAGAACCAGATCCTTGTGAAGTGCTGTGGAAGCAGTAGACAATGACTTGAATTTCTGCCACCGACGTCACAGACTTGGGTGGACTTCTTGGCTCCTTGCGTTAGCTTGGCAGCGCCCAGTGTGTCAAGAGGAACAAGAAGCACAAAGTCACTGGGCCAGAGGGAGACAGAAATTAGAGATTAGGTCAGAGCCTCAAGGACTTGTAAGAGTGTGGGAGGATGGGATGGATCAAATGAGAGAACCCAACTTGAACTTTACCTCCAACTGAGAACTAGTGGAAGAATTTGAGAGTAGTGTGATTTGAATTAAATATTTTTAAATATTCGTTATTTTTTTTTTATTGGAAAGGCAGATTTACAGAGAGAAGAAGAAGAAACAGAAAGATCTTCTGTCCACTGGTTCACTCCCCAGGTGGCTGCAATGGCCAGAGCTTAGCCAATCTGAAGTCAGGAGCCAGAACCTTCTTCTAGGTCTCCCACCCAGGTACAGGGGAGTTGACCTAAATTTTTTTTTTTTAAAGATTTATTCATTTTATTACAGCCAGATATACACAGAGGAGGAGAGACAGAGAGGAAGATCTTCCGTCCGATGATTCACTCCCCAAGTGAGCCGCAACGGGCCGATGCGCGCCGATCCGATGCCGGGAACCTGGAACCTTTTCCGGGTCTCCCACGCGGGTGCAGTGTCCCAAAGCATTGGGCCGTCCTCAACTGCTTTCCCAGGCCACAAGCAGGGAGCTGGATGGGAAGTGGAGCTTCCGGGATTAGAACCGGCGCCCATATGGGATCCCGGGGCTTTCAAGGCGAGGACTTTAGCCGCTAGACCACGCCGCCGGGCCCAGTTGACCTAAATTTTAACATGACTGTTCTAGCTGCTGCATTAGGAATAGGCAAGAAGGACAAGGTTAAAAAAAGGAAAATCAGTTAGGGGACTATTATACATGACTGGTGTGATAACAATGGAAGCGATGAGAAGTGCTCAAATACTGAGTATACTTTCAAGGTGGAGTTCATAGTATTTGCTAACGTGTCTTCAAGGATTTTGACCTAAGAATTTATTCCATAGGATGCTCTCTAGCGGTGTCATACTCCTTTTAAACTCTTGCCCAGAATTCCCTTGAATAGATGTCCTGAATTATTCCCTTTTGATAGACATTTTTGCTATTTGTAAATTTAGATTTTCATAATGTATCATTGGAACAGGTATCAGTGTAGACAAACACACACACTCACAATGATTAGATTACGTGCCCAAGACCATAAAACAGTAAGGCTAATGAATAGTTACACTTCTAACTGTAGAATAAGTTTTTGATGTGTAGTCGTTAGGTCAAAGTATGTGTATTTTTTTCTTTTTAATCCTTCACATACTATTGCAAAAATTGCTGTCTATGAAGATCGTACTCCATATTTTCTTAGTTGGGAGAATAATACTGACAGTTAGAATTAGAAATAAGCCTGGGCCCCCAGGAGAGAGGAGTCAGGAGAAAACTTGCATATTAAAATATGTTTCTTCATAAGTGTTGCAGCAGCAAAATGGTTACGAATCTTTGCTTTGAACGACTTCTCTAAGCTTTGTAATTTCACAGTTGTCTTCTTTTTAAATCTTTTTCTCTTTCTCTCCACTTCCAACTGAGTATAAACGCACTCAAAAATCCACCCAACTATGTATACATATAGAAAACATGTCTCTGAGGACAATTTTTAATTAAAGATAGGCAGTACTTCTCAGAGAAACGTATGTTTTATCAATATAATGAACTTGGTTGATGGTTTCGTTTGTAGTAACAAATTTGTACTAAGCTTTTTGCTTCTCTTGGATCAACAACATAGGTTTACAACATGCTGGGGAAAGTTAGAGGTACATTATTTGATGATGAATGAATGTTATGCATGTGAATTGGTATGTTAACTGAAGTTACTGAATGAAAAAGTAAACCTAATGGATCCTGACACCAAAAGTATTCATGAGAAATGTGAGAATTTTGTCAGTATTACCCTTATAATTTAACAAGATACGAAAAATGCATGGATGTCCAGAGTGCCTTTGATTTTTGCATTGAGAATAATTTCTATTGATGACTCAAGCAGTGAAAGCAACACATTGGTGTTGCACAGGCTGTGCCTGCTGTAGCTTAATTAGCCAGTTGTGAGCCTTATGTTACTGTCTCAACATGCAAAGATAGCCTGGTGTTTTAGCTTTTAATGTATAACTCAGACAACTTGAGTTCATGAAGCTGATGTTGTGGCATAGCAGGTAAAGTCACTGCCTATGACACTGTCATCTGATAAGAACTCCTAGTTACAGTCTAGCTTTTCCATTTCTGATCCAGCTCCCTGCTAATGGCATGAGAGAGCAACAGAAAATGGCTCATGTGCTTGGGTCCCTGCGACCCACCTGGGAGACCTGTATGGTCAAACCATAGTTATTGCATCCATTCGGGGAGTGAAATCTCTCTTCCCTTCTCTCTCTCTCTCAGCTACTATTTCAAATACATACACATACATTACACTGTGGACATACTAAGATGAACAAAGACAGCACATTAGCAAGCAAAGTCAAGCGTATATATGGTTTGAGCCTACTGTTGTTTACAGCAAGAACTTTGAGATCTGGGTTTGAAATCTGACTGCTACTCACTAACTTTACTGCTTAACTGGCCATGGGCCTGGAATATAACCTCTGTGAGCCTCCCTTTTCTTATCTGTAACCTATCAGGACTGCTGTGAGAACCCATTGGAGCCCATTGGTTCTCATTGGTCAGCACTGACTAAACACTGATTCATTTTGAGATGTTTGTTTGCTTGTTTTTGATGGTAAGCAAAGTAACAAAGTTTAATGAAGAGAATCTACCCAACAGGCTGTGCAGGTGTGTGAGCAAAGAACTGAGAGCTGAAAGCCCAGTTTGCATATAGAAAGGGGCTTCCAAAGATACTGGGCCTAAATCTTCCTGCTGTTTTCCCTTCCTCCACCCTCTTCTCCTAGACAAAGGGTTTTCTGGGTGTGAAATAGTTGAAATTCTTTCCAAGGTTTATTGGTAGCCCACTTGATTTCAGTCAGAGAGGATTCTCCTGGGGTGTTTTGTTTTCCTTGTGGTGGCAGAGGCTGGTTAGGAACACCTGTTGTATTATCAGAGTGTGGACAGGATTTGGTAGTGTAAAATACTGAGCTGCTTCCAAGGTGTGCTTCTGAGGCTGTTACATTATTTTCTCCAGGTATTTTGGTTTCCATAGGTTAATTTCACACACATACACACAAGTTAATTTCTGTCTTACTACCTAACTTTGTCACCTCAAGAGAAGTTACCCATCATGTTATGGGGGTAGAAGAGATGAAACTCTATTTTATTCATCTTCTTCAAGTTGGCAAATGGGCATAGAGCTGGTTGTGGGTATTCTTCTCTTGCTGTCTGTTCTATGGGATTTGAGAGTGGCCTTGGAAAAGACTGTTCTGTGCGGAGCAGAGGGCTGGTTTGGTGAGATAACCCAACAGGATAGGCGAGAAGCCCTGCCTCGTGATTATCTGAAGCTGGATAGCTTGTGTTCACTGACCCTCTCCTCATCCGTCTGGCTTTGCCAATAAGATGCTGGTGGGGGTTTGGGGAGAGGATAGCTGGGCTAGAGATCCTTATTTCCCAAAAGAAAAGAATTGGAGCTATAAGGTAGTATTGCAAGGTGCAAGTCAGATCATGCCAGACAAGTCTAAGATATACTAAGGAGTCTTTATTAACCAAGCTTGGTAATAACACGGCCCACTAGAAATAGCAAATCACAAATCTATATAGCAATCCAGTCAATTGAAACCCCAAGAGGAACAAATGGTCATGACCCTCAAGTCCATCCATTAAACTGAAGACCTATGTCCCAGTTTCCCCAGCAATATAAGTCATCCTAAGAGACATGCAACAAATAACCTGGGGCACACTTACAGAGCTGCAGGCATTCACCGTTCCCTGGCTTCTCTGACCACATTCCATTATTGCTAGGCCTCATCTCTCCTGGAACTCCCAATAGTACACAAATCAGAAATACAAAGCAGCTTAGAATTAACATCTTTACTGTCCTGCCCAAGCAATGAACAGAGGGTGAGGAATACAGACATACAGGGGCCATGCTCAGGGGATACCTGTCCTCGGAGTTTGTCCGTGGGAAGCCAGAGAGCAAGCAGGTACTGGGGAGGCCAAAAGCCGGAGTGCCAGAGCACTGGAAGCATGGGACCAAGAGGGCGAGCCACTCCTTATCATGAGCCTTCAGGGGGGTTTGTAAGGGGAGTGGTTCCACAATAATGCAAAACCGCCCCCTCTCAGGTGATAGGTGAGTGTCACAGGTGGGCAGGAGGGAACACCTAGGTGGTGGTGGGGGGGAGGGAGTGGCTTCCAGGCTTGTGGCATTGAACTAGCTGCCTGCTCCACAAAACTAGAAAGTAGTGGTAAGCAAGGTAGAAAAGTTTAGCGAAGCCTCTAATAGGTGAGGCAGGCATCTCAGTAAAGTACCGAGAGCTGACAGCTATTGTTAATGAACAGCTAGAACATACAACAGGTTGTGATAAGAAGATTTTTAGAAGATTATACCTACTCAAGGATTCCATTGTCCGTATTTACACTAATTGTGCATTTCAGTTTTCCATTGATCCTGAGATGTCATCATTACAGTCTCTTCTGTAGAATTGAGGGGGGGATTGTTAATGAGCCTATACTCAGAGACTGCCTCCTCATTCACCTACCCAAGAGGCCTCTCAAGCAGCCGGATCCAGAGAGGAGCCTCTGTGAATGGGCAGCATGTCCCCAATCCACTGCCCTCTGTCTCCCTTGGGAGCCATGACCCTGATCACGTGGGTGATGTCTTGGATTGCATTTTCCCAAGATTGTGCAAAAACATGACCAGGATCTGCCCTGGAGTCCCAGGCTCAACATGACCCAGTTGCCTGCTGCTGCTGCCAACATTTCGGCAATAAACCAGCAGATGTTCACAACAAGCATTGTATCATAAAAAAATGAAGAAAGTGTGGTATTTGTAAAGTGAGCTGGGGAAATTGGAAATTCGTATATAAATAAATAATTCTTGACAGATTACAAAAGTAAGTGTACAAAACATCATAAAATTTGGTAAACAGAGTTTAAGAAACTATTTTGGTCTTAAGAGGAAGGAAGGTGATCTTAAGCAGGTTATTAAATTCAGTGACAGAAGATTTGAATATTGGACATTAAGATTAAGTGCAATTATTTATTAAGACACCATTAAAAAGCACACCACAAATTCAAATCAAACTGACAATGAAATACCCTCCACAGCAGCTAAGGTGACCAGAATTCAAAAGAAAAAGAGACCATCGTAATTACCACCAAGGGGCCAGCATTATGGCATAGCATGTGAAGTCGCCACCTGAGAACACCAACATCCCAATATGGGCACCAGTTCTTGTCCCAGCTGCTCCAGTTCCAATCCAACTCCCTGCTTATGACCTAGAAAAAGCATCACAAGATGGCCCAAGTGTTTGTGGCCCTAAACTCATTTGAGAGATGCAGATGAAAGTGCTGGCTCCTGACTTTGCCTTATCCAGTCCTGGGCATTGTTGTGGTCCTCTAGGGAGTATACCTACAAATGGAAGGTCTCGCTCTCTCTGACCTCTCAAATTATACATAATTTATGTAAACATATATATAAACATTTATATATATACACACATGTATTATACACATATATACAAACATATATGTGTGTGTTTAGGGCCATTGCTATAGTACACGCCATCACCCCATTTGTATACCAGTTCATGTTCCAGCTGCTCCACTTATAGTACAGTTCCCTTGAAGGCCTGGGAGAAGGCGCAAAAGACAGCTCAATAATTTTAGCCTGCTCAACCCCAGCTGTTGTGACCATCGGGGAGTGAACCAGTGGATGGAAGATCTATTTCTGACTCTCTATGTAACTTACACTTTCAAAATAAACAAATACATATTTTCTAAAAATATTTGTGGTGATCTATTAGCTAATAATTCAATTAGATCACATTTCAATGAAGCATAAAAGTGAAATCATGGGGCTTGGCATGGTAGCTCAGCAACTAAAGTCCTTGCCTTGCATGCACCGGGATCCCATATGGGCGCAGGTTCTAATCCCAGCAGCCCCGTTTCCCATCCAGCTCCCTACCTGCGGCCGAGGAAAGCAATTGAGGACGGCCCAAAGCTTTGGGACTCTGCACCCACGTGGGAGACCTAGAAGAGGCTCCTGGCTCCTGGCTTCAGATTGGTTCAGCTGTGGCTATTGCAGCCACTTGGGGATTAAACCAGCAGATTGAAGATCTTCCTCTTTCTCTCTCTTTCTCTCTGGATATCTGACTTCCCAATAAAAAATAAATGAGTCTTTTTAAAATAGTGAAATCATGTATTTACAAAAGATGTTACCATCCAATCATTTACTATCTCATAATGACACCATATTTTTATTTTCTATGTTTTAGATCTTTTTGGTTTGGGGGGGAATTGTTTTTTATAGGAACCCTAAAACCTGGATCCACTGTCCAACACATATTCAGGGAGTCGATGCCATGGATGGGGTGGGGCGGGGGTGGAGAAAGGTGGGTATTTGTTCTGCACAGTGCAGAGCAAGTTGTTCAGGCAGCTGTTGCTCAATTCCTGCCCTCTGGAAACAGGGCCAGAATCGTGCTGCATAAGCAGAGCTGCTCCCTGCAAGTCTGGCTTCAGCCTGGCCTAGCCTAGCCATTTGTAGTCCTCTGGGAAGTGAATCTGTGGAGGAAAGATTTCCTTCTCTCTGAAAATTTGCCTATCAAATAAATAAATAAATCTTTACAGAGCAAAAAGAGAACCTGACAACAGTGGTTAAATGCCATTTGAGAGATCTGCCTCCCAGTTTCGCTTCTTATTTTTTTTAAGTGTACTTATTTTTATTTGAAAGAGTTACAGAGAGGAGAGACAGAGAGATGGAGATCTTCTATCTGCTGGTTTATTCCCCAGATGGCCACAACAGCCAGAGCTGGGTTGATCTGAAGCCAGGAACCAGAAGCTTCTTTTTGGGTCTCTCATACGGTTATAGGGGCCATAGGATTTGGACCATCCTCTGCTGCTTTCCTAGGTCATAGGAGCTAGATCAGAAGTAGAGTAGCTGGGATTCAAACTAGTACCCATATAAGATGGCAAAACTGCAAGTGGAGGATTAGTCTGTTATGCCACGGTCAGTCCCACAGTCTCATTTCTAATTCCAGTTTCCGGCTAATGCACACCGTGGAATGCAGCAGGTGGCAGCCCAAATACCTAGGCCCCTGCTACTCACATGGGAGTCCCACACTGAGTTACAAGCTGATGGCTTTGGTCTGGCCTAGCACTGGCTGTTGTAGGCAATTGGGGAGTGAACTCATGTAAAGAAGATCTCACTGTCTTTTTCTGTCTGCCTTTCAGATAAAATGAAAGTAAGTTAATGTTGAAAGTTGACAAACTATTTTTTTAATGGTATCTCTAGAGAAGATAAATAGATTCAGAAGTCTTGTAGTCTGGAACCCAGTGGAACCTGTTGGAACCAATGCATCACTCCCTCCAGAGAGTGAAGAAACTTCAATAAGAGATGGCTTTACAGTCTCCAAAGCAGGGCAATGTAACTTGAAGCTAATGGAAGGAGACTGAGAGCATAGGGCCCAAGATAGATATCTCCATCGCAGGCTCTGATGCTGGATTCAGTTTCAGTCCTTCCTAGTGCTTGTAATCCTTCAACTCCGAGAGGCCAACAGGTAAGGAATATTTCCTGCTGTTAAGCGTAAAGCAAGATGCTGCAGGACTGGAGAAGAGTCTTTGTAGGTGTATTTTGATTTTTTTTTTTTTTTAGGAATCCACTCCTTCAGCTGGTATTCTCAGTTGGTACAATCCTGCCTCAGGATGGATTTTAACATAGGTCATGCAGTCATGCGTTTTGATACGATTCTCTGCATGTTTTGATTGGTCAAGTATTTCTGAATCCTTTAGGAGAATTTCAGCCCATCCATAGAGTGTGTCATGATTTGTATAGGGTTAGGCATATCATCAACAAATGTTTAAGCACCAGAATTATTTATTAAGCATGTATCAGGTTTTTGGACTGCAAGTAAGACCCTCCTTGCTGGAATCAATCTGGGTCACTTTGGAAATAGTCTGGCTTGGCATGAGTTGAGTCTGTTACCGTGAACATCATCACAAAATTGTTCTTGGTTTTTGCTGCTGCTTTCGCTGCCTGTTTAGCCCTGTTCTCTCCTCTGGAGAGAGTGATGTCTGATGCTTAGGACTCTGTGTAACTGCCACCTTACTTGGCTCCTGTACTGCTTCCAGAAACTTTAAGATTTCTTGAGTATACTTTAGTTTCCCCTTCCCTGAAGTCAACTTTTATTTTGTTTTACACATAGCCCTGTGGGATATAATACAGAAAAAAAAAATACTTGGAATCAGTGGAAATGTTTAGCCTCTTACCTCTTCCAAGTTGGAGAGTACATGTGACTACTTTTTGGACTGAGGTTTAACTGTTTGGACTGAGGTCACCAATGGCGACATGTCCACTTCCAAAGTCTTCCATGAGTTACTAATGCACATTCAGACTTTGGAATTGCCTGGCCTATGGAGCTGCTTCTGTCCATGAAGAGTTCCTGTTGGAATACATGTGTTCAATAATTTCTCTACAGTCATGCGTGGTCTCCCCAGAGGGGGTCTGGGAGCAATGGAGCTATATGTTAAAATGACATTATTTTTTTAATTTATTTGAAAGAGACAGTGGACGGGGCATGGAACTTCCATCAGTTTGCTCACTCCCCAAGTGCTCATGATGACTGGGATTGGGCTTGGACCCAAGCCTGGACCATGAAGACAATTCCTGTTTCCCATGTGAGTAGCAACTATGCAATTACTGAGCTATTTATGCAGCTTTATGCAAAGATTGTACAACAAACCCGGAATGGACATCAGGATTCAAAAGAAACCCAGAAAAAAGCCATTCTCAAAATTACTGTGTACCACCTCTTATTCCCACCTCTGCTGGGAAGCAGATTTCTTTGACTTGGGTTAATTTAAAACCCAGATATTTTACTAAAGACACGGGAATGTGAGATTTCTTTTGAGGCACTTCATATACCTGTTCTGCCAAGATATTTAAAGTGGTCGTCGTGGATGGGCCCGGCGGCATGGCCTAGCGCCTAAAATCCTTGCCTTGAACGCACCGGGATCCCATATGGGCGCCGGTTCTAATCCTGGCAGCTCCACTTCCCATCCAGCTCCCTGCTTGCGGCCTGGGAAAGCAGTCGAGGACGGCCCAAAGCTTTGGGACCCTGCACCCGCGTGGGAGACCTGGAAGAGGTTCCTGGTTCCTGGCTTCGGATCGGCTCGTACCGGCCCTTTGCGGCTCACTTGGGGAGTGAATCATCGGACGGAAGATCTTCCTCTCTGTCTCTCCTCCTCTGTGTATATCCGACTTTCCAATAAAAATGAATAAATCTTAAAAAAAAAAAAAAAGTGGTTGTGGTGGGCCCGGCGCTGTGTCCTAGTGGCTAATCCCAGCAGCCCCACTTCCCATCCAGCTCCCTGCTTGTGGTCTGGGAAAGCAGTGGAGGACGGCCCAAAGCCTTGAGACCCTGCATCCACATGGGAGACCTGGAAGAGGATCTGGGCTCCCGGCTTCGGATTGGCATAGCGCCGGCCATTGTGGCCACTTGGGGAGTGAATCATCGATGGAAGATATTTCTCTCTGTCTCTCCTCCTGTCTGTATCTATCTGGCTTTGCAATAAAAATAAATAAATTTTAAAAAAATAAAGTGGTCATGGTGCTTCAATTTGAATAGAATTTAGAGATGCTAGATGCCAAAAATGTCATCAACATATTGAAGCAGCATCCCATCTTGGAGACACAGTTCCTTTAAAAGTCTTATTAAGCGCCTCTTTCAAAAGGGTAGGGGAGTTTTGAAATCCTGCGGCAAAAACAGTAGCTAGCTTTGGTCTCTGATTCCTCCCAATCAAAGACCTCTAAATATCTTTTGTGACCTGGGATTCAAAGGTGTACAGAATGTTATAAATTTCACACATTGAACCAACAAAAATTTCCAGGAAGGTTGTTATTTTGTGCATTAGGACAGATGTTTGATCATGGTTCAGATATCTCCCAAGAAGTTCCGTTACACATTGGTGCACTTGAACCTGAGTTCCAGATTTACTTCCAATTCCAGCTTCCTGTTAATATGCACTGTGGAAGCAGAAGCAATGACCCCAAGTAACTGCACTCCTGCTACCCAAGTGAGAGATCTGGGCTCCTGGCTTTCGTCTGTCCCAGTTCCAGGTGTCGTGGGTATCTGGGGAGTGGGGTAATTCTTTCTCTCTCTCTCTCTCTCTCTCTCTTTTTCTTGCTTTTTCTCCCTCTCTCTTTATCTCTCACCCCACCCTGCCTTCTAAATCATAAACAATACAATTTAAAAATTGAGTATATACATTTGGACCCACAGGGTAATGGTCCTTAATTATGTGATTTATAAATCTCAAATCTCGAACAGAATGCCAAGCTTCTGTGTAGTCACAATAGGAGTGTTGTGATCATACGAAGGAAATTGAGTTTATAAGTTTATATCAGAAAGACTATGGCCAAGAGTCATGTTCCCATTCTCACTTGTTCACTCAAGGACTTTTTAAAAAGATTTATTTATTTTAAAGACAGAGTTACAGAAAGAAGTAAGAAGAGATGAACACAATAATCTTTCATCGGATTCATTCCGCACAATAACCGGGACTGAGCCAGGCCAAAGCCAGGAGCGTGGAACTCCACTTGGTCTCCCACAGGAGTGGCAGGGGCCCAAGTACTTGGGTCATCTTTCGCTGCTTTCCCAGGAGCATTAACAGGGAGATTTATCAGAAATGGAGAAACCAGCACTTAAACCAGCACTCATATGGGTTGGCAGCCACTACCACAGATGGCAGCTTTACCCACTGTACCACAACGTCAGCTCCAGGATAGTACTTGGTGATGGGAAGCTCAACACCAGGCTTCAGCTTCACTTGTATGGAGTCCTTGTACTTTCATCTGGGCTCTGAGTCACGGCCGGTGCTGCGCCAATTCAAAGCCAGGAGCCAGGAGTTTCCTCCAGGTCTCCCACATGGGTGCAGGGTCCCAAGGCTTTGGGCTGTCCTCGACTGCTTTCCCAGGCCACAAGCAGGGAGCTGGATGGGAAGTGGAGTTGCAGGGATTAGAACCGGCGCCTGTATGGGATCCTGGCACGTACAAGGCAAGGACTTTAGCTGCTAGGCCATGCCGCATCGAGCCCCCAAATAAATCTTTATAAAGTGATTATGTTGGTATCATTATGCGTGAACTTGCTACCAACAATATCTTCCCAAGTCCTAAATCTCGTTTCCTTCACCCAAAAGTACTGTGAGTCAATGGCCCCTCTTGGACAGCCACCTATCAGGGCTGTCCCCAAAACTAACACGTGATGTGAAAGCTCAGGATAGCTCCTTGCAGCAACTGTTGGCCGGGGCTGGTGTGCCATGGGGAAAAGATCTACTTAGGACTAGGATTCCCTCTGCAACCACTTTGTTGCAAACCCCCCCAAACCTGGGTCTGTTTGCTTGACACACAATGGGCTAATTACTGCTGCTGGTTCAGTAGAAGAAGGTAGGTATTTACTTTTGCAAAGTGCAGACAAAGGGTATAGGCAGATGTCCGTTAATTACTGGACTCCTGGAAAGCTTACAGGTAAAGACCTTACATATTGTAGTTGGAGTGGAGAGGTGCATGTTTGGCTCTTGCATAGGTTTCGGGGGATGCACGGTGCTCCAGACTCTCCTTCTATTAGCCAGTGATAGAACAGCCATGCTGTATGCTTTAAAATATAGTTTTGGTTTCTTTATTTTCAAGGCAGAGTTGCAGGCATAGAAGGAGCAAGAGAGAGGATCTGCTAGCCACTAGATTGCTCCTCAAATGGCCACAATGACCAGAGTCAGTCCAAAGCCAGGAACTAGGAGCCTCATCTGGTTTTCCCATGTGGGTGCAGGGATTTAAGGACTTGGGTTATCTTTTTCTGCTTACCCAGGCACAGTAACAGGGAGCTGGATTGGAAGTGAAGCAGCCTGGGCTCAAACCAGTGCCCACATGGGATGTCGGCACCACAAGCAGTGGCTTTACTCACTTCCCCACAGCACCAGTCTCCAGCCATGTTATTCTTTTGAGAATTTTGATGGTGGAAAAATGGGCTCTCACCAACCTGGGCATTATATATAGGTGATTGTTACTTTGTTTATTCAGGGCCTGAGTTTTCTGATGAAAGATAACAAAGTCCAAACCAAACATTATAATATAGGACTTTACATCACAATCCCATAGAGGAAATAAATGAACCAGGTGAGTGTTGTGACCTAGATCCTGTGGGGTCAGCCAGACCTAACCCACCACTCCTTCCTCTCAGCACATTGGTGTCTTAGTAAGAGGTTAGTTTGCGATTATCCAAGTAGCACTAAGCACTTTTGAACAGGGGAGAGAGGCTGAGACATTGTAGCAAAGGCGGCTTTATGTCAAAGGCTTGGGAAGGCAATTGAAGACAGCCAAAGTCTTGGGACCCTGTGCCCATGTGGGAGACCAGTAAGAAGCTCCGGCTGTTGCAGCCACTTGGGGAGTGAACCAGCAGATGGAAGATCTTTCTCTCTCTCTATCTCCTTTTCTATGTAAAATCTGACTTTCCAATAAAGATAAATAAATCTTGAAAAAAAAAAAAAAAGATTTGTACCAGCCTTCATAATGCAAAAGTGATGTACTATCAAAAGCACATATTTAAAGTGTACTGTTTGACATGGGTATATTGTCATAGATTTACCACTTCAGTCAACACAGCGAACATCCCTAAAAACTGTCCTCATGCTTATTTTAATTCATGCCATTTTTAATTTTTAAAAAATATTCATTTATCCACCCTGGCCCATCCCCAGCCCTGGTTCTTGTGCTCACCAGTGGAAAGTATAGCCTAGCAAGGGAGTGACAACAGTTCCTATTCCAGGCCCACTCCCAGTCCCAGTCCTGGATCTTGCACTTACCAAGGGATGCTGCAGTCCAGCCTGACATGACTCATACCCAGGCTCAGAATTTGCCAGCAGATGTTGAACCTAACCTAACTGGTCCACAATTGCTCTACATGCCAATGGGTACAACAGCATTGCCTAGCCTAGCCTGGTCTGTTCTCAGCCCTGGCTTTTGTGCTCACCAGTGGGAACTGTGGCCTAACAAGGAAATTTCCCTCCTAGGCCTGCTCCCAGCCCCAGATCTCACAAGTGGCAGCAGGTACTGTGACCCAGTCTAACATGGCCAGCCCCCAGTTCTGGCACTCACTGGAGGTGCTACAGTCTGGCTAAGCCTAGGCCATTCCCTAGTCAGTCCTACACTCATTCTGACTCTCATGAGCTCCAGTGGGTGCTGGAGCCTAACCCAGGCTGGCCCAGCCCCAGATCTAGCCCACACATGTCAGTAGGTACTGCAGACTTGCCCACCCAGGTCTGCTCACAGTCCCAGCTCTTGGACTCACCAGTGGGAGCTACAGCCTACCGGGGGGAGTCCCCAGAGTTGGCCTACCAAGCCAGCTCTCAGCCTCAAATCTCATGTGTGCCAGTGCGTGCCACAGCTCTGCTTGGCATAGTTCGTCCTCAGTCTCAACCCTGATATATGCCAATAGGTACTGCAGCCTGGACCAGTCTGGCTTCCTTCTAACCCCAGCCACTGTCAGGTGAGTTTTGTGGTCAAACCTGGTTTGGTCTGTCACTACTCCCACCTCTCAGGCAAACATGTATGTGCTGCAGTCTGACAGAGGTAAATCCACAATTCCCCTAAGAATCTGACCCCAGATCTGGTTCTTCTCATGTTCTGGTGGGTGCTGTGTGGCCCAGCCTGATGTAGCCCACCTGTCCTAACATTTGTAGGTGGGTACTGTGGCCTAACCCAGCTGGGCACGTCCCCAGCCCCAGCTTTTGCATGCACCAGAGAGCAGCATGTATTGATGCTTAGCCCAGGAGTTCCATGTGGGCAGGTGCCTTGGCCTGATCTAGACATCCTCTACTGGTTTTCCCTTGTAAACCTCTCCATCTCAGCTCTCTTACCTACCTGTGAGTGCAATGGCTTGGTCCGTGGAAGCCCCCAGAACTCATACTTGCCCTGCCAAGCATGCCCTTAGCTGCTCCTGCTCTAAAGTGTCCCCAGATCCCCTTTCCTGGGGAATCTGTTGTCCCTTGACTCGTGGGCGGGGGTGGCATGTCCTGGCCCAGCATTGCCCCCTTTTCTCACATATCTTTAAAAAATAATAATGATAGTAAATAGGATAAGCAAATATACTGGCACACTAATATAGTTAACACAAATTTGACATTAACTAGGCCCAGAATGCCCACTAGCCACTGACCGCTTTTCTCTCAGCAGTGAAACATTTGCGTAGGTACAACCTAAGCAGTTGCCTATAGCTGGCAAAGAAAACGGAATCTTTTTTTTTTAAAGATTTTTAAAAAATTCTTATTGGAAAGGAAGATCAGATTTAGGAGAGAAGGAGAGATAAAATGATCCACTGGTTTACTCCCCAAATGGCAGCAATGGCTGGATCTGAGCTAGCCTGAAACCAGGAGCCAGGAACTTCTTCAGGTCTCCCACATGGGTGCAGGGTCCCAAGGCTGTTTTGCCAGGCCATAAAGCAAAGAGCTGGAAGGGAAGTGGAGCAACCAGGACACAAACCAGCACTCAGTTGAGATGCTGACGCTTGCAAAGTGGAGGATTTAGATGACTGAGACACTGTGCTGGGCCCCGAAGAGAGAATCTTATTCCCAGGAACTCCTAAAAAATGTCAAACCAAGAAGTGACAGAGTTCGAGATTTTAGGGAGCACAGCACCTGAAACCAACTGACAGGTGGATTGAATGAAAGAGGACAGCTGTATGGACAGAGAACATACAACACGTGATGATACACATGTGTGTTGGTAGAGGACTATTTCAGCAAAAAGGGTACAAAAAGCAGGATATGTAAGACTATGAATTGGGTATAATACAATTTGAATCAGGCTTACAGGAGGATCTTTCCTTAGGAGAAAGTTGTTAGAGAGGAACCTGTTTTTTGGGTCCTGGATTCTGAGCTGTTTGCCTTTCCTTTGTTTTGTAAGTGGAGTTCTCTTTCCTTCTGGGCCCAGCTCTTTTCACATCTGGGAAATCCTGTCAACACTATCGACTTCTGACCACCGCATGCTGTTAACTCCTAGTCTTTACTTCTGATCCAGATTTCTAGAGTCTTTGATGGGAATCTTTGTAGCCCAGTGGCACAATGCCTCCACCTACAGGCCTCCAAAGTTCTCAACCTCGATAGACTAAACTGGACACACAATTATCTGTAAGGCAGAGAGACAAAAACTCTCCCAGCCACTGCTTCACTCCACAAATGCCTCAAACAGTGAAGGTTGGGTCAGGCAGAAGCCTAAAGCCTGAAACTCTATCCAGGTCTTTAATGTACATTTGGAGTTGGAGGCAGGATGTGGACACCTTCACAGGTAGGCTTCCACTGGACCCTTGCAGCTAACATCCTACACTTGCAATGGGTTGTAGAACCATTGCGGAACTCATTTTGTGGTTGTAGAGGCTCCTCATCCTTGTGCATGTGACATCAGTGCATATAGATTACAAGGGAGTCCTAAGGACCTAAAGCAATCAAATCCTTTGGTCCAGTCCCCAAATGCCTACCTCTTCCAAGTAAATGTTAAGTGTGTCGGGTCCAGATTCAACCTTCTTTACCAATGGTTGCTGCAGGAGCTGAATAAGCAAACAGGCAACAAGAAAAAAAGACTAAGAGCCAAAGCCTTCTTTAGCCCTGTCTTCCAAGGTTCCGCCAAGGTCAAGGAAACATTGTGGGCCAGACAGCAACAGGAATCAAGCCTCATGCAGGTCCCCTCTTCTGCCTAGGATGCATCCTTTGGATACCCCAGTCCTGAGTCACATGTGCCCTTGTCACAGCTTTGAGATGACATCAGGTCCCTTCAGAACTAGTTGCACGTAGAAACTAGAAGCAACTTACTAAACGCTTGGTGCCCTCCATGGGACTGAAGCCGGAGAGCATCTTAACTTCCATGATAGCCATGTTGGAGGCACTGCGACTCCCCAGGTAGCTGAGAGCAGGGAGCAGATATGTGGGCCTGTTCTCTGCCTCCATACACTCTACCTCCCCAGAACACAGGCACACACACATATTGTTGTAGGGTTTTTGAACCCCGAATACTGCAGCAACCTCAAATTCTTGTCTCGCAGGAAAGAAGAATTTTCATGCGGACACAGTTTAGTTTTAAAGTAAGATTTATTAGAAATAGTTGAGAAAGTAGACTCCCATCCTAGTGATGGGAGGGGGCCTCGAGATCCTCTGCCATAGTGGCAGGGGCAAAGGCAAGAGAGAAAAACCCATATTAATGGTGGAGAAAGCATCTTTTAAAGGTTCCCCTCAAAGATGTTTCTCCATAAGCAAAGGAAATTCCTGGTTTCCATGGTACCTGGTCTTGGGACAAAAGGCCAGAAAGGTGTCACTGGCCAACTTCCTTGGTCCCTTTCTAATGATAAAGAGGCCAGTCTGAAGCCCTCCCCCTTGGCAATGGCTGGAGACAGAATTGGGTGGAGGCTTCAGGTGGGGAATAGATATGTTAATGTCACCCTTGTCTCCTGGGGGAAGCACTCCTGATAAAATATGCATTTGTCTTGGGAGAGACGTGTTCTGGTGAATCCAAGACATGGTGGGGAAAATACCCCTTTATATTTGGGAAGAAAAATGACTTGGGGACCCAGAAAACCCTAACTGCCTACCACCCAGTCTAACTCCTCTCACAATATCATACATACACGCCACACACAACACACCATATATACTCACATCACACCACATACCACGCATACACATACCACACATACACATACCACACACACTACACCATATTCACATATAATGCACAACACCACACACACCACATACCACACCACACACACATACCACACCATACATACATACAACACACACATACACTGCACACATACACACCACACACACACACACACACACACCACACACCAGCTTGGCACCTGTGATCCAAGCACCTCCCATGATGCCAGCTGACTCACCTGGTGTGGACAGCCACAGTCAAGGATCTGGGGGAGGCAGGTTGCTCACACAGAGTTTTCACCATTTCCACACTAAGGGTAAAGTTCTCTGTATTTTTCAGAGGAAGAATGGTTATGTCTCAACACCAGCTGGCAGAAAGAAACAGACAACCAAATCAGACTAGGAAAGAATTTCAGAGACTGTACAGTTCATGCTACCTTCCTTGCATGAATAGACCAGTTCCCCTTGAACTGAAGATGCCCTCAGACGCCCTTACCCCAGTGGACGACACTCATTGTCATCCTGAATCTCCTTACCTGCATGTAGACACAGCCCCGGCCTGAGGCCTCCAAGATGTACTGTCTGGGGATACTAGGCAGAATCTCCTGCTGAAATACCAGTCGGTTGGCGACCTGCACGGTGAAAGTGTGCTGGAAATTCCTGGTGGAGTTCACAACCAAGTTGACGCCCTCAGATGGCCTCTAGACAACAGTGGCGTATTTGGCAAGAGCTTGGAGAGCGACTACAGTGTCCTGGGGAAAACAATTGAGCATATGTTTACCATTTTAGGAGCCTGTGGAATTAACCTCCGGCAACCCTACAGCCCACACACACATCTGGTTGTTGTTAGCTGGTTTGGAGGCTATCTCTTCTAAGTATCTAGATAACTATGCTCTGAGGAAGCTTACAGAGAAATCACAGTATCTTACTTGTCACAGGATATTGGCCAACCACCTTAGGTCATTTGGCCCATGTAATGAATGTGTAATCATACATTAGATCTAGCCTTAGAAACACATGGATAACTGTTCAGTATGCATTTTACAGCTTCCTGATTTGGGGAGGAAGCAGTAGTACCCTGAGAATCCCAGAGACCTGCACAGTCCATGGACCTGTTTAGCTGTGTCATCATCTCCCGTGTCAAAGTTGCAGGGCCAATGTGGGTGGGGGTCCTTGGGAAGTCATTCTTTACAGGCCAAGACTTCTTGGCCACTGTGCTATGTAACAATCTTTTCTGCATCTTGGACTATGACAGATAAACTACCAGTATCGTGGTGCTGTGTGGTTTGAACCTTTCCATTCTAAAAACTCGACTTGTATAAATGACCACTAAGGGGAAGGAGATGAGATGTTCAGCCAGATTGTCATACTTGGTTCTATGTTACAAAAATATCTGCATGTCTGACACTGGAGAGTATCTGCTACAAAATTTTTAAGACTTCACATCTTCATATCCCAAATTTTTAAAAAGAACATTTTTAAAAAAAAAAAAGAACATTTATACTCATCACTATCTTGTAGATTAGGAAGTCAAGTTACCCATTCTGGGGAAGATATGAGCAAGTTATATTCCATACAGCATGATGAGCTATAAGCAATTTTTTTGTCTGTTCATTGGGAATTTAACAAAGCGAGGTCTTTACTGCTTGAACATATGGAAGCAATTCAAGGAAAGGGACCTCACCATCAGCTGAAAAATCAATGCGGGTGATGTGTGATTTGCGACTTTTTGTGGTAGCCAAGGATTTTATTGAAAACAATTCTGACACTGAGAAGTTCTAAACATGTCACCACTGATTTCTAAAAATGTTATCATGTGTTGTCATTCTTGATGGTTGAGCAAGATGGGGGTCTTCCTTGCTATTTGGTCAAGAATTTTGCTTAAACAAGGAAACCTCATGCTCCATAATTTTTAAAATTTCCAGTCAAGTCATTGCTATATTCAAGGCCAGTACTTTTAATACCTTTACCAAACATTCCACCTATTAAGATCTGGTCACTCTTCTAGGACTAAATTTATGTCACGCCTCTAGTGAAACTTCTAATTTCATTAAGCTGATTCCTCATCAAAGTGATTTGGACACGGCAGACATCTAATCATATTTTCAGGACAAATGAATTACAACTACTTTCCTTGTGATGACCTAAGATAATTTTTGGATGCCACTTGAATTCATCACAGAATTCTATCCTTCTTATTCTTCCTATTGCCACTCCACCAATTTGGTACCTCCCACCCCAACCTAGATAAACAGAAATCCCTGGTTGCCTCAGGCTCAGTACCTCCCCTAAACTATCCCATACACCAAGTGACAGTTAAAAAAAAAAAAAAAACTGATAGCATCCCAGAATTAGATACCACTTACATGTAAATACAGACTTAATCATATTTCATTGGCTACCAAGAAAATTACATGCATCTGCTACTACTTATGTATTCATTTGACTCCATTTTCTTAATCTTTTTAGATATGAGGATATTTCAAAAAGAGGAATTAAAAATGTTTTGAGAAAAATATTTGAAATTCATGCATTTGAGGAGTCTTCAAAAGGTCCATGGAAAATATGTATTATAAAAAAATGTCTAAGCATAATCTCAAACATTTTTTTAGCATCAAACTGGTCTAACAGATTTAAGTTTTGTGCACCAAAATAAACTTATCTTTAAGTTCTACTGTTCTATAGACTTCTTGAAGTAGCTTTTAGATGCTCTTTTTTCCCCAAGATCCTGAACTGAAGGGAAGGGCCATATATGTGGGGTTTTTTTGGTTTTGTTTTTTTTTTGCTGTTGTTTGTTTGTTTGTTTAACCTCTACACCAGGTTCTAGCCCTGGCTGAGAAGGGGCAGTAGAGCTAGCTGTTTACCTGGGTAGAAGAGAAGCCCCCGTATGCATTGGGTTGCTTGGCCAACCAAGCCACGATGCCAGTGGCCTTGGCAATCTCCTTCTGAGTCAGGTTGCCCTTGGCCAGCTGGGCCAGTAACACATATGCTGTCAACTCCACATCCACACTCTGAGCTTCAGACCAAGGCGTGGCCCCTGAAGACAGAGCAGGCTTCTGGCTCCAGTGAATGGATTCTCCTGGGAGACAGGCATAACTATTCAGGCTCAAAAGAAATTGACCTTCTCATGTTCACTTTGCCAATGCTCCATCTCACCACAAAGGAAGCACCAAGAATGTATGGTGAAGTAGAAATGAGTACTTCTCAGGATCCAAGTTTTTTTATTCATTTACCTTTTGACTTGGCATTGACATGTAGTACTTCTATATTTCATAGGGGTTTAGTGTAAAAATCATCATGCATGTATGTACAGTATGTGTAGCCCAGAAAGGAAGATACAGGCAGCTTACCTATATTCAAGAATCCCACAGCCCGGGTCCTGATTTCCTCAGTCGGCAACCCTGCTTTTCCAGGTACTGCAGGACATAGATGATGGGTGCGAACAAGACCATGTTCTGATCCCCATAGCCACTGGGCATGTACACCAGGCTGTCTAGGTTCTTCAGGGCTGTACCCATAATGTCCCCTGGGGGTCCAAAAGGAGATAGAGACAGAGAGACAGAGAGAGAGAGAGAGAGAGAGAGAGAGAGAGAGAGAGATGATCAAGACAAGAAGGAACCCATAAGAGTCACCATCATTCGCTTAATAGTTATGCAGTAGCACTAATCTAATGAGAACTTACTATGGGCCCTGAGGAAGACAATGATAAACCAAACATGGTCTTTGCCTTCAAAGAAATCACAGTCAGAGGTAACAATTACAACACAAGACAATAGTCACTCATTGTTAACCATTTGAATGTGTTGGCATCACATTGGATGTGCAGGAGGTGGAACAGCAGAGAGGTACATGGGGCCACCCACAGGGGTTCAGGACTTTCAAGAGGACATGGGGGTTGGTGTTGTGACACAGTGTGTTAAGCCTCCACCTTTGAGGCCGGATCCCACATTAGCACCAACCAGTTCAATTCCAGGCTGCTTCACTTCTGACTCAGTTCCTTGCTAATGTACTTGGGAATATCGTGGAAGATGTGTGGGCCCAAGAGTGTGGGCTCCTGTCACCTGTGTGGAAGATCTGGGTGAAGCTCCTGGTCACTGGCTTTGGCCTGGCTTAGCCTTGACCACTGTGGCCATTTGTGGAGGAAATTAGAAGATGGAAGGTTTGTCTCCTTCTCGTTCAGTAACTCTGCCGTGCAAATAATACGTACAATTTTTAAAGAGAGAGATGGCATTTGAGCTGGTAAGGGATGCAACACTCACATTCCATAGGGTGTGAGTTCATCTTCTAGCTGTTCCACATCCGCACAAGCTTGCTGCAAATGTGCTTGAGGGAAAGCAGCAGACCATAGCCCAGGTTTCTGGACCCTTGCACTCATGTGGGAGATGTAGATGAAACTCTTGGCTCCTGGCTTCATTCTGGTTCAGCTGACTATTGTAGTCATCTGGAGAATGAACCAGAAGATAGAAGATTTGCATTTTGTGTGTGTGTGTGTGTATCCTTCTCTGTAACTCTCTCAAACAAATAAACTAGGAGCCCACATTTCGACCTGAATTTCAGAACTATTGGCTGCTGTCCCAGGCTCACTAGCAGGGAGCTAGACAGGAAGCAGAGCAGCCAGGAGCCAACCAGCACTTGACTATAGCATGCTGGCACCTCAAGCGGCCAACACTGGCCCCTGATGACTACCACACTCGTATTTTCTTGCTCATTCCTTCTCCTTGCTGAGGAAGTGAAATGTGCTACCTGTGTGAGTACAGAATTAAACTCCTTAAAGTGTATTCAATATCTTCATGTTAAAAATAGCTGCTAAAGGAGCAGGTGTTTAACAGCGTGAGATGAAAATCCCATGCCCTGTATCAAAGTATGTTGGTTCAATACACCGCTCCAGGAGCCAGTGTTGGGGCACCGTGGGTTAAGCTACCTGCGACAACAGCATCCCATAGGAGCGCCACTCTGGCCAGAATCCAATCCCAGGGGATGCAGCCATTCAACAGATGGAAGAGCTCTCTCTGTATTTCTGTCTCTCCTCTCTCTGTCATTTTGCCTTTCAAATAAATAAATCTTCTTTTTTAAAGATTTATTTATTTTTATTGGCGAGCCAGATTTACAGAGTGAAGGAGAGACAGAAAGAAAGATCTTCCATCTGCTGGTTCACTCCCCAAGTAGCCATAATGGTCAATGCTAAACCAATCCGAAGCCAGGAAGCAGGAGCTTCTTCCAGGTCTCCCACGGAGGTGCAGGGTCCCAAGGCTTAGAGCTCTCCTCTACTGCTTTCCCAGGGCACAAGCCAGGAGCTGTAAGGCAAGCAGGTTAATTTTAGTTTTACAGAAACAATATTATTTTTTCTTCTTCCGTGTGAAACAATATACACAGTTGTAATGCTGGAAAACAATTCCAACGTTTTTCTCCTGCTGAATCTGTACAGACATAAAGTTGAGGCTACGGATCAAAGGCCAGAAATTCAGCACAAGAACACAGGACTCCTTTAAACCTATTAAGTACTCTAATTAGTTTTTCCAGACAGGAGCCACTTATTTTATTCTAACAAAACTCATTAAAGCACTTGGCTGTCACTGGAAAACGTCAAATATAATCTCTTTGGAATAACCGGGTCTTAAGGATACCAAAATACTTTATCCAATAATATCCTGAGATATTTCAGAGGATAAAGGATGATACTAATTGAGCTGCCTGCTCTCAAAGTATATTGTCAGGTTCACAGAAACCCTGGAAGGAATAAAATGTTCTTTTATTCTATTTTGTGCTTCTGTGTTATGTGAAAGCCAGCATGACTGAGGCCATTAAAACAGTCTTCTAATTTGTTATATGAGCTAGAAGACATATGTGGGCATTTCCAAAATTGTGAGGAATAAGCATTATCTTTTAAAAAGTTTACCAGTTTGTATTTATTTTAAAGGCAGGGAGAGAAGAAATGAATGAATGAATGAATGAATGCATGAACATCCATGGATGTACTTCCCAAATGCCTGCCGCAGCCAGTACTGGACCAGCACAAGAGCCAGGAACCCAGAACTCCAATCAGGTCTCCCAGGGCATCCATGAGCAGACAGCTGGGCCTGGGAGGCAGATATGGGATGCAGATGTCTGAAGTCATGCCTTTACCACTGCACTAAAACACCTGTCCCAGCATCACCTTTTATCCCAACTTTTCAATAAATGTGCCCATGTACCCTAATTTAGTACTATAAAACTTTCATTTCATTCCCATTTACTCTGGGGAAAAATCACCGCTAATGTAGGCAGAGGGTCCCTTTCCTTGCCATTTCCCATAGCGTCTATGGCTTTCCTTACGTGAAATGGCACTGGAGACCTACCCAGCACCTCACATACAGTGGAGATAAGAACTGCAAAGTACTGCCAAGACCTGGACCAGATACCTAATGTGTTGGGAAGATAGCTTCCTGCTGGATCAGTGACTTCTCGGCTCTGCTGTCTCCTGCTGGCTCTACACCTTCCTGTCTCAATGGGATGCTCTTCCCATGCAGACCGGACAGACCTAGGCATGCTTGGAGCTCTGACCTCCCTGAGCCTGCTGCTGGGTCACTGACAGTCTCTTGAGGTGCTGCGATACTCTTCAGGCCTTTCCCTGCAGCCTTCAGTGAATCCTGGACACTTCAAGTAAACCCTGTATGTAATGAGAAAGTGTCTCATTACAGTTAGTTGACACCAGCAGCTGTGTGGCTGCCGACATGCAGTTGGGCTTTGTTTGGTGCCGGCTTCAGTGGCACAGGGTGCAGGAAGTATTCCCCAAACATCCAAACTTAGCTGAGCTGGGTTTGGCTCAGTTCATCCCTGCATGTCCCCTGTCACAGCAGCCATCAAACCCTGCATTCCACTGCCACCTCCGCCTCGTGGTGGACTTTGTCAAGTTCCTTCCCTGAATCCCCCTCTTCCTCCCTCTGTAAAGAAAGAGTCAGAGGAGGGCCGGCCTGTTCAGTGCCTGCACAGAGTCTGACACTTGGCACACATACATAGGCGCTGGATGCTCTCATAGTTGTCACCTCCCGTCCCATTGATGCCATGTCATTGCCATCCTCCCCGTCAGCCAGCACTAGCATCATCGTGCCTCCTTGAGTTTGGCATCGGGTGTCTGTCCGTCTCAGTCAAGCAGGGCCTGTCTTTTCTCTGCTTTCCTTTTGTGTCTTAACACAGTTTTTGACTCCCAGGGGGAGTGTCCTGACTTGACTGTTGAGTGACAGAGACGAGCCCTGCCGGCTCGACAGCAGCTGTGGCTGTGAGGGATCTGCACTGGGTGCTCCCCCTCTCCCACAGGTGTCGCGCAGTCGGGTGTGCAGCACAGGAGCTTCCAGACTGAGCAGGGCACATCAGGAGCATCTCGGAGGGCCATCCAGCCCCTGCATGCTCAGGTGCAGGTGCGGGCATCTGCCACAAGGTGGGGTGGAAGAGAACAGGCCTGCAGGGCTGTGGAGCGCACAGGAGGGTGTCAGAAGACAACCAGGTCAGAGTGAGGTTCAGTGTTTCCAGCTATCCCTGTCTTGCCTGTGGATTTGGCTTTATATTCCTTAAGGCTGACATACTTGACTAAGCGCTTAGAAATTATACAGGCAAAAGAGCTAAGCGAGTCGAAGGGCATCAATGCTGAAGATGGAAAGATGTGGGAAGACACACTGGGATCCGCAGCATCCAGAGCTCCTCAGTGGGTTTCGAGTGAATCACAGTTCCTCCCTGTAAAGCAAAGCATTTCTAGGATAAGTGAGCTGAACAGAAAAGACTCAAGCCATCTTTAGCCTTGATTTCTAACTATCAGCATTCCACAGAGGCCAACCTTCTCTCAGGAGACATCTCTGACTCTATGTGCTCTAGTACATCCACCGCATTTACCCTAGTCTACCACCGGAGGGCAGCACACACCTGCCAGATCAAGGCCTTGTCTAAATGGTTATGTGCATTAGTCCACACGTGCCTAAATGACCATTCAGAGAGGAAAGGTGTTGGGAAAGATAATAGCAGTAAAGATTAGGAAGGGCAATGGAATGCCTCCCCCAAAGACCAGGAGTCTCTCCAACAGCTAGAAAATGGGAACAGAGTTAATGGGAGGGAAGTGAATTCCCCAAATCTGAGGAAATGAAACCTTTGTTACTGTTGAAATAGTTCTCCTGAGAAAGATAACCTGAACATTACACTCCACGCGAATCCTGTCTCCTCTTGTTACTCAGCAGTGATCTGGGTCTCTTCTGTCACGGCGTTGTCACGAATAACCTCACGTGGAGGCTGCCTTATACCGAATTCTAGTTTATAGCTTCAGTGTATTTGCAACCTCTTAAAAGCATCAACCACTTTTGTGAATTTTGGTATTCTAGAGTGAGATTGGCAGGTTTTGTTACAAGAGATTGGTCTGGGTTTAAAGAACTGGTACTTAGAACTCACACTTTCAACTCTAGGTTCTAGAGGAACCTCATGGACCCAAGGCTGTAAACCCACAGTTTGTGATCATTGCACTGAAATTGCAGCCACAAAACTATAGGGAGAGAAGTTTTCTTAGCCGGTGCATGGTCCACACAGTGAGCATCAGGAAATACTTCTCTGAAGGCTACTTCTAACTCTAGTTGTAACCCATGTGCAAAAATCTTTCTGCAGAAATAGGATGTAGGAACTTCTCCCCAGCTTTTCAGATACTGTCGGTACCGTCCGCTGATGTCAGTAGAACAACAGGCAGGCACACAGCCTCTCTCAGAGGCAGTAACAGCTCGGTCAGCTGAACCATGCACTTTCGCTAGCTGACCGTGGGTGACCTGCTGTGAGTTCAACATGATGTGACTCACAAATGGCCAAAACAAAGCCAGCTGGAGTCCCTGTTCACCCAGGCTAGCCTTCTCCATCAGTCAAGTTGCTAACAATTTACAACACAAGAAGCATGCTAAATAATATCAATTAAACCGTTATTTCTTCCAACCTATGAAAGCAGTTTTCAAGAAATTACAAAGATGACTTCCCTGTCCAGTAACCTGTTATTCATCACAGAAAAGATGCTCTTTTGTGTCGTGATGGGATTGGCAGTAAAGGCAGGCATCAGAACATATTCCTTTTAGGAATAGCAGGTCTGAATGCTGAGCCCAGAGCTCCCAGCATGGTCAACTTCAGAACTTGAAGGTCTTCCGTTATTTCAACAGACCCTTTCTTTGTAGATGCTATCAGAACACCAGCTGTGGGTATCTTCACTAAGGCTTCATGTGGGATTAACATTAACTCTAGGAAAAGGATATTTAACAATGGAAGATTAATCATTGACGTTTGTAATCATAAGGGCATTTCTTAAATTGAATATTTGTTATTTAGTAAGCATTACGATATGTACAATTCTGTCGCATGATCATTTTGAGAATCCGCAATCCTGTCATCTTTCAGTTTTTTTTTTTAAGACTTATTCATTTTATTACAAAGTCAGATATACACAGAGGAGGAAAGACAGAGAGGAAGATCTTCCATCTGATAATTCACTCCCCAAGTGAGCCGCAACGGGCCGATGCGCGCCGATCTGAAGCCGGGAACCTGGAACCTCTTCCGGGTCTCCCACGCGGGTGCAGGGTCCCAATGCATTGGGCCGTCCTCAACTGCCTTCCCAGGCCACAAGCAGGGAGTTGGATGGGAAGTGGAGCTGCCAGGATTAGAACCGGCGCCCATATGGGATCCCGGCGTGTTCAAGGCGAGGACTTTAGCTGCTAGGCCATGCCGCCGGGCCCAAGCTTTCTCTTCTCTTAAAAGGATCTTCAACCTACAGCATTTGCCTTTTTCATACTGTGGAGGATATTTTTGCCAGATAAATACTTTTGTCTGAAATTTGCATGACACATTGGACCGATAAAGTAAGAATGTGGAGACTTCCCAATATGCCGTCTTAAAGAAAACTCTGTAGTTCTCAAGTGGAGGTTACAGATATGAAAACGAAGAAATAAAATATATTTTCTATAGAGATGAGAGTCAATTTATAACAGTACTCAAGCAGAAAAAGCTGGAATCCGTCTCAATGGGAGAAACCTATGTCTTTCCCGTGAGAAGCTGAGCTGACCACCCAAGGATGCCACACACGCATAGGTCTTGTAGATGTCGGGTAGGACAAGGTTGCAAAGAGATTCTTAGGATAAAGGTGATGATTTTTGAGAAGTTTACTCTCTAGTTCTTTGTTTATGAACCAACTAGAGTGATCTTAGGTGATGCTTGCATTCGAGTTTGCCAGAGAGTTAACACGTGTCTGTTCGGGGGCAAGGGAAACCTACATCTCCAAACGCTGTTGAGTGAGTGTTACAGTGGCAACATCAGTGCTGACCTTGGCCCTGTTTCCCTTTAGAATCGGTGTCTCTGGATACACAAGACTAGCCCAGTGGGCCCCGAGTGGCCCTTCCCATCATTGTGGACTGCTCTCAGATGAGTTGTGTCTGCAGTTAAAGTCATCTTCGATTTGAATGCCCATCTTGACCGCCATAATCCGTGAAGGACAGCATGTGTAGCCTGATTCTATTGTGTCGCTATCTGAGAGATTTCAGCTGGCCTTCCCTTTGTCCTCACTGCTCATAATGTCCACGGGACAGATGTGTTAGCATCAGATAGATTTTCCAACTGAGAATTTTCTCCGCAAAGCATTCTATTGACGAAGAAGAGCAGTTATACTGCCGTTAGTGTAAGGCAGAGAGAGCATGGAAGTATGCAGTGTAAAATGTTTGCATGAGATATTTCACATCATGTAAGCTTACTCGTATTTATTTAAAAATGTTCTAGAAATCTGATTTCTCTAGTGAGCTCTGCATTAACAGTGTCGAGGGATGCTTGCTCCTGTCTGCTCTCCTTACCACACTGAAATGCATGCTTTTGACCCTCGGTGGATTTTTTTTTTTTTCCCTCTCCTCTGGAGTTATTTGAAATGGGCCCTGCTTTAACTGATGCCTGGCTACACTGCTGAGCCCGGTTAGTTCTGTGAATGGAGTTGAGTTGCTGTAGAGCACGTACTGGGGACACACTTTGATTTTAACTTCTTTCCGTTCAGAGTCACTCTCTGAGTGTTAACAGTTCTCTGGCGCGAACACTGGGAAGTCAGTTGATGTTTCTTAGTGGAAGTGTGTTTTTAAAGTTTGAAAGCAAAGATCACACAAGTGTCAAGGGAAATGTCATCATGTTTGTGGGAAAATCATCTGTCAGTTGACCATGGAGATCCAGATCTTAGAGGAGTGACACCATTTTCACATTCTTGCCACAAATTTCAAGCTCAGTGGTTTGATTGTTGAGGTCAATGGAATGATTCTTTGAAAGTGTTTTATGACTTTTTTTGTCTTCAACTCTGTGTTTTTATTTGCAAGATTCTGCATATTTGTGATTAACCAAACATGAGTCAGGTGTTGTATTTCTTTCTAACATTGGTTGTATTTCTTTCTAACATTGGCATATGTGTCGTGTGTGGCCAACCCTGATTTGTGAACTGTGACGGTTGTGTAACTCACCTAATCTGACCTTTAATTGCAGGTTTATAATTATGCCTTTTGGCATTAAATTATGTGAAGCATTTCCATCACATAATAATAAGCACATGAAGACAAGATTTATTTATTTTTATTATAAATTCATATATAGAGAGAGCCAGGAACTTCCTTCATGTCTCCCGCACTGGCGCAGGGTCCCAAAGCTTTGGGCTGTCCTCAATTGCCTTGCCAGGCCACAAGGAGGGTACTGGATGGGAAATGGAGATGCCAGGATTAGAACTGGCGCCCATATGGGATCCCGGCACGTTCAAGGCGAGGACTTTAGCCGCTAGACCCACCGCTAGCACACTGTCAGAACCAAGTTCAGGTTTCATGAATAAAGTTCTGTTGACTAGATTGATGGAGCGTTGTGGAACAAAGCTGCCAAATGTGAAGTCCCTAGGAAATGCTTTCTTTGGGAGGCAATCAGCAGCAGAAACAAGAAGGGTAATGCTAGATGAGACACACATGTGACTGTATTCCATCTGTGAATAGGCACATCCACTGATGTGCCTTAACACAGTGTCACGCAAATGTGCACAACTTGAAGAAAGAACTAGGAATATGTACAAAAGAAGTCAAATGTTAATACATCTAATAAAATGAAGAAATTAGAAATCTGGTCCTATTTAAAATAAAACTCAAAGAGGAGGCAGAAAATCGGCTGCCCAAACACCTGCAGTGAGACATCCTTTTGCCCTTTGTTAGATTCCTAAGCGCAGCTGGAGTTTGGCACCAATGTCGACACCACTCAGAACACCTGTAACCCATATCGGAATGCCTGAGTCTGGGAGCCAGGGCCACTTCCGAGCACCGTGGGGGGCAGCTGCCTGTATTTTACTTAAAACGCTATTGTCTTGAAGCTTATTGTCTTAACACTATTGTAGCCAGTGTTAAAAATACACGACGACCTGCCAATGGGAAATAAGTCTGAAGTGCATCCCTAACAAAGTCGTGAGGGCGGAGGTTCGGATTACACCGAGGACTTGTCGTTCACCCACTCAAGCCCCTCTGAGTCCCTGTGCCCCGCACAGGGCAGGCGCAGGGCACGCCTGCGGACGAGCGCAGAGCCCGTGGACGACTCGGGGGAGACGCCAGCTGACCCGGCACGCGCGCCCCACTCCTCGTCCGAGACAGGTAACTGCGGAGTTCAGGACGCGAAAAGATCCGACATCCAGGCGCGTCTCTCGCACCCGGCCCACCTTCCCGAGCCCGGGGCGCGGCTGCCGTCCTCGGCGCCGCAGGTGAGCAGCCGCAGGTGCGCACCGAGCGGCTCGGCTGCACCAATGGGAGGGCCGGCCGCGCGGCGGGGCGGAGTCTCCGGGCGAGCCTGCTGCGAGTCGGGCGGGGTGCGAGCGCTTGGCTGGGCACGCGCGCCCCGGGCGGCCTCTCCAGGCTGAAGGCTGGCCTGAGGCGCCCGGCTCGGGCAGGGCTGGCTGCGGTAGGAGGAGTGGGAGCCGAACTGCCCGAACCCCGCTCTCGAGTCGAGCTCCCGTTCCACGGGCATGCAGGCAACTGCTCCCGGAGACAGATCACAGCGGAGTAGCACGCCAAGCGCTCAGCCGAGGCCGGAGGACGGTGGGCGGTCCAGGAGCGGCGGAGCAATGAGCAGCGAGGGAGGCTACAACTTGAGGCGCGTGGTGATCCGGCGGAAGTCGAACCCCGCTCATCTGCTGGCCAGGACACATCGGCCTTGGAGCAGACCCTCACCACACCTGGGACGAGCTGTGACGGCTGTCATCCCGGCCTTGGCGCCGGGAAACGCCACTGGTAAGTACTTGGGTTGGGGAAACGCTGGGCGGTCGCGCAGGGCAGGTGCAGGAGGGAAGACAGCCGGACCACTCACCTCTTTGGTCCTTCAAGGCTTTCGCTGTTGAGATCACGTTTGATAGAATTCCAGAAGTTGAGGTGGAAGTTTGTTTTACTTTGGAACGAACAAAAACGAAGTAACAACCTGCCTTCATTTAAACCTTCCGGTCAAAAGTGGAGTGACCGGTCCCGCAGCCTTGGGCTTGGCCATGACCTTGGATCCCATGGCTTTACCTCGGATAGGGCCGCTAGAAGCTGATTCTAGAGGAAAACGAACAGTCTCACGGAAGAAAGGACCCTTCTGTTAGAAAGCAGAGCTAGGATTAACTCGCAGACAGGACAGTTATCTGACCCATGTGAAGATTATAACAATTTCTATTAGAAGATTTATGTTTTTGTATTTGAAAGGCAAGGTGAGGTTGCTGTAGAACTGTCCCATCTGCTGCCGGACACCTGTCCCTGGTCAGAGGTCCTGTGGCAGAGGCGCACTGAGCCAGCAGGCAGCCAGGGAGAAGGGAGGAAGATGGCCTTGCCTTCCCTGTCTGCTTGTTTGGCGGGTGTTTGGCGTCATGCTGCCACAAGAGGGCAGCACGGTGTAGCGCAAGGTGTCTGGCTGTGCAAGAAGCAAACTGCAATGTTGACAACTTTGCTGTGAGAGACTTTTGGATGCACGGATTGTGCATCCCTGGTAAGACACAATGGCAGCGGTAGAATGTTCTGGAGCGGGATATGTGTGATGATGGTGTCCAGTGTGAGTTACGGTTTTTGCCTTAATGGTGCGTTCTGTGTTTCAATCTGCCTTGAATCAAGTCTTAGCAGAGGTTGTAGCTGCTCAAGCTGTTAGTGAGAGCGATGTCAGGTTGTTGGGATCTGTGCCGTGTGGCAGCTGTGCCGTGGTGTGTGTGTGTGCTTTTTTGCTGCTGCTCAGTGCACCGGAAATGTGTCTGAATGCAAGCTTTGTTCAGGTCATACTATTGTGCCTGAAAGCGTTTCCTGCAAGAACAAGTGATCATGTATTCAAAGGCTGTACCGAAAGAGAAGCGATCAGAACAGTGAGAGCTGCCATGTGTCCTAAATTCCCCTGTAACATGCTGCGTCACTCGGGGTGCAGTCCTCTAAGTAGGAAGCTGTGGGGGCACATGAGCAGGGCCCTTGCTGGAGTGTGCTGGACCAGCCGCCTCTCCATTTATACCCCGAGCCGTCTGCAGGTCTCCGCTGGCTGGGCTGCTTTGGCCCTAGTGGCAACCTTTGCTTGTGTGTGGTGTCTGTGTGCTGTCAGGTTGACGCTGGGAGCAAAGAAAACATGGGGGAAATGTGCTGCCTAACGTCCTCTGAGCTGCCTAGTGCCCAGGAGTGCTTTGGGATGTCAGTTATTTGGAAACCAGTTTTATTGGAAAGGTGGATGTAACAGAGAGAGCTCTTCCATGCACTGGTTCACGCATGCGCAGGCACAGGAGCTGCCCATCAGCTCACACGTGCTCAGGGCATTGGCGCTGCCCATTAGAACAGCAGATCATGGGCTGTGCTGCACGGACTTCTTCCCACCTGACAGTTTCGAAGCTGCCTCTCTCCCTGCTCTGTGCAGGTTCGTTCCAGTTTCTGATCTTTCTGATCATAGCACTTTGGTCCCAAGTTTATCCTAGGTGGGGATAATCATACAGTATTTACATGAATTCAAGGTTGCAAAGGAGATTTTGAATTTAACTTTTGTGAACTTGGTAAAGCTGAAACTTTTTCAACATTTATGTATTTGTATTGCAGAGTCAGATCAAAAGAGAGGAAGATCTTGCATCTGATGATTCACTCCCCAAGTGATCACAAGGGCCAGAGTTGCTCCAATCTGAAGCCAGGACCCAGGAACTTGCTCCAGATCTCCCACGTGGGTGCAGGTTCCCTAGGCTTTGGGCCATCCTCAACTGCTTTCCCAGGCCACAAGCAGGGAGCTGGATGGGAAGGGACTGCCGGGATTAGAACATGCGCCCAGAAGGGATCCTGGCGTGTTCAAGGAGAGGACTTTAGCCGCTAGGCCACTACTCCAGGTCCACGTTTCAACTTTGGAGAGACAAAAGTGAAGGTGATCAAGGGAGGTGGGGGGAGAAACAGAGGTCCTCTCTGTGGGTCACCGCCCAGATGCCTCTGTGGCCGGGCTGGACCAGGCAGGAATGGGGAGCTGGATTGCTCCAAGTCTCTGCTGCGTGGCAGGGCTGACACTGCCAGCCACTAAGGTGCACCTCACCGGGAAGCTGGACTCAGGGATGACACTCTTGTCATTCAAAATGAATGTGGGTGTCTGACCTGGTAGTTTAACTGCTTGGCCAAATGCCTGACCTCAGAGCAGTTGAGTTTGGATGAGCATGTTGGAGGAAATGTGTTCCAATTGTCTGGCAAGGATTTAACCACATCGACTAGGAGAGGCGTAGGAGTCCGGCTGTGGGACACTCCTCTGTCAAGTGCTCTAAAATCCTGATGCACACTTTGACTCTTGCTTTGCAAACTGGCTGTCACTCTCCTGTGTTCCATGGGATGCTACTCCGAGGCTTTCCCCTGCCTCCCTTGCTTAGGCTGCGCTAGCCCATGGTGTCAGTGCACATCCAAGAGCCTGGGTACCCCAAGCAAGGTCTTAAAAACAGGCATGAAACAGGGAGGAGATGGGTGCAAACTCACAGCCAGAAAGGATTTATTCAAGGGAAATGGTCCCAGAGGTGGCCAGCTGCCAGAGTGCCTAGGAAGCAAGCATGTGGCAGGGAATGATGTGTAGTTGTGAGCCAAGTGGACAGAGGGTAAGGCAGGTGAGGGCCGTGAGCAGGGAGGAGCTGAGCTCACTGTTGATGGGCGTGGACTAGGCAGTTACAAAAGAAAGCCCACCTAGGATAACACAGGATACTCATGCGAAGTGTAGGACTTTTTTCTGTTAGAAGATTTATGTTTTTGTATTTGAAAGGCAAGGTGAGGTTGCTGTAGAACTGTCCCATGTGCTGCCGGACACCTGTCCCTGGTCAGAGGTCCTGTGGCAGAGGCGCACTGAGCCAGCAGGCAGCCAGGGAGAAGGGAGGAAGATGGCCTTGCCTTCCCTGTCTGCTTGTTTGGCGGGTGTTTGGCGTCATGCTGCCACAAGAGGGCAGCACGGTGTAGCGCAAGGTGTCTGGCTGTGCAAGAAGCAAACTGCAATGTTGACAACTTCGCTGTGAGAGACTTTTGGATGCACTGATTGTGCATCCCTGGTAAGACACAATGGCAGCGGTAGAATGTTCTGGAGCGGGATATGTGTGATGATGGTGTCCAGTGTGAGTTACGGTTTTTGTCCTAATGGTGAGTTCTGTGTTTCAATCTGCCTTGAATCAAGTCTTCGCAGAGGTTGTAGCTGCTCAAGCTGTTAGTGAGAGTGATGTCAGGTTGTTGGGATCTGTGCCGTGTGGCAGCTGTGCCGTGGTGTGTGTGTGCTTTTGCGGTGTGGTGGGAATGCGGCCGTGTGGCTGTTGCGGCCCCAGTGGTATGAGAGCGCATGCTGCCAATGCGTTGAGGGGAGCATGGCTGTGCAGCCGTCCTCCTCCTGTGTTGAAAGCATCTGCATCATTGCTGGCTGGTGGCTCCCGTCAGCGCTTTGTGTGGACAGGACAGTGGTGCCTGGTGTTCCTGGAGTGGCCAGTTCTAGGAGGAGTGTCCCGCTGAGAAGGAAAAGGGAGTGAGGGGAGGATTCTCTGTACTCTTGGGAGTGGCTTGCTAATGCTGCTGCTCATTGCACCGGAAATGTGTCTGAACACATATTGTTCAGGTCATACTCTCGTGCTTGAAAGTATTTCCTGTAGAAATATGGGAAAATGTGCTGCCTACCATCCTCTGAGCTGCCTAGTGACCAGGAGAGCTTGGGGGATGTCAGTTATTTGGAAACCGTTTTTATTGGAAAGGTGGGTGCTAGAAAGAGAGCTCTTCGCATGCACTGGTTCACGCATTTGCAGGGCACAGGAGTTGCCCATCGGCTCACGCGTGCTCAGGGCATCGTCACTGCCCATCCGAGCACCAGATCATGGGCTGTGCTGCAGGGACTTCTTCCCACCTGACAGTTTCGAAGCTGCCTCTCTCCCTGCTCTGTGCAGGTTCGTTCCAGTTTCTGATCTTTCTGATCACAGCACTTTGGTCCCAAGTTTATCCTAGGTGGGGATAATCATACAGTATTTACATGAATTCAAGGTTGCAAAGGAGATAAATTTGAGTTTAATGTCTTTGAACTTGGTAAAGTTTGAAGTTTTTAAACATTTACTTATTTTTTTATTGCAGAGTCAGATCAAAAGAGAGGAAGATCTTGCATCTGATGATTCACTCCCCAAGTGATCACAAGGGCCAGAGTTGCTCCAATCTGAAGCCAGGACCCAGGAACTTGTTCCAGATCTCCCACGTGGGTGCAGGTTCCCTAGGCTTTGGGCCATCCTCAACTGCTTTCCCAGGCCACAAGCAGGGAGCTGGATGGGAAGGGACTGCCGGGATTAGAACATGCGCCCAGATGGGATCCTGGCGTGTTTAAGGAGAGCACTTTAGCTGCTCGGCCACTACTCCGGGCCCACGTTTCAACTTTGGAGAGACAAAAGTGAAGGTGATCAAGGGAGGTGGGGGGAGAAACAGAGGTCCTCTCTGTGGGTCACCGCCCAGATGCCTCTGTGGCCGGGCTGGACCAGGCAGGAATGGGGAGCTGCATTGCTCCAAGTCTCTGCTGCGTGGCAGGGCTGACACTGCCAGCCACTAAGGTGCACCTCACCGGGAAGCTGGACTCAGGGATGACACTCTTGTCATTCAAAATGAATGTGGGTGTCTGACCTGGTGGTTTAACTGCTTGGCCAAATGCCTGACCTCAGAGCAGTCGAGTTTGGATGAGCATGTTGGAGGAAATGTGTTCCAATTGTCTGGCAAGGATTTAACCACATCGACTAGGAGAGGCGTAGGAGTCCGGCTGTGGGACACTCCTCTGTCAAGTGCTCTAAAATCCTGATGCACACTTTGACTCTTGCTTTGCAAACTGGCTGTCACTCTCCTGTGTTCCATGGGATGCTACTCTGAGGCTTTCCCCTGCCTCCCTTGCTTAGGATGCGCTAGCCCATGGTGTCAGTGCACATCCAAGAGCCTGGGTACCCCATGCAAGGTCTTAAAAACAGGCATGAAACAGGGAGGAGATGGGTGCAAACTCACAGCCAGAAAGGATTTATTCAAGGGAAATGGTCCCAGAGGTGGCCAGCTGCCAGAGTGCCTAGGAAGCAAGCACGTGGCAGGGAATGGTGTATAGTTGTGAGCCAAGTGGACAGAGGGTAAGGCAGGTGAGGGCTGTGAGCAGGGAGGAGCTGAGCTCACTGTTGATGGGCGTGGACTAGGCAGTTACAAAAGAAAGCCCACCTAGGATAACACAGGATACTCATGCGAAGTGTAGGACTTTTTTCTATTAGAAGATTTATGTTTTTGTATTTGAAAGGCAAGGTGAGGTTGCTGTAGAACTGTCCCGTCTGCTGCCGGACACCTGTCCCTGGTCAGAGGTCCTGTGGCAGAGGCGCACTGAGCCAGCAGGCAGCCAGGGAGAAGGGAGGAAGATGGCCTTGCCTTCCCTGTCTGCTTGTTTGGCGGGTGTTTGGCGTCATGCTGCCACAAGAGGGCAGCACGGTGTAGCGCAAGGTGTCTGGCTGTGCAAGAAGCAAACTGCAATGTTGACAACTTTGCTGTGAGAGACTTTTGGATGCACGGATTGTGCATCCCTGGTAAGACACAATGGCAGCGGTAGAATGTTCTGGAGCGGGATATGTGTGATGATGGTGTCCAGTGTGAGTTACGGTTTTTGCCCTAATGGTACGTTCTGTATTTCAATCTGCCCTGAATCAAGTCTTCGCAGAGGTTGTAGCTGCTCAAGCTGTTAGTGAGAGCGATGTCAGGTTGTTGGGATCTGTGCCGTGTGGCAGCTGTGCCGTGGTGTGTGTGTGTGCTTTTTTGCTGCTGCTCAGTGCACCGGAAATGTGTCTGAATGCAAGCTTTGTTCAGGTCATACTATTGTGCCTGAAAGTGTTTCCTGCAAGAACAAGTGATCATGTATTCCAAGGCTGTACCGAAAGAGAAGCGATCAGAACAGTGAGAGCTGCCATGTGTCCTAAATTCCCCTGTAACATGCTGTGTCACTCGGGGTGCAGTCCTCTAAGTAGGAAGCTGTGGGGGCACATGAGCAGGGCCCTTGCTGGAGTGTGCTGGACCAGCCGCCTCTCCCTTTATACCCCGAGCTGTCTGCAGGTCTCCGCTGGCTGGGCTGCTTTGGCCCTAGTGGCAACCTTTGCTTGTGTGTGGTGTCTGTGTGCTGTCAGGTTGACGCTGGGAGCAAAGAAAACATGGGGGAAATGTGCTGCCTAACGTCCTCTGAGCTGCCTAGTGCCCAGGAGTGCTTTGGGATGTCAGTTATTTGGAAACCAGTTTTATTGGAAAGGTGGATGTAACAGAGAGAGCTCTTCCATGCACTGGTTCACGCATGCGCAGGCACAGGAGCTGCCCATCAGCTCACGCATGCTCAGGGCATCGGCGCTGCCCATTAGAACAGCAGATCATGGGCTGTGCTGCAGGGACTTCTTCCCACCTGACAGTTTCGAAGCTGCCTCTCTCCCTGCTCTGTGCAGGTTCGTTCCAGTTTCTGATCTTTCTGATCACAGCACATTGGTCCCAAGTTTATCCTAGGTGGGGATAATCATACAGTATTTACATGAATTCAAGGTTGCAAAGGAGATTTTGAATTTAACTTTTGTGAACTTGGTAAAGCTGAAACTTTTTCAACATTTATGTATTTGTATTGCAGAGTCAGATCAAAAGAGAGGAAGATCTTGCATCTGATGATTCACTCCCCAAGTGATCACAAGGGCCAGAGTTGCTCCAATCTGAAGCCAGGACCCAGGAACTTGCTCCAGATCTCCCACGTGTGTGGAGGTTCCCTCGGCTTTGGGCCATCCTCAACTGCTTTCCCAGGCCACAAGCAGGGAGCTGGATGGGAAGGGACTGCCGGGATTAGAACATGCGCCCAGATGGGATCCTGGCGTGTTCAAGGAGAGCACTTTAGCCGCTCGGCCACTACTCCGGGCCCACGTTTCAACTTTGGAGAGACAAAAGTGAAGGTGATCAAGGGAGGTGGGGGGAGAAACAGAGGTCCTCTCTGTGGGTCACCGCCCAGATGCCTCTGTGGCCGGGCTGGACCAGGCAGGAATGGGGAGCTGCATTGCTCCAAGTCTCTGCTGCGTGGCAGGGCTGACACTGCCAGCCACTAAGGTGCACCTCACCGGGAAGCTGGACTCAGGGATGACACTCTTGTCATTCAAAATGAATGTGGGTGTCTGACCTGGTGGTTTAACTGCTTGGCCAAATGCCTGACCTCAGAGCAGTCGAGTTTGGATGAGCATGTTGGAGGAAATGTGTTCCAATTGTCTGGCAAGGATTCAACCACATCGACTAGAAGAGGCGTCGGAGTCCGGCTGTGGGACACTCCTCGGTCAGGTGCTCTAAAATCCTGATGCACACTTTGACTCTTGCTTTGCAAACTGGCTGTCACTCTCCTGTGTTCCATGGGATGCTACTCCGAGGCTTTCCCCTGCCTCCCTTGCTTAGGATGCGCTAGCCCATGGTGTCAGTGTACATCCAGGAGCCTGGGTACCCCAAGCAAGGTCTTAAAAACAGGCATGAAACAGGGAGGAGATGGGTGCAGGCTCACAGCCAGAAAGGATTTATTCAAGGGAAATGGTCCCAGAGGTGGCCAGCTGCCAGAGTGCCTAGGAAGCAAGCACGTGGCAGGGAATGGTGTATAGTTGTGAGCCAAGTGGACAGAGGGTAAGGCAGGTGAGGGCCGTGAGCAGGGAGGAGCTGAGCTCACTGTTGATGGGCGTGGACTAGGCAGTTAAAAAAGAAAGCCCACCTAGGATAACACAGGATACTCATGCGAAGTGTAGGACTTTTTTCTATTAGAAGATTTATGTTTTTGTATTTGAAAGGCAAGGTGAGGTTGCTGTAGAACTGTCCCATGTGCTGCCGGACACCTGTCCCTGGTCAGAGGTCCTGTGGCAGAGGCGCACTGAGCCAGCAGGCAGCCAGGGAGAAGGGAGGAAGATGGCCTTGCCTTCCCTGTCTGCTGGTTTGGCGGGTGTTTGGCGTCATGCTGCCACAAGAGGGCAGCACGGTGTAGCGCAAGGTGTCTGGCTGTGCAAGAAGCAAACTGCAATGTTGACAACTTTGCTGTGAGAGACTTTTGGATGCACGGATTGTGCATCCCTGGTAAGACACAATGGCAGCGGTAGAATGTTCTGGAGCGGGATATGTGTGATGATGGTGTCCAGTGTGAGTTACGGTTTTTGCCTTAATGGTGCGTTCTGTGTTTCAATATACATTGAATCAAGTCTTCGCAGAGGTTGTAGCTGCTCAAGCTGTTAGTGAGAGCGATGTCAGGTTGTTGGGATCTGTGCCGTGTGGCAGCTGTGCCGTGGTGTGTGTGTGTGCTTTTTTGCTGCTGCTCAGTGCACCGGAAATGTGTCTGAATGCAAGCTTTGTTCAGGTCATACTATTGTGCCTGAAAGCGTTTCCTGCAAGAACAAGTGATCATGTATTCAAAGGCTGTACTGAAAGAGAAGCGATCAGAACAGTGAGAGCTGCCATGTGTCCTAAATTCCCCTGTAACATGCTGCGTCACTCGGGGTGCAGTCCTCTAAGTAGGAAGCTGTGGGGGCACATGAGCAGGGCCCTTGCTGGAGTGTGCTGGGTCAGCCGCCTCCCCATCTGTACCCCGAGCCGTGTGCAGGCCCCTGCTGGCTGGGCTGCTTTGGCCCTAGTGGCAACCTTTGCTTGTGTGTGGTGTCTGTGTGCTGTCAGGTTGACGCTGGGAGCAAAGAAAACATGGGGGAAATGTGCTGCCTGACGTCCTCTGAGCTGCCTAGTGCCCAGGAGTGCTTTGGGATGTCAGTTATTTGGAAACCAGTTTTATTGGAAAGGTGGATGTAACAGAGAGAGCTCTTCCATGCACTGGTTCATGCATGCGCAGGCACAGGAGCTGCCCATCAGCTCACACGTGCTCAGGGCATTGGCGCTGCCCATTAGAACAGCAGATCATGGGCTGTGCTGCAGGGACTTCTTCCCACCTGACAGTTTCGAAGCTGCCTCTCTCCCTGCTCTGTGCAGGTTCGTTCCAGTTTCTGATCTTTCTGATCACAGCACATTGGTCCCAAGTTTATCCTAGGTGGGGATAATCATACAGTATTTACATGAATTCAAGGTTGCAAAGGAGATTTTGAATTTAACTTTTGTGAACTTGGTAAAGCTGAAACTTTTTCAACATTTATGTATTTGTATTGCAGAGTCAGATCAAAAGAGAGGAAGATCTTGCATCTGATGATTCACTCCCCAAGTGATCACAAGGGCCAGAGTTGCTCCAATCTGAAGCCAGGACCCAGGAACTTGCTGCAGATCTCCCACGTGGGTGGAGGTTCCCTCGGCTTTGGGCCATCCTCAACTGCTTTCCCAGGCCACAAGCAGGGAGCTGGATGGGAAGGGACTGCCGGGATTAGAACATGCGCCCAGATGGGATCCTGGAGTGTTCAAGGAGAGCGCTTTAGCCTCTAGGCCACTGCTCCGGGCCCACGTTTCAACTTTGGAGAGACAAAAGTGAAGGTGATCAAGGGAGGTGGGGGGGTGGAGAAACAGAGGTCCTCTCTGTGGGTCACCGCCCAGATGCCTCTGTGGCCGGGCTGGACCAGGCAGGAATGGGGAGCTGGATTGCTCCAGGTCTCTGCTGCGTGGCAGGGCTGACACTGCCAACCACTAAGGTGCATCTCACTGGGAAGCTGGACTCAGGGATGACACTCTTGTCATTCAAAATGAGTGTGGGTGTCTGACCTGGTGGTTTAACTGCTTGGCCAAATGCCT
Organism: Ochotona princeps; assembly: GCF_030435755.1. Classification (NCBI taxonomy): domain Eukaryota; kingdom Metazoa; phylum Chordata; class Mammalia; order Lagomorpha; family Ochotonidae; genus Ochotona; species Ochotona princeps. The sequence goes on from NC_080858.1 coordinate 4,583,157, forward strand.
GACCTCAGAGCAGTCGAGTTTGGATGAGCATGTTGGAGTAGAAATGTGTTCCAATTGTCTGGCAAGGATTTAACCACACCGACTAGAAGAGGCGTAGGAGTCCGGCTGTGGGACACTCCTCGGTCAGGTGCTCTAAAATCCTGATGCACACTTTGACTCTTGCTTTGCAAACTGGCTGTCACTCTCCTGTGTTCCATGGGATGCTACTCCGAGGCTTTCCCCTGCCTCCCTTGCTTAGGCTGCGCTAGCCCATGGTGTCAGTGCACATCCAAGAGCCTGGGTACCCCATGCAAGGTCTTAAAAACAGGCATGAAACAGGGAGGAGATGGGTGCAAACTCACAGCCAGAAAGGATTTATTCAAGGGAAATGGTCCCAGAGGTGGCCAGCTGCCAGAGTGCCTAGGAAGCAAGCACGTGGCAGGGAATGGTGTATAGTTGTGAGCCAAGTGGACAGAGGGTAAGGCAGGTGAGGGCCGTGAGCAGGGAGGAGCTGAGCTCACTGTTGATGGGCGTGGACTAGGCAGTTACAAAAGAAAGCCCACCTAGGATAACACAGGATACTCATGCGAAGTGTAGGACTTTTTTCTATTAGAAGATTTATGTTTTTGTATTTGAAAGGCAAGGTGAGGTTGCTGTAGAACTGTCCCATGTGCTGCCGGACACCTGTCCCTGGTCAGAGGTCCTGTGGCAGAGGCGCACTGAGCCAGCAGGCAGCCAGGGAGAAGGGAGGAAGATGGCCTTGCCTTCCCTGTCTGCTGGTTTGGCGGGTGTTTGGCGTCATGCTGCCACAAGAGGGCAGCACGGTGTAGCGCAAGGTGTCTGGCTGTGCAAGAAGCAAACTGCAATGTTGACAACTTTGCTGTGAGAGACTTTTGGATGCACGGATTGTGCATCCCTGGTAAGACACAATGGCAGCGGTAGAATGTTCTGGAGCGGGATATGTGTGATGATGGTGTCCAGTGTGAGTTACGGTTTTTGCCTTAATGGTGCGTTCTGTGTTTCAATCTGCCTTGAATCAAGTCTTAGCAGAGGTTGTAGCTGCTCAAGCTGTTAGTGAGAGCGATGTCAGGTTGTTGGGATCTGTGCCGTGTGGCAGCTGTGCCGTGGTGTGTGTGTGTGCTTTTTTGCTGCTGCTCAGTGCACCGGAAATGTGTCTGAATGCAAGCTTTGTTCAGGTCATACTATTGTGCCTGAAAGTGTTTCCTGCAAGAACAAGTGATCATGTATTCAAAGGCTGTGATGAAAGAGAAGCGATCAGAACAGTGAGAGCTGCCATGTGTCCTAAATTCCCCTGTAACATGCTGTGTCACTCGGGGTGCAGTCCTCTAAGTAGGAAGCTGTGGGGGCACATGAGCAGGGCCCTTGCTGGAGTGTGCTGGACCAGCCGCCTCTCCATTTAAACCCCGAGCCGTCTGCAGGTCTCCGCTGGCTGGGCTGCTTTGGCCCTAGTGGCAACCTTTGCTTGTGTGTGGTGTCTGTGTGCTGTCAGGTTGACGCTGGGAGCAAAGAAAACATGGGGGAAATGTGCTGCCTGACGTCCTCTGAGCTGCCTAGTGCCCAGGAGTGCTTTGGGATGTCAGTTTTTGGAAACCAGTTTTATTGGAAAGGTGGATGTAACAGAGAGAGCTCTTCCATGCACTGGTTCATGCATGCGCAGGCACAGGAGCTGCCCATCAGCTCACACGTGCTCAGGGCATCGGCGCTGCCCATTAGAACAGCAGATCATGGGCTGTGCTGCAGGGACTTCTTCCCACCTGACAGTTTCGAAGCTGCCTCTCTCCCTGCTCTGTACAGGTTCGTTCCAGTTTCTGATCTTTCTGATCACAGCACATTGGTCCCAAGTTTATCCTAGGTGGGGATAATCATACAGTATTTACATGAATTCAAGGTTGCAAAGGAGATTTTGAATTTAACTTTTGTGAACTTGGTAAAGCTGAAACTTTTTCAACATTTATGTATTTGTATTGCAGAGTCAGATCAAAAGAGAGGAAGATCTTGCATCTGATGATTCACTCCCCAAGTGATCACAAGGGCCAGAGTTGCTCCAATCTGAAGCCAGGACCCAGGAACTTGCTCCAGATCTCCCACGTGGGTGGAGGTTCCCTCGGCTTTGGTCCATCCTCAACTGCTTTCCCAGGCCACAAGCAGGGAGCTGGATGGGAAGGGACTGCCGGGATTAGAACATGCGCCCAGATGGGATCCTGGCGTGTTCAAGGAGAGCACTTTAGCCGCTCGGCCACTACTCCGGGCCCACGTTTCAACTTTGGAGAGACAAAAGTGAAGGTGATCAAGGGAGGTGGGGGGAGAAACAGAGGTCCTCTCTGTGGGTCACCGCCCAGATGCCTCTGTGGCCGGGCTGGACCAGGCAGGAATGGGGAGCTGCATTGCTCCAAGTCTCTGCTGCGTGGCAGGGCTGACACTGCCAGCCACTAAGGTGCACCTCACCGGGAAGCTGGACTCAGGGATGACACTCTTGTCATTCAAAATGAATGTGGGTGTCTGACCTGGTGGTTTAACTGCTTGGCCAAATGCCTGACCTCAGAGCAGTCGAGTTTGGATGAGCATGTTGGAGGAAATGTGTTCCAATTGTCTGGCAAGGATTCAACCACATCGACTAGAAGAGGCGTCGGAGTCCGGCTGTGGGACACTCCTCGGTCAGGTGCTCTAAAATCCTGATGCACACTTTGACTCTTGCTTTGCAAACTGGCTGTCACTCTCCTGTGTTCCATGGGATGCTACTCCGAGGCTTTCCCCTGCCTCCCTTGCTTAGGATGCGCTAGCCCATGGTGTCAGTGTACATCCAGGAGCCTGGGTACCCCAAGCAAGGTCTTAAAAACAGGCATGAAACAGGGAGGAGATGGGTGCAGGCTCACAGCCAGAAAGGATTTATTCAAGGGAAATGGTCCCAGAGGTGGCCAGCTGCCAGAGTGCCTAGGAAGCAAGCACGTGGCAGGGAATGGTGTATAGTTGTGAGCCAAGTGGACAGAGGGTAAGGCAGGTGAGGGCTGTGAGCAGGGAGGAGCTGAGCTCACTGTTGATGGGCGTGGACTAGGCAGTTAAAAAAGAAAGCCCACCTAGGATAACACAGGATACTCATGCGAAGTGTAGGACTTTTTTCTATTAGAAGATTTATGTTTTTGTATTTGAAAGGCAAGGTGAGGTTGCTGTAGAACTGTCCCGTCTGCTGCCGGACACCTGTCCCTGGTCAGAGGTCCTGTGGCAGAGGCGCACTGAGCCAGCAGGCAGCCAGGGAGAAGGGAGGAAGATGGCCTTGCCTTCCCTGTCTGCTGGTTTGGCGGGTGTTTGGCGTCATGCTGCCACAAGAGGGCAGCACGGTGTAGCGCAAGGTGTCTGGCTGTGCAAGAAGCAAACTGCAATGTTGACAACTTTGCTGTGAGAGACTTTTGGATGCACGGATTGTGCATCCCTGGTAAGACACAATGGCAGCGGTAGAATGTTCTGGAGCGGGATATGTGTGATGATGGTGTCCAGTGTGAGTTACGGTTTTTGCCTTAATGGTGCGTTCTGTGTTTCAATATACATTGAATCAAGTCTTCGCAGAGGTTGTAGCTGCTCAAGCTGTTAGTGAGAGCGATGTCAGGTTGTTGGGATCTGTGCCGTGTGGCAGCTGTGCCGTGGTGTGTGTGTGTGCTTTTTTGCTGCTGCTCAGTGCACCGGAAATGTGTCTGAATGCAAGCTTTGTTCAGGTCATACTATTGTGCCTGAAAGCGTTTCCTGCAAGAACAAGTGATCATGTATTCAAAGGCTGTACTGAAAGAGAAGCGATCAGAACAGTGAGAGCTGCCATGTGTCCTAAATTCCCCTGTAACATGCTGCGTCACTCGGGGTGCAGTCCTCTAAGTAGGAAGCTGTGGGGGCACATGAGCAGGGCCCTTGCTGGAGTGTGCTGGGTCAGCCGCCTCCCCATCTGTACCCCGAGCCGTGTGCAGGCCCCTGCTGGCTGGGCTGCTTTGGCCCTAGTGGCAACCTTTGCTTGTGTGTGGTGTCTGTGTGCTGTCAGGTTGACGCTGGGAGCAAAGAAAACATGGGGGAAATGTGCTGCCTGACGTCCTCTGAGCTGCCTAGTGCCCAGGAGTGCTTTGGGATGTCAGTTATTTGGAAACCAGTTTTATTGGAAAGGTGGATGTAACAGAGAGAGCTCTTCCATGCACTGGTTCATGCATGCGCAGGCACAGGAGCTGCCCATCAGCTCACACGTGCTCAGGGCATTGGCGCTGCCCATTAGAACAGCAGATCATGGGCTGTGCTGCAGGGACTTCTTCCCACCTGACAGTTTCGAAGCTGCCTCTCTCCCTGCTCTGTGCAGGTTCGTTCCAGTTTCTGATCTTTCTGATCACAGCACATTGGTCCCAAGTTTATCCTAGGTGGGGATAATCATACAGTATTTACATGAATTCAAGGTTGCAAAGGAGATTTTGAATTTAACTTTTGTGAACTTGGTAAAGCTGAAACTTTTTCAACATTTATGTATTTGTATTGCAGAGTCAGATCAAAAGAGAGGAAGATCTTGCATCTGATGATTCACTCCCCAAGTGATCACAAGGGCCAGAGTTGCTCCAATCTGAAGCCAGGACCCAGGAACTTGCTGCAGATCTCCCACGTGGGTGCAGGTTCCCTCGGCTTTGGGCCATCCTCAACTGCTTTCCCAGGCCACAAGCAGGGAGCTGGATGGGAAGGGACTGCCGGGATTAGAACATGCGCCCAGATGGGATCCTGGAGTGTTCAAGGAGAGCGCTTTAGCCTCTAGGCCACTGCTCCGGGCCCACGTTTCAACTTTGGAGAGACAAAAGTGAAGGTGATCAAGGGAGGTGGGGGGGTGGAGAAACAGAGGTCCTCTCTGTGGGTCACCGCCCAGATGCCTCTGTGGCCGGGCTGGACCAGGCAGGAATGGGGAGCTGGATTGCTCCAGGTCTCTGCTGCGTGGCAGGGCTGACACTGCCAACCACTAAGGTGCATCTCACTGGGAAGCTGGACTCAGGGATGACACTCTTGTCATTCAAAATGAGTGTGGGTGTCTGACCTGGTGGTTTAACTGCTTGGCCAAATGCCTGACCTCAGAGCAGTCGAGTTTGGATGAGCATGTTGGAGTAGAAATGTGTTCCAATTGTCTGGCAAGGATTTAACCACACCGACTAGAAGAGGCGTAGGAGTCCGGCTGTGGGACACTCCTCGGTCAGGTGCTCTAAAATCCTGATGCACACTTTGACTCTTGCTTTGCAAACTGGCTGTCACTCTCCTGTGTTCCATGGGATGCTACTCCGAGGCTTTCCCCTGCCTCCCTTGCTTAGGCTGCGCTAGCCCATGGTGTCAGTGCACATCCAAGAGCCTGGGTACCCCATGCAAGGTCTTAAAAACAGGCATGAAACAGGGAGGAGATGGGTGCAAACTCACAGCCAGAAAGGATTTATTCAAGGGAAATGGTCCCAGAGGTGGCCAGCTGCCAGAGTGCCTAGGAAGCAAGCACGTGGCAGGGAATGGTGTATAGTTGTGAGCCAAGTGGACAGAGGGTAAGGCAGGTGAGGGCCGTGAGCAGGGAGGAGCTGAGCTCACTGTTGATGGGCGTGGACTAGGCAGTTACAAAAGAAAGCCCACCTAGGATAACACAGGATACTCATGCGAAGTGTAGGACTTTTTTCTATTAGAAGATTTATGTTTTTGTATTTGAAAGGCAAGGTGAGGTTGCTGTAGAACTGTCCCATGTGCTGCCGGACACCTGTCCCTGGTCAGAGGTCCTGTGGCAGAGGCGCACTGAGCCAGCAGGCAGCCAGGGAGAAGGGAGGAAGATGGCCTTGCCTTCCCTGTCTGCTGGTTTGGCGGGTGTTTGGCGTCATGCTGCCACAAGAGGGCAGCACGGTGTAGCGCAAGGTGTCTGGCTGTGCAAGAAGCAAACTGCAATGTTGACAACTTTGCTGTGAGAGACTTTTGGATGCACGGATTGTGCATCCCTGGTAAGACACAATGGCAGCGGTAGAATGTTCTGGAGCGGGATATGTGTGATGATGGTGTCCAGTGTGAGTTACGGTTTTTGCCTTAATGGTGCGTTCTGTGTTTCAATCTGCCTTGAATCAAGTCTTAGCAGAGGTTGTAGCTGCTCAAGCTGTTAGTGAGAGCGATGTCAGCTTGTTGGGATCTGTGCCGTGTGGCAGCTGTGCCGTGGTGTGTGTGTGTGCTTTTTTGCTGCTGCTCAGTGCACCGGAAATGTGTCTGAATGCAAGCTTTGTTCAGGTCATACTATTGTGCCTGAAAGTGTTTCCTGCAAGAACAAGTGATCATGTATTCAAAGGCTGTGATGAAAGAGAAGCGATCAGAACAGTGAGAGCTGCCATGTGTCCTAAATTCCCCTGTAACATGCTGTGTCACTCGGGGTGCAGTCCTCTAAGTAGGAAGCTGTGGGGGCACATGAGCAGGGCCCTTGCTGGAGTGTGCTGGACCAGCCGCCTCTCCATTTAAACCCCGAGCCGTCTGCAGGTCTCCGCTGGCTGGGCTGCTTTGGCCCTAGTGGCAACCTTTGCTTGTGTGTGGTGTCTGTGTGCTGTCAGGTTGACGCTGGGAGCAAAGAAAACATGGGGGAAATGTGCTGCCTGACGTCCTCTGAGCTGCCTAGTGCCCAGGAGTGCTTTGGGATGTCAGTTATTTGGAAACCAGTTTTATTGGAAAGGTGGATGTAACAGAGAGAGCTCTTCCATGCACTGGTTCATGCATGCGCAGGCACAGGAGCTGCCCATCAGCTCACACGTGCTCAGGGCATCGGCGCTGCCCATTAGAACAGCAGATCATGGGCTGTGCTGCAGGGACTTCTTCCCACCTGACAGTTTCGAAGCTGCCTCTCTCCCTGCTCTGTACAGGTTCGTTCCAGTTTCTGATCTTTCTGATCACAGCACATTGGTCCCAAGTTTATCCTAGGTGGGGATAATCATACAGTATTTACATGAATTCAAGGTTGCAAAGGAGATTTTGAATTTAACTTTTGTGAACTTGGTAAAGCTGAAACTTTTTCAACATTTATGTATTTGTATTGCAGAGTCAGATCAAAAGAGAGGAAGATCTTGCATCTGATGATTCACTCCCCAAGTGATCACAAGGGCCAGAGTTGCTCCAATCTGAAGCCAGGACCCAGGAACTTGCTGCAGCTCTCCCACGTGGGTGGAGGTTCCCTCGGCTTTGGTCCATCCTCAACTGCTTTCCCAGGCCACAAGCAGGGAGCTGGATGGGAAGGGACTGCCGGGATTAGAACATGCGCCCAGATGGGATCCTGGAGTGTTCAAGGAGAGGACTTTAGCCGCTAGGCCACTGCTCTGGGCCCACGTTTCAACTTTGGAGAGACAAAAGTGAAGGTGATCAAGGGAGGTGGGGGGGTGGAGAAACAGAGGTCCTCTCTGTGGGTCACCGCCCAGATGCCTCTGTGGCCGGGCTGGACCAGGCAGGAATGGGGAGCTGGATTGCTCCAAGTCTCTGCTGCATGGCAGGGCTGACACTGCCAACCACTAAGGTGCATCTCACTGGGAAGCTGGACTCAGGGATGACACTCTTGTCATTCAAAATGAGTGTGGGTGTCTGACCTGGTGGTTTAACTGCTTGGCCAAATGCCTGACCTCAGAGCAGTCGAGTTTGGATGAGCATGTTGGAGTAGAAATGTGTTCCAATTGTCTGGCAAGGATTTAACCACACCGACTAGAAGAGGCGTAGGAGTCCGGCTGTGGGACACTCCTCGGTCAGGTGCTCTAAAATCCTGATGCACACTTTGACTCTTGCTTTGCAAACTGGCTGTCACTCTCCTGTGTTCCATGGGATGCTACTCCGAGGCTTTCCCCTGCCTCCCTTGCTTAGGCTGCGCTAGCCCATGGTGTCAGTGCACATCCAAGAGCCTGGGTACCCCATGCAAGGTCTTAAAAACAGGCATGAAACAGGGAGGAGATGGGTGCAAACTCACAGCCAGAAAGGATTTATTCAAGGGAAATGGTCCCAGAGGTGGCCAGCTGCCAGAGTGCCTAGGAAGCAAGCACGTGGCAGGGAATGGTGTATAGTTGTGAGCCAAGTGGACAGAGGGTAAGGCAGGTGAGGGCTGTGAGCAGGGAGGAGCTGAGCTCACTGTTGATGGGCGTGGACTAGGCAGTTACAAAAGAAAGCCCACCTAGGATAACACAGGATACTCATGCGAAGTGTAGGACTTTTTTCTATTAGAAGATTTATGTTTTTGTATTTGAAAGGCAAGGTGAGGTTGCTGTAGAACTGTCCCATGTGCTGCCGGACACCTGTCCCTGGTCAGAGGTCCTGTGGCAGAGGCGCACTGAGCCAGCAGGCAGCCAGGGAGAAGGGAGGAAGATGGCCTTGCCTTCCCTGTCTGCTTGTTTGGCGGGTGTTTGGCGTCATGCTGCCACAAGAGGGCAGCACGGTGTAGCGCAAGGTGTCTGGCTGTGCAAGAAGCAAACTGCAATGTTGACAACTTTGCTGTGAGAGACTTTTGGATGCACGGATTGTGCATCCCTGGTAAGACACAATGGCAGCGGTAGAATGTTCTGGAGCGGGATATGTGTGATGATGGTGTCCAGTGTAAGTTACGGTTTTTGCCTTAATGGTGCGTTCTGTGTTTCAATATACATTGAATCAAGTCTTCGCAGAGGTTGTAGCTGCTCAAGCTGTTAGTGAGAGCGATGTCAGCTTGTTGGGATCTGTGCCGTGTGGCAGCTGTGCCGTGGTGTGTGTGTGTGCTTTTTTGCTGCTGCTCAGTGCACCGGAAATGTGTCTGAATGCAAGCTTTGTTCAGGTCATACTATTGTGCCTGAAAGTGTTTCCTGCAAGAACAAGTGATCATGTATTCAAAGGCTGTACCGAAAGAGAAGCGATCAGAACAGTGAGAGCTGCCATGTGTCCTAAATTCCCCTGTAACATGCTGCGTCACTCGGGGTGCAGTCCTCTAAGTAGGAAGCTGTGGGGGCACATGAGCAGGGCCCTTGCTGGAGTGTGCTGGACCAGCCGCCTCTCCATTTATACCCCGAGCCGTCTGCAGGTCTCCGCTGGCTGGGCTGCTTTGGCCCTAGTGGCAACCTTTGCTTGTGTGTGGTGTCTGTGTGCTGTCAGGTTGACGCTGGGAGCAAAGAAAACATGGGGAAAATGTGCTGCCTAACGTCCTCTGAGCTGCCTAGTGCCCAGGAGTGCTTTGGGATGTCAGTTATTTGGAAACCAGTTTTATTGGAAAGGTGGATGTAACAGAGAGAGCTCTTCCATGCACTGGTTCACGCATGCGCAGGCACAGGAGCTGCCCATCAGCTGACGCGTGCTCAGGGCATCGGCGCTGCCCATTAGAACAGCAGATCATGGGCTGTGCTGCAGGGACTTCTTCCCACCTGACAGTTTCGAAGCTGCCTCTCTCCCTGCTCTGTACAGGTTCGTTCCAGTTTCTGATCTTTCTGATCACAGCACTTTGGTCCCAAGTTTATCCTAGGTGGGGATAATCATACAGTATTTACATGAATTCAAGGTTGCAAAGGAGATTTTGAATTTAACTTTTGTGAACTTGGTAAAGCTGAAACTTTTTCAACATTTATGTATTTGTATTGCAGAGTCAGATCAAAAGAGAGGAAGATCTTGCATCTGATGATTCACTCCCCAAGTGATCACAAGGGCCAGAGTTGCTCCAATCTGAAGCCAGGACCCAGGAACTTGCTGCAGATCTCCCACGTGGGTGCAGGTTCCCTCGGCTTTGGGCCATCCTCAACTGCTTTCCCAGGCCACAAGCAGGGAGCTGGATGGGAAGGGACTGCCGGGATTAGAACATGCGCCCAGATGGGATCCTGGAGTGTTCAAGGAGAGGACTTTAGCCGCTAGGCCACTGCTCCGGGCCCACGTTTCAACTTTGGAGAGACAAAAGTGAAGGTGATCAAGGGAGATGTGGGCGGTGGAGAAACAGAGGTCCTCTCTGTGGGTCACCGCCCAGATGCCTCTGTGGCCGGGCTGGACCAGGCAGGAATGGGGAGCTGGATTGCTCCAGGTCTCTGCTGCGTGGCAGGGCTGACACTGCCAACCACTAAGGTGCATCTCACTGGGAAGCTGGACTCAGGGATGACACTCTTGTCATTCAAAATGAATGTGGGTGTCTGACCTGGTGGTTTAACTGCTTGGCCAAATGCCTGACCTCAGAGCAGTCGAGTTTGGATGAGCATGTTGGAGTAGAAATGTGTTCCAATTGTCTGGCAAGGATTTAACCACACCGACTAGAAGAGGCGTAGGAGTCCGGCTGTGGGACACTCCTCGGTCAGGTGCTCTAAAATCCTGATGCACACTTTGACTCTTGCTTTGCAAACTGGCTGTCACTCTCCTGTGTTCCATGGGATGCTACTCCGAGGCTTTCCCCTGCCTCCCTTGCTTAGGCTGCGCTAGCCCATGGTGTCAGTGCACATCCAAGAGCCTGGGTACCCCATGCAAGGTCTTAAAAACAGGCATGAAACAGGGAGGAGATGGGTGCAAACTCACAGCCAGAAAGGATTTATTCAAGGGAAATGGTCCCAGAGGTGGCCAGCTGCCAGAGTGCCTAGGAAGCAAGCACGTGGCAGGGAATGGTGTATAGTTGTGAGCCAAGTGGACAGAGGGTAAGGCAGGTGAGGGCCGTGAGCAGGGAGGAGCTGAGCTCACTGTTGATGGGCGTGGACTAGGCAGTTACAAAAGAAAGCCCACCTAGGATAACACAGGATACTCATGCGAAGTGTAGGACTTTTTTCTATTAGAAGATTTATGTTTTTGTATTTGAAAGGCAAGGTGAGGTTGCTGTAGAACTGTCCCATGTGCTGCCGGACACCTGTCCCTGGTCAGAGGTCCTGTGGCAGAGGCGCACTGAGCCAGCAGGCAGCCAGGGAGAAGGGAGGAAGATGGCCTTGCCTTCCCTGTCTGCTTGTTTGGCGGGTGTTTGGCGTCATGCTGCCACAAGAGGACAGCACGGTGTAGCGCAAGGTGTCTGGCTGTGCAAGCAGCAAACTGCAATGTTGACAACTTTGCTGTGAGAGACTTTTGGATGCACGGATTGTGCATCCCTGGTAAGACACAATGGCAGCGGTAGAATGTTCTGGAGCGGGATATGTGTGATGATGGTGTCCAGTGTGAGTTACGGTTTTTGCCTTAATGGTGCGTTCTGTGTTTCAATCTGCCTTGAATCAAGTCTTAGCAGAGGTTGTAGCTGCTCAAGCTGTTAGTGAGAGCGATGTCAGGTTGTTGGGATCTGTGCCGTGGTGTGTGTGTGTGCTTTTTTGCTGCTGCTCAGTGCACCGGAAATGTGTCTGAATGCAAGCTTTGTTCAGGTCATACTATTGTGCCTGAAAGTGTTTCCTGCAAGAACAAGTGATCATGTATTCAAAGGCTGTGATGAAAGAGAAGCGATCAGAACAGTGAGAGCTGCCATGTGTCCTAAATTCCCCTGTAACATGCTGCGTCACTCGGGGTGCAGTCCTCTAAGTAGGAAGCTGTGGGGGCACATGAGCAGGGCCCTTGCTGGAGTGTGCTGGACCAGCCGCCTCTCCATTTATACCCCGAGCTGTCTGCAGGTCTCCGCTGGCTGGGCTGCTTTGGCCCTAGTGGCAACCTTTGCTTGTGTGTGGTGTCTGTGTGCTGTCAGGTTGACGCTGGGAGCAAAGAAAACATGGGGGAAATGTGCTGCCTAACGTCCTCTGAGCTGCCTAGTGCCCAGGAGTGCTTTGGGATGTCAGTTATTTGGAAACCAGTTTTATTGGAAAGGTGGATGTAACAGAGAGAGCTCTTCCATGCACTGGTTCACGCATGCGCAGGCACAGGAGCTGCCCATCAGCTGACGCGTGCTCAGGGCATCGGCGCTGCCCATTAGAACAGCAGATCATGGGCTGTGCTGCAGGGACTTCTTCCCACCTGACAGTTTCGAAGCTGCCTCTCTCCCTGCTCTGTACAGGTTCGTTCCAGTTTCTGATCTTTCTGATCACAGCACTTTGGTCCCAAGTTTATCCTAGGTGGGGATAATCATACAGTATTTACATGAATTCAAGGTTGCAAAGGAGATTTTGAATTTAACTTTTGTGAATTTGGTAAAGCTGAAACTTTTTCAACATTTATGTATTTGTATTGCAGAGTCAGATCAAAAGAGAGGAAGATCTTGCATCTGATGATTCACTCCCCAAGTGATCACAAGGGCCAGAGTTGCTCCAATCTGAAGCCAGGACCCAGGAACTTGCTGCAGATCTCCCACGTGGGTGCAGGTTCCCTCGGCTTTGGGCCATCCTCAACTGCTTTCCCAGGCCACAAGCAGGGAGCTGGATGGGAAGGGACTGCCGGGATTAGAACATGCGCCCAGATGGGATCCTGGAGTGTTCAAGGAGAGGACTTTAGCCGCTAGGCCACTGCTCCGGGCCCACGTTTCAACTTTGGAGAGACAAAAGTGAAGGTGATCAAGGGAGGTGGGGGGAGAAACAGAGGTCCTCTCTGTGGGTCACCGCCCAGATGCCTCTGTGGCCGGGCTGGACCAGGCAGGAATGGGGAGCTGGATTGCTCCAGGTCTCTGCTGCATGGCAGGGCTGACACTGCCAACCACTAAGGTGCATCTCACTGGGAAGCTGGACTCAGGGATGACACTCTTGTCATTCAAAATGAATGTGGGTGTCTGACCTGGTGGTTTAACTGCTTGGCCAAATGCCTGACCTCAGAGCAGTCGAGTTTGGATGAGCATGTTGGAGTAGAAATGTGTTCCAATTGTCTGGCAAGGATTTAACCACACCGACTAGAAGAGGCGTAGGAGTCCGGCTGTGGGACACTCCTCGGTCAGGTGCTCTAAAATCCTGATGCACACTTTGACTCTTGCTTTGCAAACTGGCTGTCACTCTCCTGTGTTCCATGGGATGCTACTCCGAGGCTTTCCCCTGCCTCCCTTGCTTAGGCTGCGCTAGCCCATGGTGTCAGTGCACATCCAAGAGCCTGGGTACCCCATGCAAGGTCTTAAAAACAGGCATGAAACAGGGAGGAGATGGGTGCAAACTCACAGCCAGAAAGGATTTATTCAAGGGAAATGGTCCCAGAGGTGGCCAGCTGCCAGAGTGCCTAGGAAGCAAGCACGTGGCAGGGAATGGTGTATAGTTGTGAGCCAAGAGGACAGAGGGTAAGGCAGGTGAGGGCCGTGAGCAGGGAGGAGCTGAGCTCACTGTTGATGGGCGTGGACTAGGCAGTTAAAAAAGAAAGCCCACCTAGGATAACACAGGATACTCATGCGAAGTGTAGGACTTTTTTCTATTAGAAGATTTATGTTTTTGTATTTGAAAGGCAAGGTGAGGTTGCTGTAGAACTGTCCCATCTGCTGCCGGACACCTGTCCCTGGTCAGAGGTCCTGTGGCAGAGGCGCACTGAGCCAGCAGGCAGCCAGGGAGAAGGGAGGAAGATGGCCTTGCCTTCCCTGTCTGCTTGTTTGGCGGGTGTTTGGCGTCATGCTGCCACAAGAGGACAGCACGGTGTAGCGCAAGGTGTCTGGCTGTGCAAGAAGCAAACTGCAATGTTGACAACTTTGCTGTGAGAGACTTTTGGATGCACGGATTGTGCATCCCTGGTAAGACACAATGGCAGCGGTAGAATGTTCTGGAGCGGGATATGTGTGATGATGGTGTCCAGTGTGAGTTACGGTTTTTGCCTTAATGGTGCGTTCTGTGTTTCAATCTGCCTTGAATCAAGTCTTCGCAGAGGTTGTAGCTGCTCAAGCTGTTAGTGAGAGCGATGTCAGCTTGTTGGGATCTGTGCCGTGGTGTGTGTGTGTGCTTTTTTGCTGCTGCTCAGTGCACCGGAAATGTGTCTGAATGCAAGCTTTGTTCAGGTCATACTATTGTGCCTGAAAGTGTTTCCTGCAAGAACAAGTGATCATGTATTCAAAGGCTGTGATGAAAGAGAAGCGATCAGAACAGTGAGAGCTGCCATGTGTCCTAAATTCCCCTGTAACATGCTGCGTCACTCGGGGTGCAGTCCTCTAAGTAGGAAGCTGTGGGGGCACATGAGCAGGGCCCTTGCTGGAGTGTGCTGGACCAGCCGCCTCTCCATTTATACCCCGAGCCGTCTGCAGGTCTCCGCTGGCTGGGCTGCTTTGGCTCTAGTGGCAACCTTTGCTTGTGTGTGGTGTCTGTGTGCTGTCAGGTTGACGCTGGGAGCAAAGAAAACATGGGGGAAATGTGCTGCCTAACGTCCTCTGAGCTGCCTAGTGCCCAGGAGTGCTTTGGGATGTCAGTTATTTGGAAACCAGTTTTATTGGAAAGGTGGATGTAACAGAGAGAGCTCTTCCATGCACTGGTTCACGCATGCGCAGGCACAGGAGCTGCCCATCAGCTCACGTGTGCTCAGGGCATTGGCGCTGCCCATTAGAACAGCAGATCATGGGCTGTGCTGCAGGGACTTCTTCCCACCTGACAGTTTCGAAGCTGCCTCTCTCCCTGCTCTTTGCAGGTTCGTTCCAGTTTCTGATCTTTCTGATCACAGCACTTTGGTCCCAAGTTTATCCTAGGTGGGGATAATCATACAGTATTTACATGAATTCAAGGTTGCAAAGGAGATTTTGAATTTAACTTTTGTGAACTTGGTAAAGCTGAAACTTTTTCAACATTTATGTATTTGTATTGCAGAGTCAGATCAAAAGAGAGGAAGATCTTGCATCTGATGATTCACTCCCCAAGTGATCACAAGGGCCAGAGTTGCTCCAATCTGAAGCCAGGACCCAGGAACTTGCTGCAGATCTCCCACGTGGGTGCAGGTTCCCTAGGCTTTGGTCCATCCTCAACTGCTTTCCCAGGCCACAAGCAGGGAGCTGGATGGGAAGGGACTGCCGGGATTAGAACATGCGCCCAGATGGGATCCTGGAGTGTTCAAGGAGAGCGCTTTAGCCGCCCGGCCACTACTCCAGGCCCACGTTTCAACTTTGGAGAGACAAAAGTGAAGGTGATCAAGGGAGGTGGGTGGGGGAGAAACAGAGGTCCTCTCTGTGGGTCACCACCCAGTTGCCTCTGTGGCCGGGCTGGACCAGGCAGGAATGGGGAGCTGGATTGCTCCAAGTCTCTGCTGCGTGGCAGGGCTGACACTGCCAGCCACTAAGGTGCACCTCACCGGGAAGCTGGACTCAGGGATGACACTCTTGTCATTGAAAATGAATGTGGGTGTCTGACCTGGTGGTTTAACTGCTTGGCCAAATGCCTGACCTCAGAGCAGTCGAGTTTGGATGAGCATGTTGGAGAAGAAATGTGTTCCAATTGTCTGGCAAGGATTTAACCACATCGACTAGAAGAGGCGTAGGAGTCCGGCTGTGGGACACTCCTCGGTCAGGTGCTCTAAAATCCTGATGCACACTTTGACTCTTGCTTTGCAAACTGGCTGTCACTCTCCTGTGTTCCATGGGATGCTACTCCGAGGCTTTCCCCTGCCTCCCTTGCTTAGGCTGCGCTAGCCCATGGTGTCAGTGCACATCCAAGAGCCTGGGTACCCCATGCAAGGTCTTAAAAACAGGCATGAAACAGGGAGGAGATGGGTGCAAACTCACAGCCAGAAAGGATTTATTCAAGGGAAATGGTCCCAGAGGTGGCCAGCTGCCAGAGTGCCTAGGAAGCAAGCACGTGGCAGGGAATGGTGTATAGTTGTGAGCCAAGAGGACAGAGGGTAAGGCAGGTGAGGGCCGTGAGCAGGGAGGAGCTGAGCTCACTGTTGATGGGCGTGGACTAGGCAGTTAAAAAAGAAAGCCCACCTAGGATAACACAGGATACTCATGCGAAGTGTAGGACTTTTTTCTATTAGAAGATTTATGTTTTTGTATTTGAAAGGCAAGGTGAGGTTGCTGTAGAACTGTCCCATGTGCTGCCGGACACCTGTCCCTGGTCAGAGGTCCTGTGGCAGAGGCGCACTGAGCCAGCAGGCAGCCAGGGAGAAGGGAGGAAGATGGCCTTGCCTTCCCTGTCTGCTTGTTTGGCAGGTGTTTGGCGTCATGCTGCCACAAGAGGGCAGCACGGTGTAGCGTCTGGCTGTGCAAGCAGCAAACTGCAATGTTGACAACTTTGCTGTGAGAGACTTTTGGATGCACGGATTGTGCATCCCTGGTAAGACACAATGGCAGCGGTAGAATGTTCTGGAGCGGGATATGTGTGATGATGGTGTCCAGTGTGAGTTACGGTTTTTGCCTTAATGGTGCGTTCTGTGTTTCAATCTGCCTTGAATCAAGTCTTAGCAGAGGTTGTAGCTGCTCAAGCTGTTAGTGAGAGCGATGTCAGGTTGTTGGGATCTGTGCCGTGGTGTGTGTGTGTGCTTTTTTGCTGCTGCTCAGTGCACCGGAAATGTGTCTGAATGCAAGCTTTGTTCAGGTCATACTATTGTGCCTGAAAGTGTTTCGTGCAAGAACAAGTGATCATGTATTCAAAGGCTGTACCGAAAGAGAAGCGATCAGAACAGTGAGAGCTGCCATGTGTCCTAAATTCCCCTGTAACATGCTGCGTCACTCGGGGTGCAGTCCTCTAAGTAGGAAGCTGTGGGGGCACATGAGCAGGGCCCTTGCTGGAGTGTGCTGGACCAGCCGCCTCTCCATTTATACCCCGAGCCGTCTGCAGGTCTCCGCTGGCTGGGCTGCTTTGGCCCTAGTGGCAACCTTTGCTTGTGTGTGGTGTCTGTGTGCTGTCAGGTTGACGCTGGGAGCAAAGAAAACATGGGGGAAATGTGCTGCCTAACGTCCTCTGAGCTGCCTAGTGCCCAGGAGTGCTTTGGGATGTCAGTTATTTGGAAACCAGTTTTATTGGAAAGGTGGATGTAACAGAGAGAGCTCTTCCATGCACTGGTTCACGCATGCGCAGGCACAGGAGCTGCCCATCAGCTCACGCGTGCTCAGGGCATTGGCGCTGCCCATTAGAACAGCAGATCATGGGCTGTGCTGCAGGGACTTCTTCCCACCTGACAGTTTCGAAGCTGCCTCTCTCCCTGCTCTGTACAGGTTTGTTCCAGTTTCTGATCTTTCTGATCACAGCACTTTGGTCCCAAGTTTATCCTAGGTGGGGATAATCATACAGTATTTACATGAATTCAAGGTTGCAAAGCAGATTTTGAATTTAACTTTTGTGAACTTGGTAAAGCTGAAACTTTTTCAACATTTATGTATTTGTATTGCAGAGTCAGATCAAAAGAGAGGAAGATCTTGCATCTGATGATTCACTCCCCAAGTGATCACAAGGGCCAGAGTTGCTCCAATCTGAAGCCAGGACCCAGGAACTTGCTGCAGATCTCCCACGTGTGTGGAGGTTCCCTCGGCTTTGGGCCATCCTCAACTGCTTTCCCAGGCCACAAGCAGGGAGCTGGATGGGAAGGGACTGCCGGGATTAGAACATGCGCCCAGATGGGATCCTGGAGTGTTCAAGGAGAGGACTTTAGCCGCCCGGCCACTACTCCGGGCCCACGTTTCAACTTTGGAGAGACAAAAGTGAAGGTGATCAAGGGAGGTGGGGGGAGAAACAGAGGTCCTCTCTGTGGGTCACCACCCAGTTGCCTCTGTGGCCGGGCTGGACCAGGCAGGAATGGGGAGCTGGATTGCTCCAAGTCTCTGCTGCGTGGCAGGGCTGACACTGCCAGCCACTAAGGTGCACCTCACCGGGAAGCTGGACTCAGGGATGACACTCTTGTCATTCAAAATGAATGTGGGTGTCTGACCTGGTGGTTTAACTGCTTGGCCAAATGCCTGACCTCAGAGCAGTCGAGTTTGGATGAGCATGTTGGAGGAAATGTGTTCCAATTGTCTGGCAAGGATTTAACCACATCGACTAGAAGAGGCGTAGGAGTCCGGCTGTGGGACACTCCTCGGTCAGGTGCTCTAAAATCCTGATGCACACTTTGACTCTTGCTTTGCAAACTGGCTGTCACTCTCCTGTGTTCCATGGGATGCTACTCCGAGGCTTTCCCCTGCCTCCCTTGCTTAGGCTGCGCTAGCCCATGGTGTCAGTGCACATCCATCGGCCTGGGTACCCCATGCAAGGTCTTAAAAACAGGCATGAAACAGGGAGGAGATGGGTGCAAACTCACAGCCAGAAAGGATTTATTCAAGGGAAATGGTCCCAGAGGTGGCCAGCTGCCAGAGTGCCTAGGAAGCAAGCACGTGGCAGGGAATGGTGTATAGTTGTGAGCCAAGTGGACAGAGGGTAAGGCAGGTGAGGGCCGTGAGCAGGGAGGAGCTGAGCTCACTGTTGATGGGCGTGGACTAGGCAGTTAAAAAAGAAAGCCCACCTAGGATAACACAGGATACTCATGCGAAGTGTAGGACTTTTTTCTATTAGAAGATTTATGTTTTTGTATTTGAAAGGCAAGGTGAGGTTGCTGTAGAACTGTCCCGTCTGCTGCCGGACACCTGTCCCTGGTCAGAGGTCCTGTGGCAGAGGCGCACTGAGCCAGCAGGCAGCCAGGGAGAAGGGAGGAAGATGGCCTTGCCTTCCCTGTCTGCTGGTTTGGCGGGTGTTTGGCGTCATGCTGCCACAAGAGGGCAGCACGGTGTAGCGCAAGGTGTCTGGCTGTGCAAGAAGCAAACTGCAATTTTCACAAGTTGACTGTGAGAGACTTTTGGATGCACGGATTGTGCATCCCTGGTAAGACACAATGGCAGCGGTAGAATGTTCTGGAGCGGGATATGTGTGATGATGGTGTCCAGTGTGAGTTACGGTTTTTGCCTTAATGGTGCGTTCTGTGTTTCAATCTGCCTTGAATCAAGTCTTAGCAGAGGTTGTAGCTGCTCAAGCTGTTAGTGAGAGCGATGTCAGGTTGTTGGGATCTGTGCCGTGTGGCAGCTGTGCCGTGGTGTGTGTGTGTGCTTTTTTGCTGCTGCTCAGTGCACCGGAAATGTGCCTGAATGCAAGCTTTGTTCAGGTCATACTATTGTGCCTGAAAGTGTTTCCTGCAAGAACAAGTGATCATGTATTCCAAGGCTGTACCGAAAGAGAAGCGATCAGAACAGTGAGAGCTGCCATGTGTCCTAAATTCCCCTGTAACATGCTGCGTCACTCGGGGTGCAGTCCTCTAAGTAGGAAGCTGTGGGGGCACATGAGCAGGGCCCTTGCTGGAGTGTGCTGGACCAGCCGCCTCTCCATTTATACCCCGAGCCGTCTGCAGGTCTCCGCTGGCTGGGCTGCTTTGGCCCTAGTGGCAACCTTTGCTTGTGTGTGGTGTCTGTGTGCTGTCAGGTTGACGCTGGGAGCAAAGAAAACATGGGGGAAATGTGCTGCCTAACGTCCTCTGAGCTGCCTAGTGCCCAGGAGTGCTTAGGGATGTCAGTTATTTGGAAACCAGTTTTATTGCAAAGGTGAATGTAACAGAGAGAGCTCTTCCATGCACTGGTTCATGCATGCGCAGGCACAGGAGCTGCCCATCAGCTCACACGTGCTCAGGGCATCGGCGCTGCCCATTAGAACAGCAGATCATGGGCTGTGCTGCAGGGACTTCTTCCCACCTGACAGTTTCGAAGCTGCCTCTCTCCCTGCTCTGTGCAGGTTCGTTCCAGTTTCTGATCTTTCTGATCACAGCACTTTGGTCCCAAGTTTATCCTAGGTGGGGATAATCATACAGTATTTACATGAATTCAAGGTTGCAAAGCAGATTTTGAATTTAACTTTTGTGAACTTGGTAAAGCTGAAACTTTTTCAACATTTATGTATTTGTATTGCAGAGTCAGATCAAAAGAGAGGAAGATCTTGCATCTGATGATTCACTCCCCAAGTGATCACAAGGGCCAGAGTTGCTCCAATCTGAAGCCAGGACCCAGGAACTTGCTGCAGATCTCCCACGTGGGTGCAGGTTCCCTAGGCTTTGGGCCATCCTCAACTGCTTTCCCAGGCCACAAGCAGGGAGCTGGATGGGAAGGGACTGCCGGGATTAGAACATGCGCCCAGATGGGATCCTGGCGTGTTCAAGGAGAGCACTTTAGCCGCTCGGCCACTACTCCAGGCCCACGTTTCAACTTTGGAGAGACAAAAGTGAAGGTGATCAAGGGAGGTGGGTGGGGGAGAAACAGAGGTCCTCTCTGTGGGTCACCACCCAGTTGCCTCTGTGGCCGGGCTGGACCAGGCAGGAATGGGGAGCTGGATTGCTCCAAGTCTCTGCTGCGTGGCAGGGCTGACACTGCCAGCCACTAAGGTGCACCTCACCGGGAAGCTGGACTCAGGGATGACACTCTTGTCATTCAAAATGAATGTGGGTGTCTGACCTGGTAGTTTAACTGCTTGGCCAAATGCCTGACCTCAGAGCAGTCGAGTTTGGATGAGCATGTTGGAGGAAATGTGTTCCAATTGTCTGGCAAGGATTTAACCACACCGACTAGAAGAGGCGTAGGAGTCCGGCTGTGGGACACTCCTCGGTCAGGTGCTCTAAAATCCTGATGCACACTTTGACTCTTGCTTTGCAAACTGGCTGTCACTCTCCTGTGTTCCATGGGATGCTACTCCGAGGCTTTCCCCTGCCTCCCTTGCTTAGGATGCGCTAGCCCATGGTGTCAGTGCACATCCATCGGCCTGGGTACCCCATGCAAGGTCTTAAAAACAGGCATGAAACAGGGAGGAGATGGGTGCAAACTCACAGCCAGAAAGGATTTATTCAAGGGAAATGGTCCCAGAGGTGGCCAGCTGCCAGCGTGCCTAGGAAGCAAGCACGTGGCAGGGAATGGTGTGTAGTTGTGAGCCAAGTGGACAGAGGGTAAGGCAGGTGAGGGCCGTGAGCAGGGAGGAGCTGAGCTCACTGTTGATGGGCGTGGACTAGGCAGTTAAAAAAGAAAGCCCACCTAGGATAACACAGGATACTCATGCGAAGTGTAGGACTTTTTTCTATTAGAAGATTTATGTTTTTGTATTTGAAAGGCAAGGTGAGGTTGCTGTAGAACTGTCCCATGTGCTGCCGGACACCTGTCCCTGGTCAGAGGTCCTGTGGCAGAGGCGCACTGAGCCAGCAGGCAGCCAGGGAGAAGGGAGGAAGATGGCCTTGCCTTCCCTGTCTGCTTGTTTGGCGGGTGTTTGGCGTCATGCTGCCACAAGAGGGCAGCACGGTGTAGCGCAAGGTGTCTGGCTGTGCAAGCAGCAAACTGCAATGTTGACAACTTTGCTGTGAGAGACTTTTGGATGCACGGATTGTGCATCCCTGGTAAGACACAATGGCAGCGGTAGAATGTTCTGGAGTGGGATATGTGTGATGATGGTGTCCAGTGTGAGTTACGGTTTTTGCCTTAATGGTGCGTTCTGTGTTTCAATCTGCCTTGAATCAAGTCTTAGCAGAGGTTGTAGCTGCTCAAGCTGTTAGTGAGAGCGATGTCAGCTTGTTGGGATCTGTGCCGTGTGGCAGCTGTGCCGTGGTGTGTGTGTGTGCTTTTTTGCTGCTGCTCAGTGCACCGGAAATGTGTCTGAATGCAAGCTTTGTTCAGGTCATACTATTGTGCCTGAAAGCGTTTCCTGCAAGAACAAGTGATCATGTATTCCAAGGCTGTACCGAAAGAGAAGCGATCAGAACAGTGAGAGCTGCCATGTGTCCTAAATTCCCCTGTAACATGCTGTGTCACTCGGGGTGCAGTCCTCTAAGTAGGAAGCTGTGGGGGCACATGAGCAGGGCCCTTGCTGGAGTGTGCTGGACCAGCCGCCTCTCCATTTATACCCCGAGCCGTCTACAGGTCTCCGCTGGCTGGGCTGCTTTGGCCCTAGTGGCAACCTTTGCTTGTGTGTGGTGTCTGTGTGCTGTCAGGTTGACGCTGGGAGCAAAGAAAACATGGGGGAAATGTGCTGCCTAACGTCCTCTGAGCTGCCTAGTACCCAGGAGTGCTTTGGGATGTCAGTTATTTGGAAACCAGTTTTATTGGAAAGGTGGATGTAACAGAGAGAGCTCTTCCATGCACTGGTTCATGCATGCGCAGGCACAGGAGCTGCCCATCAGCTCACGTGTGCTCAGGGCATCGTCACTGCCCATTAGAACAGCAGATCATGGGCTGTGCTGCACAGACTTCTTCCCACCTGACAGTTTCGAAGCTGCCTCTCTCCCTGCTCTGTGCAGGTTCGTTCCAGTTTCTGATCTTTCTGATCACAGCACTTTGGTCCCAAGTTTATCCTAGGTGGGGATAATCATACAGTATTTACATGAATTCAAGGTTGCAAAGCAGATTTTGAATTTAACTTTTGTGAACTTGGTAAAGCTGAAACTTTTTCAACATTTATGTATTTGTATTGCAGAGTCAGATCAAAAGAGAGGAAGATCTTGCATCTGATGATTCACTCCCCAAGTGATCACAAGGGCCAGAGTTGCTCCAATCTGAAGCCAGGACCCAGGAACTTGCTGCAGATCTCCCACGTGTGTGGAGGTTCCCTCGGCTTTGGGCCATCCTCAACTGCTTTCCCAGGCCACAAGCAGGGAGCTGGATGGGAAGGGACTGCCGGGATTAGAACATGCGCCCAGAAGGGATCCTGGCGTGTTCAAGGAGAGCATTTTAGCCGCTCGGCCACTACTCCGGGCCCACGTTTCAACTTTGGAGAGACAAAAGTGAAGGTGATCAAGGGAGGTGGGGGGAGAAACAGAGGTCCTCTCTGTGGGTCACCGCCCAGATGCCTCTGTGGCCGGGCTGGACCAGGCAGGAATGGGGAGCTGGATTGCTCCAAGTCTCTGCTGCGTGGCAGGGCTGACACTGCCAGCCACTAAGGTGCACCTCACCGGGAAGCTGGACTCAGGGATGACACTCTTGTCATTCAAAATGAATGTGGGTGTCTGACCTGGTGGTTTAACTGCTTGGCCAAATGCCTGACCTCAGAGCAGTTGAGTTTGGATGAGCATGTTGGAGGAAATGTGTTCCAATTGTCTGGCAAGGATTTAACCACATCGACTAGGAGAGGCGTAGGAGTCCGGCTGTGGGACACTCCTCTGTCAAGTGCTCTAAAATCCTGATGCACACTTTGACTCTTGCTTTGCAAACTGGCTGTCACTCTCCTGTGTTCCATGGGATGCTACTCCGAGGCTTTCCCCTGCCTCCCTTGCTTAGGCTGCGCTAGCCCATGGTGTCAGTGCACATCCATCGGCCTGGGTACCCCATGCAAGGTCTTAAAAACAGGCATGAAACAGGGAGGAGATGGGTGCAAACTCACAGCCAGAAAGGATTTATTCAAGGGAAATGGTCCCAGAGGTGGCCAGCTGCCAGAGTGCCTAGGAAGCAAGCACGTGGCAGGGAATGGTGTATAGTTGTGAGCCAAGTGGACAGAGGGTAAGGCAGGTGAGGGCCGTGAGCAGGGAGGAGCTGAGCTCACTGTTGATGGGCGTGGACTAGGCAGTTAAAAAAGAAAGCCCACCTAGGATAACACAGGATACTCATGCGAAGTGTAGGACTTTTTTCTATTAGAAGATTTATGTTTTTGTATTTGAAAGGCAAGGTGAGGTTGCTGTAGAACTGTCCCGTCTGCTGCCGGACACCTGTCCCTGGTCAGAGGTCCTGTGGCAGAGGCGCACTGAGCCAGCAGGCAGCCAGGGAGAAGGGAGGAAGATGGCCTTGCCTTCCCTGTCTGCTGGTTTGGCGGGTGTTTGGCGTCATGCTGCCACAAGAGGGCAGCACGGTGTAGCGCAAGGTGTCTGGCTGTGCAAGCAGCAAACTGCAATGTTGACAACTTTGCTGTGAGAGACTTTTGGATGCACGGATTGTGCATCCCTGGTAAGACACAATGGCAGCGGTAGAATGTTCTGGAGCGGGATATTTGTGATGATGGTGTCCAGTGTGAGTTACGGTTTTTGCCTTAATGGTGCGTTCTGTGTTTCAATCTGCCTTGAATCAAGTCTTAGCAGAGGTTGTAGCTGCTCAAGCTGTTAGTGAGAGCGATGTCAGCTTGTTGGGATCTGTGCCGTGTGGCAGCTGTGCCGTGGTGTGTGTGTGTGCTTTTTTGCTGCTGCTCAGTGCACCGGAAATGTGTCTGAATGCAAGCTTTGTTCAGGTCATACTATTGTGCCTGAAAGCGTTTCCTGCAAGAACAAGTGATCATGTATTCCAAGGCTGTACCGAAAGAGAAGCGATCAGAACAGTGAGAGCTGCCATGTGTCCTAAATTCCCCTGTAACATGCTGCGTCACTCGGGGTGCAGTCCTCTAAGTAGGAAGCTGTGGGGGCACATGAGCAGGGCCCTTGCTGGAGTGTGCTGGACCAGCCGCCTCTCCATTTATACCCCGAGCCGTCTGCAGGTCTCCGCTGGCTGGGCTGCTTTGGCCCTAGTGGCAACCTTTGCTTGTGTGTGGTGTCTGTGTGCTGTCAGGTTGACGCTGGGAGCAAAGAAAACATGGGGGAAATGTGCTGCCTAACGTCCTCTGAGCTGCCTAGTACCCAGGAGTGCTTAGGGATGTCAGTTATTTGGAAACCAGTTTTATTGGAAAGGTGGATGTAACAGAGAGAGCTCTTCCATGCACTGGTTCATGCATGCGCAGGCACAGGAGCTGCCCATCAGCTCACGTGTGCTCAGGGCATCGTCACTGCCCATTAGAACAGCAGATCATGGGCTGTGCTGCACAGACTTCTTCCCACCTGACAGTTTCGAAGCTGCCTCTCTCCCTGCTCTGTGCAGGTTCGTTCCAGTTTCTGATCTTTCTGATCACAGCACTTTGGTCCCAAGTTTATCCTAGGTGGGGATAATCATACAGTATTTACATGAATTCAAGGTTGCAAAGCAGATTTTGAATTTAACTTTTGTGAACTTGGTAAAGCTGAAACTTTTTCAACATTTATGTATTTGTATTGCAGAGTCAGATCAAAAGAGAGGAAGATCTTGCATCTGATGATTCACTCCCCAAGTGATCACAAGGGCCAGAGTTGCTCCAATCTGAAGCCAGGACCCAGGAACTTGCTGCAGATCTCCCACGTGTGTGGAGGTTCCCTCGGCTTTGGGCCATCCTCAACTGCTTTCCCAGGCCACAAGCAGGGAGCTGGATGGGAAGGGACTGCCGGGATTAGAACATGCGCCCAGAAGGGATCCTGGCGTGTTCAAGGAGAGCATTTTAGCCGCTCGGCCACTACTCCGGGCCCACGTTTCAACTTTGGAGAGACAAAAGTGAAGGTGATCAAGGGAGGTGGGGGGAGAAACAGAGGTCCTCTCTGTGGGTCACCGCCCAGATGCCTCTGTGGCCGGGCTGGACCAGGCAGGAATGGGGAGCTGGATTGCTCCAAGTCTCTGCTGCGTGGCAGGGCTGACACTGCCAGCCACTAAGGTGCACCTCACCGGGAAGCTGGACTCAGGGATGACACTCTTGTCATTCAAAATGAATGTGGGTGTCTGACCTGGTGGTTTAACTGCTTGGCCAAATGCCTGACCTCAGAGCAGTTGAGTTTGGATGAGCATGTTGGAGGAAATGTGTTCCAATTGTCTGGCAAGGATTTAACCACATCGACTAGGAGAGGCGTAGGAGTCCGGCTGTGGGACACTCCTCTGTCAAGTGCTCTAAAATCCTGATGCACACTTTGACTCTTGCTTTGCAAACTGGCTGTCACTCTCCTGTGTTCCATGGGATGCTACTCCGAGGCTTTCCCCTGCCTCCCTTGCTTAGGATGCGCTAGCCCATGGTGTCAGTGCACATCCATCGGCCTGGGTACCCCATGCAAGGTCTTAAAAACAGGCATGAAACAGGGAGGAGATGGGTGCAAACTCACAGCCAGAAAGGATTTATTCAAGGGAAATGGTCCCAGAGGTGGCCAGCTGCCAGAGTGCCTAGGAAGCAAGCACGTGGCAGGGAATGGTGTATAGTTGTGAGCCAAGTGGACAGAGGGTAAGGCAGGTGAGGGCCGTGAGCAGGGAGGAGCTGAGCTCACTGTTGATGGGCGTGGACTAGGCAGTTAAAAAAGAAAGCCCACCTAGGATAACACAGGATACTCATGCGAAGTGTAGGACTTTTTTCTATTAGAAGATTTATGTTTTTGTATTTGAAAGGCAAGGTGAGGTTGCTGTAGAACTGTCCCATGTGCTGCCGGACACCTGTCCCTGGTCAGAGGTCCTGTGGCAGAGGCGCACTGAGCCAGCAGGCAGCCAGGGAGAAGGGAGGAAGATGGCCTTGCCTTCCCTGTCTGCTTGTTTGGCGGGTGTTTGGCGTCATGCTGCCACAAGAGGGCAGCACGGTGTAGCGCAAGGTGTCTGGCTGTGCAAGAAGCAAACTGCAATTTTCACAAGTTGACTGTGAGAGACTTTTGGATGCACGGATTGTGCATCCCTGGTAAGACACAATGGCAGCGGTAGAATGTTCTGGAGCGGGATTTGTGTGATGATGGTGTCCAGTGTGAGTTACGGTTTTTGCCTTAATGGTGCGTTCTGTGCGTTCTGTGTTTCAATCTGCCTTGAATCAAGTCTTAGCAGAGGTTGTAGCTGCTCAAGCTGTTAGTGAGAGCGATGTCAGGTTGTTGGGATCTCTGCCGTGTGGCAGCTGTGCCGTGGTGTGTGTGTGTGCTTTTTTGCTGCTGCTCAGTGCACCGGAAATGTGTCTGAATGCAAGCTTTGTTCAGGTCATACTATTGTGCCTGAAAGCGTTTCCTGCAAGAACAAGTGATCATGTATTCAAAGGCTGTACCGAAAGAGAAGCGATCAGAACAGTGAGAGCTGCCATGTGTCCTAAATTCCCCTGTAACATGCTGCGTCACTCGGGGTGCAGTCCTCTAAGTAGGAAGTTGTGGGGGCACATGAGCAGGGCCCTTGCTGGAGTGTGCTGGACCAGCCGCCTCTCCATTTATACCCCGAGCCGTCTACAGGTCTCCGCTGGCTGGGCTGCTTTGGCCCTAGTGGCAACCTTTGCTTGTGTGTGGTGTCTGTGTGCTGTCAGGTTGACGCTGGGAGCAAAGAAAACATGGGGGAAATGTGCTGCCTAACGTCCTCTGAGCTGCCTAGTGCCCAGGAGTGCTTAGGGATGTCAGTTTTTGGAAACCAGTTTTATTGGAAAGGTGGATGTAACAGAGAGAGTTCTTCCATGCACTGGTTCACGCATGCGCAGGCACAGGAGCTGCCCATCAGCTCACACGTGCTCAGGGCATTGGCGCTGCCCATTAGAACAGCAGATCATGGGCTGTGCTGCAGGGACTTCTTCCCACCTGACAGTTTCGAAGCTGCCTCTCTCCCTGCTCTGTGCAGGTTCGTTCCAGTTTCTGATCTTTCTGATCACAGCACTTTGGTCCCAAGTTTATCCTAGGTGGGGATAATCATACAGTATTTACATGAATTCAAGGTTGCAAAGCAGATTTTGAATTTAACTTTTGTGAACTTGGTAAAGCTGAAACTTTTTCAACATTTATGTATTTGTATTGCAGAGTCAGATCAAAAGAGAGGAAGATCTTGCATCTGATGATTCACTCCCCAAGTGATCACAAGGGCCAGAGTTGCTCCAATCTGAAGCCAGGACCCAGGAACTTGCTGCAGATCTCCCACGTGGGTGCAGGTTCCCTAGGCTTTGGGCCATCCTCAACTGCTTTCCCAGGCCACAAGCAGGGAGCTGGATGGGAAGGGACTGCCGGGATTAGAACATGCGCCCAGAAGGGATCCTGGCGTGTTCAAGGAGAGCACTTTAGCTGCTCGGCCACTACTCCAGGCCCACGTTTCAACTTTGGAGAGACAAAAGTGAAGGTGATCAAGGGAGGTGGGTGGGGGAGAAACAGAGGTCCTCTCTGTGGGTCACCACCCAGTTGCCTCTGTGGCCGGGCTGGACCAGGCAGGAATGGGGAGCTGGATTGCTCCAAGTCTCTGCTGCGTGGCAGGGCTGACACTGCCAGCCACTAAGGTGCACCTCACCGGGAAGCTGGACTCAGGGATGACACTCTTGTCATTCAAAATGAATGTGGGTGTCTGACCTGGTAGTTTAACTGCTTGGCCAAATGCCTGACCTCAGAGCAGTCGAGTTTGGATGAGCATGTTGGAGGAAATGTGTTCCAATTGTCTGGCAAGGATTTAACCACACCGACTAGGAGAGGCGTAGGAGTCCGGCTGTGGGACACTCCTCGGTCAGGTGCTCTAAAATCCTGATGCACACTTTGACTCTTGCTTTGCAAACTGGCTGTCACTCTCCTGTGTTCCATGGGATGCTACTCCGAGGCTTTCCCCTGCCTCCCTTGCTTAGGATGCGCTAGCCCATGGTGTCAGTGCACATCCAAGAGCCTGGGTACCCCATGCAAGGTCTTAAAAACAGGCATGAAACAGGGAGGAGATGGGTGCAAACTCACAGCCAGAAAGGATTTATTCAAGGGAAATGGTCCCAGAGGTGGCCAGCTGCCAGCGTGCCTAGGAAGCAAGCACGTGGCAGGGAATGGTGTATAGTTGTGAGCCAAGTGGACAGAGGGTAAGGCAGGTGAGGGCCGTGAGCAGGGAGGAGCTGAGCTCACTGTTGATGGGCGTGGACTAGGCAGTTAAAAAAGAAAGCCCACCTAGGATAACACAGGATACTCATGCGAAGTGTAGGACTTTTTTCTATTAGAAGATTTATGTTTTTGTATTTGAAAGGCAAGGTGAGGTTGCTGTAGAACTGTCCCGTCTGCTGCCGGACACCTGTCCCTGGTCAGAGGTCCTGTGGCAGAGGCGCACTGAGCCAGCAGGCAGCCAGGGAGAAGGGAGGAAGATGGCCTTGCCTTCCCTGTCTGCTTGTTTGGCGGGTGTTTGGCGTCATGCTGCCACAAGAGGGCAGCACGGTGTAGCGCAAGGTGTCTGGCTGTGCAAGAAGCAAACTGCAATGTTGACAACTTTGCTGTGAGAGACTTTTGGATGCACGGATTGTGCATCCCTGGTAAGACACAATGGCAGTGGTAGAATGTTCTGGAGCGGGATATGTGTGATGATGGTGTCCAGTGTGAGTTACGGTTTTTGCCTTAATGGTGCGTTCTGTGTTTCAATCTGCCTTGAATCAAGTCTTCGCAGAGGTTGTAGCTGCTCAAGCTGTTAGTGAGAGCGATGTCAGGTTGTTGGGATCTCTGCCGTGTGGCAGCTGTGCCGTGGTGTGTGTGTGTGCTTTTTTGCTGCTGCTCAGTGCACCGGAAATGTGTCTGAATGCAAGCTTTGTTCAGGTCATACTATTGTGCCTGAAAGCGTTTCCTGCAAGAACAAGTGATCATGTATTCAAAGGCTGTACCGAAAGAGAAGCGATCAGAACAGTGAGAGCTGCCATGTGTCCTAAATTCCCCTGTAACATGCTGCGTCACTCGGGGTGCAGTCCTCTAAGTAGGAAGCTGTGGGGGCACATGAGCAGGGCCCTTGCTGGAGTGTGCTGGACCAGCCGCCTCTCCATTTATACCCCGAGCCGTCTACAGGTCTCCGCTGGCTGGGCTGCTTTGGCCCTAGTGGCAACCTTTGCTTGTGTGTGGTGTCTGTGTGCTGTCAGGTTGACGCTGGGAGCAAAGAAAACATGGGGGAAATGTGCTGCCTAACGTCCTCTGAGCTGCCTAGTGCCCAGGAGTGCTTAGGGATGTCAGTTTTTGGAAACCAGTTTTATTGGAAAGGTGGATGTAACAGAGAGAGTTCTTCCATGCACTGGTTCACGCATGCGCAGGCACAGGAGCTGCCCATCAGCTCACACGTGCTCAGGGCATTGGCGCTGCCCATTAGAACAGCAGATCATGGGCTGTGCTGCAGGGACTTCTTCCCACCTGACAGTTTCGAAGCTGCCTCTCTCCCTGCTCTGTGCAGGTTCGTTCCAGTTTCTGATCTTTCTGATCACAGCACTTTGGTCCCAAGTTTATCCTAGGTGGGGATAATCATACAGTATTTACATGAATTCAAGGTTGCAAAGCAGATTTTGAATTTAACTTTTGTGAACTTGGTAAAGCTGAAACTTTTTCAACATTTATGTATTTGTATTGCAGAGTCAGATCAAAAGAGAGGAAGATCTTGCATCTGATGATTCACTCCCCAAGTGATCACAAGGGCCAGAGTTGCTCCAATCTGAAGCCAGGACCCAGGAACTTGCTGCAGATCTCCCACGTGGGTGCAGGTTCCCTAGGCTTTGGGCCATCCTCAACTGCTTTCCCAGGCCACAAGCAGGGAGCTGGATGGGAAGGGACTGCCGGGATTAGAACATGCGCCCAGAAGGGATCCTGGCGTGTTCAAGGAGAGCACTTTAGCCGCTCGGCCACTACTCCAGGCCCACGTTTCAACTTTGGAGAGACAAAAGTGAAGGTGATCAAGGGAGGTGGGTGGGGGAGAAACAGAGGTCCTCTCTGTGGGTCACCACCCAGTTGCCTCTGTGGCCGGGCTGGACCAGGCAGGAATGGGGAGCTGGATTGCTCCAAGTCTCTGCTGCGTGGCAGGGCTGACACTGCCAGCCACTAAGGTGCACCTCACCGGGAAGCTGGACTCAGGGATGACACTCTTGTCATTCAAAATGAATGTGGGTGTCTGACCTGGTAGTTTAACTGCTTGGCCAAATGCCTGACCTCAGAGCAGTCGAGTTTGGATGAGCATGTTGGAGGAAATGTGTTCCAATTGTCTGGCAAGGATTTAACCACATCGACTAGGAGAGGTGTAGGAGTCCGGCTGTGGGACACTCCTCGGTCAGGTGCTCTAAAATCCTGATGCACACTTTGACTCTTGCTTTGCAAACTGGCTGTCACTCTCCTGTGTTCCATGGGATGCTACTCCGAGGCTTTCCCCTGCCTCCCTTGCTTAGGATGCGCTAGCCCATGGTGTCAGTGCACATCCATCGGCCTGGGTACCCCATGCAAGGTCTTAAAAACAGGCATGAAACAGGGAGGAGATGGGTGCAAACTCACAGCCAGAAAGGATTTATTCAAGGGAAATGGTCCCAGAGGTGGCCAGCTGCCAGCGTGCCTAGGAAGCAAGCATGTGGCAGGGAATGGTGTGTAGTTGTGAGCCAAGTGGACAGAGGGTAAGGCAGGTGAGGGCCGTGAGCAGGGAGGAGCTGAGCTCACTGTTGATGGGCGTGGACTAGGCAGTTACAAAAGAAAGCCCACCTAGGATAACACAGGATACTCATGCGAAGTGTAGGACTTTTTTCTATTAGAAGATTTATGTTTTTGTATTTGAAAGGCAAGGTGAGGTTGCTGTAGAACTGTCCCATGTGCTGCCGGACACCTGTCCCTGGTCAGAGGTCCTGTGGCAGAGGCGCACTGAGCCAGCAGGCAGCCAGGGAGAAGGGAGGAAGATGGCCTTGCCTTCCCTGTCTGCTTGTTTGGCGGGTGTTTGGCGTCATGCTGCCACAAGAGGGCAGCACGGTGTAGCGCAAGGTGTCTGGCTGTGCAAGAAGCAAACTGCAATGTTGACAACTTTGCTGTGAGAGACTTTTGGATGCACGGATTGTGCATCCCTGGTAAGACACAATGGCAGTGGTAGAATGTTCTGGAGCGGGATATGTGTGATGATGGTGTCCAGTGTGAGTTACGGTTTTTGCCTTAATGGTGCGTTCTGTGTTTCAATCTGCCTTGAATCAAGTCTTAGCAGAGGTTGTAGCTGCTCAAGCTGTTAGTGAGAGCGATGTCAGGTTGTTGGGATCTCTGCCGTGTGGCAGCTGTGCCGTGGTGTGTGTGTGTGTGCTTTTTTGCTGCTGCTCAGTGCACCGGAAATGTGTCTGAATGCAAGCTTTGTTCAGGTCATACTATTGTGCCTGAAAGCGTTTCCTGCAAGAACAAGTGATCATGTATTCCAAGGCTGTACCGAAAGAGAAGCGATCAGAACAGTGAGAGCTGCCATGTGTCCTAAATTCCCCTGTAACTTGCTGTGTCACTCGGGGTGCAGTCCTCTAAGTAGGAAGTTGTGGGGGCACATGAGCAGGGCCCTTGCTGGAGTGTGCTGGACCAGCCGCCTCTCCATTTATACCCCGAGCCGTCTGCAGGTCTCCGCTGGCTGGGCTGCTTTGGCCCTAGTGGCAACCTTTGCTTGTGTGTGGTGTCTGTGTGCTGTCAGGTTGACGCTGGGAGCAAAGAAAACATGGGGGAAATGTGCTGCCTAACGTCCTCTGAGCTGCCTAGTGCCCAGGAGTGCTTAGGGATGTCAGTTATTTGGAAACCAGTTTTATTGGAAAGGTGGATGTAACAGAGAGAGCTCTTCCATGCACTGGTTCACGCATGCGCAGGCACAGGAGCTGCCCATCAGCTGACGCGTGCTCAGGGCATCGGTGGTGCCCATTAGAACAGCAGATCATGGGCTGTGCTGCAGGGACTTCTTCCCACCTGACAGTTTCGAAGCTGCCTCTCTCCCTGCTCTGTGCAGGTTCGTTCCAGTTTCTGATCTTTCTGATCACAGCACTTTGGTCCCAAGTTTATCCTAGGTGGGGATAATCATACAGTATTTACATGAATTCAAGGTTGCAAAGCAGATTTTGAATTTAACTTTTGTGAACTTGGTAAAGCTGAAACTTTTTCAACATTTATGTATTTGTATTGCAGAGTCAGATCAAAAGAGAGGAAGATCTTGCATCTGATGATTCACTCCCCAAGTGATCACAAGGGCCAGAGTTGCTCCAATCTGAAGCCAGGACCCAGGAACTTGCTGCAGATCTCCCACGTGGGTGCAGGTTCCCTAGGCTTTGGGCCATCCTCAACTGCTTTCCCAGGCCACAAGCAGGGAGCTGGATGGGAAGGGACTGCCGGGATTAGAACATGCGCCCAGAAGGGATCCTGGCGTGTTCAAGGAGAGCACTTTAGCCGCTCGGCCACTACTCCAGGCCCACGTTTCAACTTTGGAGAGACAAAAGTGAAGGTGATCAAGGGAGGTGGGTGGGGGAGAAACAGAGGTCCTCTCTGTGGGTCACCACCCAGTTGCCTCTGTGGCCGGGCTGGACCAGGCAGGAATGGGGAGCTGGATTGCTCCAAGTCTCTGCTGCGTGGCAGGGCTGACACTGCCAGCCACTAAGGTGCACCTCACCGGGAAGCTGGACTCAGGGATGACACTCTTGTCATTCAAAATGAATGTGGGTGTCTGACCTGGTAGTTTAACTGCTTGGCCAAATGCCTGACCTCAGAGCAGTCGAGTTTGGATGAGCATGTTGGAGGAAATGTGTTCCAATTGTCTGGCAAGGATTTAACCACACCGACTAGGAGAGGCGTAGGAGTCCGGCTGTGGGACACTCCTCGGTCAGGTGCTCTAAAATCCTGATGCACACTTTGACTCTTGCTTTGCAAACTGGCTGTCACTCTCCTGTGTTCCATGGGATGCTACTCCGAGGCTTTCCCCTGCCTCCCTTGCTTAGGATGCGCTAGCCCATGGTGTCAGTGCACATCCATCGGCCTGGGTACCCCATGCAAGGTCTTAAAAACAGGCATGAAACAGGGAGGAGATGGGTGCAAACTCACAGCCAGAAAGGATTTATTCAAGGGAAATGGTCCCAGAGGTGGCCAGCTGCCAGAGTGCCTAGGAAGCAAGCATGTGGCAGGGAATGGTGTATAGTTGTGAGCCAAGTGGACAGAGGGTAAGGCAGGTGAGGGCCGTGAGCAGGGAGGAGCTGAGCTCACTGTTGATGGGCGTGGACTAGGCAGTTACAAAAGAAAGCCCACCTAGGATAACACAGGATACTCATGCGAAGTGTAGGACTTTTTTCTATTAGAAGATTTATGTTTTTGTATTTGAAAGGCAAGGTGAGGTTGCTGTAGAACTGTCCCATGTGCTGCCGGACACCTGTCCCTGGTCAGAGGTCCTGTGGCAGAGGCGCACTGAGCCAGCAGGCAGCCAGGGAGAAGGGAGGAAGATGGCCTTGCCTTCCCTGTCTGCTTGTTTGGCGGGTGTTTGGCGTCATGCTGCCACAAGAGGGCAGCACGGTGTAGCGCAAGGTGTCTGGCTGTGCAAGAAGCAAACTGCAATGTTGACAACTTTGCTGTGAGAGACTTTTGGATGCACGGATTGTGCATCCCTGGTAAGACACAATGGCAGTGGTAGAATGTTCTGGAGCGGGATATGTGTGATGATGGTGTCCAGTGTGAGTTACGGTTTTTGCCTTAATGGTGCGTTCTGTGTTTCAATCTGCCTTGAATCAAGTCTTAGCAGAGGTTGTAGCTGCTCAAGCTGTTAGTGAGAGCGATGTCAGGTTGTTGGGATCTCTGCCGTGTGGCAGCTGTGCCGTGGTGTGTGTGTGTGTGCTTTTTTGCTGCTGCTCAGTGCACCGGAAATGTGTCTGAATGCAAGCTTTGTTCAGGTCATACTATTGTGCCTGAAAGCGTTTCCTGCAAGAACAAGTGATCATGTATTCCAAGGCTGTACCGAAAGAGAAGCGATCAGAACAGTGAGAGCTGCCATGTGTCCTAAATTCCCCTGTAACATGCTGCGTCACTCGGGGTGCAGTCCTCTAAGTAGGAAGTTGTGGGGGCACATGAGCAGGGCCCTTGCTGGAGTGTGCTGGACCAGCCGCCTCTCCATTTATACCCCGAGCCGTCTACAGGTCTCCGCTGGCTGGGCTGCTTTGGCCCTAGTGGCAACCTTTGCTTGTGTGTGGTGTCTGTGTGCTGTCAGGTTGACGCTGGGAGCAAAGAAAACATGGGGGAAATGTGCTGCCTAACGTCCTCTGAGCTGCCTAGTGCCCAGGAGTGCTTAGGGATGTCAGTTATTTGGAAACCAGTTTTATTGGAAAGGTGGATGTAACAGAGAGAGCTCTTCCATGCACTGGTTCACGCATGCGCAGGCACAGGAGCTGCCCATCAGCTGACGCGTGCTCAGGGCATCGGTGGTGCCCATTAGAACAGCAGATCATGGGCTGTGCTGCAGGGACTTCTTCCCACCTGACAGTTTCGAAGCTGCCTCTCTCCCTGCTCTGTGCAGGTTCGTTCCAGTTTCTGATCTTTCTGATCACAGCACTTTGGTCCCAAGTTTATCCTAGGTGGGGATAATCATACAGTATTTACATGAATTCAAGGTTGCAAAGCAGATTTTGAATTTAACTTTTGTGAACTTGGTAAAGCTGAAACTTTTTCAACATTTATGTATTTGTATTGCAGAGTCAGATCAAAAGAGAGGAAGATCTTGCATCTGATGATTCACTCCCCAAGTGATCACAAGGGCCAGAGTTGCTCCAATCTGAAGCCAGGACCCAGGAACTTGCTGCAGATCTCCCACGTGGGTGCAGGTTCCCTAGGCTTTGGGCCATCCTCAACTGCTTTCCCAGGCCACAAGCAGGGAGCTGGATGGGAAGGGACTGCCGGGATTAGAACATGCGCCCAGATGGGATCCTGGCGTGTTCAAGGAGAGCACTTTAGCCGCTCGGCCACTACTCCAGGCCCACGTTTCAACTTTGGAGAGACAAAAGTGAAGGTGATCAAGGGAGGTGGGTGGGGGAGAAACAGAGGTCCTCTCTGTGGGTCACCACCCAGTTGCCTCTGTGGCCGGGCTGGACCAGGCAGGAATGGGGAGCTGGATTGCTCCAAGTCTCTGCTGCGTGGCAGGGCTGACACTGCCAGCCACTAAGGTGCACCTCACCGGGAAGCTGGACTCAGGGATGACACTCTTGTCATTCAAAATGAATGTGGGTGTCTGACCTGGTAGTTTAACTGCTTGGCCAAATGCCTGACCTCAGAGCAGTCGAGTTTGGATGAGCATGTTGGAGGAAATGTGTTCCAATTGTCTGGCAAGGATTTAACCACACCGACTAGGAGAGGCGTAGGAGTCCGGCTGTGGGACACTCCTCGGTCAGGTGCTCTAAAATCCTGATGCACACTTTGACTCTTGCTTTGCAAACTGGCTGTCACTCTCCTGTGTTCCATGGGATGCTACTCCGA
The DNA here is from genome assembly GCF_030435755.1 of Ochotona princeps. Lineage (NCBI taxonomy): Eukaryota > Metazoa > Chordata > Mammalia > Lagomorpha > Ochotonidae > Ochotona > Ochotona princeps. The sequence goes on from NC_080858.1 coordinate 4,618,827, forward strand.
GGCTTTCCCCTGCCTCCCTTGCTTAGGATGCGCTAGCCCATGGTGTCAGTGCACATCCATCGGCCTGGGTACCCCATGCAAGGTCTTAAAAACAGGCATGAAACAGGGAGGAGATGGGTGCAAACTCACAGCCAGAAAGGATTTATTCAAGGGAAATGGTCCCAGAGGTGGCCAGCTGCCAGAGTGCCTAGGAAGCAAGCATGTGGCAGGGAATGATGTGTAGTTGTGAGCCAAGTGGACAGAGGGTAAGGCAGGTGAGGGCCGTGAGCAGGGAGGAGCTGAGCTCACTGTTGATGGGCGTGGACTAGGCAGTTACAAAAGAAAGCCCACCTAGGATAACACAGGATACTCATGCGAAGTGTAGGACTTTTTTCTATTAGAAGATTTATGTTTTTGTATTTGAAAGGCAAGGTGAGGTTGCTGTAGAACTGTCCCGTCTGCTGCCGGACACCTGTCCCTGGTCAGAGGTCCTGTGGCAGAGGCGCACTGAGCCAGCAGGCAGCCAGGGAGAAGGGAGGAAGATGGCCTTGCCTTCCCTGTCTGCTTGTTTGGCGGGTGTTTGGCGTCATGCTGCCACAAGAGGGCAGCACGGTGTAGCGCAAGGTGTCTGGCTGTGCAAGAAGCAAACTGCAATGTTGACAACTTTGCTGTGAGAGACTTTTGGATGCACGGATTGTCCTATCCCTGGGTAAGGCACAGAATGGCAATGGTGGAATGTTCTGGAGCGGGATATGTGTGATGATGGTGTCCAGTGTGAGTTACGGTTTTTGCCCTAATGGTGAGTTCTGTGTTTCAATCTGCCTTGAATCAAGTCTTCGCAGAGGTTGTAGCTGCTCAAGCTGTTAGTGAGAGCGATGTCAGGTTGTTGGGATCTCTGCCGTGTGGCAGCTGTGCCGTGGTGTGTGTGTGTGTGCTTTTTTGCTGCTGCTCAGTGCACCGGAAATGTGTCTGAATGCAAGCTTTGTTCAGGTCATACTATTGTGCCTGAAAGCGTTTCCTGCAAGAACAAGTGATCATGTATTCCAAGGCTGTACCGAAAGAGAAGCGATCAGAACAGTGAGAGCTGCCATGTGTCCTAAATTCCCCTGTAACTTGCTGTGTCACTCGGGGTGCAGTCCTCTAAGTAGGAAGTTGTGGGGGCACATGAGCAGGGCCCTTGCTGGAGTGTGCTGGACCAGCCGCCTCTCCATTTATACCCCGAGCCGTCTACAGGTCTCCGCTGGCTGGGCTGCTTTGGCCCTAGTGGCAACCTTTGCTTGTGTGTGGTGTCTGTGTGCTGTCAGGTTGATGCTGGGAGCAAAGAAAACATGGGGGAAATGTGCTGCCTAACGTCCTCTGAGCTGCCTAGTGCCCAGGAGTGCTTAGGGATGTCAGTTATTTGGAAACCAGTTTTATTGGAAAGGTGGATGTAACAGAGAGAGCTCTTCCATGCACTGGTTCACGCATGCGCAGGCACAGGAGCTGCCCATCAGCTGACGCGTGCTCAGGGCATCGGTGGTGCCCATTAGAACAGCAGATCATGGGCTGTGCTGCAGGGACTTCTTCCCACCTGACAGTTTCGAAGCTGCCTCTCTCCCTGCTCTGTGCAGGTTCGTTCCAGTTTCTGATCTTTCTGATCACAGCACTTTGGTCCCAAGTTTATCCTAGGTGGGGATAATCATACAGTATTTACATGAATTCAAGGTTGCAAAGCAGATTTTGAATTTAACTTTTGTGAACTTGGTAAAGCTGAAACTTTTTCAACATTTATGTATTTGTATTGCAGAGTCAGATCAAAAGAGAGGAAGATCTTGCATCTGATGATTCACTCCCCAAGTGATCACAAGGGCCAGAGTTGCTCCAATCTGAAGCCAGGACCCAGGAACTTGCTGCAGATCTCCCACGTGGGTGCAGGTTCCCTAGGCTTTGGGCCATCCTCAACTGCTTTCCCAGGCCACAAGCAGGGAGCTGGATGGGAAGGGACTGCCGGGATTAGAACATGCGCCCAGATGGGATCCTGGCGTGTTCAAGGAGAGCACTTTAGCCGCTCGGCCACTACTCCAGGCCCACGTTTCAACTTTGGAGAGACAAAAGTGAAGGTGATCAAGGGAGGTGGGTGGGGGAGAAACAGAGGTCCTCTCTGTGGGTCACCACCCAGTTGCCTCTGTGGCCGGGCTGGACCAGGCAGGAATGGGGAGCTGGATTGCTCCAAGTCTCTGCTGCGTGGCAGGGCTGACACTGCCAGCCACTAAGGTGCACCTCACCGGGAAGCTGGACTCAGGGATGACACTCTTGTCATTCAAAATGAATGTGGGTGTCTGACCTGGTAGTTTAACTGCTTGGCCAAATGCCTGACCTCAGAGCAGTCGAGTTTGGATGAGCATGTTGGAGGAAATGTGTTCCAATTGTCTGGCAAGGATTTAACCACACCGACTAGGAGAGGCGTAGGAGTCCGGCTGTGGGACACTCCTCGGTCAGGTGCTCTAAAATCCTGATGCACACTTTGACTCTTGCTTTGCAAACTGGCTGTCACTCTCCTGTGTTCCATGGGATGCTACTCCGAGGCTTTCCCCTGCCTCCCTTGCTTAGGATGCGCTAGCCCATGGTGTCAGTGCACATCCATCGGCCTGGGTACCCCATGCAAGGTCTTAAAAACAGGCATGAAACAGGGAGGAGATGGGTGCAAACTCACAGCCAGAAAGGATTTATTCAAGGGAAATGGTCCCAGAGGTGGCCAGCTGCCAGAGTGCCTAGGAAGCAAGCATGTGGCAGGGAATGGTGTATAGTTGTGAGCCAAGTGGACAGAGGGTAAGGCAGGTGAGGGCCGTGAGCAGGGAGGAGCTGAGCTCACTGTTGATGGGCGTGGACTAGGCAGTTACAAAAGAAAGCCCACCTAGGATAACACAGGATACTCATGCGAAGTGTAGGACTTTTTTCTATTAGAAGATTTATGTTTTTGTATTTGAAAGGCAAGGTGAGGTTGCTGTAGAACTGTCCCGTCTGCTGCCGGACACCTGTCCCTGGTCAGAGGTCCTGTGGCAGAGGCGCACTGAGCCAGCAGGCAGCCAGGGAGAAGGGAGGAAGATGGCCTTGCCTTCCCTGTCTGCTTGTTTGGCGGGTGTTTGGCGTCATGCTGCCACAAGAGGGCAGCACGGTGTAGCGCAAGGTGTCTGGCTGTGCAAGAAGCAAACTGCAATGTTGACAACTTTGCTGTGAGAGACTTTTGGATGCACGGATTGTCCTATCCCTGGGTAAGGCACAGAATGGCAATGATGGAATGTTCTGGAGCGGGATATGTGTGATGATGGTGTCCAGTGTGAGTTACGGTTTTTGCCCTAATGGTGAGTTCTGTGTTTCAATCTGCCTTGAATCAAGTCTTCGCAGAGGTTGTAGCTGCTCAAGCTGTTAGTGAGAGCGATGTCAGGTTGTTGGGATCTCTGCCGTGTGGCAGCTGTGCCGTGGTGTGTGTGTGTGTGCTTTTTTGCTGCTGCTCAGTGCACCGGAAATGTGTCTGAATGCAAGCTTTGTTCAGGTCATACTATTGTGCCTGAAAGCGTTTCCTGCAAGAACAAGTGATCATGTATTCCAAGGCTGTACCGAAAGAGAAGCGATCAGAACAGTGAGAGCTGCCATGTGTCCTAAATTCCCCTGTAACATGCTGCGTCACTCGGGGTGCAGTCCTCTAAGTAGGAAGCTGTGGGGGCACATGAGCAGGGCCCTTGCTGGAGTGTGCTGGACCAGCCGCCTCTCCATTTATACCCCGAGCCGTCTGCAGGTCTCCGCTGGCTGGGCTGCTTTGGCCCTAGTGGCAACCTTTGCTTGTGTGTGGTGTCTGTGTGCTGTCAGGTTGACGCTGGGAGCAAAGAAAACATGGGGGAAATGTGCTGCCTAACGTCCTCTGAGCTGCCTAGTACCCAGGAGTGCTTAGGGATGTCAGTTATTTGGAAACCAGTTTTATTGGAAAGGTGGATGTAACAGAGAGAGCTCTTCCATGCACTGGTTCATGCATGCGCAGGCACAGGAGCTGCCCATCAGCTCACGCGTGCTCAGGGCATCGTCACTGCCCATTAGAACAGCAGATCATGGGCTGTGCTGCACAGACTTCTTCCCACCTGACAGTTTCGAAGCTGCCTCTCTCCCTGCTCTGTGCAGGTTCGTTCCAGTTTCTGATCTTTCTGATCACAGCACTTTGGTCCCAAGTTTATCCTAGGTGGGGATAATCATACAGTATTTACATGAATTCAAGGTTGCAAAGCAGATTTTGAATTTAACTTTTGTGAACTTGGTAAAGCTGAAACTTTTTCAACATTTATGTATTTGTATTGCAGAGTCAGATCAAAAGAGAGGAAGATCTTGCATCTGATGATTCACTCCCCAAGTGATCACAAGGGCCAGAGTTGCTCCAATCTGAAGCCAGGACCCAGGAACTTGCTGCAGATCTCCCACGTGTGTGGAGGTTCCCTCGGCTTTGGGCCATCCTCAACTGCTTTCCCAGGCCACAAGCAGGGAGCTGGATGGGAAGGGACTGCCGGGATTAGAACATGCGCCCAGAAGGGATCCTGGCGTGTTCAAGGAGAGCATTTTAGCCGCTCGGCCACTACTCCGGGCCCACGTTTCAACTTTGGAGAGACAAAAGTGAAGGTGATCAAGGGAGGTGGGGGGAGAAACAGAGGTCCTCTCTGTGGGTCACCGCCCAGATGCCTCTGTGGCCGGGCTGGACCAGGCAGGAATGGGGAGCTGGATTGCTCCAAGTCTCTGCTGCGTGGCAGGGCTGACACTGCCAGCCACTAAGGTGCACCTCACCGGGAAGCTGGACTCAGGGATGACACTCTTGTCATTCAAAATGAATGTGGGTGTCTGACCTGGTGGTTTAACTGCTTGGCCAAATGCCTGACCTCAGAGCAGTTGAGTTTGGATGAGCATGTTGGAGGAAATGTGTTCCAATTGTCTGGCAAGGATTTAACCACATCGACTAGGAGAGGCGTAGGAGTCCGGCTGTGGGACACTCCTCTGTCAAGTGCTCTAAAATCCTGATGCACACTTTGACTCTTGCTTTGCAAACTGGCTGTCACTCTCCTGTGTTCCATGGGATGCTACTCCGAGGCTTTCCCATGCCTCCCTTGCTTAGGCTGCGCTAGCCCATGGTGTCAGTGCACATCCATCGGCCTGGGTACCCCATGCAAGGTCTTAAAAACAGGCATGAAACAGGGAGGAGATGGGTGCAAACTCACAGCCAGAAAGGATTTATTCAAGGGAAATGGTCCCAGAGGTGGCCAGCTGCCAGAGTGCCTAGGAAGCAAGCACGTGGCAGGGAATGGTGTATAGTTGTGAGCCAAGTGGACAGAGGGTAAGGCAGGTGAGGGCCGTGAGCAGGGAGGAGCTGAGCTCACTGTTGATGGGCGTGGACTAGGCAGTTAAAAAAGAAAGCCCACCTAGGATAACACAGGATACTCATGCGAAGTGTAGGACTTTTTTCTATTAGAAGATTTATGTTTTTGTATTTGAAAGGCAAGGTGAGGTTGCTGTAGAACTGTCCCATGTGCTGCCGGACACCTGTCCCTGGTCAGAGGTCCTGTGGCAGAGGCGCACTGAGCCAGCAGGCAGCCAGGGAGAAGGGAGGAAGATGGCCTTGCCTTCCCTGTCTGCTTGTTTGGCGGGTGTTTGGCGTCATGCTGCCACAAGAGGGCAGCACGGTGTAGCGCAAGGTGTCTGGCTGTGCAAGAAGCAAACTGCAATTTTCACAAGTTGACTGTGAGAGACTTTTGGATGCACGGATTGTGCATCCCTGGTAAGACACAATGGCAGCGGTAGAATGTTCTGGAGCGGGATTTGTGTGATGATGGTGTCCAGTGTGAGTTACGGTTTTTGCCTTAATGGTGCGTTCTGTGCGTTCTGTGTTTCAATCTGCCTTGAATCAAGTCTTAGCAGAGGTTGTAGCTGCTCAAGCTGTTAGTGAGAGCGATGTCAGGTTGTTGGGATCTCTGCCGTGTGGCAGCTGTGCCGTGGTGTGTGTGTGTGCTTTTTTGCTGCTGCTCAGTGCACCGGAAATGTGTCTGAATGCAAGCTTTGTTCAGGTCATACTATTGTGCCTGAAAGCGTTTCCTGCAAGAACAAGTGATCATGTATTCAAAGGCTGTACCGAAAGAGAAGCGATCAGAACAGTGAGAGCTGCCATGTGTCCTAAATTCCCCTGTAACATGCTGCGTCACTCGGGGTGCAGTCCTCTAAGTAGGAAGCTGTGGGGGCACATGAGCAGGGCCCTTGCTGGAGTGTGCTGGACCAGCCGCCTCTCCATTTATACCCCGAGCCGTCTACAGGTCTCCGCTGGCTGGGCTGCTTTGGCCCTAGTGGCAACCTTTGCTTGTGTGTGGTGTCTGTGTGCTGTCAGGTTGACGCTGGGAGCAAAGAAAACATGGGGGAAATGTGCTGCCTAACGTCCTCTGAGCTGCCTAGTGCCCAGGAGTGCTTAGGGATGTCAGTTTTTGGAAACCAGTTTTATTGGAAAGGTGGATGTAACAGAGAGAGTTCTTCCATGCACTGGTTCACGCATGCGCAGGCACAGGAGCTGCCCATCAGCTCACACGTGCTCAGGGCATTGGCGCTGCCCATTAGAACAGCAGATCATGGGCTGTGCTGCAGGGACTTCTTCCCACCTGACAGTTTCGAAGCTGCCTCTCTCCCTGCTCTGTGCAGGTTCGTTCCAGTTTCTGATCTTTCTGATCACAGCACTTTGGTCCCAAGTTTATCCTAGGTGGGGATAATCATACAGTATTTACATGAATTCAAGGTTGCAAAGCAGATTTTGAATTTAACTTTTGTGAACTTGGTAAAGCTGAAACTTTTTCAACATTTATGTATTTGTATTGCAGAGTCAGATCAAAAGAGAGGAAGATCTTGCATCTGATGATTCACTCCCCAAGTGATCACAAGGGCCAGAGTTGCTCCAATCTGAAGCCAGGACCCAGGAACTTGCTGCAGATCTCCCACGTGGGTGCAGGTTCCCTAGGCTTTGGGCCATCCTCAACTGCTTTCCCAGGCCACAAGCAGGGAGCTGGATGGGAAGGGACTGCCGGGATTAGAACATGCGCCCAGAAGGGATCCTGGCGTGTTCAAGGAGAGCACTTTAGCCGCTCGGCCACTACTCCAGGCCCACGTTTCAACTTTGGAGAGACAAAAGTGAAGGTGATCAAGGGAGGTGGGTGGGGGAGAAACAGAGGTCCTCTCTGTGGGTCACCACCCAGTTGCCTCTGTGGCCGGGCTGGACCAGGCAGGAATGGGGAGCTGGATTGCTCCAAGTCTCTGCTGCGTGGCAGGGCTGACACTGCCAGCCACTAAGGTGCACCTCACCGGGAAGCTGGACTCAGGGATGACACTCTTGTCATTCAAAATGAATGTGGGTGTCTGACCTGGTAGTTTAACTGCTTGGCCAAATGCCTGACCTCAGAGCAGTCGAGTTTGGATGAGCATGTTGGAGGAAATGTGTTCCAATTGTCTGGCAAGGATTTAACCACACCGACTAGGAGAGGCGTAGGAGTCCGGCTGTGGGACACTCCTCGGTCAGGTGCTCTAAAATCCTGATGCACACTTTGACTCTTGCTTTGCAAACTGGCTGTCACTCTCCTGTGTTCCATGGGATGCTACTCCGAGGCTTTCCCCTGCCTCCCTTGCTTAGGATGCGCTAGCCCATGGTGTCAGTGCACATCCATCGGCCTGGGTACCCCATGCAAGGTCTTAAAAACAGGCATGAAACAGGGAGGAGATGGGTGCAAACTCACAGCCAGAAAGGATTTATTCAAGGGAAATGGTCCCAGAGGTGGCCAGCTGCCAGCGTGCCTAGGAAGCAAGCATGTGGCAGGGAATGGTGTATAGTTGTGAGCCAAGTGGACAGAGGGTAAGGCAGGTGAGGGCCGTGAGCAGGGAGGAGCTGAGCTCACTGTTGATGGGCGTGGACTAGGCAGTTACAAAAGAAAGCCCACCTAGGATAACACAGGATACTCATGCGAAGTGTAGGACTTTTTTCTATTAGAAGATTTATGTTTTTGTATTTGAAAGGCAAGGTGAGGTTGCTGTAGAACTGTCCCGTCTGCTGCCGGACACCTGTCCCTGGTCAGAGGTCCTGTGGCAGAGGCGCACTGAGCCAGCAGGCAGCCAGGGAGAAGGGAGGAAGATGGCCTTGCCTTCCCTGTCTGCTTGTTTGGCGGGTGTTTGGCGTCATGCTGCCACAAGAGGGCAGCACGGTGTAGCGCAAGGTGTCTGGCTGTGCAAGAAGCAAACTGCAATGTTGACAACTTTGCTGTGAGAGACTTTTGGATGCACGGATTGTGCATCCCTGGTAAGACACAATGGCAGTGGTAGAATGTTCTGGAGCGGGATATGTGTGATGATGGTGTCCAGTGTGAGTTACGGTTTTTGCCTTAATGGTGCGTTCTGTGTTTCAATCTGCCTTGAATCAAGTCTTCGCAGAGGTTGTAGCTGCTCAAGCTGTTAGTGAGAGCGATGTCAGGTTGTTGGGATCTCTGCCGTGTGGCAGCTGTGCCGTGGTGTGTGTGTGTGCTTTTTTGCTGCTGCTCAGTGCACCGGAAATGTGTCTGAATGCAAGCTTTGTTCAGGTCATACTATTGTGCCTGAAAGCGTTTCCTGCAAGAACAAGTGATCATGTATTCAAAGGCTGTACCGAAAGAGAAGCGATCAGAACAGTGAGAGCTGCCATGTGTCCTAAATTCCCCTGTAACATGCTGCGTCACTCGGGGTGCAGTCCTCTAAGTAGGAAGCTGTGGGGGCACATGAGCAGGGCCCTTGCTGGAGTGTGCTGGACCAGCCGCCTCTCCATTTATACCCCGAGCCGTCTACAGGTCTCCGCTGGCTGGGCTGCTTTGGCCCTAGTGGCAACCTTTGCTTGTGTGTGGTGTCTGTGTGCTGTCAGGTTGACGCTGGGAGCAAAGAAAACATGGGGGAAATGTGCTGCCTAACGTCCTCTGAGCTGCCTAGTGCCCAGGAGTGCTTAGGGATGTCAGTTTTTGGAAACCAGTTTTATTGGAAAGGTGGATGTAACAGAGAGAGTTCTTCCATGCACTGGTTCACGCATGCGCAGGCACAGGAGCTGCCCATCAGCTCACACGTGCTCAGGGCATCGGTGGTGCCCATTAGAACAGCAGATCATGGGCTGTGCTGCAGGGACTTCTTCCCACCTGACAGTTTCGAAGCTGCCTCTCTCCCTGCTCTGTGCAGGTTCGTTCCAGTTTCTGATCTTTCTGATCACAGCACTTTGGTCCCAAGTTTATCCTAGGTGGGGATAATCATACAGTATTTACATGAATTCAAGGTTGCAAAGCAGATTTTGAATTTAACTTTTGTGAACTTGGTAAAGCTGAAACTTTTTCAACATTTATGTATTTGTATTGCAGAGTCAGATCAAAAGAGAGGAAGATCTTGCATCTGATGATTCACTCCCCAAGTGATCACAAGGGCCAGAGTTGCTCCAATCTGAAGCCAGGACCCAGGAACTTGCTGCAGATCTCCCACGTGGGTGCAGGTTCCCTAGGCTTTGGGCCATCCTCAACTGCTTTCCCAGGCCACAAGCAGGGAGCTGGATGGGAAGGGACTGCCGGGATTAGAACATGCGCCCAGAAGGGATCCTGGCGTGTTCAAGGAGAGCACTTTAGCCGCTCGGCCACTACTCCAGGCCCACGTTTCAACTTTGGAGAGACAAAAGTGAAGGTGATCAAGGGAGGTGGGTGGGGGAGAAACAGAGGTCCTCTCTGTGGGTCACCACCCAGTTGCCTCTGTGGCCGGGCTGGACCAGGCAGGAATGGGGAGCTGGATTGCTCCAAGTCTCTGCTGCGTGGCAGGGCTGACACTGCCAGCCACTAAGGTGCACCTCACCGGGAAGCTGGACTCAGGGATGACACTCTTGTCATTCAAAATGAATGTGGGTGTCTGACCTGGTAGTTTAACTGCTTGGCCAAATGCCTGACCTCAGAGCAGTTGAGTTTGGATGAGCATGTTGGAGGAAATGTGTTCCAATTGTCTGGCAAGGATTTAACCACATCGACTAGGAGAGGTGTAGGAGTCCGGCTGTGGGACACTCCTCGGTCAGGTGCTCTAAAATCCTGATGCACACTTTGACTCTTGCTTTGCAAACTGGCTGTCACTCTCCTGTGTTCCATGGGATGCTACTCCGAGGCTTTCCCCTGCCTCCCTTGCTTAGGATGCGCTAGCCCATGGTGTCAGTGCACATCCATCGGCCTGGGTACCCCATGCAAGGTCTTAAAAACAGGCATGAAACAGGGAGGAGATGGGTGCAAACTCACAGCCAGAAAGGATTTATTCAAGGGAAATGGTCCCAGAGGTGGCCAGCTGCCAGCGTGCCTAGGAAGCAAGCATGTGGCAGGGAATGGTGTGTAGTTGTGAGCCAAGTGGACAGAGGGTAAGGCAGGTGAGGGCCGTGAGCAGGGAGGAGCTGAGCTCACTGTTGATGGGCGTGGACTAGGCAGTTACAAAAGAAAGCCCACCTAGGATAACACAGGATACTCATGCGAAGTGTAGGACTTTTTTCTATTAGAAGATTTATGTTTTTGTATTTGAAAGGCAAGGTGAGGTTGCTGTAGAACTGTCCCGTCTGCTGCCGGACACCTGTCCCTGGTCAGAGGTCCTGTGGCAGAGGCGCACTGAGCCAGCAGGCAGCCAGGGAGAAGGGAGGAAGATGGCCTTGCCTTCCCTGTCTGCTTGTTTGGCGGGTGTTTGGCGTCATGCTGCCACAAGAGGGCAGCACGGTGTAGCGCAAGGTGTCTGGCTGTGCAAGAAGCAAACTGCAATGTTGACAACTTTGCTGTGAGAGACTTTTGGATGCACGGATTGTGCATCCCTGGTAAGACACAATGGCAGTGGTAGAATGTTCTGGAGCGGGATATGTGTGATGATGGTGTCCAGTGTGAGTTACGGTTTTTGCCTTAATGGTGCGTTCTGTGTTTCAATCTGCCTTGAATCAAGTCTTAGCAGAGGTTGTAGCTGCTCAAGCTGTTAGTGAGAGCGATGTCAGGTTGTTGGGATCTCTGCCGTGTGGCAGCTGTGCCGTGGTGTGTGTGTGTGTGCTTTTTTGCTGCTGCTCAGTGCACCGGAAATGTGTCTGAATGCAAGCTTTGTTCAGGTCATACTATTGTGCCTGAAAGCGTTTCCTGCAAGAACAAGTGATCATGTATTCCAAGGCTGTACCGAAAGAGAAGCGATCAGAACAGTGAGAGCTGCCATGTGTCCTAAATTCCCCTGTAACTTGCTGTGTCACTCGGGGTGCAGTCCTCTAAGTAGGAAGTTGTGGGGGCACATGAGCAGGGCCCTTGCTGGAGTGTGCTGGACCAGCCGCCTCTCCATTTATACCCCGAGCCGTCTACAGGTCTCCGCTGGCTGGGCTGCTTTGGCCCTAGTGGCAACCTTTGCTTGTGTGTGGTGTCTGTGTGCTGTCAGGTTGATGCTGGGAGCAAAGAAAACATGGGGGAAATGTGCTGCCTAACGTCCTCTGAGCTGCCTAGTGCCCAGGAGTGCTTAGGGATGTCAGTTATTTGGAAACCAGTTTTATTGGAAAGGTGGATGTAACAGAGAGAGCTCTTCCATGCACTGGTTCACGCATGCGCAGGCACAGGAGCTGCCCATCAGCTGACGCGTGCTCAGGGCATCGGTGGTGCCCATTAGAACAGCAGATCATGGGCTGTGCTGCAGGGACTTCTTCCCACCTGACAGTTTCGAAGCTGCCTCTCTCCCTGCTCTGTGCAGGTTCGTTCCAGTTTCTGATCTTTCTGATCACAGCACTTTGGTCCCAAGTTTATCCTAGGTGGGGATAATCATACAGTATTTACATGAATTCAAGGTTGCAAAGCAGATTTTGAATTTAACTTTTGTGAACTTGGTAAAGCTGAAACTTTTTCAACATTTATGTATTTGTATTGCAGAGTCAGATCAAAAGAGAGGAAGATCTTGCATCTGATGATTCACTCCCCAAGTGATCACAAGGGCCAGAGTTGCTCCAATCTGAAGCCAGGACCCAGGAACTTGCTGCAGATCTCCCACGTGGGTGCAGGTTCCCTAGGCTTTGGGCCATCCTCAACTGCTTTCCCAGGCCACAAGCAGGGAGCTGGATGGGAAGGGACTGCCGGGATTAGAACATGCGCCCAGATGGGATCCTGGCGTGTTCAAGGAGAGCACTTTAGCCGCTCGGCCACTACTCCAGGCCCACGTTTCAACTTTGGAGAGACAAAAGTGAAGGTGATCAAGGGAGGTGGGTGGGGGAGAAACAGAGGTCCTCTCTGTGGGTCACCACCCAGTTGCCTCTGTGGCCGGGCTGGACCAGGCAGGAATGGGGAGCTGGATTGCTCCAAGTCTCTGCTGCGTGGCAGGGCTGACACTGCCAGCCACTAAGGTGCACCTCACCGGGAAGCTGGACTCAGGGATGACACTCTTGTCATTCAAAATGAATGTGGGTGTCTGACCTGGTAGTTTAACTGCTTGGCCAAATGCCTGACCTCAGAGCAGTCGAGTTTGGATGAGCATGTTGGAGGAAATGTGTTCCAATTGTCTGGCAAGGATTTAACCACACCGACTAGGAGAGGCGTAGGAGTCCGGCTGTGGGACACTCCTCGGTCAGGGGCTCTAAAATCCTGATGCACACTTTGACTCTTGCTTTGCAAACTGGCTGTCACTCTCCTGTGTTCCATGGGATGCTACTCCGAGGCTTTCCCCTGCCTCCCTTGCTTAGGATGCGCTAGCCCATGGTGTCAGTGCACATCCATCGGCCTGGGTACCCCATGCAAGGTCTTAAAAACAGGCATGAAACAGGGAGGAGATGGGTGCAAACTCACAGCCAGAAAGGATTTATTCAAGGGAAATGGTCCCAGAGGTGGCCAGCTGCCAGAGTGCCTAGGAAGCAAGCATGTGGCAGGGAATGGTGTGTAGTTGTGAGCCAAGTGGACAGAGGGTAAGGCAGGTGAGGGCCGTGAGCAGGGAGGAGCTGAGCTCACTGTTGATGGGCGTGGACTAGGCAGTTACAAAAGAAAGCCCACCTAGGATAACACAGGATACTCATGCGAAGTGTAGGACTTTTTTCTATTAGAAGATTTATGTTTTTGTATTTGAAAGGCAAGGTGAGGTTGCTGTAGAACTGTCCCGTCTGCTGCCGGACACCTGTCCCTGGTCAGAGGTCCTGTGGCAGAGGCGCACTGAGCCAGCAGGCAGCCAGGGAGAAGGGAGGAAGATGGCCTTGCCTTCCCTGTCTGCTTGTTTGGCGGGTGTTTGGCGTCATGCTGCCACAAGAGGGCAGCACGGTGTAGCGCAAGGTGTCTGGCTGTGCAAGAAGCAAACTGCAATGTTGACAACTTTGCTGTGAGAGACTTTTGGATGCACGGATTGTCCTATCCCTGGGTAAGGCACAGAATGGCAATGGTGGAATGTTCTGGAGCGGGATATGTGTGATGATGGTGTCCAGTGTGAGTTACGGTTTTTGCCTTAATGGTGCGTTCTGTGTTTCAATCTGCCTTGAATCAAGTCTTCGCAGAGGTTGTAGCTGCTCAAGCTGTTAGTGAGAGCGATGTCAGGTTGTTGGGATCTCTGCCGTGTGGCAGCTGTGCCGTGGTGTGTGTGTGTGTGCTTTTTTGCTGCTGCTCAGTGCACCGGAAATGTGTCTGAATGCAAGCTTTGTTCAGGTCATACTATTGTGCCTGAAAGCGTTTCCTGCAAGAACAAGTGATCATGTATTCCAAGGCTGTACCGAAAGAGAAGCGATCAGAACAGTGAGAGCTGCCATGTGTCCTAAATTCCCCTGTAACATGCTGCGTCACTCGGGGTGCAGTCCTCTAAGTAGGAAGCTGTGGGGGCACATGAGCAGGGCCCTTGCTGGAGTGTGCTGGACCAGCCGCCTCTCCATTTATACCCCGAGCCGTCTGCAGGTCTCCGCTGGCTGGGCTGCTTTGGCCCTAGTGGCAACCTTTGCTTGTGTGTGGTGTCTGTGTGCTGTCAGGTTGACGCTGGGAGCAAAGAAAACATGGGGGAAATGTGCTGCCTAACGTCCTCTGAGCTGCCTAGTGCCCAGGAGTGCTTTGGGATGTCAGTTATTTGGAAACCAGTTTTATTGGAAAGGTGGATGTAACAGAGAGAGCTCTTCCATGCACTGGTTCATGCATGCGCAGGCACAGGAGCTGCCCATCAGCTGACGCGTGCTCAGGGCATTGGCGCTGCCCATTAGAACAGCAGATCATGGGCTGTGCTGCAGGGACTTCTTCCCACCTGACAGTTTCGAAGCTGCCTCTCTCCCTGCTCTGTGCAGGTTCGTTCCAGTTTCTGATCTTTCTGATCACAGCACCTTGGTCCCAAGTTTATCCTAGGTGGGGATAATCATACAGTATTTACATGAATTCAAGGTTGCAAAGCAGATTTTGAATTTAACTTTTGTGAACTTGGTAAAGCTGAAACTTTTTCAACATTTATGTATTTGTATTGCAGAGTCAGATCAAAAGAGAGGAAGATCTTGCATCTGATGATTCACTCCCCAAGTGATCACAAGGGCCAGAGTTGCTCCAATCTGAAGCCAGGACCCAGGAACTTGCTGCAGATCTCCCACGTGGGTGCAGGTTCCCTAGGCTTTGGGCCATCCTCAACTGCTTTCCCAGGCCACAAGCAGGGAGCTGGATGGGAAGGGACTGCCGGGATTAGAACATGCGCCCAGAAGGGATCCTGGCGTGTTCAAGGAGAGCACTTTAGCCGCTCGGCCACTACTCCAGGCCCACGTTTCAACTTTGGAGAGACAAAAGTGAAGGTGATCAAGGGAGGTGGGTGGGGGAGAAACAGAGGTCCTCTCTGTGGGTCACCACCCAGTTGCCTCTGTGGCCGGGCTGGACCAGGCAGGAATGGGGAGCTGGATTGCTCCAAGTCTCTGCTGCGTGGCAGGGCTGACACTGCCAGCCACTAAGGTGCACCTCACCGGGAAGCTGGACTCAGGGATGACACTCTTGTCATTCAAAATGAATGTGGGTGTCTGACCTGGTAGTTTAACTGCTTGGCCAAATGCCTGACCTCAGAGCAGTTGAGTTTGGATGAGCATGTTGGAGGAAATGTGTTCCAATTGTCTGGCAAGGATTTAACCACATCGACTAGGAGAGGTGTAGGAGTCCGGCTGTGGGACACTCCTCGGTCAGGTGCTCTAAAATCCTGATGCACACTTTGACTCTTGCTTTGCAAACTGGCTGTCACTCTCCTGTGTTCCATGGGATGCTACTCCGAGGCTTTCCCCTGCCTCCCTTGCTTAGGATGCGCTAGCCCATGGTGTCAGTGCACATCCATCGGCCTGGGTACCCCATGCAAGGTCTTAAAAACAGGCATGAAACAGGGAGGAGATGGGTGCAAACTCACAGCCAGAAAGGATTTATTCAAGGGAAATGGTCCCAGAGGTGGCCAGCTGCCAGCGTGCCTAGGAAGCAAGCATGTGGCAGGGAATGGTGTGTAGTTGTGAGCCAAGTGGACAGAGGGTAAGGCAGGTGAGGGCCGTGAGCAGGGAGGAGCTGAGCTCACTGTTGATGGGCGTGGACTAGGCAGTTACAAAAGAAAGCCCACCTAGGATAACACAGGATACTCATGCGAAGTGTAGGACTTTTTTCTATTAGAAGATTTATGTTTTTGTATTTGAAAGGCAAGGTGAGGTTGCTGTAGAACTGTCCCGTCTGCTGCCGGACACCTGTCCCTGGTCAGAGGTCCTGTGGCAGAGGCGCACTGAGCCAGCAGGCAGCCAGGGAGAAGGGAGGAAGATGGCCTTGCCTTCCCTGTCTGCTTGTTTGGCGGGTGTTTGGCGTCATGCTGCCACAAGAGGGCAGCACGGTGTAGCGCAAGGTGTCTGGCTGTGCAAGAAGCAAACTGCAATGTTGACAACTTTGCTGTGAGAGACTTTTGGATGCACGGATTGTGCATCCCTGGTAAGACACAATGGCAGTGGTAGAATGTTCTGGAGCGGGATATGTGTGATGATGGTGTCCAGTGTGAGTTACGGTTTTTGCCTTAATGGTGCGTTCTGTGTTTCAATCTGCCTTGAATCAAGTCTTCGCAGAGGTTGTAGCTGCTCAAGCTGTTAGTGAGAGCGATGTCAGGTTGTTGGGATCTCTGCCGTGTGGCAGCTGTGCCGTGGTGTGTGTGTGTGTGCTTTTTTGCTGCTGCTCAGTGCACCGGAAATGTGTCTGAATGCAAGCTTTGTTCAGGTCATACTATTGTGCCTGAAAGCGTTTCCTGCAAGAACAAGTGATCATGTATTCCAAGGCTGTACCGAAAGAGAAGCGATCAGAACAGTGAGAGCTGCCATGTGTCCTAAATTCCCCTGTAACTTGCTGTGTCACTCGGGGTGCAGTCCTCTAAGTAGGAAGTTGTGGGGGCACATGAGCAGGGCCCTTGCTGGAGTGTGCTGGACCAGCCGCCTCTCCATTTATACCCCGAGCCGTCTACAGGTCTCCGCTGGCTGGGCTGCTTTGGCCCTAGTGGCAACCTTTGCTTGTGTGTGGTGTCTGTGTGCTGTCAGGTTGATGCTGGGAGCAAAGAAAACATGGGGGAAATGTGCTGCCTAACGTCCTCTGAGCTGCCTAGTGCCCAGGAGTGCTTAGGGATGTCAGTTATTTGGAAACCAGTTTTATTGGAAAGGTGGATGTAACAGAGAGAGCTCTTCCATGCACTGGTTCACGCATGCGCAGGCACAGGAGCTGCCCATCAGCTGACGCGTGCTCAGGGCATCGGTGGTGCCCATTAGAACAGCAGATCATGGGCTGTGCTGCAGGGACTTCTTCCCACCTGACAGTTTCGAAGCTGCCTCTCTCCCTGCTCTGTGCAGGTTCGTTCCAGTTTCTGATCTTTCTGATCACAGCACTTTGGTCCCAAGTTTATCCTAGGTGGGGATAATCATACAGTATTTACATGAATTCAAGGTTGCAAAGCAGATTTTGAATTTAACTTTTGTGAACTTGGTAAAGCTGAAACTTTTTCAACATTTATGTATTTGTATTGCAGAGTCAGATCAAAAGAGAGGAAGATCTTGCATCTGATGATTCACTCCCCAAGTGATCACAAGGGCCAGAGTTGCTCCAATCTGAAGCCAGGACCCAGGAACTTGCTGCAGATCTCCCACGTGGGTGCAGGTTCCCTAGGCTTTGGGCCATCCTCAACTGCTTTCCCAGGCCACAAGCAGGGAGCTGGATGGGAAGGGACTGCCGGGATTAGAACATGCGCCCAGAAGGGATCCTGGCGTGTTCAAGGAGAGCACTTTAGCCGCTCGGCCACTACTCCAGGCCCACGTTTCAACTTTGGAGAGACAAAAGTGAAGGTGATCAAGGGAGGTGGGTGGGGGAGAAACAGAGGTCCTCTCTGTGGGTCACCACCCAGTTGCCTCTGTGGCCGGGCTGGACCAGGCAGGAATGGGGAGCTGGATTGCTCCAAGTCTCTGCTGCGTGGCAGGGCTGACACTGCCAGCCACTAAGGTGCACCTCACCGGGAAGCTGGACTCAGGGATGACACTCTTGTCATTCAAAATGAATGTGGGTGTCTGACCTGGTAGTTTAACTGCTTGGCCAAATGCCTGACCTCAGAGCAGTCGAGTTTGGATGAGCATGTTGGAGGAAATGTGTTCCAATTGTCTGGCAAGGATTTAACCACACCGACTAGGAGAGGCGTAGGAGTCCGGCTGTGGGACACTCCTCGGTCAGGTGCTCTAAAATCCTGATGCACACTTTGACTCTTGCTTTGCAAACTGGCTGTCACTCTCCTGTGTTCCATGGGATGCTACTCCGAGGCTTTCCCCTGCCTCCCTTGCTTAGGATGCGCTAGCCCATGGTGTCAGTGCACATCCATCGGCCTGGGTACCCCATGCAAGGTCTTAAAAACAGGCATGAAACAGGGAGGAGATGGGTGCAAACTCACAGCCAGAAAGGATTTATTCAAGGGAAATGGTCCCAGAGGTGGCCAGCTGCCAGCGTGCCTAGGAAGCAAGCATGTGGCAGGGAATGGTGTATAGTTGTGAGCCAAGTGGACAGAGGGTAAGGCAGGTGAGGGCCGTGAGCAGGGAGGAGCTGAGCTCACTGTTGATGGGCGTGGACTAGGCAGTTACAAAAGAAAGCCCACCTAGGATAACACAGGATACTCATGCGAAGTGTAGGACTTTTTTCTATTAGAAGATTTATGTTTTTGTATTTGAAAGGCAAGGTGAGGTTGCTGTAGAACTGTCCCGTCTGCTGCCGGACACCTGTCCCTGGTCAGAGGTCCTGTGGCAGAGGCGCACTGAGCCAGCAGGCAGCCAGGGAGAAGGGAGGAAGATGGCCTTGCCTTCCCTGTCTGCTTGTTTGGCGGGTGTTTGGCGTCATGCTGCCACAAGAGGGCAGCACGGTGTAGCGCAAGGTGTCTGGCTGTGCAAGAAGCAAACTGCAATGTTGACAACTTTGCTGTGAGAGACTTTTGGATGCACGGATTGTCCTATCCCTGGGTAAGGCACAGAATGGCAATGGTGGAATGTTCTGGAGCGGGATATGTGTGATGATGGTGTCCAGTGTGAGTTACGGTTTTTGCCCTAATGGTGAGTTCTGTGTTTCAATCTGCCTTGAATCAAGTCTTCGCAGAGGTTGTAGCTGCTCAAGCTGTTAGTGAGAGCGATGTCAGGTTGTTGGGATCTCTGCCGTGTGGCAGCTGTGCCGTGGTGTGTGTGTGTGTGCTTTTTTGCTGCTGCTCAGTGCACCGGAAATGTGTCTGAATGCAAGCTTTGTTCAGGTCATACTATTGTGCCTGAAAGCGTTTCCTGCAAGAACAAGTGATCATGTATTCCAAGGCTGTACCGAAAGAGAAGCGATCAGAACAGTGAGAGCTGCCATGTGTCCTAAATTCCCCTGTAACTTGCTGTGTCACTCGGGGTGCAGTCCTCTAAGTAGGAAGTTGTGGGGGCACATGAGCAGGGCCCTTGCTGGAGTGTGCTGGACCAGCCGCCTCTCCATTTATACCCCGAGCCGTCTACAGGTCTCCGCTGGCTGGGCTGCTTTGGCCCTAGTGGCAACCTTTGCTTGTGTGTGGTGTCTGTGTGCTGTCAGGTTGATGCTGGGAGCAAAGAAAACATGGGGGAAATGTGCTGCCTAACGTCCTCTGAGCTGCCTAGTGCCCAGGAGTGCTTAGGGATGTCAGTTATTTGGAAACCAGTTTTATTGGAAAGGTGGATGTAACAGAGAGAGCTCTTCCATGCACTGGTTCACGCATGCGCAGGCACAGGAGCTGCCCATCAGCTGACGCGTGCTCAGGGCATCGGTGGTGCCCATTAGAACAGCAGATCATGGGCTGTGCTGCAGGGACTTCTTCCCACCTGACAGTTTCGAAGCTGCCTCTCTCCCTGCTCTGTGCAGGTTCGTTCCAGTTTCTGATCTTTCTGATCACAGCACTTTGGTCCCAAGTTTATCCTAGGTGGGGATAATCATACAGTATTTACATGAATTCAAGGTTGCAAAGCAGATTTTGAATTTAACTTTTGTGAACTTGGTAAAGCTGAAACTTTTTCAACATTTATGTATTTGTATTGCAGAGTCAGATCAAAAGAGAGGAAGATCTTGCATCTGATGATTCACTCCCCAAGTGATCACAAGGGCCAGAGTTGCTCCAATCTGAAGCCAGGACCCAGGAACTTGCTGCAGATCTCCCACGTGGGTGCAGGTTCCCTAGGCTTTGGGCCATCCTCAACTGCTTTCCCAGGCCACAAGCAGGGAGCTGGATGGGAAGGGACTGCCGGGATTAGAACATGCGCCCAGATGGGATCCTGGCGTGTTCAAGGAGAGCACTTTAGCCGCTCGGCCACTACTCCAGGCCCACGTTTCAACTTTGGAGAGACAAAAGTGAAGGTGATCAAGGGAGGTGGGTGGGGGAGAAACAGAGGTCCTCTCTGTGGGTCACCACCCAGTTGCCTCTGTGGCCGGGCTGGACCAGGCAGGAATGGGGAGCTGGATTGCTCCAAGTCTCTGCTGCGTGGCAGGGCTGACACTGCCAGCCACTAAGGTGCACCTCACCGGGAAGCTGGACTCAGGGATGACACTCTTGTCATTCAAAATGAATGTGGGTGTCTGACCTGGTAGTTTAACTGCTTGGCCAAATGCCTGACCTCAGAGCAGTCGAGTTTGGATGAGCATGTTGGAGGAAATGTGTTCCAATTGTCTGGCAAGGATTTAACCACACCGACTAGGAGAGGCGTAGGAGTCCGGCTGTGGGACACTCCTCGGTCAGGTGCTCTAAAATCCTGATGCACACTTTGACTCTTGCTTTGCAAACTGGCTGTCACTCTCCTGTGTTCCATGGGATGCTACTCCGAGGCTTTCCCCTGCCTCCCTTGCTTAGGATGCGCTAGCCCATGGTGTCAGTGCACATCCATCGGCCTGGGTACCCCATGCAAGGTCTTAAAAACAGGCATGAAACAGGGAGGAGATGGGTGCAAACTCACAGCCAGAAAGGATTTATTCAAGGGAAATGGTCCCAGAGGTGGCCAGCTGCCAGCGTGCCTAGGAAGCAAGCACGTGGCAGGGAATGGTGTATAGTTGTGAGCCAAGTGGACAGAGGGTAAGGCAGGTGAGGGCCGTGAGCAGGGAGGAGCTGAGCTCACTGTTGATGGGCGTGGACTAGGCAGTTAAAAAAGAAAGCCCACCTAGGATAACACAGGATACTCATGCGAAGTGTAGGACTTTTTTCTATTAGAAGATTTATGTTTTTGTATTTGAAAGGCAAGGTGAGGTTGCTGTAGAACTGTCCCGTCTGCTGCCGGACACCTGTCCCTGGTCAGAGGTCCTGTGGCAGAGGCGCACTGAGCCAGCAGGCAGCCAGGGAGAAGGGAGGAAGATGGCCTTGCCTTCCCTGTCTGCTGGTTTGGCGGGTGTTTGGCGTCATGCTGCCACAAGAGGGCAGCACGGTGTAGCGCAAGGTGTCTGGCTGTGCAAGAAGCAAACTGCAATGTTGACAACTTTGCTGTGAGAGACTTTTGGATGCACGGATTGTGCATCCCTGGTAAGACACAATGGCAGTGGTAGAATGTTCTGGAGCGGGATATGTGTGATGATGGTGTCCAGTGTGAGTTACGGTTTTTGCCTTAATGGTGCGTTCTGTGTTTCAATCTGCCTTGAATCAAGTCTTCGCAGAGGTTGTAGCTGCTCAAGCTGTTAGTGAGAGCGATGTCAGGTTGTTGGGATCTCTGCCGTGTGGCAGCTGTGCCGTGGTGTGTGTGTGTGTGCTTTTTTGCTGCTGCTCAGTGCACCGGAAATGTGTCTGAATGCAAGCTTTGTTCAGGTCATACTATTGTGCCTGAAAGCGTTTCCTGCAAGAACAAGTGATCATGTATTCCAAGGCTGTACCGAAAGAGAAGCGATCAGAACAGTGAGAGCTGCCATGTGTCCTAAATTCCCCTGTAACATGCTGCGTCACTCGGGGTGCAGTCCTCTAAGTAGGAAGCTGTGGGGGCACATGAGCAGGGCCCTTGCTGGAGTGTGCTGGACCAGCCGCCTCTCCATTTATACCCCGAGCCGTCTGCAGGTCTCCGCTGGCTGGGCTGCTTTGGCCCTAGTGGCAACCTTTGCTTGTGTGTGGTGTCTGTGTGCTGTCAGGTTGACGCTGGGAGCAAAGAAAACATGGGGGAAATGTGCTGCCTAACGTCCTCTGAGCTGCCTAGTGCCCAGGAGTGCTTTGGGATGTCAGTTATTTGGAAACCAGTTTTATTGGAAAGGTGGATGTAACAGAGAGAGCTCTTCCATGCACTGGTTCATGCATGCGCAGGCACAGGAGCTGCCCATCAGCTCACACGTGCTCAGGGCATTGGCGCTGCCCATTAGAACAGCAGATCATGGGCTGTGCTGCAGGGACTTCTTCCCACCTGACAGTTTCGAAGCTGCCTCTCTCCCTGCTCTGTGCAGGTTCGTTCCAGTTTCTGATCTTTCTGATCACAGCACCTTGGTCCCAAGTTTATCCTAGGTGGGGATAATCATACAGTATTTACATGAATTCAAGGTTGCAAAGCAGATTTTGAATTTAACTTTTGTGAACTTGGTAAAGCTGAAACTTTTTCAACATTTATGTATTTGTATTGCAGAGTCAGATCAAAAGAGAGGAAGATCTTGCATCTGATGATTCACTCCCCAAGTGATCACAAGGGCCAGAGTTGCTCCAATCTGAAGCCAGGACCCAGGAACTTGCTGCAGATCTCCCACGTGGGTGCAGGTTCCCTAGGCTTTGGGCCATCCTCAACTGCTTTCCCAGGCCACAAGCAGGGAGCTGGATGGGAAGGGACTGCCGGGATTAGAACATGCGCCCAGAAGGGATCCTGGCATGTTCAAAGAGAGCATTTTAGCAGCTAGGCCACTACTCCGGGCCCACGTTTCAACTTTGGAGAGACAAAAGTGAAGGTGATCAAGGGAGGTGGGGGGAGAAACAGAGGTCCTCTCTGTGGGTCACCGCCCAGATACCTCTGTGGCCGGGCTGGACCAGGCAGGAATGGGGAGCTGGATTGCTCCAGGTCTCTGCTGCGTGGCAGGGCTGACACTGCCAGCCACTAAGGTGCACCTCACCGGGAAGCTGGACTCAGGGATGACACTCTTGTCATTCAAAATGAATGTGGGTGTCTGACCTGGTGGTTTAACTGCTTGGCCAAATGCCTGACCTCAGAGCAGTCGAGTTTGGATGAGCATGTTGGAGGAAATGTGTTCCAATTGTCTGGCAAGGATTTAACCACACCGACTAGGAGAGGTGTAGGAGTCCGGCTGTGGGACACTCCTCGGTCAAGTGCTCTAAAATCCTGATGCACACTTTGACTCTTGCTTTGCAAACTGGCTGTCACTCTCCTGTGTTCCATGGGATGCTACTCCGAGGCTTTCCCCTGCCTCCCTTGCTTAGGATGCGCTAGCCCATGGTGTCAGTGCACATCCAAGAGCCTGGGTACCCCATGCAAGGTCTTAAAAACAGGCATGAAACAGGGAGGAGATGGGTGCAAACTCACAGCCAGAAAGGATTTATTCAAGGGAAATGGTCCCAGAGGTGGCCAGCTGCCAGCGTGCCTAGGAAGCAAGCACGTGGCAGGGAATGGTGTATAGTTGTGAGCCAAGTGGACAGAGGGTAAGGCAGGTGAGGGCCGTGAGCAGGGAGGAGCTGAGCTCACTGTTGATGGGCGTGGACTAGGCAGTTACAAAAGAAAGCCCACCTGGGATAACACAGGATACTCATGCGAAGTGTAGGACTTTTTTCTATTAGAAGATTTATGTTTTTGTATTTGAAAGGCAAGGTGAGGTTGCTGTAGAACTGTCCCGTCTGCTGCCGGACACCTGTCCCTAGTCAGAGGTCCTGTGGCAGAGGCGCACTGAGCCAGCAGGCAGCCAGGGAGAAGGGAGGAAGATGGCCTTGCCTTCCCTGTCTGCTTGTTTGGCGGGTGTTTGGCGTCATGCTGCCACAGGAGGGCAGCACGGTGTAGCGTCTGGCTGTGCAAGAAGCAAACTGCAATGTTGACAACTTTGCTGTGAGAGACTTTTGGATGCACGGATTGTGCATCCCTGGTAAGACACAATGGCAGCGGTAGAATGTTCTGGAGCGGGATATTTGTGATGATGGTGTCCAGTGTGAGTTACGGTTTTTGCCTTAATGGTGCGTTCTGTGTTTCAATCTGCCTTGAATCAAGTCTTAGCAGAGGTTGTAGCTGCTCAAGCTGTTAGTGAGAGCGATGTCAGGTTGTTGGGATCTGTGCCGTGTGGCAGCTGTGCCATGGTGTGTGTGTGTGCTTTTTTGCTGCTGCTCAGTGCACCGGAAATGTGTCTGAATGCAGGCTTTGTTCAGGTCATACTATTGTGCCTGAAAGCGTTTCCTGCAAGAACAAGTGATCATGTATTCAAAGGCTGTACCGAAAGAGAAGCGATCAGAACAGTGAGAGCTGCCATGTGTCCTAAATTCCCTTGTAACATGCTGTGTCACTCGGGGTGCAGTCCTCTAAGTAGGAAGCTGTGGGGGCACATGAGCAGGGCCCTTGCTGGAGTGTGCTGGACCAGCCGCCTCTCCATTTATACCCCGAGCCGTCTACAGGTCTCCGCTGGCTGGGCTGCTTTGGCCCTAGTGGCAACCTTTGCTTGTGTGTGGTGTCTGTGTGCTGTCAGGTTGATGCTGGGAGCAAAGAAAACATGGGGGAAATGTGCTGCCTAACGTCCTCTGAGCTGCCTAGTGCCCAGGAGTGCTTTGGGATGTCAGTTATTTGGAAACCAGTTTTATTGGAAAGGTGGATGTGACAGAGAGAGTTCTTCCATGCACTGGTTCATGCATGCGCAGGCACAGGAGCTGCCCATCAGCTCACACGTGCTCAGGGCATTGGCGCTGCCCATTAGAACAGCAGATCATGGGCTGTGCTGCACGGACTTCTTCCCACCTGACAGTTTCAAAGCTGCCTCTCTCCCTGCTCTGTGCAGGTTCGTTCCAGTTTCTGATCTTTCTGATCACAGCACTTTGGTCCCAAGTTTATTCTAGGTGGGGATAATCATACAGTATTTACATGAATTCAAGGTTGCAAAGGAGATTTTGAATTTAACTTTTGTGAACTTGGTAAAGCTGAAACTTTTTCAACATTTATGTATTTGTATTGCAGAGTCAGATCAAAAGAGAGGAAGATCTTGCATCTGATGATTCACTCCCCAAGTGATCACAAGGGCCAGAGTTGCTCCAATCTGAAGCCAGGTCCCAGGAACTTGCTGCAGATCTCCCACATGGGTGCAGGTTCCCTAGGCTTTGGGCCATCCTCAACTGCTTTCCCAGGCCACAAGCAGGGAGGTGGATGGGAAGGGACTGCCGGGATTAGAACATGCGCCCAGATGGGATCCTGGCATGTTTAAGGAGAGCACTTTAGCCGCTCGGCCACTACTTCGGGCCCACGTTTCAACTTTGGAGAGACAAAAGTGAAGGTGATCAAGGGAGGTGGGGGGAGAAACAGAGGTCCTCTCTGTGGGTCACCGCCCAGATGCCTCTGTGGCCGGGCTGGACCAGGCAGGAATGGGGAGCTGGATTGCTCCAGGTCTCTGCTGCGTGGCAGGGCTGACACTGCCAGCCACTAAGGTGCACCTCACCGGGAAGCTGGACTCAGGGATGACACTCTTTTCATTCAAAATGAGTGTGGGTGTCTGACCTGGTGGTTTAACTGCTTGGCCAAATGCCTGACCTCAGAGCAGTCGAGTTTGGATGAGCATGTTGGAGGAAATGTGTTCCAATTGTCTGGCAAGGATTTAACCACATCGACTAGAAGAGGTGTAGGAGTCCGGCTGTGGGACACTCCTCAGTCAAGTGCTCTAAAATCCTGATGCACACTTTGACTCTTGCTTTGCAAACTGGCTGTCACTCTCCTGTGTTCCATGGGATGCTACTCCGAGGCTTTCCCCTGCCTCCCTTGCTTAGGATGCGCTAGCCCATGGTGTCAGTGCACATCCATCGGCCTGGGTACCCCATGCAAGGTCTTAAAAACAGGCATGAAACAGGGAGGAGATGGGGTGCAAACTCACAGCCAGAAAGGATTTATTCAAGGGAAATGGTCCCAGAGGTGGCCAGCTGCCAGAGTGCCTAGGAAGCAAGCACGTGGCAGGGAATGGTGTATAGTTGTGAGCCAAGAGGACAGAGGGTAAGGCAGGTGAGGGCCGTGAGCAGGGAGGAGCTGAGCTCACTGTTGATGGGCGTGGACTAGGCAGTTAAAAAAGAAAGCCCACCTAGGATAACACAGGATACTCATGCAAAGTGTAGGACTTTTTTCTATTAGAAGATTTATGTTTTTGTATTTGAAAGGCAAGGTGAGGTTGCTGTAGAACTGTCCCATGTGCTGCCGGACACCTGTCCCTGGTCAGAGGTCCTGTGGCAGAGGCGCACTGAGCCAGCAGGCAGCCAGGGAGAAGGGAGGAAGATGGCCTTGCCTTCCCTGTCTGCTTGTTTGGCGGGTGTTTGGCGTCATGCTGCCACAAGAGGGCAGCACGGTGTAGCGCAAGGTGTCTGGCTGTGCAAGAAGCAAACTGCAATCTTGACAACTTTGCTGTGAGAGACTTTTGGATGCACGGATTGTGCATCCCTGGTAAGACACAATGGCAGCGGTAGAATGTTCTGGAGCGGGATATGTGTGATGATGGTGTCCAGTGTGAGTTACGGTTTTTGCCTTAATGGTGCGTTCTGTGTTTCAATCTGCCTTGAATCAAGTCTTCGCAGAGGTTGTAGCTGCTCAAGCTGTTAGTGAGAGCGATGTCAGGTTGTTGGGATCTCTGCCGTGTGGCAGCTGTGCCGTGGTGTGTGTGTGTGTGCTTTTTTGCTGCTGCTCAGTGCACCGGAAATGTGTCTGAATGCAAGCTTTGTTCAGGTCATACTATTGTGCCTGAAAGCGTTTCCTGCAAGAACAAGTGATCATGTATTCCAAGGCTGTACCGAAAGAGAAGCGATCAGAACAGTGAGAGCTGCCATGTGTCCTAAATTCCCCTGTAACATGCTGCGTCACTCGGGGTGCAGTCCTCTAAGTAGGAAGCTGTGGGGGCACATGAGCAGGGCCCTTGCTGGAGTGTGCTGGACCAGCCGCCTCTCCATTTATACCCCGAGCCGTCTGCAGGTCTCCGCTGGCTGGGCTGCTTTGGCCCTAGTGGCAACCTTTGCTTGTGTGTGGTGTCTGTGTGCTGTCAGGTTGACGCTGGGAGCAAAGAAAACATGGGGGAAATGTGCTGCCTAACGTCCTCTGAGCTGCCTAGTGCCCAGGAGTGCTTTGGGATGTCAGTTATTTGGAAACCAGTTTTATTGGAAAGGTGGATGTAACAGAGAGAGCTCTTCCATGCACTGGTTCATGCATGCGCAGGCACAGGAGCTGCCCATCAGCTCACACGTGCTCAGGGCATTGGCGCTGCCCATTAGAACAGCAGATCATGGGCTGTGCTGCAGGGACTTCTTCCCACCTGACAGTTTCGAAGCTGCCTCTCTCCCTGCTCTGTGCAGGTTCGTTCCAGTTTCTGATCTTTCTGATCACAGCACCTTGGTCCCAAGTTTATCCTAGGTGGGGATAATCATACAGTATTTACATGAATTCAAGGTTGCAAAGCAGATTTTGAATTTAACTTTTGTGAACTTGGTAAAGCTGAAACTTTTTCAACATTTATGTATTTGTATTGCAGAGTCAGATCAAAAGAGAGGAAGATCTTGCATCTGATGATTCACTCCCCAAGTGATCACAAGGGCCAGAGTTGCTCCAATCTGAAGCCAGGACCCAGGAACTTGCTGCAGATCTCCCACGTGGGTGCAGGTTCCCTAGGCTTTGGGCCATCCTCAACTGCTTTCCCAGGCCACAAGCAGGGAGCTGGATGGGAAGGGACTGCCGGGATTAGAACATGCGCCCAGAAGGGATCCTGGCATGTTCAAAGAGAGCATTTTAGCAGCTAGGCCACTACTCCGGGCCCACGTTTCAACTTTGGAGAGACAAAAGTGAAGGTGATCAAGGGAGGTGGGGGGAGAAACAGAGGTCCTCTCTGTGGGTCACCGCCCAGATACCTCTGTGGCCGGGCTGGACCAGGCAGGAATGGGGAGCTGGATTGCTCCAGGTCTCTGCTGCGTGGCAGGGCTGACACTGCCAGCCACTAAGGTGCACCTCACCGGGAAGCTGGACTCAGGGATGACACTCTTGTCATTCAAAATGAATGTGGGTGTCTGACCTGGTGGTTTAACTGCTTGGCCAAATGCCTGACCTCAGAGCAGTCGAGTTTGGATGAGCATGTTGGAGGAAATGTGTTCCAATTGTCTGGCAAGGATTTAACCACACCGACTAGGAGAGGTGTAGGAGTCCGGCTGTGGGACACTCCTCGGTCAAGTGCTCTAAAATCCTGATGCACACTTTGACTCTTGCTTTGCAAACTGGCTGTCACTCTCCTGTGTTCCATGGGATGCTACTCCGAGGCTTTCCCCTGCCTCCCTTGCTTAGGATGCGCTAGCCCATGGTGTCAGTGCACATCCAAGAGCCTGGGTACCCCATGCAAGGTCTTAAAAACAGGCATGAAACAGGGAGGAGATGGGTGCAAACTCACAGCCAGAAAGGATTTATTCAAGGGAAATGGTCCCAGAGGTGGCCAGCTGCCAGCGTGCCTAGGAAGCAAGCACGTGGCAGGGAATGGTGTATAGTTGTGAGCCAAGTGGACAGAGGGTAAGGCAGGTGAGGGCCGTGAGCAGGGAGGAGCTGAGCTCACTGTTGATGGGCGTGGACTAGGCAGTTACAAAAGAAAGCCCACCTGGGATAACACAGGATACTCATGCGAAGTGTAGGACTTTTTTCTATTAGAAGATTTATGTTTTTGTATTTGAAAGGCAAGGTGAGGTTGCTGTAGAACTGTCCCGTCTGCTGCCGGACACCTGTCCCTAGTCAGAGGTCCTGTGGCAGAGGCGCACTGAGCCAGCAGGCAGCCAGGGAGAAGGG
Organism: Ochotona princeps; assembly: GCF_030435755.1. Taxonomy (NCBI): domain Eukaryota; kingdom Metazoa; phylum Chordata; class Mammalia; order Lagomorpha; family Ochotonidae; genus Ochotona; species Ochotona princeps. Next base: position 4,647,259 of record NC_080858.1, read on the forward strand.
AGGAAGATGGCCTTGCCTTCCCTGTCTGCTTGTTTGGCGGGTGTTTGGCGTCATGCTGCCACAGGAGGGCAGCACGGTGTAGCGTCTGGCTGTGCAAGAAGCAAACTGCAATGTTGACAACTTTGCTGTGAGAGACTTTTGGATGCACGGATTGTGCATCCCTGGTAAGACACAATGGCAGCGGTAGAATGTTCTGGAGCGGGATATTTGTGATGATGGTGTCCAGTGTGAGTTACGGTTTTTGCCTTAATGGTGCGTTCTGTGTTTCAATCTGCCTTGAATCAAGTCTTAGCAGAGGTTGTAGCTGCTCAAGCTGTTAGTGAGAGCGATGTCAGGTTGTTGGGATCTGTGCCGTGTGGCAGCTGTGCCATGGTGTGTGTGTGTGCTTTTTTGCTGCTGCTCAGTGCACCGGAAATGTGTCTGAATGCAGGCTTTGTTCAGGTCATACTATTGTGCCTGAAAGCGTTTCCTGCAAGAACAAGTGATCATGTATTCAAAGGCTGTACCGAAAGAGAAGCGATCAGAACAGTGAGAGCTGCCATGTGTCCTAAATTCCCTTGTAACATGCTGTGTCACTCGGGGTGCAGTCCTCTAAGTAGGAAGCTGTGGGGGCACATGAGCAGGGCCCTTGCTGGAGTGTGCTGGACCAGCCGCCTCTCCATTTATACCCCGAGCCGTCTACAGGTCTCCGCTGGCTGGGCTGCTTTGGCCCTAGTGGCAACCTTTGCTTGTGTGTGGTGTCTGTGTGCTGTCAGGTTGATGCTGGGAGCAAAGAAAACATGGGGGAAATGTGCTGCCTAACGTCCTCTGAGCTGCCTAGTGCCCAGGAGTGCTTTGGGATGTCAGTTATTTGGAAACCAGTTTTATTGGAAAGGTGGATGTGACAGAGAGAGTTCTTCCATGCACTGGTTCATGCATGCGCAGGCACAGGAGCTGCCCATCAGCTCACACGTGCTCAGGGCATTGGCGCTGCCCATTAGAACAGCAGATCATGGGCTGTGCTGCACGGACTTCTTCCCACCTGACAGTTTCAAAGCTGCCTCTCTCCCTGCTCTGTGCAGGTTCGTTCCAGTTTCTGATCTTTCTGATCACAGCACTTTGGTCCCAAGTTTATTCTAGGTGGGGATAATCATACAGTATTTACATGAATTCAAGGTTGCAAAGGAGATTTTGAATTTAACTTTTGTGAACTTGGTAAAGCTGAAACTTTTTCAACATTTATGTATTTGTATTGCAGAGTCAGATCAAAAGAGAGGAAGATCTTGCATCTGATGATTCACTCCCCAAGTGATCACAAGGGCCAGAGTTGCTCCAATCTGAAGCCAGGTCCCAGGAACTTGCTGCAGATCTCCCACATGGGTGCAGGTTCCCTAGGCTTTGGGCCATCCTCAACTGCTTTCCCAGGCCACAAGCAGGGAGGTGGATGGGAAGGGACTGCCGGGATTAGAACATGCGCCCAGATGGGATCCTGGCATGTTTAAGGAGAGCACTTTAGCCGCTCGGCCACTACTCCGGGCCCACGTTTCAACTTTGGAGAGACAAAAGTGAAGGTGATCAAGGGAGGTGGGGGGAGAAACAGAGGTCCTCTCTGTGGGTCACCGCCCAGATGCCTCTGTGGCCGGGCTGGACCAGGCAGGAATGGGGAGCTGGATTGCTCCAGGTCTCTGCTGCGTGGCAGGGCTGACACTGCCAGCCACTAAGGTGCACCTCACCGGGAAGCTGGACTCAGGGATGACACTCTTTTCATTCAAAATGAGTGTGGGTGTCTGACCTGGTGGTTTAACTGCTTGGCCAAATGCCTGACCTCAGAGCAGTCGAGTTTGGATGAGCATGTTGGAGGAAATGTGTTCCAATTGTCTGGCAAGGATTTAACCACATCGACTAGAAGAGGTGTAGGAGTCCGGCTGTGGGACACTCCTCAGTCAAGTGCTCTAAAATCCTGATGCACACTTTGACTCTTGCTTTGCAAACTGGCTGTCACTCTCCTGTGTTCCATGGGATGCTACTCCGAGGCTTTCCCCTGCCTCCCTTGCTTAGGATGCGCTAGCCCATGGTGTCAGTGCACATCCATCGGCCTGGGTACCCCATGCAAGGTCTTAAAAACAGGCATGAAACAGGGAGGAGATGGGGTGCAAACTCACAGCCAGAAAGGATTTATTCAAGGGAAATGGTCCCAGAGGTGGCCAGCTGCCAGAGTGCCTAGGAAGCAAGCACGTGGCAGGGAATGGTGTATAGTTGTGAGCCAAGAGGACAGAGGGTAAGGCAGGTGAGGGCCGTGAGCAGGGAGGAGCTGAGCTCACTGTTGATGGGCGTGGACTAGGCAGTTAAAAAAGAAAGCCCACCTAGGATAACACAGGATACTCATGCAAAGTGTAGGACTTTTTTCTATTAGAAGATTTATGTTTTTGTATTTGAAAGGCAAGGTGAGGTTGCTGTAGAACTGTCCCATGTGCTGCCGGACACCTGTCCCTGGTCAGAGGTCCTGTGGCAGAGGCGCACTGAGCCAGCAGGCAGCCAGGGAGAAGGGAGGAAGATGGCCTTGCCTTCCCTGTCTGCTTGTTTGGCGGGTGTTTGGCGTCATGCTGCCACAAGAGGGCAGCACGGTGTAGCGCAAGGTGTCTGGCTGTGCAAGAAGCAAACTGCAATGTTGACAACTTTGCTGTGAGAGACTTTTGGATGCACGGATTGTGCATCCCTGGTAAGACACAATGGCAGCGGTAGAATGTTCTGGAGCGGGATATGTGTGATGATGGTGTCCAGTGTGAGTTACGGTTTTTGCCTTAATGGTGCGTTCTGTGTTTCAATCTGCCTTGAATCAAGTCTTCGCAGAGGTTGTAGCTGCTCAAGCTGTTAGTGAGAGCGATGTCAGGTTGTTGGGATCTCTGCCGTGTGGCAGCTGTGCCGTGGTGTGTGTGTGTGTGCTTTTTTGCTGCTGCTCAGTGCACCGGAAATGTGTCTGAATGCAAGCTTTGTTCAGGTCATACTATTGTGCCTGAAAGCGTTTCCTGCAAGAACAAGTGATCATGTATTCCAAGGCTGTACCGAAAGAGAAGCGATCAGAACAGTGAGAGCTGCCATGTGTCCTAAATTCCCCTGTAACATGCTGCGTCACTCGGGGTGCAGTCCTCTAAGTAGGAAGCTGTGGGGGCACATGAGCAGGGCCCTTGCTGGAGTGTGCTGGACCAGCCGCCTCTCCATTTATACCCCGAGCCGTCTGCAGGTCTCCGCTGGCTGGGCTGCTTTGGCCCTAGTGGCAACCTTTGCTTGTGTGTGGTGTCTGTGTGCTGTCAGGTTGACGCTGGGAGCAAAGAAAACATGGGGGAAATGTGCTGCCTAACGTCCTCTGAGCTGCCTAGTGCCCAGGAGTGCTTTGGGATGTCAGTTATTTGGAAACCAGTTTTATTGGAAAGGTGGATGTAACAGAGAGAGCTCTTCCATGCACTGGTTCATGCATGCGCAGGCACAGGAGCTGCCCATCAGCTCACACGTGCTCAGGGCATTGGCGCTGCCCATTAGAACAGCAGATCATGGGCTGTGCTGCAGGGACTTCTTCCCACCTGACAGTTTCGAAGCTGCCTCTCTCCCTGCTCTGTGCAGGTTCGTTCCAGTTTCTGATCTTTCTGATCACAGCACCTTGGTCCCAAGTTTATCCTAGGTGGGGATAATCATACAGTATTTACATGAATTCAAGGTTGCAAAGCAGATTTTGAATTTAACTTTTGTGAACTTGGTAAAGCTGAAACTTTTTCAACATTTATGTATTTGTATTGCAGAGTCAGATCAAAAGAGAGGAAGATCTTGCATCTGATGATTCACTCCCCAAGTGATCACAAGGGCCAGAGTTGCTCCAATCTGAAGCCAGGACCCAGGAACTTGCTGCAGATCTCCCACGTGGGTGCAGGTTCCCTAGGCTTTGGGCCATCCTCAACTGCTTTCCCAGGCCACAAGCAGGGAGCTGGATGGGAAGGGACTGCCGGGATTAGAACATGCGCCCAGAAGGGATCCTGGCATGTTCAAAGAGAGCATTTTAGCAGCTAGGCCACTACTCCGGGCCCACGTTTCAACTTTGGAGAGACAAAAGTGAAGGTGATCAAGGGAGGTGGGGGGAGAAACAGAGGTCCTCTCTGTGGGTCACCGCCCAGATACCTCTGTGGCCGGGCTGGACCAGGCAGGAATGGGGAGCTGGATTGCTCCAGGTCTCTGCTGCGTGGCAGGGCTGACACTGCCAGCCACTAAGGTGCACCTCACCGGGAAGCTGGACTCAGGGATGACACTCTTGTCATTCAAAATGAATGTGGGTGTCTGACCTGGTGGTTTAACTGCTTGGCCAAATGCCTGACCTCAGAGCAGTCGAGTTTGGATGAGCATGTTGGAGGAAATGTGTTCCAATTGTCTGGCAAGGATTTAACCACACCGACTAGGAGAGGTGTAGGAGTCCGGCTGTGGGACACTCCTCGGTCAAGTGCTCTAAAATCCTGATGCACACTTTGACTCTTGCTTTGCAAACTGGCTGTCACTCTCCTGTGTTCCATGGGATGCTACTCCGAGGCTTTCCCCTGCCTCCCTTGCTTAGGATGCGCTAGCCCATGGTGTCAGTGCACATCCAAGAGCCTGGGTACCCCATGCAAGGTCTTAAAAACAGGCATGAAACAGGGAGGAGATGGGTGCAAACTCACAGCCAGAAAGGATTTATTCAAGGGAAATGGTCCCAGAGGTGGCCAGCTGCCAGCGTGCCTAGGAAGCAAGCACGTGGCAGGGAATGGTGTATAGTTGTGAGCCAAGTGGACAGAGGGTAAGGCAGGTGAGGGCCGTGAGCAGGGAGGAGCTGAGCTCACTGTTGATGGGCGTGGACTAGGCAGTTACAAAAGAAAGCCCACCTGGGATAACACAGGATACTCATGCGAAGTGTAGGACTTTTTTCTATTAGAAGATTTATGTTTTTGTATTTGAAAGGCAAGGTGAGGTTGCTGTAGAACTGTCCCGTCTGCTGCCGGACACCTGTCCCTAGTCAGAGGTCCTGTGGCAGAGGCGCACTGAGCCAGCAGGCAGCCAGGGAGAAGGGAGGAAGATGGCCTTGCCTTCCCTGTCTGCTTGTTTGGCGGGTGTTTGGCGTCATGCTGCCACAGGAGGGCAGCACGGTGTAGCGTCTGGCTGTGCAAGAAGCAAACTGCAATGTTGACAACTTTGCTGTGAGAGACTTTTGGATGCACGGATTGTGCATCCCTGGTAAGACACAATGGCAGCGGTAGAATGTTCTGGAGCGGGATATTTGTGATGATGGTGTCCAGTGTGAGTTACGGTTTTTGCCTTAATGGTGCGTTCTGTGTTTCAATCTGCCTTGAATCAAGTCTTAGCAGAGGTTGTAGCTGCTCAAGCTGTTAGTGAGAGCGATGTCAGGTTGTTGGGATCTGTGCCGTGTGGCAGCTGTGCCATGGTGTGTGTGTGTGCTTTTTTGCTGCTGCTCAGTGCACCGGAAATGTGTCTGAATGCAGGCTTTGTTCAGGTCATACTATTGTGCCTGAAAGCGTTTCCTGCAAGAACAAGTGATCATGTATTCAAAGGCTGTACCGAAAGAGAAGCGATCAGAACAGTGAGAGCTGCCATGTGTCCTAAATTCCCTTGTAACATGCTGTGTCACTCGGGGTGCAGTCCTCTAAGTAGGAAGCTGTGGGGGCACATGAGCAGGGCCCTTGCTGGAGTGTGCTGGACCAGCCGCCTCTCCATTTATACCCCGAGCCGTCTACAGGTCTCCGCTGGCTGGGCTGCTTTGGCCCTAGTGGCAACCTTTGCTTGTGTGTGGTGTCTGTGTGCTGTCAGGTTGATGCTGGGAGCAAAGAAAACATGGGGGAAATGTGCTGCCTAACGTCCTCTGAGCTGCCTAGTGCCCAGGAGTGCTTTGGGATGTCAGTTATTTGGAAACCAGTTTTATTGGAAAGGTGGATGTGACAGAGAGAGTTCTTCCATGCACTGGTTCATGCATGCGCAGGCACAGGAGCTGCCCATCAGCTCACACGTGCTCAGGGCATTGGCGCTGCCCATTAGAACAGCAGATCATGGGCTGTGCTGCACGGACTTCTTCCCACCTGACAGTTTCAAAGCTGCCTCTCTCCCTGCTCTGTGCAGGTTCGTTCCAGTTTCTGATCTTTCTGATCACAGCACTTTGGTCCCAAGTTTATTCTAGGTGGGGATAATCATACAGTATTTACATGAATTCAAGGTTGCAAAGGAGATTTTGAATTTAACTTTTGTGAACTTGGTAAAGCTGAAACTTTTTCAACATTTATGTATTTGTATTGCAGAGTCAGATCAAAAGAGAGGAAGATCTTGCATCTGATGATTCACTCCCCAAGTGATCACAAGGGCCAGAGTTGCTCCAATCTGAAGCCAGGTCCCAGGAACTTGCTGCAGATCTCCCACATGGGTGCAGGTTCCCTAGGCTTTGGGCCATCCTCAACTGCTTTCCCAGGCCACAAGCAGGGAGGTGGATGGGAAGGGACTGCCGGGATTAGAACATGCGCCCAGATGGGATCCTGGCATGTTTAAGGAGAGCACTTTAGCCGCTCGGCCACTACTCCGGGCCCACGTTTCAACTTTGGAGAGACAAAAGTGAAGGTGATCAAGGGAGGTGGGGGGAGAAACAGAGGTCCTCTCTGTGGGTCACCGCCCAGATGCCTCTGTGGCCGGGCTGGACCAGGCAGGAATGGGGAGCTGGATTGCTCCAGGTCTCTGCTGCGTGGCAGGGCTGACACTGCCAGCCACTAAGGTGCACCTCACCGGGAAGCTGGACTCAGGGATGACACTCTTTTCATTCAAAATGAGTGTGGGTGTCTGACCTGGTGGTTTAACTGCTTGGCCAAATGCCTGACCTCAGAGCAGTCGAGTTTGGATGAGCATGTTGGAGGAAATGTGTTCCAATTGTCTGGCAAGGATTTAACCACATCGACTAGAAGAGGTGTAGGAGTCCGGCTGTGGGACACTCCTCAGTCAAGTGCTCTAAAATCCTGATGCACACTTTGACTCTTGCTTTGCAAACTGGCTGTCACTCTCCTGTGTTCCATGGGATGCTACTCCGAGGCTTTCCCCTGCCTCCCTTGCTTAGGATGCGCTAGCCCATGGTGTCAGTGCACATCCATCGGCCTGGGTACCCCATGCAAGGTCTTAAAAACAGGCATGAAACAGGGAGGAGATGGGGTGCAAACTCACAGCCAGAAAGGATTTATTCAAGGGAAATGGTCCCAGAGGTGGCCAGCTGCCAGAGTGCCTAGGAAGCAAGCACGTGGCAGGGAATGGTGTATAGTTGTGAGCCAAGAGGACAGAGGGTAAGGCAGGTGAGGGCCGTGAGCAGGGAGGAGCTGAGCTCACTGTTGATGGGCGTGGACTAGGCAGTTAAAAAAGAAAGCCCACCTAGGATAACACAGGATACTCATGCAAAGTGTAGGACTTTTTTCTATTAGAAGATTTATGTTTTTGTATTTGAAAGGCAAGGTGAGGTTGCTGTAGAACTGTCCCATGTGCTGCCGGACACCTGTCCCTGGTCAGAGGTCCTGTGGCAGAGGCGCACTGAGCCAGCAGGCAGCCAGGGAGAAGGGAGGAAGATGGCCTTGCCTTCCCTGTCTGCTTGTTTGGCGGGTGTTTGGCGTCATGCTGCCACAAGAGGGCAGCACGGTGTAGCGCAAGGTGTCTGGCTGTGCAAGAAGCAAACTGCAATCTTGACAACTTTGCTGTGAGAGACTTTTGGATGCACGGATTGTGCATCCCTGGTAAGACACAATGGCAGCGGTAGAATGTTCTGGAGCGGGATATGTGTGATGATGGTGTCCAGTGTGAGTTACGGTTTTTGCCTTAATGGTGCGTTCTGTGTTTCAATCTGCCTTGAATCAAGTCTTAGCAGAGGTTGTAGCTGCTCAAGCTGTTAGTGAGAGCGATGTCAGGTTGTTGGGATCTCTGCCGTGTGGCAGCTGTGCCGTGGTGTGTGTGCTTTTTTGCTGCTGCTCAGTGCACCGGAAATGTGTCTGAATGCAGGCTTTGTTCAGGTCATACTATTGTGCCTGAAAGTGTTTCCTGCAAAGACAAGTGATCATGTATTCAAAGGCTGTACCGAAAGAGAAGCGATCAGAACAGTGAGAGCTGCCATGTGTCCTAAATTCCCCTGTAACATGCTGCATCACTCGGGGTGCAGTCCTCTAAGTAGGAAGCTGTGGGGGCACATGAGCAGGGCCCTTGCTGGAGTGTGCTGGACCAGCCGCCTCTCCATTTATACCCCGAGCCGCCTGCAGGTCTCTGCTGGCTGGGCTGCTTTGGCCCTAGTGGCAACCTTTGCTTGTGTGTGGTGTCTGTGTGCTGTCAGGTTGACGCTGGGAGCAAAGAAAACATGGGGGAAATGTGCTGCCTAACATCCTCTGAGCTGCCTAGTGCCCAGGAGTGCTTAGGGATGTCAGTTATTTGGAAACCAGTTTTATTGGAAAGGTGGATGTGACAGAGAGAGCTCTTCCATGCACTGGTTCACGCATGCGCATGGTCACGCGTGCTAAGCGCATTGGAGCCTCCCATCAGAGCAGCAGATCATGGGCTGTGCTGCACGGACTTCTTCCCACCTGACAGTTTCGAAGCTACCTCTCTCCCTGCTCTGTGCAGGTTCGTTCCAGTTTCTGATCTTTCTGATCACAGCACTTTGGTCCCAAGTTTATCCTAGGTGGGGATAATCATACAGTATTTACATGAATTCAAGGTTGCAAAGCAGATTTTGAATTTAACTTTTGTGAACTTGGTAAAGCTGAAACTTTTTCAACATTTATGTATTTGTATTGCAGAGTCAGATCAAAAGAGAGGAAGATCTTGCATCTGATGATTCACTCCCCAAGTGATCACAAGGGCCAGAGTTGCTCCAATCTGAAGCCAGGACCCAGGAACTTGCTGCAGATCTCCCATGTGGTTGCAGGTTCCCTAGGCTTTGGGCCATCCTCAACTGCTTTGCAAAGTGGCTGTCACTCTCCTCATGTTCCATGGGATGCTATTCTGAGGCTTTCCCCTGCCTCCCTTGCTTAGGATATGCTAGCCAATGGTGTCAGCACACATGCATCACCCTTGCAAGGTCTTAAACACAGGCATGAAACAGGGAGGAGATGGGGTGTAAACTCACAGCCAGAAAGGATTCATTCAAGGGAAATGGTCCCAGAGGTGGCCCGCTGCCAGCGTGCCTTGGGAGCAAGCACGTGGCAGGGGATGGTGTGTAGTTGTGAGCCAAGTGGACAGAGGGTAAGGCAGGTGAAGGCCGTGAGCAGGGAGGAGCTGAGCTCACTGTTGATGGGCGTGGACTAGGCAGTTGAAAAAGAAAGCCCACCTAGGATAACACAGGAAACTCATGCGAAGTGTAGGACTTTTTTCTATTAGAAGATTTATGTTTTTGTATTTGAAAGGCAAGGTGAGGTTGCTGTAGAACTGTCCCATGTGCTGCCGGACACCTGTCCCTGGTCAGAGGTCCTGTGGCAGAGGCGCACTGAGCCAGCAGGCAGCCAGGGAGAAGGGAGGAAGATGGCCTTGCCTTCCCTGTCTGCTTGTTTGGCGGGTGTTTGGCGTCATGCTGCCACAAGAGGGCAGCACGGTGTAGCGCAAGGTGTCTGGCTGTGCAAGAAGCAAACTGCAATGTTGAGCAGTTAGTTGACTGTGAGAGACTTTTGGATGCAAGGATTGTGAAACCCTGGTAAGACACAATGGCAGCGGTAGAATGTTCTGGAGCGGGATATGTGTGATGATGGTGTCCAGTGTGCGTTACGGTTTTTGCCTTAATGCTGTTTCAATATACATTGTGTTTCAATCTGCCTTGAATCAAGTCTTAGCAGAGGTTGTAGCTGCTCAAGCTGTTAGTGAGAGCGATGTCAGGTTGTTGGGATCTCTGCTGTGTGGCAGCTGTGCCATGGTGTGTGTGTGCTTTTGCGCTGTGGTGGGAGCGTGGGAATGTGGCTGTTGCGGCCCCAGTGGCATGAGAGCGCATGCTGCCAATGCGTTGTGGGGAGCGTGGCTGCTCAGCCGTCCTCCTCCAGTGTTGAAAGAATCTGCATCATTGCTGGCTGGTGGCTCCCGTCAGCGCTTTGTGTGGACAGGACAGTGGTGCCTGGTGTTCCTGGAGTGGCCAGTTCTAGGAGGAGTGTCCTGCTGAGAAGGAAAAGGGAGTGAGGGGAGGATTCTCTGTACTCTTGGGAGTGGGTTGCTAATGCTGCTGCTCATTGCACCGGAAATGTGTCTAAATGCAAGCCTTCTTCATGTAGTCACCTGCGTGAAAGTGTTTGCTGCAGAAAAAAGTGATCAAGTATTCAACGGCTGTACTGAAAGAGAAGCGATCCGAGCAGTGAGAGCTGCCATGTGTCTTCAATTCCCCCTGTAACATGCTGCGTCACTCGGGGTGCAGTCCTCTAAGAAGGAAGCTGTTGGGCACATTAGCAGGGCCTTTGCTGGAGTGTGCTGGGCCAGCTGCCTTTCACCATTTGTACCCTGAGCCATGTGCAGCCCCCTGCTGGCTGGGCTGCTTTGGCCTTAGTGGCAACCTTTGCTTGTGTGTTTTTGTCTGTGTGCTAAACACGGGGGAAATGTGCTGCCTAATGTCCTCTGAGCTGCCTAGTGCCCAGGAGTGCTTAGGGATGTCAGTTATTTGGAAACCAGTTTTATTGGAAAGGTGGATGTTACAGAGTGCTCTTCCATGCACTGGTTCACGCATGCGCAGGCACAGGAGCTGCCCATCAGCTCACGCGTGCTCAGGGCATCGGAGCCTCCCATCAGAGCAGCAGATCATGGGCTGTGCTGCAGGGACTTCTTCCCACCTGACAGTTTCGAAGCTGCCTCTCTCCCTGCTCTGTGCAGGTTCGTTCCAGTTTCTGATCTTTCTGATCACAGCACTTTGGTCCCAAGTTTATCCTAGGTGGGGATAATCATGGAGCATTTACGTGAATTCAAGGTTGCAAAGGAGATTTTGAATTTAACTTTTGTGAACTTGCTAAGTTTAAACTTTTTTTCAACATTTATGTATTTTTATTGCAGAGACAGATCAAAAGAGAGGAAGATCTTGCATCTGATGATTTACTCCCCAAGTGATCACAAGGGCCAGAGTTGCTCCAATCTGAAGCCAGGTCCCAGGAACTTGCTGCAGATCTCCCACGTGGGTGCAGGTTCCCTAGGCTTTGGGCCATCCTCAACTGCTTTCCCAGGCCACAAGCAGAGAGCTGGATGAGAAGAGAATGCTGGGATTAGAACAGGCACCCAGATGGGATCCAAGGAGAGCAATTTGGCCACTAGGTCACTACTCCGGGCCCACGTTTCAACTTTGGAGAGACAAAAGTGAAGGTGATCAAGGGAGGTGGGGGAGAAACAGAGGTCCTCTCTGTGGGTCACCGCCCAAATTCCCCCGTCTCTTGACTGGACCAGGCAGGAATGGGGAGCTGGATTGCTCCAAGTCTCTGCTGAGTGGCAGGGCTGACACTGCCAACCACTAAGGTGCACCTCACCGGGAAGCTGGACTCAGGGATGGAGGACACTCTTGTCATTCAAAATGAGTGTGGGTGTCTGACCTGGTAGTTTAACTGCTTGGCCAAATGCCTGCCCTGAGAGCGGTCGAATCTGGATGAGTATGTTGGAGAAGAAATGTGTTCCAATTGTCTGGCAAGGATTTAACCACATCGACTAGAAGAGGCGTAGGAGTCCGGCTGTGGGACACTCCTCGGTCAGGTGCTCTAGAACCCTGATGCACACTTTGACTCTTGCTTTGCAAACTGGCTGTCACTCTCCTGTGTTCCATGGGATGCTACTCCGAGGCTTTCCCCTGCCTCCCTTGCTTAGGATGCGCTAGCCCATGGTGTCAGTGCACATCCATCAATGTGAGCACCACATGCAAGGTGTTCCAAAACGGGCATGAAACAGGGAGAAGATGGGTGTAAACTCACATCAGAAAGGATTTATTCAAGGGAAATGGTCCCAGAGGTGGCCAGCTGCCAGAGTGCCTAGGAAGCACGCACGTGGCAGGGAATGGTGTATAGTTGTGAGCCAAGTGGACAGAGGGTAAGGCAGGTGAGGGCCGTGAGCAGGGAGGAGCTGAGCTCACTGTTGATGGGCGTGGACTAGGCAGTTAAAAAAGAAAGCCCACCTAGCATAACAAGGAAAACTCTTTTGAAGTCTGATATTTTTTTAAAAAGTTTAATATATTTTTATTTGAAAAGCAAGGCGACGTTGTGGTAGAACTGTCCCATCTGCTGCCGGACACCTGTCCCTGGTCAGAGGTCCTGTGGCAGAGGCGCACTGAGCCAGCAGGCAGCCAGGGAGAAGGGAGGAAGATGGCCTTGCCTTCCCTGTCTGCTTGTTTGGCGGGTGTTTGGCGTCATGCTGCCACAAGAGGGCAGCACGGTGTAGAGCAACGCGTCTGGCTGTGCAAGAAGCAAACTGCAATCTTGACAAGTTGACTGTGAGAGACTTTTGATGCACGGATTGTCCATCCCTGGTAAGACACAATGAAAACGCAAAAGTTCTGGAGCTGGTATTTGTGATGGTGGTGTCCAGTGTGAGTTACGTTTTTTCCTGAAAGGTGCGTTCTGTGTTTAAACATACCTTCAATGAAGACTTAGCAGATGTATCTAGTGAAGCTTTTAGTTAGTATGGCGTGGGAAGGAAACGGCAAGGCTAGGGCAAGGCAAGGCAAGGACAAGCCTAGTCTAGGCCAAGGCAAGGCTACGGAAAGCAAGGATAGGGCAAGGCAAGGCTAGGGCAAGGCAAGGCTAGGGCAAGGCTAGGGTAGGGCAAGGCTAGGGCAAGGCAAGGCTAGGGCAAGGCAAGTCTAGGGCAAGGCTAGGGCTAGGCTAGGCTAGAACAAGGCTAGGCTAGGGCAAGGCAAGGCTAGGGCGTGGCTAGGCTAGAGCGAAGCAAGGCTAGGGCAAGGCTAGGCTAGAACAAGGCTAGGCTAGGGCAAGGCCAGGGCAAGGCTAGGCTACGGCAAGTCTAGAGCAAGGCTAGGCCGAGGCAAGGCAAGGCTAGGGAAAGGCAAGGTTAGGGCAAGGCTAGGCTAGGGCAAGGCAAGGCTACGGCAAGGCTAGGCTAAGACAAGGCAAGGCTAGGGCGAGGCTAGGCTAGAGCAAGCCAACTAGGGCAAGGCAAGGCTAGGGCAAGGCTAGGACAAGCAAGTCTAGGGCAAGGCTACGCTAGGGCAAGGCTAGGGCAAGGCTAGGCTAGCACAAGGATAGGCTAGGGCAAGGCTAGGGCAAGACCAGGCTAGGGCCATCCTAGGGCAAGGCAAGGCTAGGACAAGGCTAGGCTAGGGAAAGACTAGTCTAGGGCAAGATTAGGGCAAGGCTAGGGCTAGGCTAGGACAAGGCTATGGCAGGGCAAGGCTAGGGCAAGGCTAGGCTAGGGCAAGGCTAGGCTAGGGCAAGGCTAGGGCAAGACTAGGCTAGGGCAAGTCTAGGCTAGGGCAAGGCTAGGGCAAGGCAAGGCTAGGGCAAGGCTAGGCTAGGGCAAGGCAAGGCTAGGGCAAGGCTAGGCTAGGGCAAGGCTAGGCTAGGGCAAGGCAAGGCTAGGGCAAGGCTAGGGCAAGGCAAGGCAAGGCAAGGCTAGGGCAAGGCTAGGCTAGGGCAAGGCTAGGCTAGGGCAACTCAAGGCTAGGGCATGGCTACGGCAAGGCTAGGCTAGAACAAGGCCAAGCTAGGGCAGGGCAAGGCTAGGGCGAGGATAGGTTAGAGCGAGGGAAGGCTAGGGCAAGGCTAGGGCAAGGCAAGGCTAGGGCAAGGCAAGGCTAGGGCAAGTCTAGGGCAAGGCAAGGCTAGGGCAAGTGTTGGCTAGGGCAAGGCTAGGCTAGGGCAAGGCAAGGCTAGGGCAAGGCTAGGCTAGGGCAAGGCTAGGGCAAGGCAAGGCTAGGGCAAGGCTAGGGCAAGGCTAGGGAAAGGCAAGGCTAGGGCAAGACTAGGGCAAGGCTAGGGAAAGGGTAGGCTAGGGCAAGACAAGGCTAGAGCAAAGCAAGGCTAGGGCAAGGCAAGGGTAGGGCAAGGCTAGGCTAGGGCAAGGCTAGGCTAGGGCAAGGCTAGGACAAGGCTAGGCTAGGGCAAGGCAAGGATAGGGCAAGGGCAAGGCTAGGCTAGGGCAAGGCAAGGCTAGGGCAAGGCTAGGGCAAGGCAAGGCTAGGGCAAGACTAGGCTAGGGCAAGGCTAGGCCTGGGCAAGGCAAGGCTAGGGCAAGGCTAGGGCAAGGCAAGACTAGGGCAAGGCTAGGGCAAGGCTAGGGCAAGGCAAGGCTAGGGCAAGGCTAGGGCAAGGCTAGGCTAGGGCAAGGCTAGGGCAAGGCTAGGGCAAGGCTAGGCTAGGGCAAGGCTAGGCTAGGGCAAGGCTAGGCTAGGCATGGCAAGGCAAGGCTAGGGCAAGGCTAGGGCAAGGCTAGGGCAAGGCTAGGCTAGGGCAAGGCTAGGGCAAGGCAAGGATAGGGCAAGGCTAGGGCAAGGCAAGGCAAAGCTAGGGCAAGGCAAGCCTAGGGCAAAGCTAGGCTAGGGCAAGGCTAGGCTAGGGCAAGTCTAGTCTAGGGCAAGGCCAGGGCAAGGCAAGGCTAGGGCAAGGCTAGGGCAAGGCTAGGGCAAGGCAAGGCTAGGGCAAGGCTAGGGCAAGGCAAGGCTAGGACAAGGCAAGGCTAAGGCAAGGCTAAGGCAAGGCTAGGCTAGGGCACTGCTAGGCTAGGGCTAGGCTAGGATAGGGCATGGCAAGGCAAGGCTAGGGCAAGGCTAGGGCAAGGCTAGGCTAGGGCAAGGCTAGGGAAAGGCAAGGCTAGGGCAAGGCTAGGCTAGGGCAAGGCTAGGCTAGGGCAAGGCTACGCTAGGGCAAGGCTAGGGAAAGGCAAGGCTAGGGCAAGGCAAGGCTAGGGCAAGGCAAGGCTAGGGCAAGGCAAGGCTAGGGCATGGCAAGGCCAGGCTAGGGCAAGGCAAGGCTAGGGCAAATCTAGGGCAGGCAAGGCTAGGGCAAGGCTAGGCTAAGGCAAGGCTAGGGCTAGGCTAGGGCAAGGCAAAGGTAGCGCAGGGCAAGGCTAGGGCAGGGAAGGCTAGGGTAAGGCTAGACTAGCTAAAGGCAAGGGCAAGGCATGGCAAGACTAGGGCAAGCCTAGGCTAGGGCCAGGCTAGGGCAAGGCAAGGCCAGGGAAAGTCTAGGCTAGGGCAAGGCAAGGCTAGGGCAAGGCTAAGGCAGGGCTAGGCTAGGGCAAGGCAAGGCTAGGCCAAGGCTAGGCTAGGGCAAGCCTAGGCTATGGCAAAGCTAGGGCATGGCTAGGCTAGGGCAAGGCTAGGGCAAGTCTAGGCTAGGGCAAGGCAAGGTTAGGGCAAGGCTAGGGCAAGGCTAGGCTAGGGCAAGGCAAGGCTAGGGCAAGGCTAGGCTAGGGCAAGGCTAGGGCAAGGCTAGGGCAAGGCAAGGCTAGGGCAAGGCTAGGCTAGGGCAAGGCTAGGCTAGGGCAAGACTAGGCTAGTGCAAGGCTAGGGCAAGGCAAGGCTAGGGCAAGGCTAGGGCAAGGCAAGACTAGGCTAGGGCAAGTCTAGGGCAAGGCAATGCTAGGGCAAGGCATGGCTAGGGCAAGGCTAGGCTAGGGCAAGGCAAGGCTAGGGCAAGGCAAGGCTAGGGCAAGGCTAGGGCAAGGCAAGGATAGGGAAAATCTAGGGTAATGCTAGGGCAAGGCAAGGCTAGGGCAAGACTAGGGCAAGGCTAGGGCAAGGCTAGGCTAGGGCAAGGCTAGGCTAGGGCAAAGCAAGGCTAGGGCAAGGCAAGGCTAGGGCAAGGCTAAGCTAGGGCAAGGCTAGGCTAGGGCAAAGCAAGGGTAGGGAAAGGCAAGGCTACTGCAAGGAAAGGCTAGGGCAAGGCAAGGCTAGGGCAAGGCAAGGCTAGGGCAAGGCTAGGCTAGGGCAAGGCTAGGCTAGGGCAAGGCAAGGCTAGGGCAAGGCTAGGGCAAGGCAAGGCAAGGCTAGGGCAAGGCTAGGCTAGGGCAAGGCTAGGCTAGGGCAACTCAAGGCTAGGGCATGGCTAGGGCAAGGCTAGGCTAGAACAAGCCCAAGCTAGGGCAGGGCAAGGCTAGGGCGAGGATAGGCTAGAGCGAGGGAAGGCAAGGGCAAGGCTAGGGCAAGGCTAGGCTAGGGCAAGGCAAGGCTAGGGCAAGGCTAGGCTAGGGCAAGGCTAGGGCAAGGCAAGGCTAGGGCAAGGCTAGGGTAAGGCTAGGGCAAGGCAAGACTAGGGCAAGGCTAGGGAAAGGCTAGGCTAGGGCAAGGCTAGGCTAGGGCAAAGCAAGGCTAGGGCAAGGCTAGGCTAGGGCAAGGCTAGGCTAGGGCAAGGCTAGGCTAGGGCAAGGCTAGGCTAGGGCAAAGCAAGGCTAGGGAAAGGCAAGGCTAGGGCAAGGCAAGGATAGGGCAAGGCAAGGCTAGGGCAAGGCTAGGCTAGGGCAAGGCTAGGCTAGGGCAAGACAAGGATAGGGCAAGGCTAGGCTAGGGCAAAGCAAGGCTAGGGCAAGGCTAGGCTAGGGCAAAGCAAGGCTAGGGCAAGGCTAGGGCAAGGCAAGGCTAGGGCAAGGCTAGGCTAGGGCAAGTCTAGTCTAGGGCAAGGCCAGGGCAAGGCAAGGCTAGGGCAAGGCTAGGCTAGGGCAAGGCAAGGATAGGGCAAGGCTAGGCTAGGGCAAGGCTAGGGCAAGGCAAGGATAGGGCAAGGCTAGGCTAGGGCAAGGCTACGCTAGGGCAAGGCTAGGGAAAGGCAAGGCTAGGGCAAGGCAAGGCTAGGGCAAGGCAAGGCTAGGGCAAGGCAAGGCTAGGGCATGGCAAGGCCAGGCTAGGGCAAGGCAAGGCTAGGGCAAATCTAGGGCAGGCAAGGCTAGGGCAAGGCTAGGCTAAGGCAAGGCTAGGGCTAGGCTAGGGCAAGGCAAAGGTAGCGCAGGGCAAGGCTAGGGCAGGGAAGGCTAGGGTAAGGCTAGACTAGCTAAAGGCAAGGGCAAGGCATGGCAAGACTAGGGCAAGCCTAGGCTAGGGCCAGGCTAGGGCAAGGCAAGGCCAGGGAAAGTCTAGACTAGGGCAAGGCAAGGCTAGGGCAAGGCTAAGGCAGGGCTAGGCTAGGGCAAGGCAAGGCTAGGCCAAGGCTAGGCTAGGGCAAGCCTAGGCTATGGCAAAGCTAGGGCATGGCTAGGCTAGGGCAAGGCTAGGGCAAGGCTAGGCCAAGGCAAGGCAAGGGCAAGGCTAGGCTAGGGCAAGGCTAGGGCAAGTCTAGGCTAGGGCAAGGCAAGGTTAGGGCAAGGCTAGGGCAAGGCTAGGCTAGGGCAAGGCAAGGCTAGGGCAAGGCTAGGCTAGGGCAAGGCTAGGGCAAGGTTAGGGCAAGGCAAGGCTAGGGCAAGGCTAGGCTAGGGCAAGGCTAGGCTAGGGCAAGACTAGGCTAGTGCAAGGCTAGGGCAAGGCAAGGCTAGGGCAAGGCTAGGGCAAGGCAAGGCTAGGCTAGGGCAAGTCTAGGGCAAGGCAATGCTAGGGCAAGGCATGGCTAGGGCAAGGCTAGGCTAGGGCAAGGCAAGGCTAGGGCAAGGCAAGGCTAGGGCAAGGCTAGGGCAAGGCAAGGATAGGGAAAGTCTAGGGTAATGCTAGGGCAAGGCAAGGCTAGGGCAAGACTAGGGCAAGGCTAGGGCAAGGCTAGGCTAGGGCAAGGCTAGGCTAGGGCAAAGCAAGGCTAGGGCAAGGCAAGGCTAGGGCAAGGCTAAGCTAGGGCAAGGCTAGGCTAGGGCAAAGCAAGGCTAGGGAAAGGCAAGGCTACTGCAAGGAAAGGCTAGGGCAAGGCAAGGCTAGGGCAAGGCAAGGCTAGGGCAAGGCTAGGACAAGCAAGTCTAGGGCAAGGCTACGCTAGGGCAAGGCTAGGGCAAGGCTAGGCTAGCACAAGGATAGGCTAGGGCAAGGCTAGGGCAAGACCAGGCTAGGGCCATCCTAGGGCAAGGCAAGGCTAGGACAAGGCTAGGCTAGGGAAAGACTAGTCTAGGGCAAGATTAAGGCAAGGCTAGGGCTAGGCTAGGACAAGGCTATGGCAGGGCAAGGCTAGGGCAAGGCTAGGCTAGGGCAAGGCTAGGCTAGGGCAAGGCTAGGGCAAGACTAGGCTAGGGCAAGTCTAGGCTAGGGCAAGGCTAGGGCAAGGCAAGGCTAGGGCAAGGCTAGGCTAGGGCAAGGCAAGGCTAGGGCAAGGCTAGGCTAGGGCAAGGCTAGGCTAGGGCAAGGCAAGGCTAGGGCAAGGCTAGGGCAAGGCAAGGCAAGGCAAGGCTAGGGCAAGGCTAGGCTAGGGCAAGGCTAGGCTAGGGCAACTCAAGGCTAGGGCATGGCTACGGCAAGGCTAGGCTAGAACAAGGCCAAGCTAGGGCAGGGCAAGGCTAGGGCGAGGATAGGTTAGAGCGAGGGAAGGCTAGGGCAAGGCTAGGGCAAGGCAAGGCTAGGGCAAGGCAAGGCTAGGGCAAGTCTAGGGCAAGGCAAGGCTAGGGCAAGTGTTGGCTAGGGCAAGGCTAGGCTAGGGCAAGGCAAGGCTAGGGCAAGGCTAGGCTAGGGCAAGGCTAGGGCAAGGCAAGGCTAGGGCAAGGCTAGGGCAAGGCTAGGGAAAGGCAAGGCTAGGGCAAGACTAGGGCAAGGCTAGGGAAAGGGTAGGCTAGGGCAAGACAAGGCTAGAGCAAAGCAAGGCTAGGGCAAGGCAAGGGTAGGGCAAGGCTAGGCTAGGGCAAGGCTAGGGCAGGGCAAGGCTAGGACAAGGCTAGGGCAAGGCTAGGCTAGGGCAAGGCTAGGGCAAGGCTAGGGCAAGGCTAGGCTAGGGCAAGGCTAGGCTAGGGCAAGGCTAGGCTAGGCATGGCAAGGCTAGGGCAAGGCTAGGCTAGGCATGGCAAGGCAAGGCTAGGGCAAGGCTAGGGCAAGGCTAGGGCAAGGCTAGGCTAGGGCAAGGCTAGGGCAAGGCAAGGATAGGGCAAGGCTAGGGCAAGGCAAGGCAAAGCTAGGGCAAGGCAAGCCTAGGGCAAAGCTAGGCTAGGGCAAGGCTAGGCTAGGGCAAGTCTAGTCTAGGGCAAGGCCAGGGCAAGGCAAGGCTAGGGCAAGGCTAGGGCAAGGCTAGGGCAAGGCAAGGCTAGGGCAAGGCTAGGGCAAGGCAAGGCTAGGACAAGGCAAGGCTAAGGCAAGGCTAAGGCAAGGCTAGGCTAGGGCACTGCTAGGCTAGGGCTAGGCTAGGATAGGGCATGGCAAGGCAAGGCTAGGGCAAGGCTAGGGCAAGGCTAGGCTAGGGCAAGGCTAGGGAAAGGCAAGGCTAGGGCAAGGCTAGGCTAGGGCAAGGCTAGGCTAGGGCAAGGCTACGCTAGGGCAAGGCTAGGGAAAGGCAAGGCTAGGGCAAGGCAAGGCTAGGGCAAGGCAAGGCTAGGGCAAGGCAAGGCTAGGGCATGGCAAGGCCAGGCTAGGGCAAGGCAAGGCTAGGGCAAATCTAGGGCAGGCAAGGCTAGGGCAAGGCTAGGCTAAGGCAAGGCTAGGGCTAGGCTAGGGCAAGGCAAAGGTAGCGCAGGGCAAGGCTAGGGCAGGGAAGGCTAGGGTAAGGCTAGACTAGCTAAAGGCAAGGGCAAGGCATGGCAAGACTAGGGCAAGCCTAGGCTAGGGCCAGGCTAGGGCAAGGCAAGGCCAGGGAAAGTCTAGGCTAGGGCAAGGCAAGGCTAGGGCAAGGCTAAGGCAGGGCTAGGCTAGGGCAAGGCAAGGCTAGGCCAAGGCTAGGCTAGGGCAAGCCTAGGCTATGGCAAAGCTAGGGCATGGCTAGGCTAGGGCAAGGCTAGGGCAAGTCTAGGCTAGGGCAAGGCAAGGTTAGGGCAAGGCTAGGGCAAGGCTAGGCTAGGGCAAGGCAAGGCTAGGGCAAGGCTAGGCTAGGGCAAGGCTAGGGCAAGGCTAGGGCAAGGCAAGGCTAGGGCAAGGCTAGGCTAGGGCAAGGCTAGGCTAGGGCAAGACTAGGCTAGTGCAAGGCTAGGGCAAGGCAAGGCTAGGGCAAGGCTAGGGCAAGGCAAGACTAGGCTAGGGCAAGTCTAGGGCAAGGCAATGCTAGGGCAAGGCATGGCTAGGGCAAGGCTAGGCTAGGGCAAGGCAAGGCTAGGGCAAGGCAAGGCTAGGGCAAGGCTAGGGCAAGGCAAGGATAGGGAAAATCTAGGGTAATGCTAGGGCAAGGCAAGGCTAGGGCAAGACTAGGGCAAGGCTAGGGCAAGGCTAGGCTAGGGCAAGGCTAGGCTAGGGCAAAGCAAGGCTAGGGCAAGGCAAGGCTAGGGCAAGGCTAAGCTAGGGCAAGGCTAGGCTAGGGCAAAGCAAGGGTAGGGAAAGGCAAGGCTACTGCAAGGAAAGGCTAGGGCAAGGCAAGGCTAGGGCAAGGCAAGGCTAGGGCAAGGCTAGGCTAGGGCAAGGCTAGGCTAGGGCAAGGCAAGGCTAGGGCAAGGCTAGGGCAAGGCAAGGCAAGGCTAGGGCAAGGCTAGGCTAGGGCAAGGCTAGGCTAGGGCAACTCAAGGCTAGGGCATGGCTAGGGCAAGGCTAGGCTAGAACAAGCCCAAGCTAGGGCAGGGCAAGGCTAGGGCGAGGATAGGCTAGAGCGAGGGAAGGCAAGGGCAAGGCTAGGGCAAGGCTAGGCTAGGGCAAGGCAAGGCTAGGGCAAGGCTAGGCTAGGGCAAGGCTAGGGCAAGGCAAGGCTAGGGCAAGGCTAGGGTAAGGCTAGGGCAAGGCAAGACTAGGGCAAGGCTAGGGAAAGGCTAGGCTAGGGCAAGGCTAGGCTAGGGCAAAGCAAGGCTAGGGCAAGGCTAGGCTAGGGCAAGGCTAGGCTAGGGCAAGGCTAGGCTAGGGCAAGGCTAGGCTAGGGCAAAGCAAGGCTAGGGAAAGGCAAGGCTAGGGCAAGGCAAGGATAGGGCAAAGCAAGGCTAGGGCAAGGCTAGGCTAGGGCAAGGCTAGGCTAGGGCAAGACAAGGATAGGGCAAGGCTAGGCTAGGGCAAAGCAAGGCTAGGGCAAGGCTAGGCTAGGGCAAAGCAAGGCTAGGGCAAGGCTAGGGCAAGGCAAGGCTAGGGCAAGGCTAGGCTAGGGCAAGTCTAGTCTAGGGCAAGGCCAGGGCAAGGCAAGGCTAGGGCAAGGCTAGGCTAGGGCAAGGCAAGGATAGGGCAAGGCTAGGCTAGGGCAAGGCTAGGGCAAGGCAAGGATAGGGCAAGGCTAGGCTAGGGCAAGGCTACGCTAGGGCAAGGCTAGGGAAAGGCAAGGCTAGGGCAAGGCAAGGCTAGGGCAAGGCAAGGCTAGGGCAAGGCAAGGCTAGGGCATGGCAAGGCCAGGCTAGGGCAAGGCAAGGCTAGGGCAAATCTAGGGCAGGCAAGGCTAGGGCAAGGCTAGGCTAAGGCAAGGCTAGGGCTAGGCTAGGGCAAGGCAAAGGTAGCGCAGGGCAAGGCTAGGGCAGGGAAGGCTAGGGTAAGGCTAGACTAGCTAAAGGCAAGGGCAAGGCATGGCAAGACTAGGGCAAGCCTAGGCTAGGGCCAGGCTAGGGCAAGGCAAGGCCAGGGAAAGTCTAGACTAGGGCAAGGCAAGGCTAGCGCAAGGCTAAGGCAGGGCTAGGCTAGGGCAAGGCAAGGCTAGGCCAAGGCTAGGCTAGGGCAAGCCTAGGCTATGGCAAAGCTAGGGCATGGCTAGGCTAGGGCAAGGCTAGGGCAAGGCTAGGCCAAGGCAAGGCAAGGGCAAGGCTAGGCTAGGGCAAGGCTAGGGCAAGTCTAGGCTAGGGCAAGGCAAGGTTAGGGCAAGGCTAGGGCAAGGCTAGGCTAGGGCAAGGCAAGGCTAGGGCAAGGCTAGGCTAGGGCAAGGCTAGGGCAAGGTTAGGGCAAGGCAAGGCTAGGGCAAGGCTAGGCTAGGGCAAGGCTAGGCTAGGGCAAGACTAGGCTAGTGCAAGGCTAGGGCAAGGCAAGGCTAGGGCAAGGCTAGGGCAAGGCAAGGCTAGGCTAGGGCAAGTCTAGGGCAAGGCAATGCTAGGGCAAGGCATGGCTAGGGCAAGGCTAGGCTAGGGCAAGGCAAGGCTAGGGCAAGGCAAGGCTAGGGCAAGGCTAGGGCAAGGCAAGGATAGGGAAAGTCTAGGGTAATGCTAGGGCAAGGCAAGGCTAGGGCAAGACTAGGGCAAGGCTAGGGCAAGGCTAGGCTAGGGCAAGGCTAGGCTAGGGCAAAGCAAGGCTAGGGCAAGGCAAGGCTAGGGCAAGGCTAAGCTAGGGCAAGGCTAGGCTAGGGCAAGGCTAGGCTAGGGAAAGGCAAGGCTACTGCAAGGAAAGGCTAGGGCAAGGCAAGGCTAGGGCAAGGCAAGGCTAGGGCAAGGCTAGGCTAGGGCAAGGCTAGGCTAGGGCAAGGCAAGGCTAGGGCAAGGCTAGGGCAAGGCAAGGCAAGGCTAGGGCAAGGCTAGGCTAGGGCAAGGCTAGGCTAGGGCAACTCAAGGCTAGGGCATGGCTAGGGCAAGGCTAGGCTAGAACAAGCCCAAGCTAGGGCAGGGCAAGGCTAGGGCGAGGATAGGCTAGAGCGAGGGAAGGCAAGGGCAAGGCTAGGGCAAGGCTAGGCTAGGGCAAGGCAAGGCTAGGGCAAGGCTAGGCTAGGGCAAGGCTAGGGCAAGGCAAGGCTAGGGCAAGGCTAGGGTAAGGCTAGGGCAAGGCAAGACTAGGGCAAGGCTAGGGAAAGGCTAGGCTAGGGCAAGGCTAGGCTAGGGCAAAGCAAGGCTAGGGCAAGGCTAGGCTAGGGCAAGGCTAGGCTAGGGCAAGGCTAGGCTAGGGCAAGGCTAGGCTAGGGAAAGGCAAGGCTAGGGCAAGGCAAGGATAGGGCAAGGCAAGGCTAGGGCAAGGCTAGGCTAGGGCAAGGCTAGGCTAGGGCAAGACAAGGATAGGGCAAGGCTAGGCTAGGGCAAAGCAAGGCTAGGGCAAGGCTAGACTAGGGCAAAGCAAGGCTAGGGCAAGGCTAGGGCAAGGCAAGGCTAGGGCAAGGCTAGGCTAGGGCAAGGCTAGGGCAAGGCAAGGCTAGGCTAGGGCAAGGCTAGGGCAAGGCAAGGCTAGGGCAAGGCAAGGCTAGGGCAAGGCTAGGCTAGGGCAAGGCTAGGGCAAGGCAAGGATAGGGCAAGGCTAGGCTAGGGCAAGGCTAGGGCAAGGCAAGGATAGGGCAAGGCTAGGCTAGGGCAAGGCAAGGCTAGGGCAAGGCTAGGCTAGGGCAAGGCTAGGCTAGGGCACGGCTAGGCTAGGGTAAGGCCAGGGCAGGGCATGGCAAGGCAAGGCTAGGGCAAGGCTAGGGCAAGGCTAGGCTAGGGCAAGGCTAGGGCAAGGCAAGGCTAGGGCAAGGCTAGGGCAAGGAAAGGAAAGGCTAGGGCAAGGCAAGGGCAAAGCTAGGCTAGGGCAAGGCAATGCTAGGGCAAGGCATGGCAAGGCGAGGGTAAGGCAAGCCTAGGGCAAGGCTAGGGCAAGGCAAGGCTCGGGCAAGGCTAGGCTAGGGCAAAGCAAGATTAGGGAAAGGCAAGGCTAGGGCAAGGCATGGCTAGGGCAAGGCTAGGGCAAGGCTAGGCTAGGGCAAGGGTAGGCTAGGGCAAAGCTAGGGCAAGGCAAGGATAGGGCAAGGCTAGGGCAAGGCAAGGCAAGGTTAGGGCAAGGCAAGGCTAGGCTAGGTCAAGGCTAGGGCAAGGCTAGGCTAGGGCAAGGCTAGGGCAAGGCTAGGCTAGGGCAAGGCTAGGGCAAGGCTAGGGCAAGGCTAGGCTAGGGCAAGGCAAGGCTAGGGCAAGGCTAGGGCAAGGCTAGGGCAAGGCAAGGCTAGGGCAAGGCTAGGCTAGGGCAAGGCTAGGCTAGGGCAAGGCTAGGCTAGGGCAAGGCTAGGGCAAGGCAAGGCTAGGGCAAGGCTAGGGCAAGGCAAGGCTACGGCAAGGCTAGGGCAAGGCTAGGGCAAGGCAAGGCTAGGGCAAGGCTAGGGTAGGGCAAGGCTAGGGCAAGGCAAGGCTAGGGCAAGGCAAGGAAAGGCTAGGGCAAGGCTAGGGCAAGGCAAGACTAGGGCAAGGCTAGGGCAAGGCTAGGGCAAGGCAAGGCTAGGGCAAGGCTAGGGCAAGGCAAGGCAAGGCTAGGGCAAGGCAAGGCTAGGGCAAGGCTAGGCTAGGGCAAGGCTAGGCTAGGGCAAGGCTAGGCTAGGCATGGCAAGGCAAGGCTAGGGCAAGGCTAGGGCAAGGCTAGGGCAAGGCTAGGCTAGGGCAAGGCTAGGGCAAGGCAAGGATAGGGCAAGGCTAGGGCAAGGCAAGGCAAAGCTAGGGCAAGGCAAGCCTAGGGCAAAGCTAGGCTAGGGCAAGGCTAGGCTAGGGCAAGTCTAGTCTAGGGCAAGGCCAGGGCAAGGCAAGGCTAGGGCAAGGCTAGGGCAAGGCTAGGGCAAGGCAAGGCTAGGGCAAGGCTAGGGCAAGGCAAGGCAAGGCTAGGGCAAGGCTAGGGCAAGGCAAGGCAAGGCTAGGACAAGGCAAGGCTAAGGCAATGCTAGGCTAGGGCACTGCTAGGCTAGGGCTAGGCTAGGATAGGGCATGGCAAGGCAAGGCTAGGGCAAGGCTAGGGCAAGGCTAGGCTAGGGCAAGGCTAGGGAAAGGCAAGGCTAGGGCAAGGCTAGGCTAGGGCAAGGCTAGGCTAGGGCAAGGCTAGGCTAGGGCAAGGCTAGGGAAAGGCAAGGCTAGGGCAAGGCAAGGCTAGGGCAAGGCAAGGCTAGGGCAAGGCAAGGCTAGGGCATGGCAAGGCCAGGCTAGGGCAAGGCAAGGCTCGGGCAAATCTAGGGCAGGCAAGGCTAGGGCAAGGCTAGGCTAAGGCAAGGCTTGGGCTAGGCTAGGGCAAGGCAAAGGTAGCGCAGGGCAAGGCTAGGGCAGGGAAGGCTAGGGTAAGGCTAGACTAGCTAAAGGCTAGGGCAAGGCATGGCAAGACTAGGGCAAGCCTAGGCTAGGGCCAGGCTAGGGCAAGGCAAGGCCAGGGAAAGTCTAGGCTAGGGCAAGGCAAGGCTAGGGCAAGACTAGGGCAAGGCAAGGCTAGGGCAAGGCAAGGCTAGGCCAAGGCTAGGCTAGGGCAAGGCGAGGGCAAGGCTAGGCCAAGCAAGGCAAGGCTAGGGTAAGGCTAGGCTAGGGCAAGGCTAGGGCAAGTCTAGGCTAGGTCAAGGCAAGGTTAGGGCAAGGCTAGGGCAAGGCTAGGCTAGGGCAAGGCAAGGCTAGGGCAAGGCTAGGCTAGGGCAAGGCTAGGGCAAGGCTAGGGCAAGGCAAGGCTAGGGCAAGGCTAGGGCAAGGCTAGGCTAGGGCAAGGGTAGGCTAGGGCAAAGCTAGGGCAAGGCAAGGATAGGGCAAGGCTAGGGCAAGGCAAGGCAAGGTTAGGGCAAGGCAAGGCTAGGCTAGGTCAAGGCTAGGGCAAGGCTAGGCTAGGGCAAGGCTAGGGCAAGGCTAGGCTAGGGCAAGGCTAGGGCAAGGCTAGGGCAAGGCTAGGCTAGGGCAAGGCAAGGCTAGGGCAAGGCTAGGGCAAGGCTAGGGCAAGGCAAGGCTAGGGCAAGGCTAGGCTAGGGCAAGGCTAGGCTAGGGCAAGGCTAGGCTAGGGCAAGGCTAGGGCAAGGCAAGGCTAGGGCAAGGCTAGGGCAAGGCAAGGCTACGGCAAGGCTAGGGCAAGGCTAGGGCAAGGCAAGGCTAGGGCAAGGCTAGGGTAGGGCAAGGCTAGGGCAAGGCAAGGCTAGGGCAAGGCAAGGAAAGGCTAGGGCAAGGCTAGGGCAAGGCAAGACTAGGGCAAGGCTAGGGCAAGGCTAGGGCAAGGCAAGGCTAGGGCAAGGCTAGGGCAAGGCAAGGCAAGGCTAGGGCAAGGCAAGGCTAGGGCAAGGCTAGGCTAGGGCAAGGCTAGGCTAGGGCAAGGCTAGGCTAGGCATGGCAAGGCAAGGCTAGGGCAAGGCTAGGGCAAGGCTAGGGCAAGGCTAGGCTAGGGCAAGGCTAGGGCAAGGCAAGGATAGGGCAAGGCTAGGGCAAGGCAAGGCAAAGCTAGGGCAAGGCAAGCCTAGGGCAAAGCTAGGCTAGGGCAAGGCTAGGCTAGGGCAAGTCTAGTCTAGGGCAAGGCCAGGGCAAGGCAAGGCTAGGGCAAGGCTAGGGCAAGGCTAGGGCAAGGCAAGGCTAGGGCAAGGCTAGGGCAAGGCAAGGCAAGGCTAGGGCAAGGCTAGGGCAAGGCAAGGCAAGGCTAGGACAAGGCAAGGCTAAGGCAATGCTAGGCTAGGGCACTGCTAGGCTAGGGCTAGGCTAGGATAGGGCATGGCAAGGCAAGGCTAGGGCAAGGCTAGGGCAAGGCTAGGGAAAGGCAAGGCTAGGGCAAGGCTAGGCTAGGGCAAGGCTAGGCTAGGGCAAGGCTAGGCTAGGGCAAGGCTAGGGAAAGGCAAGGCTAGGGCAAGGCAAGGCTAGGGCAAGGCAAGGCTAGGGCAAGGCAAGGCTAGGGCATGGCAAGGCCAGGCTAGGGCAAGGCAAGGCTCGGGCAAATCTAGGGCAGGCAAGGCTAGGGCAAGGCTAGGCTAAGGCAAGGCTTGGGCTAGGCTAGGGCAAGGCAAAGGTAGCGCAGGGCAAGGCTAGGGCAGGGAAGGCTAGGGTAAGGCTAGACTAGCTAAAGGCTAGGGCAAGGCATGGCAAGACTAGGGCAAGCCTAGGCTAGGGCCAGGCTAGGGCAAGGCAAGGCCAGGGAAAGTGTAGGCTAGGGCAAGGCAAGGCTAGGGCAAGGCTAGGGCAGGGCTAGGCTAGGGCAAGGCAAGGCTAGGCCAAGGCTAGGCTAGGGCAAGGCTAGGGCAAGGCTAGGCCAAGCAAGGCAAGGCTAGGGTAAGGCTAGGCTAGGGCAAGGCTAGGGCAAGTCTAGGCTAGGGCAAGGCAAGGTTAGGGCAAGGCTAGGGCAAGGCTAGGCTAGGGCAAGGCAAGGCTAGGGCAAGGCTAGGCTAGGGCAAGGCTAGGGCAAGGCTAGGGCAAGGCAAGGCTAGGGCAAGGCTAGGCTAGGGCAAGGCTAGGCTAGGGCAAGGCTAGGCTAGTGCAAGGCTAGGGCAAGGCAAGGCTAGGGCAAGGCTAGGGCAAGGCAAGGCTAGGGCAAGGCTAGGCTAGGGCAACTCTAGGGCAAGGCAATGCTAGGGCAAGGCATGGCTAGGGCAAGGCAAGGCTAGGGCAAGGCAAGGCTAGGGCAAGGCAAGGCTAGGGCAAGGCTAGGGCAAGGCAAGGATAGGGCAAGTCTAGGGTAATGCTAGGGCAAGGCAAGGCTAGGGCAAGACTAGGGCAAGGCTAGGGCAAGGCTAGGCTAGGGCAAGGCTAGGCTAGGGCAAAGCAAGGCTAGGGCAAGGCAAGGGCAGGGCTAGGCTAGGGCAAGGCAAGGCTAGGCCAAGGCTAGGCTAGGGAAAGGCAAGGCTACTGCAAGGAAAGGCTAGGGCAAGGCAAGGCTAGGGCAAGGCAAGGCTAGTGCAAGGCTAGGCTATGGCAAGGCTAGGCTAGGGAAAGGCAAGGCTACTGCAAGGAAAGGCTAGGGCAAGGCAAGGCTAGGGCAAGGCAAGGCTAGGGCAAGGCTAGGCTAGGGCAAGGCTAGGCTAGGGCAAGGCAAGGCTAGGGCAAGGCTAGGGCAAGGCAAGGCTAGGCTAGGGCAAGGCTAGGCTAGGGCAAGGCTAGGCTAGGGCAACTCAAGGCTAGGGAATGGCTAGGGCAAGGCTAGGCTAGAACAAGCCCAAGCTAGGGCAGGGCAAGGCTAGGGCGAGGATAGGCTAGAGCGAGGGAAGGCAAGGGCAAGGCTAGGGCAAGGCTAGGCTAGGGCAAGGCAAGGCTAGGGCAAGGCTAGGCTAGGGCAAGGCTAGGGCAAGCCTAGGCTAGGGCAAGGCTAGGCTAGGGCAAGGCTAGGCTAGGGCAAGGCTAGGGAAAGGCAAGGCTAGGGCAAGGCAAGGCTAGGGCAAGGCAAGGCTAGGGCAAGGCAAGGCTAGGGCATGGCAAGGCCAGGCTAGGGCAAGGCAAGGCTCGGGCAAATCTAGGGCAGGCAAGGCTAGGGCAAGGCTAGGCTAAGGCAAGGCTTGGGCTAGGCTAGGGCAAGGCAAAGGTAGCGCAGGGCAAGGCTAGGGCAGGGAAGGCTAGGGTAAGGCTAGACTAGCTAAAGGCTAGGGCAAGGCATGGCAAGACTAGGGCAAGCCTAGGCTAGGGCCAGGCTAGGGCAAGGCAAGGCCAGGGAAAGTCTAGGCTAGGGCAAGGCAAGGCTAGGGCAAGACTAGGGCAAGGCAAGGCTAGGGCAAGGCAAGGCTAGGCCAAGGCTAGGCTAGGGCAAGGCTAGGGCAAGGCTAGGCCAAGCAAGGCAAGGCTAGGGTAAGGCTAGGCTAGGGCAAGGCTAGGGCAAGTCTAGGCTAGGTCAAGGCAAGGTTAGGGCAAGGCTAGGGCAAGGCTAGGCTAGGGCAAGGCAAGGCTAGGGCAAGGCTAGGCTAGGGCAAGGCTAGGGCAAGGCTAGGGCAAGGCAAGGCTAGGGCAAGGCTAGGGCAAGGCTAGGCTAGGGCAAGGGTAGGCTAGGGCAAAGCTAGGGCAAGGCAAGGATAGGGCAAGGCTAGGGCAAGGCAAGGCAAGGTTAGGGCAAGGCAAGGCTAGGCTAGGTCAAGGCGAGGGCAAGGCTAGGCTAGGGCAAGGCTAGGGCAAGGCTAGGCTAGGGCAAGGCTAGGGCAAGGCTAGGGCAAGGCTAGGCTAGGGCAAGGCAAGGCTAGGGCAAGGCTAGGGCAAGGCTAGGGCAAGGCAAGGCTAGGGCAAGGCTAGGCTAGGGCAAGGCTAGGCTAGGGCAAGGCTAGGCTAGGGCAAGGCTAGGGCAAGGCAAGGCTAGGGCAAGGCTAGGGCAAGGCAAGGCTACGGCAAGGCTAGGGCAAGGCTAGGGCAAGGCAAGGCTAGGGCAAGGCTAGGGTAGGGCAAGGCTAGGGCAAGGCAAGGCTAGGGCAAGGCAAGGAAAGGCTAGGGCAAGGCTAGGGCAAGGCAAGACTAGGGCAAGGCTAGGGCAAGGCTAGGGCAAGGCAAGGCTAGGGCAAGGCTAGGGCAAGGCAAGGCAAGGCTAGGGCAAGGCAAGGCTAGGGCAAGGCTAGGCTAGGGCAAGGCTAGGCTAGGGCAAGGCTAGGCTAGGCATGGCAAGGCAAGGCTAGGGCAAGGCTAGGGCAAGGCTAGGGCAAGGCTAGGCTAGGGCAAGGCTAGGGCAAGGCAAGGATAGGGCAAGGCTAGGGCAAGGCAAGGCAAAGCTAGGGCAAGGCAAGCCTAGGGCAAAGCTAGGCTAGGGCAAGGCTAGGCTAGGGCAAGTCTAGTCTAGGGCAAGGCCAGGGCAAGGCAAGGCTAGGGCAAGGCTAGGGCAAGGCTAGGGCAAGGCAAGGCTAGGGCAAGGCTAGGGCAAGGCAAGGCAAGGCTAGGGCAAGGCTAGGGCAAGGCAAGGCAAGGCTAGGACAAGGCAAGGCTAAGGCAATGCTAGGCTAGGGCACTGCTAGGCTAGGGCTAGGCTAGGATAGGGCATGGCAAGGCAAGGCTAGGGCAAGGCTAGGGCAAGGCTAGGGAAAGGCAAGGCTAGGGCAAGGCTAGGCTAGGGCAAGGCTAGGCTAGGGCAAGGCTAGGCTAGGGCAAGGCTAGGGAAAGGCAAGGCTAGGGCAAGGCAAGGCTAGGGCAAGGCAAGGCTAGGGCAAGGCAAGGCTAGGGCATGGCAAGGCCAGGCTAGGGCAAGGCAAGGCTCGGGCAAATCTAGGGCAGGCAAGGCTAGGGCAAGGCTAGGCTAAGGCAAGGCTTGGGCTAGGCTAGGGCAAGGCAAAGGTAGCGCAGGGCAAGGCTAGGGCAGGGAAGGCTAGGGTAAGGCTAGACTAGCTAAAGGCTAGGGCAAGGCATGGCAAGACTAGGGCAAGCCTAGGCTAGGGCCAGGCTAGGGCAAGGCAAGGCCAGGGAAAGTCTAGGCTAGGGCAAGGCAAGGCTAGGGCAAGGCTAGGGCAGGGCTAGGCTAGGGCAAGGCAAGGCTAGGCCAAGGCTAGGCTAGGGCAAGGCTAGGGCAAGGCTAGGCCAAGCAAGGCAAGGCTAGGGTAAGGCTAGGCTAGGGCAAGGCTAGGGCAAGTCTAGGCTAGGGCAAGGCAAGGTTAGGGCAAGGCTAGGGCAAGGCTAGGCTAGGGCAAGGCAAGGCTAGGGCAAGGCTAGGCTAGGGCAAGGCTAGGGCAAGGCTAGGGCAAGGCAAGGCTAGGGCAAGGCTAGGCTAGGGCAAGGCTAGGCTAGGGCAAGGCTAGGCTAGTGCAAGGCTAGGGCAAGGCAAGGCTAGGGCAAGGCTAGGGCAAGGCAAGGCTAGGGCAAGGCTAGGCTAGGGCAACTCTAGGGCAAGGCAATGCTAGGGCAAGGCATGGCTAGGGCAAGGCAAGGCTAGGGCAAGGCAAGGCTAGGGCAAGGCAAGGCTAGGGCAAGGCTAGGGCAAGGCAAGGATAGGGCAAGTCTAGGGTAATGCTAGGGCAAGGCAAGGCTAGGGCAAGACTAGGGCAAGGCTAGGGCAAGGCTAGGCTAGGGCAAGGCTAGGCTAGGGCAAAGCAAGGCTAGGGCAAGGCAAGGGCAGGGCTAGGCTAGGGCAAGGCAAGGCTAGGCCAAGGCTAGGCTAGGGAAAGGCAAGGCTACTGCAAGGAAAGGCTAGGGCAAGGCAAGGCTAGGGCAAGGCAAGGCTAGTGCAAGGCTAGGCTATGGCAAGGCTAGGCTAGGGAAAGGCAAGGCTACTGCAAGGAAAGGCTAGGGCAAGGCAAGGCTAGGGCAAGGCAAGGCTAGGGCAAGGCTAGGCTAGGGCAAGGCTAGGCTAGGGCAAGGCAAGGCTAGGGCAAGGCTAGGGCAAGGCAAGGCTAGGCTAGGGCAAGGCTAGGCTAGGGCAAGGCTAGGCTAGGGCAACTCAAGGCTAGGGAATGGCTAGGGCAAGGCTAGGCTAGAACAAGCCCAAGCTAGGGCAGGGCAAGGCTAGGGCGAGGATAGGCTAGAGCGAGGGAAGGCAAGGGCAAGGCTAGGGCAAGGCTAGGCTAGGGCAAGGCAAGGCTAGGGCAAGGCTAGGCTAGGGCAAGGCTAGGGCAAGGCAAGGCTAGGGCAAGGCTAGGGTAAGGCTAGGGCAAGGCAAGACTAGGGCAAGGCTAGGGAAAGGCTAGGCTAGGGCAAGGCTAGGCTAGGGCAAAGCAAGGCTAGGGCAAGGCTAGGCTAGGGCAAGTCTAGGCTAGGGCAAGGCTAGGCTAGGGCAAGGCTAGGCTAGGGCAAAGCAAGGCTAGGGAAAGGCAAGGCTAGGGCAAGGAAAGGATAGGGCAAGGCAAGGCTAGGGCAAGGCAAGGCTAGGGCAAGGCTAGGCTAGGGCAAGTCTAGGCTAGGGCAAGACAAGGATAGGGCAAGGCTAGGCTAGGGCAAAGCAAGGCTAGGGCAAGGCAAGGCTAGGGCAAGGCAAGGCTAGGGCAAGGCAAGGCTAGGGCAAGGCTAGGCTAGGGCAAGGCTAGGCTAGGGCAAGACAAGGATAGGGCAAGGCTAGGCTAGGGCAAAGCAAGGCTAGGGCAAGGCTGGGCTAGGGCAAAGCAAGGCTAGGGCAAGGCTAGGGCAAGGCAAGGCTAGGGCAAGGCTAGGCTAGGGCAAGGCTAGGGCAAGGCAAGGATAGGGCAAGGCAAGGCTAGGGCAAGGCTAGGCTAGGGCAAGGCTAGGGCAAGGCAAGGATAGGGCAAGGCTAGGCTAGGGCAAGGCTAGGGCAAGGCAAGGATAGGGCAAGGCTAGGCTAGGGCAAGGCAAGGCTAGGGCAAGGCTAGGCTAGGGCAAGGCTAGGGCAAGCAAGGCTAGGGCAAGGCTAGGGCAAGGCAAGGCAAGGCTAGGGCAAGGCAAGCCTAGGGCAAGGCTAGGCTAGGGCACGGCTAGGCTAGGGCAAGGCCAGGGCAGGGCATGGCAAGGCAAGGCTAGGGCAAGGCTAGGGCAAGGCTAGGCTAGGGCAAGGCTAGGGCAAGGCAAGGCTAGGGCAAGGCTAGGGCAAGGCAAGGAAAGGCTAGGGCAAGGCAAGGGCAAGGCTAGGCTAGGGCAAGGCAATGCTAGGGCAAGGCATGGCAAGGCGAGGGTAAGGCAAGCCTAGGGCAAGGCTAGGGCAAGGCAAGGCTCGGGCAAGGCTAGGCTAGGGCAAAGCAAGTTTAGGGAAAGGCAAGGCTAGGGCAAGGCATGGCTAGGGCAAGGCTAGGGCAAGGCTAGGCTAGGGCAAGGGTAGGCTAGGGCAAAGCTAGGGCAAGGCAAGGATAGGGCAAGGCTAGGGCAAGGCAAGGCAAGGTTAGGGCAAGGCAAGGTTAGGCTAGGTCAAGGCTAGGGCAAGGCTAGGCTAGGGCAAGGCTAGGGCAAGGCTAGGCTAGGGCAAGGCTAGGGCAAGGCTAGGGTAAGGCTAGGGCAAGGCAAGACTAGGGCAAGGCTAGGGAAAGGCTAGGCTAGGGCAAGGCTAGGCTAGGGCAAAGCAAGGCTAGGGCAAGGCTAGGCTAGGGCAAGTCTAGGCTAGGGCAAGGCTAGGCTAGGGCAAGGCTAGGCTAGGGCAAAGCAAGGCTAGGGAAAGGCAAGGCTAGGGCAAGGCAAGGATAGGGCAAGGCAAGGCTAGGGCAAGGCAAGGCTAGGGCAAGGCTAGGCTAGGGCAAGTCTAGGCTAGGGCAAGACAAGGATAGGGCAAGGCTAGGCTAGGGCAAAGCAAGGCTAGGGCAAGGCAAGGCTAGGGCAAGGCAAGGCTAGGGCAAGGCAAGGCTAGGGCAAGGCTAGGCTAGGGCAAGGCTAGGCTAGGGCAAGAAAAGGATAGGGCAAGGCTAGGATAGGGCAAAGCAAGGCTAGGGCAAGGCTGGGCTAGGGCAAAGCAAGGCTAGGGCAAGGCTAGGGCAAGGCAAGGCTAGGGCAAGGCTAGGCTAGGGCAAGGCTAGGGCAAGGCAAGGATAGGGCAAGGCAAGGCTAGGGCAAGGCTAGGCTAGGGCAAGGCTAGGGCAAGGCAAGGATAGGGCAAGGCTAGGCTAGGGCAAGGCTAGGGCAAGGCAAGGATAGGGCAAGGCTAGGCTAGGGCAAGGCAAGGCTAGGGCAAGGCTAGGCTAGGGCAAGGCTAGGGCAAGCAAGGCTAGGGCAAGGCTAGGGCAAGGCAAGGCAAGGCTAGGGCAAGGCAAGCCTAGGGCAAGGCTAGGCTAGGGCACGGCTAGGCTAGGGCAAGTCTAGGCTAGGGCAAGGCCAGGGCAGGGCATGGCAAGGCAAGGCTAGGGCAAGGCTAGGGCAAGTCTAGGCTAGGGCAAGGCTAGGGCAAGGCAAGGCTAGGGCAAGGCTAGGGCAAGGCAAGGAAAGGCTAGGGCAAGGCAAGGGCAAGGCTAGGCTAGGGCAAGGCAATGCTAGGGCAAGGCATGGCAAGGCGAGGGTAAGGCAAGCCTAGGGCAAGGCTAGGGCAAGGCAAGGCTCGGGCAAGGCTAGGCTAGGGCAAAGCAAGTTTAGGGAAAGGCAAGGCTAGGGCAAGGCATGGCTAGGGCAAGGCTAGGGCAAGGCTAGGCTAGGGCAAGGGTAGGCTAGGGCAAAGCTAGGGCAAGGCAAGGATAGGGCAAGGCTAGGGCAAGGCAAGGCAAGGTTAGGGCAAGGCTAGGCTAGGTCAAGGCTAGGGCAAGGCTAGGCTAGGGCAAGGCTAGGGCAAGGCTAGGCTAGGGCAAGGCTAGGCTAGGGCAAGGCTAGGCTAGGCATGGCAAGGCAAGGCTAGGGCAAGGCTAGGGCAAGGCTAGGGCAAGGCTAGGCTAGGGCAAGGCTAGGGCAAGGCAAGGCTAGGGCAAGGCAAGGCTAGGGCAAGGCAAGGCTAGGGCATGGCAAGGCCAGGCTAGGGCAAGGCAAGGCTAGGGCAAATCTAGGGCAGGCAAGGCTAGGGCAAGGCTAGGCTAAGGCAAGGCTAGGGCTAGGCTAGGGCAAGGCAAAGGTAGCGCAGGGCAAGGCTAGGGCAGGGAAGGCTAGGGTAAGGCTAGACTAGCTAAAGGCTAGGGCAAGGCATGGCAAGACTAGGGCAAGCCTAGGCTAGGTCAAGGCTAGGGCAAGGCAAGGCTAGGGCAAGGCTAGGGCAAGGCAAGGCTAGGGCAAGGCTAGGGCAAGGCTAGGGCAAGGCAAGGCTAGGGCAAGGCAAGGAAAGGCTAGGGCAAGGCTAGGGCAAGGCAAGACTAGGGCAAGGCTAGGGCAAGGCTAGGGCAAGGCAAGGCTAGGGCAAGGCTAGGGCAAGGCAAGGCAAGGCTAGGGCAAGGCAAGGCTAGGGCAAGGCTAGGCTAGGGCAAGGCTAGGCTAGGCATGGCAAGGCAAGGCTAGGGCAAGGCTAGGGCAAGGCTAGGGCAAGGCTAGGCTAGGGCAAGGCTAGGGCAAGGCAAGGATAGGGCAAGGCTAGGGCAAGGCAAGGCAAAGCTAGGGCAAGGCAAGCCTAGGGCAAAGCTAGGCTAGGGCAAGGCTAGGCTAGGGCAAGTCTAGGCTAGGGCAAGGCCAGGGCAAGGCAAGGCTAGGGCAAGGCTAGGGCAAGGCTAGGGCAAGGCAAGGCTAGGGCAAGGCTAGGGCAAGGCAAGGCAAGGCTAGGACAAGGCAAGGCTAAGGCAATGCTAGGCTAGGGCACTGCTAGGCTAGGGCTAGGCTAGGATAGGGCATGGCAAGGCAAGGCTAGGGCAAGGCTAGGGCAAGGCTAGGCTAGGACAAGGCTAGGGAAAGGCAAGGCTAGGGCAAGGCTAGGGCAAGGCAAGGCAAGGCTAGGACAAGGCAAGGCTAAGGCAATGCTAGGCTAGGGCACTGCTAGGCTAGGGCTAGGCTAGGATAGGGCATGGCAAGGCAAGGCTAGGGCAAGGCTAGGGCAAGGCTAGGCTAGGACAAGGCTAGGGAAAGGCAAGGCTAGGGCAAGGCTAGGCTAGGGCAAGGCTAGGGCAAGGCAAGGATAGGGCAAGGCTAGGCTAGGGCAAGGCTAGGGCAAGGCAAGGCTAGGGCAAGGCAAGGCTAGGGCAAGGCAAGGCTAGTGCAAGGCAAGGCTAGGGCATGGCAAGGCCAGGCTAGGGCAAGGCAAGGCTAGGGCAAATCTAGGGCAGGCAAGGCTAGGGCAAGGCTAGGCTAAGGCAAGGCTAGGGCTAGGCTAGGGCAAGGCAAAGGTAGCGCAGGGCAAGGCTAGGGCAGGGAAGGCTAGGGTAAGGCTAGACTAGCTAAAGGATAGGGCAAGGCATGGCAAGACTAGGGCAAGCCTAGGCTAGGGCAAGGCTAGGGCAAGGCAAGGCCAGGGAAAGTCTAGGCTAGGGCAAGGCAAGGCTAGGGCAAGGCTAGGGCAGGGCTAGGCTAGGGCAAGGCAAGGCTAGGCCAAGGCTAGGCTAGGGCAAGGCTAGGCCAAGGCTAGGCCAAGGCAAGGCAAGGCTAGGGCAAGGCTAGGCTAGGGCAAGGCTAGGCAAGTCTAGGCTAGGGCAAGGCAAGGTTAGGGCAAGGCTAGGGCAAGGCTAGGCTAGGGCAAGGCAAGGCTAGGGCAAGGCTAGGCTAGGGCAAGGCTAGGGCAAGGCTAGGGCAAGGCAAGGCTAGGGCAAGGCTAGGCTAGGGCATGCTAGGCTAGGGCAAGGCTAGGCTAGTGCAAGGCTAGGGCAAGGCAAGGCTAGGGCAAGGCTAGGGTAGGGCAAGGCTAGGCTAGGGCAACTCTAGGGCAAGGCAATGCTAGGGCAAGGCATGGCTAGGGCAAGGCTAGGCTAGGGCAAGGCAAGGCTAGGGCAAGGCAAGGCTAGGGCAAGGCTAGGGTAAGGCAAGGCTAGGGCAAGACTAGGGCAAGGCTAGGGCAAGGCTAGGCTAGGGCAAGGCTAGGCTAGGGCAAAGCAAGGCTAGGGCAAGGCAAGGGCAGGGCTAGGCTAGGGCAAGGCAAGGCTAGGCCAAGGCTAGGCTAGGGAAAGGCAAGGCTACTGCAAGGAAAGGCTAGGGCAAGGCAAGGCTAGGGCAAGGCAAGGCTAGGGCAAGGCTAGGCTAGGGCAAGGCTAGGCTAGGGCAAGGCAAGGCTAGGGCAAGGCTAGGGCAAGGCAAGGCAAGGCTAGGGCAAGGCTAGGCTAGGGCAAGGCTAGGCTAGGGCAACTCAAGGCTAGGGAATGGCTAGGGCAAGGCTAGGATAGAACAAGCCCAAGCTAGGGCAGGGCAAGGCTAGGGCGAGGATAGGCTAGAGCGAGGGAAGGCAAGGGCAAGGCTTGGGCAAGGCTAGGCTAGGGCAAGGCTAGGCTAGGGCAAGGCTAGGGCAAGGCAAGGCTAGGGCAAGGCTAGGGTAAGGCTAGGGCAAGGCAAGACTAGGGCAAGGCTAGGGAAAGGCTAGGCTAGGGCAAGGCTAGGCTAGGGCAAAGCAAGGCTAGGGCAAGGCTAGGCTAGGGCAAGGCTAGGCTAGGGCAAGGCTAGGCTAGGGCAAGGCTAGGCTAGGGCAAAGCAAGGCTAGGGAAAGGCAAGGCTAGGGCAAGGCAAGGATACGGCAAGGCAAGGCTAGGGCAAGGCAAGGCTAGGGCAAGGCTAGGCTAGGGCAAGTCTAGGCTAGGGCAAGACAAGGATAGGGCAAGGCTAGGCTAGGACAAAGCAAGGCTAGGGCAAGGCAAGGCTAGGGCAAGGCAAGGCTAGGGCAAGGCTAGGCTAGGGCAAGGCTAGGCTAGGGCAAGACAAGGATAGGGCAAGGCTAGGCTAGGGCAAAGCAAGGCTAGGGCAAGGCTGGGCTAGGGCAAAGCAAGGCTAGGGCAAGGCTAGGGCAAGGCAAGGCTAGGGCAAGGCTAGGCTAGGGCAAGGCTAGGGCAAGGCAAGGATAGGGCAAGGCAAGGCTAGGGCAAGGCTAGGCTAGGGCAAGGCTAGGGCAAGACAAGGATAGGGCAAGGCTAGGCTAGGGCAAGGCTAGGGCAAGGCAAGGATAGGGCAAGGCTAGGCTAGGGCAAGGCAAGGCTAGGGCAAGGCTAGGCTAGGGCAAGGCTAGGGCAAGCAAGGATAGGGCAAGGCTAGGGCAAGGCAAGGCAAGGCTAGGGCAAGGCAAGCCTAGGGCAAGGCTAGGCTAGGGCACGGCTAGGCTAGGGCAAGTCTAGGCTAGGGCAAGGCCAGGGCAGGGCATGGCAAGGCAAGGCTAGGGCAAGGCTAGGGCAAGGCTAGGCTAGGGCAAGGCTAGGGCAAGGCAAGGCTAGGGCAAGGCTAGGGCAAGGCAAGGAAAGGCTAGGGCAAGGCAAGGGCAAGGCTAGGCTAGGGCAAGGCAATGCTAGGGCAAGGCATGGCAAGGCGAGGGTAAGGCAAGCCTAGGGCAAGGCTAGGGCAAGGCAAGGCTCGGGCAAGGCTAGGCTAGGGCAATGCAAGTTTAGGGAAAGGCAAGGCTAGGGCAAGGCATGGCTAGGGCAAGGCTAGGCTAGGGCAAGGGTAGGCTAGGGCAAAGCTAGGGCAAGGCAAGGATAGGGCAAGGCTAGGGCAAGGCAAGGCAAGGTTAGGGCAAGGCAAGGCTAGGCTAGGTCAAGGCTAGGGCAAGGCTAGGCTAGGGCAAGGCTAGGGCAAGGCAAGGCTAGGGCAAGGCTAGGGCAAGGCTAGGCTAGGGCAAGGCTAGGGCAAGGCTAGGGCAAGGCTAGGGCAAGGCCAGGGCAAGGCAAGGCTAGGGCAAGGCTAGGGCAAGGCAAGGCTAGGGCAAGGCTAGGCTAGGGCAAGGCTAGGCTAGGGCAAAGCAAGGCTAGGGAAAGGCAAGGCTAGGGCAAGGCAAGGCTAGGGCAAGTCAAGGCTAGGGCAAGGCTAGGCTAGGGCAAGGCTAGGCTAGGGCAAAGCAAGGCTAGGGAAAGGCAAGGCTAGGGCAAGGCAAGGCAAGGGCAAGTCAAGGCTAGGGCAAGGCTAGGCTAGGGCAAGGCTAGGCTAGGGCAAAGCAAGGCTAGGGAAAGGCAAGGCTAGGGCAAGGCAAGGCTAGGGCAAGTCAAGGCTAGGGCAAGGCTAGGCTAGGGCAAGGCTAGGGCAAGGCAAGGTTAGGGCAAGGCTAGGCTAGGGCACGGCTAGGCTAGGCTAGTGCAAACCTAGGGCAAGGCAAGGCTAGGGCAAGGCAAGGCAAGGCTAGGGCAGGGCTAGGGCAAGGCAAGGCTAGGGCAAGGCTAGGCTAGGGCAAGGCAAGGCTAGGGCAAGGCTAGGCTAGGGCATGGCAAGGAAAGGCTAGGGCAAGGCTAGGGCAAGGCTAGGGTAGGGCAAGGCTAGGGCAAGGCAAGGCTAGGGCAAGGCAAGGAAAGGCTAGGGCAAGGCAAGGGCAAGGCTAGGCTAGGGCAAGGCAAGGCTAGGGCAAGGCATGGCAAGGCTAGGCAAGGCAAGGCTAGGGCAAGGCTAGGCTAGGGCAAGGCTAGGCTAGGCTAGTGCAAGCCTAGGGCAAGGCAAGGCTAGGGCAAGGCAAGGCAAGGCAAGGCTACGGCAGGGCTAGGCTAGGGCAAGGGAAGGCTAGGGCAAGGCATGGCAAGGCTAGGGCAAGGCAAGGCAAGGCAAGGCTAGGGCAAGGCAAGGCTAGGGCAAGGCTTGGGCAAGGCAAGGCTAGGGCAAGGCTAGGCTAGGGCAAATCAAGTTTAGGGCAAGGCAAGGCTAGGGCAAGGCTAGGGTAGGGCAAGGCTAGGGCAAGGCAAGGCTAGGGCAAGGCAAGGAAAGGCTAGGGCAAGGCTAGGGCAAGGCAAGACTAGGGCAAGGCTAGGGCAAGGCTAGGGCAAGGCAAGGCTAGGGCAAGGCTAGGGCAAGGCAAGGCAAGGCTAGGGCAAGGCAAGGCTAGGGCAAGGCTAGGCTAGGGCAAGGCTAGGCTAGGCATGGCAAGGCAAGGCTAGGGCAAGGCTAGGGCAAGGCTAGGGCAAGGCTAGGCTAGGGCAAGGCTAGGGCAAGGCAAGGATAGGGCAAGGCTAGGGCAAGGCAAGGCAAAGCTAGGGCAAGGCAAGCCTAGGGCAAAGCTAGGCTAGGGCAAGGCTAGGCTAGGGCAAGTCTAGGCTAGGGCAAGGCCAGGGCAAGGCAAGGCTAGGGCAAGGCTAGGGCAAGGCTAGGGCAAGGCAAGGCTAGGGCAAGGCTAGGGCAAGGCAAGGCAAGGCTAGGACAAGGCAAGGCTAAGGCAATGCTAGGCTAGGGCACTGCTAGGCTAGGGCTAGGCTAGGATAGGGCATGGCAAGGCAAGGCTAGGGCAAGGCTAGGGCAAGGCTAGGCTAGGACAAGGCTAGGGAAAGGCAAGGCTAGGGCAAGGCTAGGCTAGGGCAAGGCTAGGCTAGGGCAAGGCTAGGCTAGGGCAAGGCTAGGGCAAGGCAAGGCTAGGGCAAGGCAAGGCTAGGGCAAGGCAAGGCTAGGGCAAGGCAAGGCTAGGGCATGGCAAGGCCAGGCTAGGGCAAGGCAAGGCTAGGGCAAATCTAGGGCAGGCAAGGCTAGGGCAAGGCTAGGCTAAGGCAAGGCTAGGGCTAGGCTAGGGCAAGGCAAAGGTAGCGCAGGGCAAGGCTAGGGCAGGGAAGGCTAGGGTAAGGCTAGACTAGCTAAAGGATAGGGCAAGGCATGGCAAGACTAGGCTAGGGCAAGGCAAGGCTAGGGCAATGCATGGCAAGGCTAGGCTAGGGCAAGGCTAGGCTAGGCTAGTGCAATCCTAGGGCAAGGCAAGGCTAGGGCAAGGCAAGGCAAGGCAAGGCTACGGCAGGGCTAGGCTAGGGCAAGGCAAGGCTAGGGCAAGGCATGGCAAGGCTAGGGCAAGGCAAGGCAAGGCTAGGGCAAGGCAAGGCTAGGGCAAGGCTAGGGCAAGGCTAGGGCAAGGCAAGGCTAGGGCAAGGCTAGGCTAGGGCAAGGCTAGGCTAGGGCAAAGCAAGGCTAGGGAAAGGCAAGACTAGGGCAAGGCAAGGCTAGGGCAAGGCTAGGCTAGGGCAAGGCTAGGCTAGGGCAAGGCTAGGCTAGGGCAAGGCTAGGCTAGGCTAGGGCAAGGCTAGGGCAAGGCAAGGCTAGGGCAAGGCAAGGCTAGGGCAAGGCTAGGGCAAGGCAAGTAAAGGCTAGGGCAAGGCAAGGGCAAGGCTAGGCTAGGGCAAGGCTAGGGCAAGGCTAGGCTAGGGCATGGCAAGGAAAGGCTAGGGCAAGGCTAGGGCAAGGCTAGGCTAGGGCAAGGCTAGGGCAAGGCAAGGCAAGGCTAGGGCAAGGCTAGGCTAGGGCAAAGCTAGGCTAGTGCAATCCTAGGGCAAGGCAAGGCAAGGCTAGGGCAGGGCTAGGCTAGGGCAAGGCTAGGGCAAGGGTAGGCTAGGGCAAGGCATGGCAAGGCTAGGGTAAGGCAAGGCTAGGGCAAGGCTAGGCTAGGGCAAGGCTAGGGCAAGGCAAGGCTAGGGCAAGGCTAGGGCAAGGCTAGGGCAAGGCTATGGTAGGGCAAGGCTAGGCTAGGGCAAGGCTAGGGCAAGGCAAGGCTAGCGCAAGGCTAGGGCAAGGCAAGGCTAGCGCAAGGCTAGGGCAAGGCAAGGGTAGGGCAGGGCAAGGGTAGGGCAAAGCTAGGCTAGTGCAAGCCTAGGGCAAAGCAAAGCTAGGGCAAGGCAAGGCAAGGCTAGGGCAGGGCAAGACTAGGGCAAGGCAAGGCTAGGGCAAGGCTAGGGCAAGGCTAGGGCAAGGCTAGGGCAAGGCAAGGCTAGGCTAAGGCAAGGCTAGGCTAGGGCAAGTCTAGGGCAAGGCAAGGCTAGGGCAAGGCTAGGGCAAGGCAACTAGGGCAAGGCAAGGCTAGGGCAAGGCAAGGCTAGGGCGAGGCTAGGCTAGGGCAAGGCAAGGCTAGGGCAATGCAAAGCTAGGGCAAGACTCGGGCAAGGAAAGGCTCAGCAACTCTAGGGCAAGGCTAGGGCTGGCTTACGGGAGACACTGCAGTGTGGGTACAGTGTTCACCCCATCCTTGTCTTACCGTTATTTTCACGCCGTCATGCACGAGTCATAAGCTCAGATGTAAGCTGATCCCCAAAATGATGGGGAGTAGAATGGTACCCCTGAACACTTACCTCCCTGGACTGTTTTTCTCCTGCTTGTGGCAGTTCCGATGCAGCTCCCTGCCATTGTGCCTGGAATGTAGCGGAGGACGGCCCAAGTGCCAAGCTGAAGACCTCCAGAAGCACCTGGATGTTGGCTGCAGACCATGCAACTTCTGGCCATTGCGGTCATTTGGAGTGTGAGCCAGCCGATGGAAGGTCTCTGTCTGCCCATCTCTTGGTGTATTCTGCCTTTCAAATAAATAAATCTCTTTTAAAAACACACACAGAGACACAGACACACACACACAAAACGACTGACTTCTGTGCAGCTGATGTCATAGCACCAAATGCAAAGGGGCACAATTGCCAAGTCTACTGCACCTTCACTAGTCAGAATGTCGGGGCCGAACGGATGGCTGTTCTCTGAGGACCCACGTTTGAAAGCTTCAAATACAACACAGCAGGACCCCACGAGAACGGGCACCACAGCCTGGGGTCTCCCGGGAACAGGTTCGGGAAGATGGATGGCCCATTAGTGCTGGACCCGGCCAGCACGCTCCCAGACAGTGATGTGCTCTGCATGCACTTCTCCCCAGAAGCCTCCTTTCTCAAAAATCACACAAACCCCAAAGGAACCAACGTCCTCAGAGGGACGGCCAAAATGCATTTTCCAAATCAGACAGTTCCAAACGGATGCAACAGTACTGTTCACATCTGGTACCACAAAGTGCTCACACAGGCCCAGTCTGCTGCCCTC
This sequence comes from Ochotona princeps, assembly GCF_030435755.1. NCBI lineage: Eukaryota > Metazoa > Chordata > Mammalia > Lagomorpha > Ochotonidae > Ochotona > Ochotona princeps. The sequence goes on from NC_080858.1 coordinate 4,688,902, forward strand.
CACGATGACGGGCTCCCAGGAAACACGTGGCGTTTCTGTACCAGGTCTAACATCTGCGCACCTGATGTGGATAAACAAACACATGGCTTTCCTCTCCTGCTAACAGTCATCATGTTTACATAATATATCACGTGCTGTGTGGTGATGATACAACCACACCGATGTATGAGAACACAACACCTACAGGTATGTGTATTCACCTGCTAGAGCCAAGGACAAAACCGACAACAAACTACTTGAAAAGATGGGACTCCAAGAAATGCAATTTAACATAAAAGGAAGGCAAGCAAAAGCTGAGTGAGCCCTTCACAAAGCTTTACCCAAGACCAGAGGAGTAGGTCTCATCCTCTTCGCGGTCCCACACTCAGAATCAAGGACAAGTTCACAGGGCAGGAGGCAACCCAGCCCTGCATTGAAGGCCACCTGCCCTCAGGGGACTGCACAGGTGGGAGGATGTTCCCTCCCAAGAAACCCGGGGCTGGAAGAGAGCAGGAGGCATGCTTTTGCTTCCAGGAAGGCAAGCCACAGACCTAGTGAAGGGACAGTGCTGGGCCTGTCCAGTAGCAGATGTACAACATCTGTGTGAACTCCTGATACCTGTGCACATGTGGATGTGTGTATGTATGCTTAGGTACATACATGAGGCTACTTAAATAGAGTTTGCGAAAAAACAGAATTAAAAAATAACACTAGGGGTGGGCATGTGGGCTAGCAGCTGCGACATCGCCTGGGATGCCTGCAGCCTGTCGCTGAGTGCCTGGGTTCAGCCTCTGCCCCCGACCCCCGCCTCCTGCCAATGCGCACTCTGGCTTCGGTCCGCCCCACCTCAGCCACTGCTGGCATTTGGAGAATTGGGAGATTCTTCTCACTTCCTCTTAAATGAATTTTTTAAAAGAAAGAAATTTGGAGCCCAGCATGATGGCCTAGTGGCTGTATCCTCGCCTTGCAAGCACAAGGATTTCATACACTGGTTTGTGTCCTGGCTGTCCCACTTCCCATCCAGCTCCCTGCCTGTGGCTTGGGAAAGCATTCAAGGATGGCCCAAAGTCTTGGGACCCTGCGCCCCTGTGGGAGTCCCAGAAGAAGCTCCTGGCTTTGGGTCAGCTCAGCTCCAGCCACTGTGGCCACTTGGGGAGTGAACCAATGGAGAGAGGATCTTTCTCCCTGCATCTTCTCTGTAAATATGCCTTTCCAATAAAGTAAATCTTAACAAAGAAAGGAATTTGTATTATCCACTACTCAATAAATTTCATGTATTTTTAAATAAACGTTTACAGGACTGGCACTGTGTTGTAGAAAGTTAAGCCATTTCCTGCAATGCTGGCACTCCATCTTGGTGCTAGTTTGAGTCCCAGCTGCTTCACTTCCAGTCCAGCCCCGGGCCAAGGCACCTGAGCAAGTAGCAGCAGATGGCCCAGGAGCTTGGGCCCCTATCGCCCGTGAGCTCCTAGAGAAGCCCCTGCTGTGGCCTGGCCACTGAGCCCGCGAGCCAGCAGCTAGCTATCTCCTTTAGTCCCCTTTTCCTGAAACTCCACCTTTCCAGTAAATAAATAAATCATTTTGTTTGAAAAACATCTTGGTTGAAAAATATGAAAATCCATACAGCTTTTGTATACTAGATGCATTCCAGGAACTTTTTTCAACGTTTGTGTTTCTGCATGTTCTATACATACATAGACATAGCTGTCAGTTGTCTCTTCATTCCACAAGCATCTGCCACACACAGGGCTGGGTCAGGTTAGAGCTAGGAGCCAGGAGTTCAATCCAGGTCTGCCAGGTGTGGGGGCCCAGACCCAACCACATGGGCCGTGGTATAAGACAAGTGGAGTAGTCTGGAACCAGCACTTTCACAGGGGATGCGGGAAATGCAGCGCAGCACACCAGCACCAACACATAACCTCAAACATCTTTTCAGCACTGTCCAAAGGAAGCCAGCAGATGGCAGCACATCAATGCCTCTTTGTCAATATGCCCACTGAGAAGCAAGTTCCCTTTCTTCACTTCCTTGACTCTGTGTTGGGCCTATGACTGCTTTGGCCAACTAACCGGAGCAGCAATGACAACTCTGAGCTCAGTGTGCAAGTCCCCCCCACCTGGTAACTTCTGCTGCCCACTTGTGAAGTGCAGCTGGCAGGGTCCAACCAGAGGCCAGCAATGTGGCCTAGTGAGTAAATCCAGCCCCTAGGGCGCCAGCAGCCCACATGAACACCACTTCAACTCTAGGCTGATCTACTTCCGATGCAGCTCCTTGCTGCTGGCCTGGGGAAGGAGCAGAGGATGGCCCAAGTCCTTGGGGCCCTGCACGCATGTGGGAGACCTGGAAGAGGACCCTGGCTTTGGCCTGGCCCAGCCCCTCTCACTGCCATTTGGAGTCAAAGAGCAGGTCTCCCTATACCTCCCTATACCTCCCTTCCTCCAACTCTGCCATTGAAATAATACATAAAATTTTTAAAATAACTAAATAAAGCCCAAGCAGCCACAGGCTGCACAGAGGCACACGTGGGAGACCATCAAGGCCCCACTGCGCAGTGTAAACTACAGGACTCTTGTGGGACTTTCAGACACAAGGTTCCATACTTTGTTGTGTGTCACACTCAGCTGGGGCATCCGCAGAAGCCCACACTGTCATACCAGGGCCTCATCATTCCTGGTTCATGACTTGGCAGGACTGGGGCTAAGGGGTAGGGGCATCTCTGCCATCAGCTCCCAGAGGACAGCAAGGCTACTGCATGCACAGAGAACCCCAGAACTAGGCCAGAAAGCCCTGCGGACAGAAATCATGCACAAGACACAGCTGAGTGCCTGAGATGCCTGGGTACTGACCTGGAGGCCACACAGAGAGACACATGAGAGCACTATGTCCAATGTCAGCACTGGTCCAATCTCACCAGTCCCCAAAGAAAGCCATGGGAAAAGCCATAAGGTATTACCCCCATCAAGCCCCAGATTTTCAAATCCAGGGTGATTCCAATGCCGCTTGTTCATTTCAATGTCAGTTGAAGCCTGCAAGTACAGCTCCCTTGAAAGTTTTCATGGGAGTCCCATCAACAGGGTGACAACAGAGGCCAGATTGGAAGCAGCATGCCATCAGCAGGCCACTGGCCTGACTGCAGAGCACACACTGCTCAGAGTGGAAAAGTTCAAGGCGCTGGGTCAGACAGGGACGGGACAAGGCTCCTCCACAGGCCATTTCCTGGGGAAAAGGGGAGACGCCACCGAGGCCAATGTGCGCTAAGCAACTGCACAGTGCAAAGTTCACTACTGGGCAACAGACAGCCCCAGCAGAGGTCCCTGGCAGACCAGCAAGGTGGCAGAAATGCACAGCACAATCAACCAGCTCCTTCTCCATGAGCACCTGGGGTCAGGAAGCCAGCCCGCCCTCCGCTGCTCCACCAGCCTCTCCCTGAGAGGTGATGACGGAGATGGAGTGCTCAGGACCACAGAGTTCATACGTCAAAATCAAGACCATGCAAAGCTCTCACAGACTTCAGCAGTTCAGCATCTGCAATGTGAAATGCCAGATGCAAACTCCCCAAGTATTACATGCATGGTGACAATGTGTTACATTTTGGAGCATCTTAGATTTGTAGCTTTTGCTTTAAAAAATGTTAAAGTTGTCACAACAGAGATGAAAAGTTTCCATTTCCAGCACTGAACAGGGAGTGACTGCAGAGGACCAAGGGTGGGTTTGGCCACAGATAGGCAGGTGTGGCATCAGCTGAGGGGCCTGAGTACACAGTGAGGGAGGCAAAGTGGGGGCTCAGACGGTCCTGAGCAAAGCACTTGTGTGTCAAGTGCACTCCCCAGAGCAGGCGGAAGGCAGCAGGGATACACCGACGTCATCTGAGTGTCCTTAACGCCAACAGCAAGGTCTCTGGTGGTGACTTGGTCGGCCGGCGCTGGACCAGCTCCTGACCTCCTGTGGTCCCTCTGGACCCCAGGGGCCCTCCCACAAGCCAGTCACTCACTGTGGCTCTGTCCTGGGGACAGCCCAGATGGCACCCAGAGAGCAGGCAAGCTTCCTGCATCTGGATAGCAGGCAAATCCACAGCCACACCCTCACAGGACCAGAGAACAGGACAGTCTGAGAAAAGGTCACCTCGACACATGGTACTCTTAACGGGCGTGTGTGCAATGACAAGCGTGTGTATGTGAAGGTAGCAACCCTAGGGCAGGTGTGCAGCTGGGCTGGCACCATGCGGGAGTACCTGGCATGCAGTGTGGCCTCCTCTCCCACCCCCGCTTTCCACAAATACACTTGGGAGGCCATGAATGGCGCTCAAGGATTTGGGCACCTGCTATCCATCTCGGAGACACAGATGGAGCTCCTGCCTCTGGCCTGGCTCACCTCTGGCTGTTGGAGGCATTGGGGGACAGAAGTTCCCGCTCTTCCTCTCCTCTCTACACTGCTCACCTCTTCAAATACATGCATACACACATACACATTAAGATCAATGAGTTAAAATAGCAAACAGTCTTAAAAAAAACCTTTTCAAACAAGAGTACCAAACCGTCCACCTATTAAAAAGGAAGCAGCAGGGCCGACACTAAGCTTCCATCTATGGTGCCAGCACCCTATGTGAGCACCAGTTCAAATCCTGGAAGCTCCGCTGCTCATCCAACTCCCTGCTTGTGGCCTGGGAAAGCAGCAGAGGACTACCCAAGTGCTTGGGACCCTGCAGCCACGTGGGAAACCCGGGGGAAGCTCCTGGCTTTGGATTGGCTCAGTTCTGGCCATTGCAGCCATTTGCGGGCGGGGAGTGAACCAGCTGAAAGTAACTGATTGCACACTCCTAGAAAACCACCTGGTGGGTTCTGCAGACACCGTGTGGGAATTTCGCCTCCCACATGATACCCGCCCCTACAGGCAAGCACGTGGCCCTCCACTCAGGGACAGGTGCTGGATGCCTCCCTGAACACACATACAGCTCTACCTGACCCTGTCCCCAGCCCAGTGCACACCCTCCCCACCACCCAGCGGCTCCGGGCCATTTTTAGAACAGCATCGGAAGCTCTAGATGAGCCTTCCCTCCCAGGCAGCTATTTTTATTGAATGAACATCTTGCCATTTGAGATCACTGAGAAAGAGAACTCCACCTCTTTGTGCAAGTTAGACTAACACAAAGGCTTGCACCATGAAACAAAATTAAAATCTATGTTCTACTCTTCAAGGCACTCGATGGCATTTCATAGTAAGCGTGTTTCCCTCCACAGTTCAAGGAACAGCTCTGCATTCTGTGTACGAGCAGCAGGTGCTGGGCCTCGGGGGAAGACACCCACCTCCCACATCAGAGGGCCTGGGTCTGATGTCCAGTTCCAGCTCTGGATCCCAACGCGCACCTTGGCAGGCAGCAGTGCTGGGCCACCACCCCCAGGTGGAAGACCGGGATTGCGCTACTGCACCTGCTTTTTGTTCTGGCTCATCCCTGGTCTTGGAGGGCAATTGGGGAGTAAAACGGCATACAGGTATGTACACACACACAGGCAGTCTCAAACAAGTAGAGGAACATGACTTTAAGAAAGCATGACAGGAAGCACAGCATTATATGTAACATTTTTCATACAGCAAGAAACACTGACTTGGGTAGTCCTGTGGCTCAGGCCTTCAGCTGATGGATTATAACCCTGTCTGAAATCAGCACAGGATGGGAGGAGGAGCAAACACACCACGCTGGGTCTGAAGCCCAGACGCTGAAAGCAGCAGACAGCATCTCCCTGCAGGCCTATGGGCCGAGTAGAGAGGAGTCCCCAGCATACGGGGTGCGGCGCAGGCCCAGAGGATGAGAACAGCAACGGGCCGCCACCCTGCCAGGTGGCAACGCACACAATCACGGGGTGACACTGAGCTCCACCCCTTTCTCCCCCCTCGCCCTGGCCCCAAATCTCTCATGCTCAGGAAGGCATCACAACCCTTCAGGAGCTGCCCACGAGGACTCCTGACAACCCTCTCTGTGCAGTGTGCGTTCTGTGGGGGGTTCTGGCCGGCACCCTCGCAGCTCGCCTGCTGCCTGCTGCCTGCAGCGCAGGCCACATGGGCTGCACAGTTCATTTCTCAAGTTAACTTTGAAGGAACTTGCAGTGGCGCGGGCTGGCCTCTCGAACCCGGGCAGGTCTTGGCTGGCACTTGAAGGCTCAGACAGCCAGGGAATGGCCTCCAGGACACGTAGCCTCTTCCTAACCACCTGTGCACCTTTTCTGTTTAATGTCACCATCGAGACCCCTGGGTTTGAGTTGGCAGGACCACCCTGCATACTGGCTTTGCCAGCCCCCCAGTCATGTGAGCCAACTCCTTACAGTAAATCTCCACACGCATACTCACCCCTTCTACAAACCACATTCCACACACATACACACACCCGCCCCCAAGTGGCTGGGAGAGAAACAAGCCTCCCATTCTCTCCTCTTCACTCCTTTAAAGGAATTATTTTCATTTGTGCATCATAGAGACAGCAAGAGTGAGAGAAGAGAGAAGAGCCAAGAGGCAGGTGCAGATGGAGATCTTGCATTCTCTGGTTCATCCACTTTAGGGGGTCACAGCCAGGAGACAGGATGGGTTTCCCAGGGTGGTGATGGGCATCCGGCTACTGGCACCACCCTTGTTGCCATCTGGGGGCTGCACGAGCAGGCAGCTTTAGTCAGGGGTGGGTGCAGAACCCAGGCCTTCCACAACTGCCCCCCGGTCCATCCTGTCCAGTCACCTCCCCACCCTTCCAGTGACCACAGCATCCAAGTGCCCTCTGTGTGCTTGCCCGTATCCTGCCATCTCCAGTGGTACCCAGACTTCTCCAACACTTCCCAATCCTGTGACCAACCCACTGTTCACACTCACAGCCCCTTCACTGGGTCTGAAGGGAAGCTGGAACCCAGATGCCCACACCTAGGTTCTCAGTCCAAGTGACAAGGACGCTGGTTGCTGTCAACCTGGAAAGCTTCCATTAAGACACACAGACCCAAAAAAGCAGAAAACACCCTTGTGTCTTTTCCTGTAAGGGGTGATGGTTTACAAGCAATGGTTGCATCCCATTAGAGGGCCCAGTAAAAAAAAACACCCGTATGTGCTAGTATCCAGAAGGGGTAGGCTTCATATTACACACACACATACACACACACGCGCTGTAGCAGGCCATGATGAAAAAATCTACCAGCCACAATTCTACTACTGTGCTGGAAAATCAGTGGGAAAAAAACTCCATAGTCAGTTTCCATGGCAACACAGCTTGGCAAAGGCCCACTGCTGTGGTGAAGAGAAGACAGACACTGAGGAGCCTGGTCATGGGGAGGACTCTTCCCCTCCGACGTCCTCATTTGGTCCCCAGCAAACGCAGACCACTAACTAGGACACTGTCAAGGGGAGAGACACAGGCAGAAGTGCCGTGGGGAAGCGGCAGGTGCAGAAAGAAAAGCATTTCCTGGTTCCAGGAACAGCGCAGGAGTGCATGCCAGGCACACGTGGAAGCGCTGGCCTTCAGTCCAGCGCGATGACTGGGTGTGCCTTCACACTTTGCACCGACGGCAAGGACGGCCTGCAGCATCTGTCGGGCAGCATAGTCTGTTTCAGCTAAGCAGACTAGCCTAGGGGTGATCACAAAGTGAAGGCTAAGACATCTCCACTCTCTGAACGTTCCATTCCCCCATAAACAGCTCACATCTAAAGCAACAGTGTAACTGGTGCCCACCTGGAACGGAGAGGACAAGGCCAGGTAGCGGCCGGTGGTGAGAGCCTAGGGGAGGCGCACCTCTCCAACAGGGTAGTAACAACTCACCTCAGTGAGGGCAGAGCATGGCCACGCTTCCATCACTAAGATCTCAGGACTCACGTCTCTGGGATGACACAGCCTAAGAAACACATTTCCTCACCTGGCACAGAGAAAAACCCTTCCCTTCTGGGTGGCCTCCATGGGCCACAACCTATTCCTGGTGTCGCAGGTGCCACTGGCCATGTCCCATCATTGTTAACCACCCTGGAATTCCTGCCTCTCTCCTGCCACCTAGTGGCAAGATGACCCACAGGTCCCAAGGGTGGGCATGAGGGAGGGAAGCCCCCCCCGCCCCCCGGGGATTCATGTCACCTGTGGATGATTCAGGACCACACTGTGCTACACAGCACTAGGGGGCAGATATCGAAGGGGTTGCTCATAGTCCAGTACATGGGCGTGGTGCCCCATGGGGATGCCCAGGGCGGCCCAACCACACCTAGTGTGTCACAACTCACCCTCTCTGCCTTCTCGCCATCAGAGCCCTCCCAGCTCACCCAAAGCTGAGCCCCCGGAATGCCGACTTCTTTAAACACCACCACAAGATTGTTTCGTTGTTGTTGTTGTTTTAAATTTACCTTTCAACACCACTCTTCACAACCCATATGACAAGGTCTCTCCTGCCACCAGCACTTCCTGTGAGTGGCCCCCAAGGAGACGCAGGGTTCCCCAACTCTCACCCCAATGCGTTCCTTCCTTCAAACTTCACATCACTGTCTAACCCTCTTTCTATCTCTTGCTTTCGATTACACGCTTCATGGAGAGGTAGAATTGGAAAAAGAGGGAAATTCATGCTTACTCAGCACCTGCCCTGTGACGGATGCTCAGCTGGCCCTTCCATATTTGGGTCTGCTTTCTTTCAAGGAAACAGAGAGTGACAGAGCTGGCTCTGGAGGCAGAGACCACGCAGGGCGTGGAGTTCCCCTCACCTTGCTGGCTACTGGAAGGCTCAAATTCTCCACGCCCACAAGCGGGGCTAATACTGACACTCCATGATGCCAACTTGACACCTGGACCCTATACCTGGCAAGTATGGTAGCAGGTCCTCCTCTGCTGTCACGGGGTCCCACTTTCCTGCAACAACTTGGGGGACAGGCAGCTTAGGGTCGGGTCCCCAGCATCTCTGAACTTAGAAATTGCCTCCTGTTGGTGGCTATTCTTAGAAATATGTGGCCGCTTGTTTGGACAAAATCTGTGCTGAGTTTTCAATGGGAGAACACAAGACAAGCACACAGAAGGTTCCAGAGGGCCAGGATGGGCGAGCCAAGCCAGCCTTGGAGAGAATGGCCTGGCATGCAGACCAAGTTCCTGGGAGCACTGAGGAGGCAGAGGTCCCCACATGCTGAGTTGGCCTCGGATCCACCCTGCCCGCTGCACCTCGCCAGCTGCTGGCTGACCTGCCGGCTTGCCGTTCCCTCACACAGCAGGCACGTCAACCTACCACTCCTATCTATGTTCTGCTACTGCCCGCAACAAAGCAGAGATGGGAGTAGTTAGTCCTGCAGCACACAGCTGCACCCGGGCCGTGGGGTCAACACTGCTGCAGGCATCGCTGCATGTGACACCTGCCAGAAAAGGCAAACCCAGAACAAGCTCTGGCAGCCCGAGGCTGCCACACGGGGAATGGAGACATCATTTCCCTGCCAACAAACCACCCGGTCTGCTGTGGGGACCCAGCTAAGCTCAGCACCTAAATGGTCCCAGCTCAGGGCTTGCCGATGGCAAAGAAGAGAGAAGCCAACTGTTGCAGGCTGAGGACTGCAGCGCACAGCAGCTCCTTCCTTTAGGGAGGGGTCCCCAGGCAGGCTTCCGGGATCTGCCTCCTGGGCAAGCCACGCCTCCCAGACCCACTGCAGACAGATAGACTAGTCAGAAAAAAAAGTCACAACCAGGAGTGAGCCAAATGAATCAACAGAAGCCTTAGCACTCAACCCCACAGTGTGCTTGCCTGATTCGGGAATGTCTGGAACCAAAGAAGTTATTCACACAAGGTGGCCTGAAGCTACTGGGAGTCACAAAGGGCCATGCAAACCCTCAGCTAAAATGGACCAAAAAAAAAAAAAAAAACCCACAACAAACAAACAAACAAAACAATCTGTTCTAGTGATGTCATTTTAATTTCAATGGCTTCAGTCATTTCTCCCCCACCACATGCCGCTCATTCAAAAGAGGGCAATTTCCCAAAGCAAATATTTCTTCCTGACTAAATATTCTATCAGCCAACAAACAGAAGGGAACCCATACGAACATGGAACCAACACGTAACTGCAGCCAATCAGAGGCAGAGCAAGGAAGGTTCTGCAAACATCTGATACCCCTTCCCCCAGGGTTAACGCCAAACAGCCTGGTGGAACTTGAACTTGGCACTCACTCGCACCTGTGGCTTGGATCCTTTCCTCCAGCTCACAGGATGCTCCAACATCCAGCTAAGTCCAGAAAAACACCACGTGGAAGAGGCACCAATGGAGGGCCACCACCTGCTAGCAGTGCTCTCGGCTGGGTGATCCGTTCTCCAAGCCTTAGTCTTGCAGACCACAAAATGGCAACATTTCTCAGGCTCACGCACAAGACGCGAAGGACCAACTTTCTTCTTTAGTTTGCCAGCATCCCTCTACCCGACTGTCCCTCTTCCCCAGGAACCCCTTCCAGCCTCTGGCTCACCAGGACATCCCATTGCACACTGCTAAGGGGGTGTGGGACTCTGAACATGCAGGCCAGGCCCCAGTTCAGGGGGAAAAACTGCACTGTCATTTCAATATATTCTTACAACACAATAAATTGTTCAACTCTATGAACTTGAAAAAAGAACATTATGTATTTATTTTACCTTGAAAGACAGATGCAGAAAGAGCTCTTCCATCCTCTGGCTCCTTCTCCCATGGTCCGCAACAGTCAAGTCAGACACACAAGCCGCAACTCCAGCCAGGCTCCATGGGACATCACGGGACTCCGCAGCTCAAGCCTGCGTCTGTTGCCATGAGGTGTGCAGCAGCGGGAGCCTGATTAAACACAAGGCAAGCGGTGAGAAGAGAGGGGGCGTGGGTGTCCGGAGCAGCAACTCCACCACTCAGCTCTTCTCCGTCAACTTCTAATTTTGTAACAATAGTTACTGATCGATTTGACAGTGTTACAGAGACAGACAGACACAGTAAGAGAATCTTCCATCTGCTGGCCCACCTTCTAGCTATCCACAATGCCCAGGTCCGGGCCAGGCACTTCTTCTGAGTCTGCCACATAGGTGCAGTGGCCCAAGGACATGGGCCATCCTTTGCTGCGTTAGCAGACAGCTGGGTAAGAAATGGAGCAGCCTTCGAGTGTGCATCCTGAGTGGGGTGTGGGGTAGGCCGGGCTGCAACGTTCACCAGCTTATACAAGGCCAAGGGGAGGGCCGGACTGTGCCAGGTACTGGCCTAAAGCCCTGTGGCATGTATGAGAACTGGATCTGGGAGGAGATCAGGGAGAGAAACTTGGAAAGCTCCCCTGGTGAGTCATAGCTCCCACTGGTGAACAGGTGGTCTGGACCTGGAAGTCGGACAGGCTGGGCAAAGTAGCTCCAACGGCTCATCAATGTATGAAAAGGCAATGGAAACGGTGCACTGGGCAGTACTGAGCAAACCTTAGCCCACAAGTAAGATTGGAAACCAGGATGGAGCACAGGACATGCCCAGCTTGGTTCTTGCACCAACTGGTCTGCATGAGCCACAGACACTGAGCCACAGTGTCTAAGGCAGGGGTCGCAACAGGTGACGGGCTGTGCCAAGCTGAGTCAGAGCAACCACCAGCATGTGGAACACTGGCTGGGAACAGGCCCAGTTGGGGAGCTAAGGGGACACCCTAGCTGGGTGGAGGTTCCCACTAAGGGGCGCATGAGCTGGAATGGGGCTGCATTCTGGTCAGGATACAGTTGTAGTCTTGTAGTCTCCCTTGGCACAAGTGCGGACTGGGACAAGACACACCAGGCCGGGCCAGACTACAACACCGTCTGGTGTTCTGGAGGACCAGGGTAGATGTGGGACAGACTAGGCTAGGTCTCAACCCCAACTGAGCCATGTATGAGCTATATGTGGGTATGGACGAGCTGTGGCTGGGCTGAAACATCCAACAGCAAGAACCAGAATGGGTTAAAGGTCAGTTAGGAAAAGCCACTGTTCCTGCTAGGACAGGAGGTGAACTGAGTAGTGCTGGCTCATGGATCCACTGATATGCGTGAAATCTGGCATGCAGAGGGATTCTGATGGAGGAGCCTGGGCAACTCCTCTAGCAGGACACAGACCCTGCAGGTAAGCACAAGAAGCATGGAAGGAAACAGCCAAAAGGTCATGGAAAGTGTCCCACTGGCATACATTTGGCATGGGTCGGGAGCAGACCAGGCTGAATCAGTTCACGTCATCCACTGGCAAATCTGAGCACCAGAACAGAATGTGGGTCGAGCCAGGTTCGGTCGCAACAAAAGCAGAGCACAATACGGAATGCCAAGGTGATGTTGCCTGTGCCAGATGTGACCACAGTGCCCAACCAGCACGCGTGAGAACCAGGAAGGGAGGGGGCAGAGCCGGCAAGGGAATAAGGGGGGGTTCCTTTGCTGGACAGCTACTGCCACTGAACAGCGTGAGCTGGGATGGGGACAGACCAGACTAGGCAGGGCTACAACACCTGTGCACCTCATGTGGACCAGATCAGGGAAAAACCAGACTGGACTGATTATTCCTACTAGTGCTATCTACAATTGGAGTGGGTGAGAGTTGTTGGGGCTTAGCTGCAGCATCAGCTGACAGAAGCTGGCACTGGAGGCTAGTTCTGTCAAGTTAAACCACAGAACCACCTGGAGAGTGCATAATCCGGGAGTGGGAGAGGCCTGGGAAGGAAATAGTGGGTTCCTCCTTCTTGGGTTACCACCCCCCCCACGGAAGGGCACAAAAACTAGGACAGGGGCAGGGGTGGCTAGACAGACACCCAACAACATCCATGAAGGCTGGATAACTGAGCTGTTAGATGGAACAAGGTTTTAATACCCATTGATGTGTAATGAGAGCAGAAGGGGATGTGGGACAGACTGGACTAGTCTGCTACACATACTGGCAAACCAGGGTAGGGAGCAGGCCTGGTGGGGGTTGTTCCGACTAGGCTGCAGCTCCCACTGGTTTATGTGAAGGCAGAGTATGTGCTGGGCAGAACCAGGCTGGACTGCAAACACCCATTGGTTCCAGTGGGAGACAGGAATGGAAACAGAACCAACCCAGCAATTGCAACCACCAGCTGATCGGGGCGATGGACTGTGCCGGGCCCTGTGCTTGTTAGTACATACAAGAATCTGTTCTGGGAACGCCTCAGACAAAGTTTCTTTGGGGATCCCCACAATCGAGACTGGCAGCGATTCATAACTGGTGAACTATAAAAACCACTTAAGCAAGTATCTCAGAGCATGCCCCACATCCGGGACTAGGGGTGGGTGGGAAACTGGGTGGGGCTTCTCCCTTAATATTCCCCTTTACCTCAGATACATGAAGGAAACAATATGGAAATAATAGTCTTACCCACTTCCCTATAGCCCTTGAAACTTTTTACCGTAATTAACTATGTAAAGATTGTAAAAAATATAATAATAATAATAAAAAATTTTAAAAAATAAAAAAAGAAAAGAAAAGAAAATACTGGGCAAACGGAGACTCTAAGATGGACTATGTTAATCAGTGGAGTCTCCAACGACCTCATTGTGCTTGGATTGGTGAGAGTGGCAGAGATTCGGAACTGTTGAACTATCAAAACCACTAGAGCAAGGCCCTTGGAGCATGCCCCACATCTGGGACCTGGGGTGGGTGGGAGACCAGGTGGGGCTTCTCCCTTAAAATCCCCTTTTACATCAAAGATATTAAGGAAACAATACGGAACTAATTGTCTTGCCCATCTTCCTGTAGTGCTTGAACCTTTTTACTCTAATTATATCAAGATTGCAAAAAAAAAAATTAAGAAAAAATATATAAATAGGATAATACTATATATGGCCTTTGGGGTCTACCTTGTTTTATTTGACATAATATTATAATTATTTTAAGACTTAAAAAAAAAAGAAATAGAGCAGCCTGGATTTGAACCTGTGCCCAAATGAAATGCTGGCACCACAGGTAGCATCTTCATTCACTGTGCCACAGCACTGGGCCCTCTGTAAATTTTTTGAAACACTCTCAGGTAAGAATACATCAACATAGACCTTTTAAAGAGACAATACAGAGATAAAAGTCAAAGCAACTTTAAGTATCACTCTGATGCTGAAACATCAATATGAGTTAGGATGCCTGGGGTGGGTACAATCTGCATACCACTTATGTATGGGCATGTTCTTCCAGACACAAATGCCAACGTCATCATCTTGATGGCATCTGATGAGCTCATCATCCCAAGCGACATGAATGCAGCATTTCACACATCATACACTCAACACGCTGGGTCCAACCCATGCCTCGTAAGGTCTTCTGAAACGCTGTCACGGGGCCTGGGCACAAGGTCAGGTGGTGATGAGGACACCCCCTGCCTCCAAGGCCTGTTATCCTCATGGGAGACCCAAGGTGGTGTCCCATGCTCCTGGCTGGGTCCCACGCTCTTGGCCGTGTCCCACAATCCAGACTGGGTTCCATGCTCAGGCTGGGTCCCACACTCCAGGCTTGCAGCCTGTCCCTATCCCCACTAGGATGGACACTTGAGGAGTGAACCAGCTTATAGAGGTTTTCTCTATCCATCTGTTCAAACCACAGGGTATGAGAATCCATGTTAATGGCAGAAACCAGGCTCAGATCTCCTCAATCAGATAAAGCACAGCCACTGAATTGCTAAAAGCACTACAGCACCCTTGTGATCAAAAAGGTTTCCCGAAGTTTACAGAACATGGAATTAACAGACCAACAGGTGCACTCCATGCACAGCATACAATATGCACTTCTACAAATGTATTATGGGGTCCACATGTACCCGTGGCCTGCTCACGTCCAAGGTCTAAGAGGAGGACAGGTGTTAGGACATGTGACCTGGCCACTCCACACCCTTGGCCGCCAGTGGACCATGAGACCTTCAGGGGTTACACTCCAAAGTGAAATTACAAGACTAATCACACTTCAGCTAGAATATACAATGTCTTACAATGACACTCCTTCATGCAAATGATTTCTAGTTTTTAAAAGACCAAGCTGTAAACAATGCTAAAATAGAATATGCAAAAAAATACTCTTGGGCTGAGCATCCAAATTGATCACCTCCTTTATCGGGGGTGCTTGGGTACTTCCTGCCCCCTGGCAGGCAGCACATGATGGTTCAAGGACTTGGGTCCCTCCTGCCCACATGAGAGACCCAGGCTGCATTCGTGGCCCAGCCCGAGCTGTTCAGGGCAATTGGGATGTAAAACAGCAGCGCATTATTGTTTGTCCTCTTTCCCTCCCTCTATCCATACAGGAAATGACAGTTTTATTGGCAGCCTCTCAAACTCATTTTTTTAATGAAATCCAGTTAAAAAAACAAAACAGGAACAGCAGAGCACTGAAGAGCAACTAGCGTTTAAAAAACTAATGTGGGGCCCGGCGGCGTGGTCTAGCGGCTAAAGTCCTCGCCTTGAAAGCCCCGGGATCCCATATGGGCACCGGTTCTAATCCTGGCAGCTCCACTTCCCATCCAGCTCCCTGCTTGTGGCCTGGGAAAGCAGTTGAGGACAGCCCAATGCTTTGGGACACTGCACCCGCGTGGGAGACCCGGAAGAGATTCCAGGTTCCTGGCATCGGATCGGCGCGCATCGGCCCGTTGCGGCTCACTTGGGGAGTGAATTATCGGACGGAAGATCTTCCTCTCTGTCTCTCCTCCTCTGTGTATATCTGGCTGTAATAAAATGAATAAATCTTTAAAAAAAAAAAAACTAATGTGGGGGGTGGGTACAACAGCCTAGGGTTACAGTCCTCACCTGCACATTCCGGGATCCCATACGGGTGCCAGTTCTAACCCCTGCAGCCCCGTGTCTCATCCAGCTCCCTGCCTGTGGCCTGGGAAAGTAGTTGAGGATGGCCCAAACCCTGGGACCCTGCACCCACGTGGGAGACCTGGAAGAGACTCCTGGCTCTGGACCTGCGCAGCTCCAACCTTGCAACCACTTGGAAAATGAATCAACAGGCACAAGATCTTCATCTTCGTTTCTCCTCCTCTCTGATTATCAGACTTTCCAATAAAAATAAACCTTTTTTTAAAAAAGAAATTAATGCTGGGGTCAGCAAAACGGCATATCAAGCTAATCTTATAATGGCAGTGCCAACATCCCATATGGACTATGGCTTAAATCCCAGCTGCTCCATTACAAATCCAACTCATGTATATGACTGCAACAGCCACAAGGACACATTCCCACCACACCGCAAAAGCACACACACACCACGGCACAGCTGCCATACGGCACAGATCCCAACAAGCTGACATCGCTCTCACTAACAGCTTGAGCACCTACAACCTCTGCTAAGACTTGATTCAAGGTACATTGAAACACAGAATGCACCATTAAGGCAAAAACCGTAACTCACACTGGACACCACCATCACACATATCCTGCTCCAGAACATTCTACCACTGCCATTCTGTGCCTTCCCAGGGATGGGACAATCCGTGCATCCAAAAGTCTCTCACAGCAAAATTGTCAAGATTGCAGTTTGCTTCTTGCACAGCCAGACACCTTGCGCTACACCGTGCTGCCCTCTTGTGGCAGCATGACGCCAAACACCCGCCAAACCAGCAGACAGGGAAGGCAAGGCCATCTTCCTCCCTTCTCCCTGGCTGCCTGCTGGCTCAGTGCGCCTCTGCCACAGGACCTCTGACCAGGGACAGGTGTCCGGCAGCACATGGGACAGTTCTACAGCAGCGTCACCTTGTCTTTCAAATACAAAATGCAAATCTTCTAATAGAAAAAAGTCCTACACTTCGCATAAGTTTCCCTTATTATCCTAGGTTGGCTTTTGACAGCAGGATCTGCTGATGGTTTTGGTCTCCCTGCCTCCTGGGTGAAGTGACACTGAGTTCTACAGTGTTCTCTGAAGTAGTGAGGAGCTGAGACGACTGAAGCAGCGTACACCTCCGTGCTGCAGAAGCCCTTCGTTGCCAAGGTGACTGACGCTGCACCTGGAAAGACACTAACCACATGAACAAACGCTGACCCCACAGCGTGACCACGCACACGACGGGGAAGACACCGCTAGAGACAAACTCTAATCACGTCCCTGCTCGGAGCAGGGACACAAGTCTCCAACATTTCAGTCCCACAGTGATGACAACTTTTCCACCATAAAGCACACGCACTCTCCTGCCCCTGCATTCCAGAAATCAGCTCAAATCCATGTCCCAGAAGATTCCGGACCACACCTACTGCGTTGCTGTTCAACTGCCTAGTCCACACGCTTCAACATTGAACTCACCTTCGTCCCACCACGCTCACTGCCCTCACCTGCCTTACCCTCTGTCCTCTTGGCTCACAACTATACACCATTCCCTGCCACATGCTTGCTTCCTAGGCACGCTGGCCGCTGGCCACCTCTGGGACCATTTCCCTTGAATAAATCCTTTCTGGCTGCGAGTTTGCACCCCATCTCCTCCCTGTTTCGTGCCCATTTTCCAACACCTTGCATGGGGTACCCAGGCTGATGGATGTGTGCTGACACCATGGGCTAGCGCATCCTATGCAGGGGAGGCAGGGGAAACCTCGGAGTAGCATCCCATGGAACATGAGGAGAGTGACAGCCACTTTGGAAAGCAAGAGTCAAAGTGTGCATCAGGATTTTAGAGCACCTGACAGAGGGGTGTCCCACAGCCGGACTCCTACGCCTCTTCTAGTCGATGTGGTTAACTCCTTGCCAGACAATTAGAACACATTTCCCCCAACACACTCATCCAAACTCGACCGCTCTCAGGGCAGGCATTTGGCCGAGCAGTTAAACCACCAGGTCAGACACCCACATTCATTTTGAATGACAAGAGTGTCATCCCTGAGTCCAGCTTCCCGGTGAGGTGCACCTTAGTGGTTGGCAGTGTCAGTCCTGCCACTCAGCAGAGACCTGGAGCAATCCAGCTCCCCATTCCTGCCTGGTCCAGCCCGGCCACACGTGCACCTGGGGGGTGACCCACAGAGAGGACCTCTGTTTCTCCCCCACCTCCCTTGATCACCTTCACTTTTGTCTCTCCAAATTGAAACGTGGGCCCGGAGTAGTGGGCTAGCGGCTAAAGTGCTCTCCTTGAACACTCCAGGATCCCATCTGGGTGCCTGTTCTACTCCCGGCAGTCCCTTCCCATCCAGCTCCCTGCTTGTGGCCTGGGAAAGCAGTTGAGGATGGCCCAAAGCCTAGGGAACCTGCACCCACGTGGGAGATCTGGACAAAGTTCCTGGCTCCTGCCTTCAGATTGGAGCAACTCTGACCATTGCGATCACTTGGGGAGTGAATCATCAGATGCAAGATCTTCCTCTCTTTCTATCTGACTTTACAATAAAAATACATAAATGTTAAAGAATGTTTAAACTTTGCCAAGTTCACAAAAATTAAACTCAAATTTTCCTTTGCCACCTTTAATTCACATAAATGCTGTATGGAATTAGAAAGAAAATGCTGTGATCAGAAAGATCAGAAACTGGAACGAACCTGCACAGAGCAGGGAGAGAGGCAGCTTCATAACTCTCAGGTGGAAAGAAGTCCCTGCAGCACAGCCCATGATCTGCTGCTCTGAATGGCAGCTCCGATGCCCTGAGCACGCGTGAGCCGGTGAGCAGGTCCTGTGCCCTGCGCATGCGTGAACCAGTGCATGGAAGAGCTCTCTCTGTAGCACCCACCTTTCCAATAAAAACGGTTCCCAAATAACTGACTTCCCCCAAGCACCCCTGGGCACTAGGCAGCTCAGAGGACGTTAGGCAGCACATTTCCCCCGTGTTTTCTTTGCTCCCAGCGTCAACCTGACAGCACACAGACACCACACACAAGCAAAGGTTGCCACTAAGGCCAAAGCAGCCCAGCCAGCAGGGGCCTGCACACGGCTCGGGGTACAGATGGGGAGGCGGCTGACCCAGCACACTCCAGCAAGGGCCCTGCTCCTGTGCCCCCACAGCTTCCTTCTAAGAGGACTGCACCCCGAGTGACGCAGCATGTTACAGGGGAATTTAAGACACATGGCAGCTCTCACTGTTCTGATCACTTCTCTTTCAGTTCAGCCTTGAATACTTGATCACTTTTTCTACAGGAAACACTTTCAGGCACTAGAATACATGCTGAACAAGGCTTGCATTCAGACACATTTCCGGTGCAATGAGCAGCAGCATTAGCAAGCCACTCCCAAGAGTACAGAGAATCCTCCCCTCACTCCCTTTTCCTTCTCAGCGGGACACTCCTCCTAGAACTGGCCACTCCAGGAACACCAGGCACCACTGTCCTGTCCACACAAAGCGCTGACGGGAGCCACCAGCCAGCAATGACGCAGATGCTTTCAACACAGGAGGAGGACGGCTGCGCAGCCACGCTCCCCTCAACGCATTGGCAGCATGCGCTCTCATACCACTGGGGCCCGCAACAGCCACATTCCCACATTCCCACCACACCGCAAAAGCACACACACACCACGGCACAGCTGCCACACGGCACAGATCCCAACAAGCTGACATCGCTCTCACTAACAGCTTGAGCACCTACAACCTCTGCTAAGACTTGATTCAAGGTACATTGAAACACAGAATGCACCATTAAGGCAAAAACCGTAACTCACACTGGACACCACCATCACACATATCCTGCTCCAGAACATTCTACCACTGCCATTCTGTGCCTTCCCAGGGATGGGACAATCCGTGCATCCAAAAGTCTCTCACAGCAAAATTGTCAAGATTGCAGTTTGCTTCTTGCACAGCCAGACACCTTGCGCTACACCGTGCTGCCCTCTTGTGGCAGCATGACGCCAAACACCCGCCAAACCAGCAGACAGGGAAGGCAAGGCCATCTTCCTCCCTTCTCCCTGGCTGCCTGCTGGCTCAGTGCGCCTCTGCCACAGGACCTCTGACCAGGGACAGGTGTCCGGCAGCACATGGGACAGTTCTACAGCAGCGTCACCTTGTCTTTCAAATACAAAATGCAAATCTTCTAATAGAAAAAAGTCCTACACTTCACATAAGTTTCCCTTATTATCCTAGGTTGGCTTTTGACAGCAGGATCTGCTGATGGTTTTGGTCTCCCTGCCTCCTGGGTGAAGTGACACTGAGTTCTACAGTGTTCTCTGAAGTAGTGAGGAGCTGAGACGACTGAAGCAGCGTACACCTCCGTGCTGCAGAAGCCCTTCGTTGCCAAGGTGACTGACGCTGCACCTGGAAAGACACTAACCACATGAACAAACGCTGACCCCACAGCGTGACCACGCACACGACGGGGAAGACACCGCTAGAGACAAACTCTAATCACGTCCCTGCTCGGAGCAGGGACACAAGTCTCCAACATTTCAGTCCCACAGTGATGACAACTTTTCCACCATAAAGCACACGCACTCTCCTGCCCCTGCATTCCAGAAATCAGCTCAAATCCATGTCCCAGAAGATTCCGGACCACACCTACTGCGTTGCTGTTCAACTGCCTAGTCCACACGCTTCAACATTGAACTCACCTTCGTCCCACCACGCTCACTGCCCTCACCTGCCTTACCCTCTGTCCTCTTGGCTCACAACTATACACCATTCCCTGCCACATGCTTGCTTCCTAGGCACGGTGACCGCAGGCCACCTCTGGGACCATTTCCCTTGAATAAATCCTTTCTGGCTGCGAGTTTGCACCCCATCTCCTCCCTGTTTCGTGCCCATTTTCCAACACCTTGCATGGGGTACCCAGGCTGATGGATGTGTGCTGACACCATGGGCTAGCGCATCCTATGCAGGGGAGGCAGGGGAAACCTCGGAGTAGCATCCCATGGAACATGAGGAGAGTGACAGCCACTTTGGAAAGCAAGAGTCAAAGTGTGCATCAGGATTTTAGAGCACCTGACAGAGGGGTGTCCCACAGCCGGACTCCTACGCCTCTTCTAGTCGATGTGGTTAACTCCTTGCCAGACAATTAGAACACATTTCCCCCAACACACTCATCCAAACTCGACCGCTCTCAGGGCAGGCATTTGGCCGAGCAGTTAAACCACCAGGTCAGACACCCACATTCATTTTGAATGACAAGAGTGTCATCCCTGAGTCCAGCTTCCCGGTGAGGTGCACCTTAGTGGTTGGCAGTGTCAGTCCTGCCACTCAGCAGAGACCTGGAGCAATCCAGCTCCCCATTCCTGCCTGGTCCAGCCCGGCCACACGTGCACCTGGGGGGTGACCCACAGAGAGGACCTCTGTTTCTCCCCCACCTCCCTTGATCACCTTCACTTTTGTCTCTCCAAATTGAAACGTGGGCCCGGAGTAGTGGGCTAGCGGCTAAAGTGCTCTCCTTGAACACTCCAGGATCCCATCTGGGTGCCTGTTCTACTCCCGGCAGTCCCTTCCCATCCAGCTCCCTGCTTGTGGCCTGGGAAAGCAGTTGAGGATGGCCCAAAGCCTAGGGAACCTGCACCCACGTGGGAGATCTGGACAAAGTTCCTGGCTCCTGCCTTCAGATTGGAGCAACTCTGACCATTGCGATCACTTGGGGAGTGAATCATCAGATGCAAGATCTTCCTCTCTTTCTATCTGACTTTACAATAAAAATACATAAATGTTAAAGAATGTTTAAACTTTGCCAAGTTCACAAAAATTAAACTCAAATTTTCCTTTGCCACCTTTAATTCACATAAATGCTGTATGGAATTAGAAAGAAAATGCTGTGATCAGAAAGATCAGAAACTGGAACGAACCTGCACAGAGCAGGGAGAGAGGCAGCTTCATAACTCTCAGGTGGAAAGAAGTCCCTGCAGCACAGCCCATGATCTGCTGCTCTGAATGGCAGCTCCGATGCCCTGAGCACGCGTGAGCCGGTGAGCAGGTCCTGTGCCCTGCGCATGCGTGAACCAGTGCATGGAAGAGCTCTCTCTGTAGCACCCACCTTTCCAATAAAAACGGTTCCCAAATAACTGACTTCCCCCAAGCACCCCTGGGCACTAGGCAGCTCAGAGGACGTTAGGCAGCACATTTCCCCCGTGTTTTCTTTGCTCCCAGCGTCAACCTGACAGCACACAGACACCACACACAAGCAAAGGTTGCCACTAAGGCCAAAGCAGCCCAGCCAGCAGGGGCCTGCACACGGCTCGGGGTACAGATGGGGAGGCGGCTGACCCAGCACACTCCAGCAAGGGCCCTGCTCCTGTGCCCCCACAGCTTCCTTCTAAGAGGACTGCACCCCGAGTGACGCAGCATGTTACAGGGGAATTTAAGACACATGGCAGCTCTCACTGTTCTGATCACTTCTCTTTCAGTTCAGCCTTGAATACTTGATCACTTTTTCTACAGGAAACACTTTCAGGCACTAGAATACATGCTGAACAAGGCTTGCATTCAGACACATTTCCGGTGCAATGAGCAGCAGCATTAGCAAGCCACTCCCAAGAGTACAGAGAATCCTCCCCTCACTCCCTTTTCCTTCTCAGCGGGACACTCCTCCTAGAACTGGCCACTCCAGGAACACCAGGCACCACTGTCCTGTCCACACAAAGCGCTGACGGGAGCCACCAGCCAGCAATGACGCAGATGCTTTCAACACAGGAGGAGGACGGCTGCGCAGCCACGCTCCCCTCAACGCATTGGCAGCATGCGCTCTCATACCACTGGGGCCCGCAACAGCCACATTCCCACATTCCCACCACACCGCAAAAGCACACACACACCACGGCACAGCTGCCACACGGCACAGATCCCAACAAGCTGACATCGCTCTCACTAACAGCTTGAGCACCTACAACCTCTGCTAAGACTTGATTCAAGGTACATTGAAACACAGAATGCACCATTAAGGCAAAAACCGTAACTCACACTGGACACCACCATCACACATATCCTGCTCCAGAACATTCTACCACTGCCATTCTGTGCCTTCCCAGGGATGGGACAATCCGTGCATCCAAAAGTCTCTCACAGCAAAATTGTCAAGATTGCAGTTTGCTTCTTGCACAGCCAGACACCTTGCGCTACACCGTGCTGCCCTCTTGTGGCAGCATGACGCCAAACACCCGCCAAACCAGCAGACAGGGAAGGCAAGGCCATCTTCCTCCCTTCTCCCTGGCTGCCTGCTGGCTCAGTGCGCCTCTGCCACAGGACCTCTGACCAGGGACAGGTGTCCGGCAGCACATGGGACAGTTCTACAGCAGCGTCACCTTGTCTTTCAAATACAAAATGCAAATCTTCTAATAGAAAAAAGTCCTACACTTCACATAAGTTTCCCTTATTATCCTAGGTTGGCTTTTGACAGCAGGATCTGCTGATGGTTTTGGTCTCCCTGCCTCCTGGGTGAAGTGACACTGAGTTCTACAGTGTTCTCTGAAGTAGTGAGGAGCTGAGACGACTGAAGCAGCGTACACCTCCGTGCTGCAGAAGCCCTTCGTTGCCAAGGTGACTGACGCTGCACCTGGAAAGACACTAACCACATGAACAAACGCTGACCCCACAGCGTGACCACGCACACGACGGGGAAGACACCGCTAGAGACAAACTCTAATCACGTCCCTGCTCGGAGCAGGGACACAAGTCTCCAACATTTCAGTCCCACAGTGATGACAACTTTTCCACCATAAAGCACACGCACTCTCCTGCCCCTGCATTCCAGAAATCAGCTCAAATCCATGTCCCAGAAGATTCCGGACCACACCTACTGCGTTGCTGTTCAACTGCCTAGTCCACACGCTTCAACATTGAACTCACCTTCGTCCCACCACGCTCACTGCCCTCACCTGCCTTACCCTCTGTCCTCTTGGCTCACAACTATACACCATTCCCTGCCACATGCTTGCTTCCTAGGCACGGTGACCGCAGGCCACCTCTGGGACCATTTCCCTTGAATAAATCCTTTCTGGCTGCGAGTTTGCACCCCATCTCCTCCCTGTTTCGTGCCCATTTTCCAACACCTTGCATGGGGTACCCAGGCTGATGGATGTGTGCTGACACCATGGGCTAGCGCATCCTATGCAGGGGAGGCAGGGGAAACCTCGGAGTAGCATCCCATGGAACATGAGGAGAGTGACAGCCACTTTGGAAAGCAAGAGTCAAAGTGTGCATCAGGATTTTAGAGCACCTGACAGAGGGGTGTCCCACAGCCGGACTCCTACGCCTCTTCTAGTCGATGTGGTTAACTCCTTGCCAGACAATTAGAACACATTTCCCCCAACACACTCATCCAAACTCGACCGCTCTCAGGGCAGGCATTTGGCCGAGCAGTTAAACCACCAGGTCAGACACCCACATTCATTTTGAATGACAAGAGTGTCATCCCTGAGTCCAGCTTCCCGGTGAGGTGCACCTTAGTGGTTGGCAGTGTCAGTCCTGCCACTCAGCAGAGACCTGGAGCAATCCAGCTCCCCATTCCTGCCTGGTCCAGCCCGGCCACACGTGCACCTGGGGGGTGACCCACAGAGAGGACCTCTGTTTCTCCCCCACCTCCCTTGATCACCTTCACTTTTGTCTCTCCAAATTGAAACGTGGGCCCGGAGTAGTGGGCTAGCGGCTAAAGTGCTCTCCTTGAACACTCCAGGATCCCATCTGGGTGCCTGTTCTACTCCCGGCAGTCCCTTCCCATCCAGCTCCCTGCTTGTGGCCTGGGAAAGCAGTTGAGGATGGCCCAAAGCCTAGGGAACCTGCACCCACGTGGGAGATCTGGACAAAGTTCCTGGCTCCTGCCTTCAGATTGGAGCAACTCTGACCATTGCGATCACTTGGGGAGTGAATCATCAGATGCAAGATCTTCCTCTCTTTCTATCTGACTTTACAATAAAAATACATAAATGTTAAAGAATGTTTAAACTTTGCCAAGTTCACAAAAATTAAACTCAAATTTTCCTTTGCCACCTTTAATTCACATAAATGCTGTATGGAATTAGAAAGAAAATGCTGTGATCAGAAAGATCAGAAACTGGAACGAACCTGCACAGAGCAGGGAGAGAGGCAGCTTCATAACTCTCAGGTGGAAAGAAGTCCCTGCAGCACAGCCCATGATCTGCTGCTCTGAATGGCAGCTCCGATGCCCTGAGCACGCGTGAGCCGGTGAGCAGGTCCTGTGCCCTGCGCATGCGTGAACCAGTGCATGGAAGAGCTCTCTCTGTAGCACCCACCTTTCCAATAAAAACGGTTCCCAAATAACTGACTTCCCCCAAGCACCCCTGGGCACTAGGCAGCTCAGAGGACGTTAGGCAGCACATTTCCCCCGTGTTTTCTTTGCTCCCAGCGTCAACCTGACAGCACACAGACACCACACACAAGCAAAGGTTGCCACTAAGGCCAAAGCAGCCCAGCCAGCAGGGGCCTGCACACGGCTCGGGGTACAGATGGGGAGGCGGCTGACCCAGCACACTCCAGCAAGGGCCCTGCTCCTGTGCCCCCACAGCTTCCTTCTAAGAGGACTGCACCCCGAGTGACGCAGCATGTTACAGGGGAATTTAAGACACATGGCAGCTCTCACTGTTCTGATCACTTCTCTTTCAGTTCAGCCTTGAATACTTGATCACTTTTTCTACAGGAAACACTTTCAGGCACTAGAATACATGCTGAACAAGGCTTGCATTCAGACACATTTCCGGTGCAATGAGCAGCAGCATTAGCAAGCCACTCCCAAGAGTACAGAGAATCCTCCCCTCACTCCCTTTTCCTTCTCAGCGGGACACTCCTCCTAGAACTGGCCACTCCAGGAACACCAGGCACCACTGTCCTGTCCACACAAAGCGCTGACGGGAGCCACCAGCCAGCAATGACGCAGATGCTTTCAACACAGGAGGAGGACGGCTGCGCAGCCACGCTCCCCTCAACGCATTGGCAGCATGCGCTCTCATACCACTGGGGCCGCAACAGCCACATTCCCACATTCCCACCACACCGCAAAAGCACACACACACCACGGCACAGCTGCCACACGGCACAGATCCCAACAAGCTGACATCGCTCTCACTAACAGCTTGAGCACCTACAACCTCTGCTAAGACTTGATTCAAGGTACATTGAAACACAGAATGCACCATTAAGGCAAAAACCGTAACTCACACTGGACACCACCATCACACATATCCTGCTCCAGAACATTCTACCACTGCCATTCTGTGCCTTCCCAGGGATGGGACAATCCGTGCATCCAAAAGTCTCTCACAGCAAAATTGTCAAGATTGCAGTTTGCTTCTTGCACAGCCAGACACCTTGCGCTACACCGTGCTGCCCTCTTGTGGCAGCATGACGCCAAACACCCGCCAAACCAGCAGACAGGGAAGGCAAGGCCATCTTCCTCCCTTCTTCCTGGCTGCCTGCTGGCTCAGTGCGCCTCTGCCACAGGACCTCTGACCAGGGACAGGTGTCCGGCAGCACATGGGACAGTTCTACAGCAGCGTCACCTTGTCTTTCAAATACAAAATGCAAATCTTCTAATAGAAAAAAGTCCTACACTTCACATAAGTTTCCCTTATTATCCTAGGTTGGCTTTTGACAGCAGGATCTGCTGATGGTTTTGGTCTCCCTGCCTCCTGGGTGAAGTGACACTGAGTTCTACAGTGTTCTCTGAAGTAGTGAGGAGCTGAGACGACTGAAGCAGCGTACACCTCCGTGCTGCAGAAGCCCTTCGTTGCCAAGGTGACTGACGCTGCACCTGGAAAGACACTAACCACATGAACAAACGCTGACCCCACAGCGTGACCACGCACACGACGGGGAAGACACCGCTAGAGACAAACTCTAATCACGTCCCTGCTCGGAGCAGGGACACAAGTCTCCAACATTTCAGTCCCACAGTGATGACAACTTTTCCACCATAAAGCACACGCACTCTCCTGCCCCTGCATTCCAGAAATCAGCTCAAATCCATGTCCCAGAAGATTCCGGACCACACCTACTGCGTTGCTGTTCAACTGCCTAGTCCACACGCTTCAACATTGAACTCACCTTCGTCCCACCACGCTCACTGCCCTCATCTGCCTTACCCTCTGTCCTCTTGGCTCACAACTATACACCATTCCCTGCCACATGCTTGCTTCCTAGGCACGGTGACCGCAGGCCACCTCTGGGACCATTTCCCTTGAATAAATCCTTTCTGGCTGCGAGTTTGCACCCCATCTCCTCCCTGTTTCGTGCCCATTTTCCAACACCTTGCATGGGGTACCCAGGCTGATGGATGTGTGCTGACACCATGGGCTAGCGCATCCTATGCAGGGGAGGCAGGGGAAACCTCGGAGTAGCATCCCATGGAACATGAGGAGAGTGACAGCCACTTTGGAAAGCAAGAGTCAAAGTGTGCATCAGGATTTTAGAGCACCTGACAGAGGGGTGTCCCACAGCCGGACTCCTACGCCTCTTCTAGTCGATGTGGTTAACTCCTTGCCAGACAATTAGAACACATTTCCCCCAACACACTCATCCAAACTCGACCGCTCTCAGGGCAGGCATTTGGCCGAGCAGTTAAACCACCAGGTCAGACACCCACATTCATTTTGAATGACAAGAGTGTCATCCCTGAGTCCAGCTTCCCGGTGAGGTGCACCTTAGTGGTTGGCAGTGTCAGTCCTGCCACTCAGCAGAGACCTGGAGCAATCCAGCTCCCCATTCCTGCCTGGTCCAGCCCGGCCACACGTGCACCTGGGGGGTGACCCACAGAGAGGACCTCTGTTTCTCCCCCACCTCCCTTGATCACCTTCACTTTTGTCTCTCCAAATTGAAACGTGGGCCCGGAGTAGTGGGCTAGCGGCTCCAGGATCCCATCTGGGTGCCTGTTCTACTCCCGGCAGTCCCTTCCCATCCAGCTCCCTGCTTGTGGCCTGGGAAAGCAGTTGAGGATGGCCCAAAGCCTAGGGAACCTGCACCCACGTGGGAGATCTGGACAAAGTTCCTGGCTCCTGCCTTCAGATTGGAGCAACTCTGACCATTGCGATCACTTGGGGAGTGAATCATCAGATGCAAGATCTTCCTCTCTTTCTATCTGACTTTACAATAAAAATACATAAATGTTAAAGAATGTTTAAACTTTGCCAAGTTCACAAAAATTAAACTCAAATTTTCCTTTGCCACCTTTAATTCACATAAATGCTGTATGGAATTAGAAAGAAAATGCTGTGATCAGAAAGATCAGAAACTGGAACGAACCTGCACAGAGCAGGGAGAGAGGCAGCTTCATAACTCTCAGGTGGAAAGAAGTCCCTGCAGCACAGCCCATGATCTGCTGCTCTGAATGGCAGCTCCGATGCCCTGAGCACGCGTGAGCCGGTGAGCAGGTCCTGTGCCCTGCGCATGCGTGAACCAGTGCATGGAAGAGCTCTCTCTGTAGCACCCACCTTTCCAATAAAAACGGTTCCCAAATAACTGACTTCCCCCAAGCACCCCTGGGCACTAGGCAGCTCAGAGGACGTTAGGCAGCACATTTCCCCCGTGTTTTCTTTGCTCCCAGCGTCAACCTGACAGCACACAGACACCACACACAAGCAAAGGTTGCCACTAAGGCCAAAGCAGCCCAGCCAGCAGGGGCCTGCACACGGCTCGGGGTACAGATGGGGAGGTGGCTGACCCAGCACACTCCAGCAAGGGCCCTGCTCCTGTGCCCCCACAGCTTCCTTCTAAGAGGACTGCACCCCGAGTGACGCAGCATGTTACAGGGGAATTTAAGACACATGGCAGCTCTCACTGTTCTGATCACTTCTCTTTCAGTTCAGCCTTGAATACTTGATCACTTTTTCTACAGGAAACACTTTCAGGCACTAGAATACATGCTGAACAAGGCTTGCATTCAGACACATTTCCGGTGCAATGAGCAGCAGCATTAGCAAGCCACTCCCAAGAGTACAGAGAATCCTCCCCTCACTCCCTTTTCCTTCTCAGCGGGACACTCCTCCTAGAACTGGCCACTCCAGGAACACCAGGCACCACTGTCCTGTCCACACAAAGCGCTGACGGGAGCCACCAGCCAGCAATGACGCAGATGCTTTCAACACAGGAGGAGGACGGCTGCGCAGCCACGCTCCCCTCAACGCATTGGCAGCATGCGCTCTCATACCACTGGGGCCGCAACAGCCACATTCCCACATTCCCACCACACCGCAAAAGCACACACACACCACGGCACAGCTGCCACACGGCACAGATCCCAACAAGCTGACATCGCTCTCACTAACAGCTTGAGCACCTACAACCTCTGCTAAGACTTGATTCAAGGTACATTGAAACACAGAATGCACCATTAAGGCAAAAACCGTAACTCACACTGGACACCACCATCACACATATCCTGCTCCAGAACATTCTACCACTGCCATTCTGTGCCTTCCCAGGGATGGGACAATCCGTGCATCCAAAAGTCTCTCACAGCAAAATTGTCAAGATTGCAGTTTGCTTCTTGCACAGCCAGACACCTTGCGCTACACCGTGCTGCCCTCTTGTGGCAGCATGACGCCAAACACCCGCCAAACCAGCAGACAGGGAAGGCAAGGCCATCTTCCTCCCTTCTCCCTGGCTGCCTGCTGGCTCAGTGCGCCTCTGCCACAGGACCTCTGACCAGGGACAGGTGTCCGGCAGCACATGGGACAGTTCTACAGCAGCGTCACCTTGTCTTTCAAATACAAAATGCAAATCTTCTAATAGAAAAAAGTCCTACACTTCACATAAGTTTCCCTTATTATCCTAGGTTGGCTTTTGACAGCAGGATCTGCTGATGGTTTTGGTCTCCCTGCCTCCTGGGTGAAGTGACACTGAGTTCTACAGTGTTCTCTGAAGTAGTGAGGAGCTGAGACGACTGAAGCAGCGTACACCTCCGTGCTGCAGAAGCCCTTCGTTGCCAAGGTGACTGACGCTGCACCTGGAAAGACACTAACCACATGAACAAACGCTGACCCCACAGCGTGACCACGCACACGACGGGGAAGACACCGCTAGAGACAAACTCTAATCACGTCCCTGCTCGGAGCAGGGACACAAGTCTCCAACATTTCAGTCCCACAGTGATGACAACTTTTCCACCATAAAGCACACGCACTCTCCTGCCCCTGCATTCCAGAAATCAGCTCAAATCCATGTCCCAGAAGATTCCGGACCACACCTACTGCGTTGCTGTTCAACTGCCTAGTCCACACGCTTCAACATTGAACTCACCTTCGTCCCACCACGCTCACTGCCCTCACCTGCCTTACCCTCTGTCCTCTTGGCTCACAACTATACACCATTCCCTGCCACATGCTTGCTTCCTAGGCACGCTGGCCGCTGGCCACCTCTGGGACCATTTCCCTTGAATAAATCCTTTCTGGCTGCGAGTTTGCACCCCATCTCCTCCCTGTTTCGTGCCCATTTTCCAACACCTTGCATGGGGTACCCAGGCTGATGGATGTGTGCTGACACCATGGGCTAGCGCATCCTATGCAGGGGAGGCAGGGGAAACCTCGGAGTAGCATCCCATGGAACATGAGGAGAGTGACAGCCACTTTGGAAAGCAAGAGTCAAAGTGTGCATCAGGATTTTAGAGCACCTGACAGAGGGGTGTCCCACAGCCGGACTCCTACGCCTCTTCTAGTCGATGTGGTTAACTCCTTGCCAGACAATTAGAACACATTTCCCCCAACACACTCATCCAAACTCGACCGCTCTCAGGGCAGGCATTTGGCCGAGCAGTTAAACCACCAGGTCAGACACCCACATTCATTTTGAATGACAAGAGTGTCATCCCTGAGTCCAGCTTCCCGGTGAGGTGCACCTTAGTGGTTGGCAGTGTCAGTCCTGCCACTCAGCAGAGACCTGGAGCAATCCAGCTCCCCATTCCTGCCTGGTCCAGCCCGGCCACACGTGCACCTGGGGGGTGACCCACAGAGAGGACCTCTGTTTCTCCCCCACCTCCCTTGATCACCTTCACTTTTGTCTCTCCAAATTGAAACGTGGGCCCGGAGTAGTGGGCTAGCGGCTAAAGTGCTCTCCTTGAACACTCCAGGATCCCATCTGGGTGCCTGTTCTACTCCCGGCAGTCCCTTCCCATCCAGCTCCCTGCTTGTGGCCTGGGAAAGCAGTTGAGGATGGCCCAAAGCCTAGGGAACCTGCACCCACGTGGGAGATCTGGACAAAGTTCCTGGCTCCTGCCTTCAGATTGGAGCAACTCTGACCATTGCGATCACTTGGGGAGTGAATCATCAGATGCAAGATCTTCCTCTCTTTCTATCTGACTTTACAATAAAAATACATAAATGTTAAAGAATGTTTAAACTTTGCCAAGTTCACAAAAATTAAACTCAAATTTTCCTTTGCCACCTTTAATTCACATAAATGCTGTATGGAATTAGAAAGAAAATGCTGTGATCAGAAAGATCAGAAACTGGAACGAACCTGCACAGAGCAGGGAGAGAGGCAGCTTCATAACTCTCAGGTGGAAAGAAGTCCCTGCAGCACAGCCCATGATCTGCTGCTCTGAATGGCAGCTCCGATGCCCTGAGCACGCGTGAGCCGGTGAGCAGGTCCTGTGCCCTGCGCATGCGTGAACCAGTGCATGGAAGAGCTCTCTCTGTAGCACCCACCTTTCCAATAAAAACGGTTCCCAAATAACTGACTTCCCCCAAGCACCCCTGGGCACTAGGCAGCTCAGAGGACGTTAGGCAGCACATTTCCCCCGTGTTTTCTTTGCTCCCAGCGTCAACCTGACAGCACACAGACACCACACACAAGCAAAGGTTGCCACTAAGGCCAAAGCAGCCCAGCCAGCAGGGGCCTGCACACGGCTCGGGGTACAGATGGGGAGGCGGCTGACCCAGCACACTCCAGCAAGGGCCCTGCTCCTGTGCCCCCACAGCTTCCTTCTAAGAGGACTGCACCCCGAGTGACGCAGCATGTTACAGGGGAATTTAAGACACATGGCAGCTCTCACTGTTCTGATCACTTCTCTTTCAGTTCAGCCTTGAATACTTGATCACTTTTTCTACAGGAAACACTTTCAGGCACTAGAATACATGCTGAACAAGGCTTGCATTCAGACACATTTCCGGTGCAATGAGCAGCAGCATTAGCAAGCCACTCCCAAGAGTACAGAGAATCCTCCCCTCACTCCCTTTTCCTTCTCAGCGGGACACTCCTCCTAGAACTGGCCACTCCAGGAACACCAGGCACCACTGTCCTGTCCACACAAAGCGCTGACGGGAGCCACCAGCCAGCAATGACGCAGATGCTTTCAACACAGGAGGAGGACGGCTGCGCAGCCACGCTCCCCTCAACGCATTGGCAGCATGCGCTCTCATACCACTGGGGCCGCAACAGCCACATTCCCACATTCCCACCACACCGCAAAAGCACACACACACCACGGCACAGCTGCCACACGGCACAGATCCCAACAAGCTGACATCGCTCTCACTAACAGCTTGAGCACCTACAACCTCTGCTAAGACTTGATTCAAGGTACATTGAAACACAGAATGCACCATTAAGGCAAAAACCGTAACTCACACTGGACACCACCATCACACATATCCTGCTCCAGAACATTCTACCACTGCCATTCTGTGCCTTCCCAGGGATGGGACAATCCGTGCATCCAAAAGTCTCTCACAGCAAAATTGTCAAGATTGCAGTTTGCTTCTTGCACAGCCAGACACCTTGCGCTACACCGTGCTGCCCTCTTGTGGCAGCATGACGCCAAACACCCGCCAAACCAGCAGACAGGGAAGGCAAGGCCATCTTCCTCCCTTCTCCCTGGCTGCCTGCTGGCTCAGTGCGCCTCTGCCACAGGACCTCTGACCAGGGACAGGTGTCCGGCAGCACATGGGACAGTTCTACAGCAGCGTCACCTTGTCTTTCAAATACAAAATGCAAATCTTCTAATAGAAAAAAGTCCTACACTTCACATAAGTTTCCCTTATTATCCTAGGTTGGCTTTTGACAGCAGGATCTGCTGATGGTTTTGGTCTCCCTGCCTCCTGGGTGAAGTGACACTGAGTTCTACAGTGTTCTCTGAAGTAGTGAGGAGCTGAGACGACTGAAGCAGCGTACACCTCCGTGCTGCAGAAGCCCTTCGTTGCCAAGGTGACTGACGCTGCACCTGGAAAGACACTAACCACATGAACAAACGCTGACCCCACAGCGTGACCACGCACACGACGGGGAAGACACCGCTAGAGACAAACTCTAATCACGTCCCTGCTCGGAGCAGGGACACAAGTCTCCAACATTTCAGTCCCACAGTGATGACAACTTTTCCACCATAAAGCACACGCACTCTCCTGCCCCTGCATTCCAGAAATCAGCTCAAATCCATGTCCCAGAAGATTCCGGACCACACCTACTGCGTTGCTGTTCAACTGCCTAGTCCACACGCTTCAACATTGAACTCACCTTCGTCCCACCACGCTCACTGCCCTCACCTGCCTTACCCTCTGTCCTCTTGGCTCACAACTATACACCATTCCCTGCCACATGCTTGCTTCCTAGGCACGGTGACCGCAGGCCACCTCTGGGACCATTTCCCTTGAATAAATCCTTTCTGGCTGCGAGTTTGCACCCCATCTCCTCCCTGTTTCGTGCCCATTTTCCAACACCTTGCATGGGGTACCCAGGCTGATGGATGTGTGCTGACACCATGGGCTAGCGCATCCTATGCAGGGGAGGCAGGGGAAACCTCGGAGTAGCATCCCATGGAACATGAGGAGAGTGACAGCTACTTTGGAAAGCAAGAGTCAAAGTGTGCATCAGGATTTTAGAGCACCTGACAGAGGGGTGTCCCACAGCCGGACTCCTACGCCTCTTCTAGTCGATGTGGTTAACTCCTTGCCAGACAATTAGAACACATTTCCCCCAACACACTCATCCAAACTCGACCGCTCTCAGGGCAGGCATTTGGCCGAGCAGTTAAACCACCAGGTCAGACACCCACATTCATTTTGAATGACAAGAGTGTCATCCCTGAGTCCAGCTTCCCGGTGAGGTGCACCTTAGTGGTTGGCAGTGTCAGTCCTGCCACTCAGCAGAGACCTGGAGCAATCCAGCTCCCCATTCCTGCCTGGTCCAGCCCGGCCACACGTGCACCTGGGGGGTGACCCACAGAGAGGACCTCTGTTTCTCCCCCACCTCCCTTGATCACCTTCACTTTTGTCTCTCCAAATTGAAACGTGGGCCCGGAGTAGTGGGCTAGCGGCTAAAGTGCTCTCCTTGAACACTCCAGGATCCCATCTGGGTGCCTGTTCTACTCCCGGCAGTCCCTTCCCATCCAGCTCCCTGCTTGTGGCCTGGGAAAGCAGTTGAGGATGGCCCAAAGCCTAGGGAACCTGCACCCACGTGGGAGATCTGGACAAAGTTCCTGGCTCCTGCCTTCAGATTGGAGCAACTCTGACCATTGCGATCACTTGGGGAGTGAATCATCAGATGCAAGATCTTCCTCTCTTTCTATCTGACTTTACAATAAAAATACATAAATGTTAAAGAATGTTTAAACTTTGCCAAGTTCACAAAAATTAAACTCAAATTTTCCTTTGCCACCTTTAATTCACATAAATGCTGTATGGAATTAGAAAGAAAATGCTGTGATCAGAAAGATCAGAAACTGGAACGAACCTGCACAGAGCAGGGAGAGAGGCAGCTTCATAACTCTCAGGTGGAAAGAAGTCCCTGCAGCACAGCCCATGATCTGCTGCTCTGAATGGCAGCTCCGATGCCCTGAGCACGCGTGAGCCGGTGAGCAGGTCCTGTGCCCTGCGCATGCGTGAACCAGTGCATGGAAGAGCTCTCTCTGTAGCACCCACCTTTCCAATAAAAACGGTTCCCAAATAACTGACTTCCCCCAAGCACCCCTGGGCACTAGGCAGCTCAGAGGACGTTAGGCAGCACATTTCCCCCGTGTTTTCTTTGCTCCCAGCGTCAACCTGACAGCACACAGACACCACACACAAGCAAAGGTTGCCACTAAGGCCAAAGCAGCCCAGCCAGCAGGGGCCTGCACACGGCTCGGGGTACAGATGGGGAGGCGGCTGACCCAGCACACTCCAGCAAGGGCCCTGCTCCTGTGCCCCCACAGCTTCCTTCTAAGAGGACTGCACCCCGAGTGACGCAGCATGTTACAGGGGAATTTAAGACACATGGCAGCTCTCACTGTTCTGATCACTTCTCTTTCAGTTCAGCCTTGAATACTTGATCACTTTTTCTACAGGAAACACTTTCAGGCACTAGAATACATGCTGAACAAGGCTTGCATTCAGACACATTTCCGGTGCAATGAGCAGCAGCATTAGCAAGCCACTCCCAAGAGTACAGAGAATCCTCCCCTCACTCCCTTTTCCTTCTCAGCGGGACACTCCTCCTAGAACTGGCCACTCCAGGAACACCAGGCACCACTGTCCTGTCCACACAAAGCGCTGACGGGAGCCACCAGCCAGCAATGACGCAGATGCTTTCAACACAGGAGGAGGACGGCTGCGCAGCCACGCTCCCCTCAACGCATTGGCAGCATGCGCTCTCATACCACTGGGGCCGCAACAGCCACATTCCCACATTCCCACCACACCGCAAAAGCACACACACACCACGGCACAGCTGCCACACGGCACAGATCCCAACAAGCTGACATCGCTCTCACTAACAGCTTGAGCACCTACAACCTCTGCTAAGACTTGATTCAAGGTACATTGAAACACAGAATGCACCATTAAGGCAAAAACCGTAACTCACACTGGACACCACCATCACACATATCCTGCTCCAGAACATTCTACCACTGCCATTCTGTGCCTTCCCAGGGATGGGACAATCCGTGCATCCAAAAGTCTCTCACAGCAAAATTGTCAAGATTGCAGTTTGCTTCTTGCACAGCCAGACACCTTGCGCTACACCGTGCTGCCCTCTTGTGGCAGCATGACGCCAAACACCCGCCAAACCAGCAGACAGGGAAGGCAAGGCCATCTTCCTCCCTTCTCCCTGGCTGCCTGCTGGCTCAGTGCGCCTCTGCCACAGGACCTCTGACCAGGGACAGGTGTCCGGCAGCACATGGGACAGTTCTACAGCAGCGTCACCTTGTCTTTCAAATACAAAATGCAAATCTTCTAATAGAAAAAAGTCCTACACTTCACATAAGTTTCCCTTATTATCCTAGGTTGGCTTTTGACAGCAGGATCTGCTGATGGTTTTGGTCTCCCTGCCTCCTGGGTGAAGTGACACTGAGTTCTACAGTGTTCTCTGAAGTAGTGAGGAGCTGAGACGACTGAAGCAGCGTACACCTCCGTGCTGCAGAAGCCCTTCGTTGCCAAGGTGACTGACGCTGCACCTGGAAAGACACTAACCACATGAACAAACGCTGACCCCACAGCGTGACCACGCACACGACGGGGAAGACACCGCTAGAGACAAACTCTAATCACGTCCCTGCTCGGAGCAGGGACACAAGTCTCCAACATTTCAGTCCCACAGTGATGACAACTTTTCCACCATAAAGCACACGCACTCTCCTGCCCCTGCATTCCAGAAATCAGCTCAAATCCATGTCCCAGAAGATTCCGGACCACACCTACTGCGTTGCTGTTCAACTGCCTAGTCCACACGCTTCAACATTGAACTCACCTTCGTCCCACCACGCTCACTGCCCTCACCTGCCTTACCCTCTGTCCTCTTGGCTCACAACTATACACCATTCCCTGCCACATGCTTGCTTCCTAGGCACGGTGACCGCAGGCCACCTCTGGGACCATTTCCCTTGAATAAATCCTTTCTGGCTGCGAGTTTGCACCCCATCTCCTCCCTGTTTCGTGCCCATTTTCCAACACCTTGCATGGGGTACCCAGGCTGATGGATGTGTGCTGACACCATGGGCTAGCGCATCCTATGCAGGGGAGGCAGGGGAAACCTCGGAGTAGCATCCCATGGAACATGAGGAGAGTGACAGCTACTTTGGAAAGCAAGAGTCAAAGTGTGCATCAGGATTTTAGAGCACCTGACAGAGGGGTGTCCCACAGCCGGACTCCTACGCCTCTTCTAGTCGATGTGGTTAACTCCTTGCCAGACAATTAGAACACATTTCCCCCAACACACTCATCCAAACTCGACCGCTCTCAGGGCAGGCATTTGGCCGAGCAGTTAAACCACCAGGTCAGACACCCACATTCATTTTGAATGACAAGAGTGTCATCCCTGAGTCCAGCTTCCCGGTGAGGTGCACCTTAGTGGTTGGCAGTGTCAGTCCTGCCACTCAGCAGAGACCTGGAGCAATCCAGCTCCCCATTCCTGCCTGGTCCAGCCCGGCCACACGTGCACCTGGGGGGTGACCCACAGAGAGGACCTCTGTTTCTCCCCCACCTCCCTTGATCACCTTCACTTTTGTCTCTCCAAATTGAAACGTGGGCCCGGAGTAGTGGGCTAGCGGCTAAAGTGCTCTCCTTGAACACTCCAGGATCCCATCTGGGTGCCTGTTCTACTCCCGGCAGTCCCTTCCCATCCAGCTCCCTGCTTGTGGCCTGGGAAAGCAGTTGAGGATGGCCCAAAGCCTAGGGAACCTGCACCCACGTGGGAGATCTGGACAAAGTTCCTGGCTCCTGCCTTCAGATTGGAGCAACTCTGACCATTGCGATCACTTGGGGAGTGAATCATCAGATGCAAGATCTTCCTCTCTTTCTATCTGACTTTACAATAAAAATACATAAATGTTAAAGAATGTTTAAACTTTGCCAAGTTCACAAAAATTAAACTCAAATTTTCCTTTGCCACCTTTAAATCACATAAATGCTGTATGGAATTAGAAAGAAAATGCTGTGATCAGAAAGATCAGAAACTGGAACGAACCTGCACAGAGCAGGGAGAGAGGCAGCTTCATAACTCTCAGGTGGAAAGAAGTCCCTGCAGCACAGCCCATGATCTGCTGCTCTGAATGGGAGCTCCGATGCCCTGAGCACGCGTGAGCCGGTGAGCAGGTCCTGTGCCCTGCGCATGCGTGAACCAGTGCATGGAAGAGCTCTCTCTGTAGCACCCACCTTTCCAATAAAAACGGTTCCCAAATAACTGACTTCCCCCAAGCACCCCTGGGCACTAGGCAGCTCAGAGGACGTTAGGCAGCACATTTCCCCCGTGTTTTCTTTGCTCCCAGCGTCAACCTGACAGCACACAGACACCACACACAAGCAAAGGTTGCCACTAAGGCCAAAGCAGCCCAGCCAGCAGGGGCCTGCACACGGCTCGGGGTACAGATGGGGAGGCGGCTGACCCAGCACACTCCAGCAAGGGCCCTGCTCCTGTGCCCCCACAGCTTCCTTCTAAGAGGACTGCACCCCGAGTGACGCAGCATGTTACAGGGGAATTTAAGACACATGGCAGCTCTCACTGTTCTGATCACTTCTCTTTCAGTTCAGCCTTGAATACTTGATCACTTTTTCTACAGGAAACACTTTCAGGCACTAGAATACATGCTGAACAAGGCTTGCATTCAGACACATTTCCGGTGCAATGAGCAGCAGCATTAGCAAGCCACTCCCAAGAGTACAGAGAATCCTCCCCTCACTCCCTTTTCCTTCTCAGCGGGACACTCCTCCTAGAACTGGCCACTCCAGGAACACCAGGCACCACTGTCCTGTCCACACAAAGCGCTGACGGGAGCCACCAGCCAGCAATGACGCAGATGCTTTCAACACAGGAGGAGGACGGCTGCGCTCCCCTCAACGCATTGGCAGCATGCGCTCTCATACCACTGGGGCCGCAACAGCCACATTCCCACATTCCCACCACACCGCAAAAGCACACACACACCACGGCACAGCTGCCACACGGCACAGATCCCAACAAGCTGACATCGCTCTCACTAACAGCTTGAGCACCTACAACCTCTGCTAAGACTTGATTCAAGGTACATTGAAACACAGAATGCACCATTAAGGCAAAAACCGTAACTCACACTGGACACCACCATCACACATATCCTGCTCCAGAACATTCTACCACTGCCATTCTGTGCCTTCCCAGGGATGGGACAATCCGTGCATCCAAAAGTCTCTCACAGCAAAATTGTCAAGATTGCAGTTTGCTTCTTGCACAGCCAGACACCTTGCGCTACACCGTGCTGCCCTCTTGTGGCAGCATGACGCCAAACACCCGCCAAACCAGCAGACAGGGAAGGCAAGGCCATCTTCCTCCCTTCTCCCTGGCTGCCTGCTGGCTCAGTGCGCCTCTGCCACAGGACCTCTGACCAGGGACAGGTGTCCGGCAGCACATGGGACAGTTCTACAGCAGCGTCACCTTGTCTTTCAAATACAAAATGCAAATCTTCTAATAGAAAAAAGTCCTACACTTCACATAAGTTTCCCTTATTATCCTAGGTTGGCTTTTGACAGCAGGATCTGCTGATGGTTTTGGTCTCCCTGCCTCCTGGGTGAAGTGACACTGAGTTCTACAGTGTTCTCTGAAGTAGTGAGGAGCTGAGACGACTGAAGCAGCGTACACCTCCGTGCTGCAGAAGCCCTTCGTTGCCAAGGTGACTGACGCTGCACCTGGAAAGACACTAACCACATGAACAAACGCTGACCCCACAGCGTGACCACGCACACGACGGGGAAGACACCGCTAGAGACAAACTCTAATCACGTCCCTGCTCGGAGCAGGGACACAAGTCTCCAACATTTCAGTCCCACAGTGATGACAACTTTTCCACCATAAAGCACACGCACTCTCCTGCCCCTGCATTCCAGAAATCAGCTCAAATCCATGTCCCAGAAGATTCCGGACCACACCTACTGCGTTGCTGTTCAACTGCCTAGTCCACACGCTTCAACATTGAACTCACCTTCGTCCCACCACGCTCACTGCCCTCACCTGCCTTACCCTCTGTCCTCTTGGCTCACAACTATACACCATTCCCTGCCACATGCTTGCTTCCTAGGCACGGTGACCGCAGGCCACCTCTGGGACCATTTCCCTTGAATAAATCCTTTCTGGCTGCGAGTTTGCACCCCATCTCCTCCCTGTTTCGTGCCCATTTTCCAACACCTTGCATGGGGTACCCAGGCTGATGGATGTGTGCTGACACCATGGGCTAGCGCATCCTATGCAGGGGAGGCAGGGGAAACCTCGGAGTAGCATCCCATGGAACATGAGGAGAGTGACAGCCACTTTGGAAAGCAAGAGTCAAAGTGTGCATCAGGATTTTAGAGCACCTGACAGAGGGGTGTCCCACAGCCGGACTCCTACGCCTCTTCTAGTCGATGTGGTTAACTCCTTGCCAGACAATTAGAACACATTTCCTCCAACACACTCATCCAAACTCGACCGCTCTCAGGGCAGGCATTTGGCCGAGCAGTTAAACCACCAGGTCAGACACCCACATTCATTTTGAATGACAAGAGTGTCATCCCTGAGTCCAGCTTCCCGGTGAGGTGCACCTTAGTGGTTGGCAGTGTCAGTCCTGCCACTCAGCAGAGACCTGGAGCAATCCAGCTCCCCATTCCTGCCTGGTCCAGCCCGGCCACACGAGCACCTGGGGGGTGACCCACAGAGAGGACCTCTGTTTCTCCCCCCACCTCCCTTGATCACCTTCACTTTTGTCTCTCCAAATTGAAACGTGGGCCCGGAGTAGTGGGCTAGCGGCTAAAGTGCTCTCCTTGAACACTCCAGGATCCCATCTGGGTGCCTGTTCTACTCCCGGCAGTCCCTTCCCATCCAGCTCCCTGCTTGTGGCCTGGGAAAGCAGTTGAGGATGGCCCAAAGCCTAGGGAACCTGCACCCACGTGGGAGATCTGGACAAAGTTCCTGGCTCCTGCCTTCAGATTGGAGCAACTCTGACCATTGCGATCACTTGGGGAGTGAATCATCAGATGCAAGATCTTCCTCTCTTTCTATCTGACTTTACAATAAAAATACATAAATGTTAAAGAATGTTTAAACTTTGCCAAGTTCACAAAAATTAAACTCAAATTTTCCTTTGCCACCTTTAATTCACATAAATGCTGTATGGAATTAGAAAGAAAATGCTGTGATCAGAAAGATCAGAAACTGGAACGAACCTGCACAGAGCAGGGAGAGAGGCAGCTTCATAACTCTCAGGTGGAAAGAAGTCCCTGCAGCACAGCCCATGATCTGCTGCTCTGAATGGCAGCTCCGATGCCCTGAGCACGCGTGAGCCGGTGGGCAGCTCCTGTGCCCTGCGCATGCGTGAACCAGTGCATGGAAGAGCTCTCTCTGTAGCACCCACCTTTCCAATAAAAACGGTTCCCAAATAACTGACTTCCCCCAAGCACCCCTGGGCACTAGGCAACTCAGAGGACATTAGGCAGCACATTTCCCCCGTGTTTTCTTTGCTCCCAGCGTCAACCTGACAGCACACAGACACCACACACAAGCAAAGGTTGCCACTAAGGCCAAAGCAGCCCAGCCAGCAGGGGCCTGCACACGGCTCGGGGTACAGATGGGGAGGCGGCTGACCCAGCACACTCCAGCAAGGGCCCTGCTCCTGTGCCCCCACAGCTTCCTTCTAAGAGGACTGCACCCCGAGTGACGCAGCATGTTACAGGGGAATTTAGGACACATGGCAGCTCTCACTGTTCTGATCACTTCTCTTTCAGTTCAGCCTTGAATACTTGATCACTTTTTCTACAGGAAACACTTTCAGGCACTAGAATACATGCTGAACAAGGCTTGCATTCAGACACATTTCCGGTGCAATGAGCAGCAGCATTAGCAAGCCACTCCCAAGAGTACAGAGAATCCTCCCCTCACTCCCTTTTCCTTCTCAGCGGGACACTCCTCCTAGAACTGGCCACTCCAGGAACACCAGGCACCACTGTCCTGTCCACACAAAGCGCTGACGGGAGCCACCAGCCAGCAATGACGC
Organism: Ochotona princeps; assembly: GCF_030435755.1. Lineage (NCBI taxonomy): Eukaryota > Metazoa > Chordata > Mammalia > Lagomorpha > Ochotonidae > Ochotona > Ochotona princeps. The sequence goes on from NC_080858.1 coordinate 4,730,573, forward strand.
AGATGCTTTCAACACAGGAGGAGGACGGCTGCGCAGCCACGCTCCCCTCAACGCATTGGCAGCATGCGCTCTCATACCACTGGGGCCGCAACAGCCACATTCCCACATTCCCACCACACCGCAAAAGCACACACACACCACGGCACAGCTGCCACACGGCACAGATCCCAACAAGCTGACATCGCTCTCACTAACAGCTTGAGCACCTACAACCTCTGCTAAGACTTGATTCAAGGTACATTGAAACACAGAATGCACCATTAAGGCAAAAACCGTAACTCACACTGGACACCACCATCACACATATCCTGCTCCAGAACATTCTACCACTGCCATTCTGTGCCTTCCCAGGGATGGGACAATCCGTGCATCCAAAAGTCTCTCACAGCAAAATTGTCAAGATTGCAGTTTGCTTCTTGCACAGCCAGACACCTTGCGCTACACCGTGCTGCCCTCTTGTGGCAGCATGACGCCAAACACCCGCCAAACCAGCAGACAGGGAAGGCAAGGCCATCTTCCTCCCTTCTCCCTGGCTGCCTGCTGGCTCAGTGCGCCTCTGCCACAGGACCTCTGACCAGGGACAGGTGTCCGGCAGCACATGGGACAGTTCTACAGCAGCGTCACCTTGTCTTTCAAATACAAAATGCAAATCTTCTAATAGAAAAAAGTCCTACACTTCACATAAGTTTCCCTTATTATCCTAGGTTGGCTTTTGACAGCAGGATCTGCTGATGGTTTTGGTCTCCCTGCCTCCTGGGTGAAGTGACACTGAGTTCTACAGTGTTCTCTGAAGTAGTGAGGAGCTGAGACGACTGAAGCAGCGTACACCTCCGTGCTGCAGAAGCCCTTCGTTGCCAAGGTGACTGACGCTGCACCTGGAAAGACACTAACCACATGAACAAACGCTGACCCCACAGCGTGACCACGCACACGACGGGGAAGACACCGCTAGAGACAAACTCTAATCACGTCCCTGCTCGGAGCAGGGACACAAGTCTCCAACATTTCAGTCCCACAGTGATGACAACTTTTCCACCATAAAGCACACGCACTCTCCTGCCCCTGCATTCCAGAAATCAGCTCAAATCCATGTCCCAGAAGATTCCGGACCACACCTACTGCGTTGCTGTTCAACTGCCTAGTCCACACGCTTCAACATTGAACTCACCTTCGTCCCACCACGCTCACTGCCCTCACCTGCCTTACCCTCTGTCCTCTTGGCTCACAACTATACACCATTCCCTGCCATGTGCTTGCTTCCTAGGCACGGTGACCGCAGGCCACCTCTGGGACCATTTCCCTTGAATAAATCCTTTCTGGCTGCGAGTTTGCACCCCATCTCCTCCCTGTTTCGTGCCCATTTTCCAACACCTTGCATGGGGTACCCAGGCTGATGGATGTGTGCTGACACCATGGGCTAGCGCATCCTATGCAGGGGAGGCAGGGGAAACCTCGGAGTAGCATCCCATGGAACATGAGGAGAGTGACAGCCACTTTGGAAAGCAAGAGTCAAAGTGTGCATCAGGATTTTAGAGCACCTGACAGAGGGGTGTCCCACAGCCGGACTCCTACGCCTCTTCTAGTCGATGTGGTTAACTCCTTGCCAGACAATTAGAACACATTTCCTCCAACACACTCATCCAAACTCGACCGCTCTCAGGGCAGGCATTTGGCCGAGCAGTTAAACCACCAGGTCAGACACCCACATTCATTTTGAATGACAAGAGTGTCATCCCTGAGTCCAGCTTCCCGGTGAGGTGCACCTTAGTGGTTGGCAGTGTCAGTCCTGCCACTCAGCAGAGACCTGGAGCAATCCAGCTCCCCATTCCTGCCTGGTCCAGCCCGGCCACACGAGCACCTGGGGGGTGACCCACAGAGAGGACCTCTGTTTCTCCCCCCACCTCCCTTGATCACCTTCACTTTTGTCTCTCCAAATTGAAACGTGGGCCCGGAGTAGTGGGCTAGCGGCTAAAGTGCTCTCCTTGAACACTCCAGGATCCCATCTGGGTGCCTGTTCTACTCCCGGCAGTCCCTTCCCATCCAGCTCCCTGCTTGTGGCCTGGGAAAGCAGTTGAGGATGGCCCAAAGCCTAGGGAACCTGCACCCACGTGGGAGATCTGGACAAAGTTCCTGGCTCCTGCCTTCAGATTGGAGCAACTCTGACCATTGCGATCACTTGGGGAGTGAATCATCAGATGCAAGATCTTCCTCTCTTTCTATCTGACTTTACAATAAAAATACATAAATGTTAAAGAATGTTTAAACTTTGCCAAGTTCACAAAAATTAAACTCAAATTTTCCTTTGCCACCTTTAATTCACATAAATGCTGTATGGAATTAGAAAGAAAATGCTGTGATCAGAAAGATCAGAAACTGGAACGAACCTGCACAGAGCAGGGAGAGAGGCAGCTTCATAACTCTCAGGTGGAAAGAAGTCCCTGCAGCACAGCCCATGATCTGCTGCTCTGAATGGCAGCTCCGATGCCCTGAGCACGCGTGAGCCGGTGGGCAGCTCCTGTGCCCTGCGCATGCGTGAACCAGTGCATGGAAGAGCTCTCTCTGTAGCACCCACCTTTCCAATAAAAACGGTTCCCAAATAACTGACTTCCCCCAAGCACCCCTGGGCACTAGGCAACTCAGAGGACATTAGGCAGCACATTTCCCCCGTGTTTTCTTTGCTCCCAGCGTCAACCTGACAGCACACAGACACCACACACAAGCAAAGGTTGCCACTAAGGCCAAAGCAGCCCAGCCAGCAGGGGCCTGCACACGGCTCGGGGTACAGATGGGGAGGCGGCTGACCCAGCACACTCCAGCAAGGGCCCTGCTCCTGTGCCCCCACAGCTTCCTTCTAAGAGGACTGCACCCCGAGTGACGCAGCATGTTACAGGGGAATTTAGGACACATGGCAGCTCTCACTGTTCTGATCACTTCTCTTTCAGTTCAGCCTTGAATACTTGATCACTTTTTCTACAGGAAACACTTTCAGGCACTAGAATACATGCTGAACAAGGCTTGCATTCAGACACATTTCCGGTGCAATGAGCAGCAGCATTAGCAAGCCACTCCCAAGAGTACAGAGAATCCTCCCCTCACTCCCTTTTCCTTCTCAGCGGGACACTCCTCCTAGAACTGGCCACTCCAGGAACACCAGGCACCACTGTCCTGTCCACACAAAGCGCTGACGGGAGCCACCAGCCAGCAATGACGCAGATGCTTTCAACACAGGAGGAGGACGGCTGCGCAGCCACGCTCCCCTCAACGCATTGGCAGCATGCGCTCTCATACCACTGGGGCCGCAACAGCCACATTCCCACATTCCCACCACACCGCAAAAGCACACACACACCACGGCACAGCTGCCACACGGCACAGATCCCAACAAGCTGACATCGCTCTCACTAACAGCTTGAGCACCTACAACCTCTGCTAAGACTTGATTCAAGGTACATTGAAACACAGAATGCACCATTAAGGCAAAAACCGTAACTCACACTGGACACCACCATCACACATATCCTGCTCCAGAACATTCTACCACTGCCATTCTGTGCCTTCCCAGGGATGGGACAATCCGTGCATCCAAAAGTCTCTCACAGCAAAATTGTCAAGATTGCAGTTTGCTTCTTGCACAGCCAGACACCTTGCGCTACACCGTGCTGCCCTCTTGTGGCAGCATGACGCCAAACACCCGCCAAACCAGCAGACAGGGAAGGCAAGGCCATCTTCCTCCCTTCTCCCTGGCTGCCTGCTGGCTCAGTGCGCCTCTGCCACAGGACCTCTGACCAGGGACAGGTGTCCGGCAGCACATGGGACAGTTCTACAGCAGCGTCACCTTGTCTTTCAAATACAAAATGCAAATCTTCTAATAGAAAAAAGTCCTACACTTCACATAAGTTTCCCTTATTATCCTAGGTTGGCTTTTGACAGCAGGATCTGCTGATGGTTTTGGTCTCCCTGCCTCCTGGGTGAAGTGACACTGAGTTCTACAGTGTTCTCTGAAGTAGTGAGGAGCTGAGACGACTGAAGCAGCGTACACCTCCGTGCTGCAGAAGCCCTTCGTTGCCAAGGTGACTGACGCTGCACCTGGAAAGACACTAACCACATGAACAAACGCTGACCCCACAGCGTGACCACGCACACGACGGGGAAGACACCGCTAGAGACAAACTCTAATCACGTCCCTGCTCGGAGCAGGGACACAAGTCTCCAACATTTCAGTCCCACAGTGATGACAACTTTTCCACCATAAAGCACACGCACTCTCCTGCCCCTGCATTCCAGAAATCAGCTCAAATCCATGTCCCAGAAGATTCCGGACCACACCTACTGCGTTGCTGTTCAACTGCCTAGTCCACACGCTTCAACATTGAACTCACCTTCGTCCCACCACGCTCACTGCCCTCATCTGCCTTACCCTCTGTCCTCTTGGCTCACAACTATACACCATTCCCTGCCACATGCTTGCTTCCTAGGCACGCTGGCAGCTGGCCACCTCTGGGACCATTTCCCTTGAATAAATCCTTTCTGGCTGCGAGTTTGCACCCCATCTCCTCCCTGTTTCGTGCCCATTTTCCAACACCTTGCATGGGGTACCCAGGCTGATGGATGTGTGCTGACACCATGGGCTAGCGCATCCTATGCAGGGGAGGCAGGGGAAACCTCGGAGTAGCATCCCATGGAACATGAGGAGAGTGACAGCCACTTTGGAAAGCAAGAGTCAAAGTGTGCATCAGGATTTTAGAGCACCTGACAGAGGGGTGTCCCACAGCCGGACTCCTACGCCTCTTCTAGTCGATGTGGTTAACTCCTTGCCAGACAATTAGAACACATTTCCTCCAACACACTCATCCAAACTCGACCGCTCTCAGGGCAGGCATTTGGCCGAGCAGTTAAACCACCAGGTCAGACACCCACATTCATTTTGAATGACAAGAGTGTCATCCCTGAGTCCAGCTTCCCGGTGAGGTGCACCTTAGTGGTTGGCAGTGTCAGTCCTGCCACTCAGCAGAGACCTGGAGCAATCCAGCTCCCCATTCCTGCCTGGTCCAGCCCGGCCACACGAGCACCTGGGGGGTGACCCACAGAGAGGACCTCTGTTTCTCCCCCCACCTCCCTTGATCACCTTCACTTTTGTCTCTCCAAATTGAAACGTGGGCCCGGAGTAGTGGGCTAGCGGCTAAAGTGCTCTCCTTGAACACTCCAGGATCCCATCTGGGTGCCTGTTCTACTCCCGGCAGTCCCTTCCCATCCAGCTCCCTGCTTGTGGCCTGGGAAAGCAGTTGAGGATGGCCCAAAGCCTAGGGAACCTGCACCCACGTGGGAGATCTGGACAAAGTTCCTGGCTCCTGCCTTCAGATTGGAGCAACTCTGACCATTGCGATCACTTGGGGAGTGAATCATCAGATGCAAGATCTTCCTCTCTTTCTATCTGACTTTACAATAAAAATACATAAATGTTAAAGAATGTTTAAACTTTGCCAAGTTCACAAAAATTAAACTCAAATTTTCCTTTGCCACCTTTAATTCACATAAATGCTGTATGGAATTAGAAAGAAAATGCTGTGATCAGAAAGATCAGAAACTGGAACGAACCTGCACAGAGCAGGGAGAGAGGCAGCTTCATAACTCTCAGGTGGAAAGAAGTCCCTGCAGCACAGCCCATGATCTGCTGCTCTGAATGGCAGCTCCGATGCCCTGAGCACGCGTGAGCCGGTGAGCAGGTCCTGTGCCCTGCGCATGCGTGAACCAGTGCATGGAAGAGCTCTCTCTGTAGCACCCACCTTTCCAATAAAAACGGTTCCCAAATAACTGACTTCCCCCAAGCACCCCTGGGCACTAGGCAGCTCAGAGGACGTTAGGCAGCACATTTCCCCCGTGTTTTCTTTGCTCCCAGCGTCAACCTGACAGCACACAGACACCACACACAAGCAAAGGTTGCCACTAAGGCCAAAGCAGCCCAGCCAGCAGGGGCCTGCACACGGCTCGGGGTACAGATGGGGAGGCGGCTGACCCAGCACACTCCAGCAAGGGCCCTGCTCCTGTGCCCCCACAGCTTCCTTCTAAGAGGACTGCACCCCGAGTGACGCAGCATGTTACAGGGGAATTTAAGACACATGGCAGCTCTCACTGTTCTGATCACTTCTCTTTCAGTTCAGCCTTGAATACTTGATCACTTTTTCTACAGGAAACACTTTCAGGCACTAGAATACATGCTGAACAAGGCTTGCATTCAGACACATTTCCGGTGCAATGAGCAGCAGCATTAGCAAGCCACTCCCAAGAGTACAGAGAATCCTCCCCTCACTCCCTTTTCCTTCTCAGCGGGACACTCCTCCTAGAACTGGCCACTCCAGGAACACCAGGCACCACTGTCCTGTCCACACAAAGCGCTGACGGGAGCCACCAGCCAGCAATGACGCAGATGCTTTCAACACAGGAGGAGGACGGCTGCGCAGCCACGCTCCCCTCAACGCATTGGCAGCATGCGCTCTCATACCACTGGGGCCGCAACAGCCACATTCCCACATTCCCACCACACCGCAAAAGCACACACACACCACGGCACAGCTGCCACACGGCACAGATCCCAACAAGCTGACATCGCTCTCACTAACAGCTTGAGCACCTACAACCTCTGCTAAGACTTGATTCAAGGTACATTGAAACACAGAATGCACCATTAAGGCAAAAACCGTAACTCACACTGGACACCACCATCACACATATCCTGCTCCAGAACATTCTACCACTGCCATTCTGTGCCTTCCCAGGGATGGGACAATCCGTGCATCCAAAAGTCTCTCACAGCAAAATTGTCAAGATTGCAGTTTGCTTCTTGCACAGCCAGACACCTTGCGCTACACCGTGCTGCCCTCTTGTGGCAGCATGACGCCAAACACCCGCCAAACCAGCAGACAGGGAAGGCAAGGCCATCTTCCTCCCTTCTCCCTGGCTGCCTGCTGGCTCAGTGCGCCTCTGCCACAGGACCTCTGACCAGGGACAGGTGTCCGGCAGCACATGGGACAGTTCTACAGCAGCGTCACCTTGTCTTTCAAATACAAAATGCAAATCTTCTAATAGAAAAAAGTCCTACACTTCACATAAGTTTCCCTTATTATCCTAGGTTGGCTTTTGACAGCAGGATCTGCTGATGGTTTTGGTCTCCCTGCCTCCTGGGTGAAGTGACACTGAGTTCTACAGTGTTCTCTGAAGTAGTGAGGAGCTGAGACGACTGAAGCAGCGTACACCTCCGTGCTGCAGAAGCCCTTCGTTGCCAAGGTGACTGACGCTGCACCTGGAAAGACACTAACCACATGAACAAACGCTGACCCCACAGCGTGACCACGCACACGACGGGGAAGACACCGCTAGAGACAAACTCTAATCACGTCCCTGCTCGGAGCAGGGACACAAGTCTCCAACATTTCAGTCCCACAGTGATGACAACTTTTCCACCATAAAGCACACACACTCTCCTGCCCCTGCATTCCAGAAATCAGCTCAAATCCATGTCCCAGAAGATTCCGGACCACACCTACTGCGTTGCTGTTCAACTGCCTAGTCCACACGCTTCAACATTGAACTCACCTTCGTCCCACCACGCTCACTGCCCTCATCTGCCTTACCCTCTGTCCTCTTGGCTCACAACTATACACCATTCCCTGCCACATGCTTGCTTCCTAGGCACGCTGGCAGCTGGCCACCTCTGGGACCATTTCCCTTGAATAAATCCTTTCTGGCTGCGAGTTTGCACCCCATCTCCTCCCTGTTTCGTGCCCATTTTCCAACACCTTGCATGGGGTACCCAGGCTGATGGATGTGTGCTGACACCATGGGCTAGCGCATCCTATGCAGGGGAGGCAGGGGAAACCTCGGAGTAGCATCCCATGGAACATGAGGAGAGTGACAGCCACTTTGGAAAGCAAGAGTCAAAGTGTGCATCAGGATTTTAGAGCACCTGACAGAGGGGTGTCCCACAGCCGGACTCCTACGCCTCTTCTAGTCGATGTGGTTAACTCCTTGCCAGACAATTAGAACACATTTCCTCCAACACACTCATCCAAACTCGACCGCTCTCAGGGCAGGCATTTGGCCGAGCAGTTAAACCACCAGGTCAGACACCCACATTCATTTTGAATGACAAGAGTGTCATCCCTGAGTCCAGCTTCCCGGTGAGGTGCACCTTAGTGGTTGGCAGTGTCAGTCCTGCCACTCAGCAGAGACCTGGAGCAATCCAGCTCCCCATTCCTGCCTGGTCCAGCCCGGCCACACGAGCACCTGGGGGGTGACCCACAGAGAGGACCTCTGTTTCTCCCCCCACCTCCCTTGATCACCTTCACTTTTGTCTCTCCAAATTGAAACGTGGGCCCGGAGTAGTGGGCTAGCGGCTAAAGTGCTCTCCTTGAACACTCCAGGATCCCATCTGGGTGCCTGTTCTACTCCCGGCAGTCCCTTCCCATCCAGCTCCCTGCTTGTGGCCTGGGAAAGCAGTTGAGGATGGCCCAAAGCCTAGGGAACCTGCACCCACGTGGGAGATCTGGACAAAGTTCCTGGCTCCTGCCTTCAGATTGGAGCAACTCTGACCATTGCGATCACTTGGGGAGTGAATCATCAGATGCAAGATCTTCCTCTCTTTCTATCTGACTTTACAATAAAAATACATAAATGTTAAAGAATGTTTAAACTTTGCCAAGTTCACAAAAATTAAACTCAAATTTTCCTTTGCCACCTTTAATTCACATAAATGCTGTATGGAATTAGAAAGAAAATGCTGTGATCAGAAAGATCAGAAACTGGAACGAACCTGCACAGAGCAGGGAGAGAGGCAGCTTCATAACTCTCAGGTGGAAAGAAGTCCCTGCAGCACAGCCCATGATCTGCTGCTCTGAATGGCAGCTCCGATGCCCTGAGCACGCGTGAGCCGGTGGGCAGCTCCTGTGCCCTGCGCATGCGTGAACCAGTGCATGGAAGAGCTCTCTCTGTAGCACCCACCTTTCCAATAAAAACGGTTCCCAAATAACTGACTTCCCCCAAGCACCCCTGGGCACTAGGCAGCTCAGAGGACGTTAGGCAGCACATTTCCCCCGTGTTTTCTTTGCTCCCAGCGTCAACCTGACAGCACACAGACACCACACACAAGCAAAGGTTGCCACTAAGGCCAAAGCAGCCCAGCCAGCAGGGGCCTGCACACGGCTCGGGGTACAGATGGGGAGGCGGCTGACCCAGCACACTCCAGCAAGGGCCCTGCTCCTGTGCCCCCACAGCTTCCTTCTAAGAGGACTGCACCCCGAGTGACGCAGCATGTTACAGGGGAATTTAGGACACATGGCAGCTCTCACTGTTCTGATCACTTCTCTTTCAGTTCAGCCTTGAATACTTGATCACTTTTTCTACAGGAAACACTTTCAGGCACTAGAATACATGCTGAACAAGGCTTGCATTCAGACACATTTCCGGTGCACTGAGCAGCAGCATTAGCAAGCCACTCCCAAGAGTACAGAGAATCCTCCCCTCACTCCCTTTTCCTTCTCAGCGGGACACTCCTCCTAGAACTGGCCACTCCAGGAACACCAGGCACCACTGTCCTGTCCACACAAAGCGCTGACGGGAGCCACCAGCCAGCAATGACGCAGATGCTTTCAACACAGGAGGAGGACGGCTGCGCAGCCACGCTCCCCTCAACGCATTGGCAGCATGCGCTCTCATACCACTGGGGCCGCAACAGCCACATTCCCACATTCCCACCACACCGCAAAAGCACACACACACCACGGCACAGCTGCCACACGGCACAGATCCCAACAAGCTGACATCGCTCTCACTAACAGCTTGAGCACCTACAACCTCTGCTAAGACTTGATTCAAGGTACATTGAAACACAGAATGCACCATTAAGGCAAAAACCGTAACTCACACTGGACACCACCATCACACATATCCTGCTCCAGAACATTCTACCACTGCCATTCTGTGCCTTCCCAGGGATGGGACAATCCGTGCATCCAAAAGTCTCTCACAGCAAAATTGTCAAGATTGCAGTTTGCTTCTTGCACAGCCAGACACCTTGCGCTACACCGTGCTGCCCTCTTGTGGCAGCATGACGCCAAACACCCGCCAAACCAGCAGACAGGGAAGGCAAGGCCATCTTCCTCCCTTCTCCCTGGCTGCCTGCTGGCTCAGTGCGCCTCTGCCACAGGACCTCTGACCAGGGACAGGTGTCCGGCAGCACATGGGACAGTTCTACAGCAGCGTCACCTTGTCTTTCAAATACAAAATGCAAATCTTCTAATAGAAAAAAGTCCTACACTTCACATAAGTTTCCCTTATTATCCTAGGTTGGCTTTTGACAGCAGGATCTGCTGATGGTTTTGGTCTCCCTGCCTCCTGGGTGAAGTGACACTGAGTTCTACAGTGTTCTCTGAAGTAGTGAGGAGCTGAGACGACTGAAGCAGCGTACACCTCCGTGCTGCAGAAGCCCTTCGTTGCCAAGGTGACTGACGCTGCACCTGGAAAGACACTAACCACATGAACAAACGCTGACCCCACAGCGTGACCACGCACACGACGGGGAAGACACCGCTAGAGACAAACTCTAATCACGTCCCTGCTCGGAGCAGGGACACAAGTCTCCAACATTTCAGTCCCACAGTGATGACAACTTTTCCACCATAAAGCACACACACTCTCCTGCCCCTGCATTCCAGAAATCAGCTCAAATCCATGTCCCAGAAGATTCCGGACCACACCTACTGCGTTGCTGTTCAACTGCCTAGTCCACACGCTTCAACATTGAACTCACCTTCGTCCCACCACGCTCACTGCCCTCATCTGCCTTACCCTCTGTCCTCTTGGCTCACAACTATACACCATTCCCTGCCACATGCTTGCTTCCTAGGCACGCTGGCAGCTGGCCACCTCTGGGACCATTTCCCTTGAATAAATCCTTTCTGGCTGCGAGTTTGCACCCCATCTCCTCCCTGTTTCGTGCCCGTTTTCCAACACCTTGCATGGGGTACCCAGGCTGATGGATGTGTGCTGACACCATGGGCTAGCGCATCCTATGCAGGGGAGGCAGGGGAAAGCCTCGGAGTAGCATCCCATGGAACATGAGGAGAGTGACAGCCACTTTGGAAAGCAAGAGTCAAAGTGTGCATCAGGATTTTAGAGCACCTGACAGAGGGGTGTCCCACAGCCGGACTCCTACGCCTCTTCTAGTCGATGTGGTTAACTCCTTGCCAGACAATTAGAACACATTTCCTCCAACACACTCATCCAAACTCGACCGCTCTCAGGGCAGGCATTTGGCCGAGCAGTTAAACCACCAGGTCAGACACCCACACTCATTTTGAATGACAAGAGTGTCATCCCTGAGTCCAGCTTCCCGGTGAGGTGCACCTTAGTGGTTGGCCGTGTCAGTCCTGCCACTCAGCAGAGACCTGGAGCAATCCAGCTCCCCATTCCTGCCTGGTCCAGCCCGGCCACACGTGCACCTGGGGGGTGACCCACAGAGAGGACCTCTGTTTCTCCCCCACCTCCCTTGATCACCTTCACTTTTGTCTCTCCAAATTGAAACGTGGGCCCGGAGTAGTGGGCTAGCGGCTAAAGTGCTCTCCTTGAACACTCCAGGATCCCATCTGGGTGCCTGTTCTACTCCCGGCAGTCCCTTCCCATCCAGCTCCCTGCTTGTGGCCTGGGAAAGCAGTTGAGGATGGCCCAAAGCCTAGGGAACCTGCACCCACGTGGGAGATCTGGACAAAGTTCCTGGCTCCTGCCTTCAGATTGGAGCAACTCTGACCATTGCGATCACTTGGGGAGTGAATCATCAGATGCAAGATCTTCCTCTCTTTCTATCTGACTTTACAATAAAAATACATAAATGTTAAAGAATGTTTAAACTTTGCCAAGTTCACAAAAATTAAACTCAAATTTTCCTTTGCCACCTTTAATTCACATAAATGCTGTATGGAATTAGAAAGAAAATGCTGTGATCAGAAAGATCAGAAACTGGAACGAACCTGCACAGAGCAGGGAGAGAGGCAGCTTCATAACTCTCAGGTGGAAAGAAGTCCCTGCAGCACAGCCCATGATCTGCTGCTCTGAATGGCAGCTCCGATGCCCTGAGCACGCGTGAGCCGGTGAGCAGGTCCTGTGCCCTGCGCATGCGTGAACCAGTGCATGGAAGAGCTCTCTCTGTAGCACCCACCTTTCCAATAAAAACGGTTCCCAAATAACTGACTTCCCCCAAGCACCCCTGGGCACTAGGCAGCTCAGAGGACGTTAGGCAGCACATTTCCCCCGTGTTTTCTTTGCTCCCAGCGTCAACCTGACAGCACACAGACACCACACACAAGCAAAGGTTGCCACTAAGGCCAAAGCAGCCCAGCCAGCAGGGGCCTGCACACGGCTCGGGGTACAGATGGGGAGGCGGCTGACCCAGCACACTCCAGCAAGGGCCCTGCTCCTGTGCCCCCACAGCTTCCTTCTAAGAGGACTGCACCCCGAGTGACGCAGCATGTTACAGGGGAATTTAGGACACATGGCAGCTCTCACTGTTCTGATCACTTCTCTTTCAGTTCAGCCTTGAATACTTGATCACTTTTTCTACAGGAAACACTTTCAGGCACTAGAATACATGCTGAACAAGGCTTGCATTCAGACACATTTCCGGTGCAATGAGCAGCAGCATTAGCAAGCCACTCCCAAGAGTACAGAGAATCCTCCCCTCACTCCCTTTTCCTTCTCAGCGGGACACTCCTCCTAGAACTGGCCACTCCAGGAACACCAGGCACCACTGTCCTGTCCACACAAAGCGCTGACGGGAGCCACCAGCCAGCAATGACGCAGATGCTTTCAACACAGGAGGAGGACGGCTGCGCAGCCACGCTCCCCTCAACGCATTGGCAGCATGCGCTCTCATACCACTGGGGCCGCAACAGCCACATTCCCACATTCCCACCACACCGCAAAAGCACACACACACCATGGCACAGCTGCCACACGGCACAGATCCCAACAAGCTGACATCGCTCTCACTAACAGCTTGAGCACCTACAACCTCTGCTAAGACTTGATTCAAGGTACATTGAAACACAGAATGCACCATTAAGGCAAAAACCGTAACTCACACTGGACACCACCATCACACATATCCTGCTCCAGAACATTCTACCACTGCCATTCTGTGCCTTCCCAGGGATGGGACAATCCGTGCATCCAAAAGTCTCTCACAGCAAAATTGTCAAGATTGCAGTTTGCTTCTTGCACAGCCAGACACCTTGCGCTACACCGTGCTGCCCTCTTGTGGCAGCATGACGCCAAACACCCGCCAAACCAGCAGACAGGGAAGGCAAGGCCATCTTCCTCCCTTCTCCCTGGCTGCCTGCTGGCTCAGTGCGCCTCTGCCACAGGACCTCTGACCAGGGACAGGTGTCCGGCAGCACATGGGACAGTTCTACAGCAGCGTCACCTTGTCTTTCAAATACAAAATGCAAATCTTCTAATAGAAAAAAGTCCTACACTTCACATAAGTTTCCCTTATTATCCTAGGTTGGCTTCTGACAGCAGGATCTGCTGATGGTTTTGGTCTCCCTGCCTCCTGGGTGAAGTGACACTGAGTTCTACAGTGTTCTCTGAAGTAGTGAGGAGCTGAGACGACTGAAGCAGCGTACACCTCCGTGCTGCAGAAGCCCTTCGTTGCCAAGGTGACTGACGCTGCACCTGGAAAGACACTAACCACATGAACAAACGCTGACCCCACAGCGTGACCACGCACACGACGGGGAAGACACCGCTAGAGACAAACTCTAATCACGTCCCTGCTCGGAGCAGGGACACAAGTCTCCAACATTTCAGTCCCACAGTGATGACAACTTTTCCACCATAAAGCACACACACTCTCCTGCCCCTGCATTCCAGAAATCAGCTCAAATCCATGTCCCAGAAGATTCCGGACCACACCTACTGCGTTGCTGTTCAACTGCCTAGTCCACACGCTTCAACATTGAACTCACCTTCGTCCCACCACGCTCACTGCCCTCATCTGCCTTACCCTCTGTCCTCTTGGCTCACAACTATACACCATTCCCTGCCACATGCTTGCTTCCTAGGCACGGTGACCGCAGGCCACCTCTGGGACCATTTCCCTTGAATAAATCCTTTCTGGCTGCGAGTTTGCACCCCATCTCCTCCCTGTTTCGCGCCCATTTTCCAACACCTTGCATGGGGTACCCAGGCTGATGGATGTGTGCTGACACCATGGGCTAGCGCATCCTATGCAGGGGAGGCAGGGGAAACCTCGGAGTAGCATCCCATGGAACATGAGGAGAGTGACAGCCACTTTGGAAAGCAAGAGTCAAAGTGTGCATCAGGATTTTAGAGCACCTGACAGAGGGGTGTCCCACAGCCGGACTCCTACGCCTCTTCTAGTCGATGTGGTTAACTCCTTGCCAGACAATTAGAACACATTTCCTCCAACACACTCATCCAAACTCGACCGCTCTCAGGGCAGGCATTTGGCCGAGCAGTTAAACCACCAGGTCAGACACCCACATTCATTTTGAATGACAAGAGTGTCATCCCTGAGTCCAGCTTCCCGGTGAGGTGCACCTTAGTGGCTGGCAGTGTCAGCCCTGCCACTCAGCAGAGACCTGGAGCAATCCAGCTCCCCATTCCTGCCTGGTCCAGCCCGGCCACACGTGCACCTGGGAGGTGACCCACAGAGAGGACCTCTGTTTCTCCCCCACCTCCCTTGATCACCTTCACTTTTGTCTCTCCAAATTGAAACGTGGGCCCGGAGTAGTGGGCTAGCGGCTAAAGTGCTCTCCTTGAACACTCCAGGATCCCATCTGGGTGCCTGTTCTACTCCCGGCAGTCCCTTCCCATCCAGCTCCCTGCTTGTGGCCTGGGAAAGCAGTTGAGGATGGCCCAAAGCCTAGGGAACCTGCACCCACGTGGGAGATCTGGACAAAGTTCCTGGCTCCTGCCTTCAGATTGGAGCAACTCTGACCATTGCGATCACTTGGGGAGTGAATCATCAGATGCAAGATCTTCCTCTCTTTCTATCTGACTTTACAATAAAAATACATAAATGTTAAAGAATGTTTAAACTTTGCCAAGTTCACAAAAATTAAACTCAAATTTTCCTTTGCCACCTTTAATTCACATAAATGCTGTATGGAATTAGAAAGAAAATGCTGTGATCAGAAAGATCAGAAACTGGAACGAACCTGCACAGAGCAGGGAGAGAGGCAGCTTCATAACTCTCAGGTGGAAAGAAGTCCCTGCAGCACAGCCCATGATCTGCTGCTCTGAATGGCAGCTCCGATGCCCTGAGCACGCGTGAGCCGGTGAGCAGGTCCTGTGCCCTGCTCATGCGTGAACCAGTGCATGGAAGAGCTCTCTCTGTAGCACCCACCTTTCCAATAAAAACGGTTCCCAAATAACTGACTTCCCCCAAGCACCCCTGGGCACTAGGCAGCTCAGAGGACGTTAGGCAGCACATTTCCCCCGTGTTTTCTTTGCTCCCAGCGTCAACCTGACAGCACACAGACACCACACACAAGCAAAGGTTGCCACTAAGGCCAAAGCAGCCCAGCCAGCAGGGGCCTGCACACGGCTCGGGGTACAGATGGGGAGGCGGCTGACCCAGCACACTCCAGCAAGGGCCCTGCTCCTGTGCCCCCACAGCTTCCTTCTAAGAGGACTGCACTCCGAGTGACGCAGCATGTTACAGGGGAATTTAGGACACATGGCAGCTCTCACTGTTCTGATCACTTCTCTTTCAGTTCAGCCTTGAATACTTGATCACTTTTTCTACAGGAAACACTTTCAGGCACTAGAATACATGCTGAACAAGGCTTGCATTCAGACACATTTCCGGTGCACTGAGCAGCAGCATTAGCAAGCCACTCCCAAGAGTACAGAGAATCCTCCCCTCACTCCCTTTTCCTTCTCAGCGGGACACTCCTCCTAGAACTGGCCACTCCAGGAACACCAGGCACCACTGTCCTGTCCACACAAAGCGCTGACGGGAGCCACCAGCCAGCAATGACGCAGATGCTTTCAACACAGGAGGAGGACGGCTGCGCAGCCACGCTCCCCTCAACGCATTGGCAGCATGCGCTCTCATACCACTGGGGCCGCAACAGCCACATTCCCACATTCCCACATTCCCACCACACCGCAAAAGCACACACACACCACGGCACAGCTGCCACACGGCACAGATCCCAACAAGCTGACATCGCTCTCACTAACAGCTTGAGCACCTACAACCTCTGCTAAGACTTGATTCAAGGTACATTGAAACACAGAATGCACCATTAAGGCAAAAACCGTAACTCACACTGGACACCACCATCACACATATCCTGCTCAAGAACATTCTACCACTGCCATTCTGTGCCTTCCCAGGGATGGGACAATCCGTGCATCCAAAAGTCTCTCACAGCAAAATTGTCAAGATTGCAGTTTGCTTCTTGCACAGCCAGACACCTTGCGCTACACCGTGCTGCCCTCTTGTGGCAGCATGACGCCAAACACCCGCCAAACCAGCAGACAGGGAAGGCAAGGCCATCTTCCTCCCTTCTCCCTGGCTGCCTGCTGGCTCAGTGCGCCTCTGCCACAGGACCTCTGACCAGGGACAGGTGTCCGGCAGCACATGGGACAGTTCTACAGCAGCGTCACCTTGTCTTTCAAATACAAAATGCAAATCTTCTAATAGAAAAAAGTCCTACACTTCACATAAGTTTCCCTTATTATCCTAGGTTGGCTTCTGACAGCAGGATCTGCTGATGGTTTTGGTCTCCCTGCCTCCTGGGTGAAGTGACACTGAGTTCTACAGTGTTCTCTGAAGTAGTGAGGAGCTGAGACGACTGAAGCAGCGTACACCTCCGTGCTGCAGAAGCCCTTCGTTGCCAAGGTGACTGACGCTGCACCTGGAAAGACACTAACCACATGAACAAACGCTGACCCCACAGCGTGACCACGCACACGACGGGGAAGACACCGCTAGAGACAAACTCTAATCACG
Source organism: Ochotona princeps (assembly GCF_030435755.1). Taxonomy (NCBI): domain Eukaryota; kingdom Metazoa; phylum Chordata; class Mammalia; order Lagomorpha; family Ochotonidae; genus Ochotona; species Ochotona princeps. Next base: position 4,747,605 of record NC_080858.1, read on the forward strand.
TCCCTGCTCGGAGCAGGGACACAAGTCTCCAACATTTCAGTCCCACAGTGATGACAACTTTTCCACCATAAAGCACACACACTCTCCTGCCCCTGCATTCCAGAAATCAGCTCAAATCCATGTCCCAGAAGATTCCGGACCACACCTACTGCGTTGCTGTTCAACTGCCTAGTCCACACGCTTCAACATTGAACTCACCTTCGTCCCACCATGCTCACTGCCCTCATCTGCCTTACCCTCTGTCCTCTTGGCTCACAACTATACACCATTCCCTGCCACATGCTTGCTTCCTAGGCACGGTGACCGCAGGCCACCTCTGGGACCATTTCCCTTGAATAAATCCTTTCTGGCTGCGAGTTTGCACCCCATCTCCTCCCTGTTTCGTGCCCATTTTCCAACACCTTGCATGGGGTACCCAGGCTGATGGATGTGTGCTGACACCATGGGCTAGCGCATCCTATGCAGGGGAGGCAGGGGAAACCTCGGAGTAGCATCCCATGGAACATGAGGAGAGTGACAGCCACTTTGGAAAGCAAGAGTCAAAGTGTGCATCAGGATTATAGAGCACCTGACAGAGGGGTGTCCCACAGCCGGACTCCTACGCCTCTTCTAGTCGATGTGGTTAACTCCTTGCCAGACAATTAGAACACATTTCCTCCAACACACTCATCCAAACTCGACCGCTCTCAGGGCAGGCATTTGGCCGAGCAGTTAAACCACCAGGTCAGACACCCACATTCATTTTGAATGACAAGAGTGTCATCCCTGAGTCCAGCTTCCCGGTGAGGTGCACCTTAGTGGCTGGCAGTGTCAGCCCTGCCACTCAGCAGAGACCTGGAGCAATCCAGCTCCCCATTCCTGCCTGGTCCAGCCCGGCCACACGTGCACCTGGGAGGTGACCCACAGAGAGGACCTCTGTTTCTCCCCCACCTCCCTTGATCACCTTCACTTTTGTCTCTCCAAATTGAAACGTGGGCCCGGAGTAGTGGGCTAGCGGCTAAAGTGCTCTCCTTGAACACTCCAGGATCCCATCTGGGTGCCTGTTCTACTCCCGGCAGTCCCTTCCCATCCAGCTCCCTGCTTGTGGCCTGGGAAAGCAGTTGAGGATGGCCCAAAGCCTAGGGAACCTGCACCCACGTGGGAGATCTGGACAAAGTTCCTGGCTCCTGCCTTCAGATTGGAGCAACTCTGACCATTGCGATCACTTGGGGAGTGAATCATCAGATGCAAGATCTTCCTCTCTTTCTATCTGACTTTACAATAAAAATACATAAATGTTAAAGAATGTTTAAACTTTGCCAAGTTCACAAAAATTAAACTCAAATTTTCCTTTGCCACCTTTAATTCACATAAATGCTGTATGGAATTAGAAAGAAAATGCTGTGATCAGAAAGATCAGAAACTGGAACGAACCTGCACAGAGCAGGGAGAGAGGCAGCTTCATAACTCTCAGGTGGAAAGAAGTCCCTGCAGCACAGCCCATGATCTGCTGCTCTGAATGGCAGCTCCGATGCCCTGAGCACGCGTGAGCCGGTGAGCAGGTCCTGTGCCCTGCGCATGCGTGAACCAGTGCATGGAAGAGCTCTCTCTGTAGCACCCACCTTTCCAATAAAAACGGTTCCCAAATAACTGACTTCCCCCAAGCACCCCTGGGCACTAGGCAGCTCAGAGGACGTTAGGCAGCACATTTCCCCCGTGTTTTCTTTGCTCCCAGCGTCAACCTGACAGCACACAGACACCACACACAAGCAAAGGTTGCCACTAAGGCCAAAGCAGCCCAGCCAGCAGGGGCCTGCACACGGCTCGGGGTACAGATGGGGAGGCGGCTGACCCAGCACACTCCAGCAAGGGCCCTGCTCCTGTGCCCCCACAGCTTCCTTCTAAGAGGACTGCACCCCGAGTGACGCAGCATGTTACAGGGGAATTTAGGACACATGGCAGCTCTCACTGTTCTGATCACTTCTCTTTCAGTTCAGCCTTGAATACTTGATCACTTTTTCTACAGGAAACACTTTCAGGCACTAGAATACATGCTGAACAAGGCTTGCATTCAGACACATTTCCGGTGCACTGAGCAGCAGCATTAGCAAGCCACTCCCAAGAGTACAGAGAATCCTCCCCTCACTCCCTTTTCCTTCTCAGCGGGACACTCCTCCTAGAACTGGCCACTCCAGGAACACCAGGCACCACTGTCCTGTCCACACAAAGCGCTGACGGGAGCCACCAGCCAGCAATGACGCAGATGCTTTCAACACAGGAGGAGGACGGCTGCGCAGCCACGCTCCCCTCAACGCATTGGCAGCATGCGCTCTCATACCACTGGGGCCGCAACAGCCACATTCCCACATTCCCACATTCCCACCACACCGCAAAAGCACACACACACCACGGCACAGCTGCCACACGGCACAGATCCCAACAAGCTGACATCGCTCTCACTAACAGCTTGAGCACCTACAACCTCTGCTAAGACTTGATTCAAGGTACATTGAAACACAGAATGCACCATTAAGGCAAAAACCGTAACTCACACTGGACACCACCATCACACATATCCTGCTCAAGAACATTCTACCACTGCCATTCTGTGCCTTCCCAGGGATGGGACAATCCGTGCATCCAAAAGTCTCTCACAGCAAAATTGTCAAGATTGCAGTTTGCTTCTTGCACAGCCAGACACCTTGCGCTACACCGTGCTGCCCTCTTGTGGCAGCATGACGCCAAACACCCGCCAAACCAGCAGACAGGGAAGGCAAGGCCATCTTCCTCCCTTCCCCCTGGCTGCCTGCTGGCTCAGTGCGCCTCTGCCACAGGACCTCTGACCAGGGACAGGTGTCCGGCAGCAGATGGGACAGTTCTACAGCAGCGTCACCTTGTCTTTCAAATACAAAATGCAAATCTTCTAATAGAAAAAAGTCCTACACTTCACATAAGTTTCCCTTATTATCCTAGGTTGGCTTCTGACAGCAGGATCTGCTGATGGTTTTGGTCTCCCTGCCTCCTGGGTGAAGTGACACTGAGTTCTACAGTGTTCTCTGAAGTAGTGAGGAGCTGAGACGACTGAAGCAGCGTACACCTCCGTGCTGCAGAAGCCCTTCGTTGCCAAGGTGACTGACGCTGCACCTGGAAAGACACTAACCACATGAACAAACGCTGACCCCACAGCGTGACCACGCACACGACGGGGAAGACACCGCTAGAGACAAACTCTAATCACGTCCCTGCTCGGAGCAGGGACACAAGTCTCCAACATTTCAGTCCCACAGTGATGACAACTTTTCCACCATAAAGCACACACACTCTCCTGCCCCTGCATTCCAGAAATCAGCTCAAATCCATGTCCCAGAAGATTCCGGACCACACCTACTGCGTTGCTGTTCAACTGCCTAGTCCACACGCTTCAACATTGAACTCACCTTCGTCCCACCACGCTCACTGCCCTCATCTGCCTTACCCTCTGTCCTCTTGGCTCACAACTATACACCATTCCCTGCCACATGCTTGCTTCCTAGGCACGGTGACCGCAGGCCACCTCTGGGACCATTTCCCTTGAATAAATCCTTTCTGGCTGCGAGTTTGCACCCCATCTCCTCCCTGTTTCGTGCCCATTTTCCAACACCTTGCATGGGGTACCCAGGCTGATGGATGTGTGCTGACACCATGGGCTAGCGCATCCTATGCAGGGGAGGCAGGGGAAACCTCGGAGTAGCATCCCATGGAACATGAGGAGAGTGACAGCCACTTTGGAAAGCAAGAGTCAAAGTGTGCATCAGGATTTTAGAGCACCTGACAGAGGGGTGTCCCACAGCCGGACTCCTACGCCTCTTCTAGTCGATGTGGTTAACTCCTTGCCAGACAATTAGAACACATTTCCCCCAACACACTCATCCAAACTCGACCGCTCTCAGGGCAGGCATTTGGCCGAGCAGTTAAACCACCAGGTCAGACACCCACATTCATTTTGAATGACAAGAGTGTCATCCCTGAGTCCAGCTTCCCGGTGAGGTGCACCTTAGTGGCTGGCAGTGTCAGCCCTGCCACTCAGCAGAGACCTGGAGCAATCCAGCTCCCCATTCCTGCCTGGTCCAGCCCGGCCACACGTGCACCTGGGAGGTGACCCACAGAGAGGACCTCTGTTTCTCCCCCACCTCCCTTGATCACCTTCACTTTTGTCTCTCCAAATTGAAACGTGGGCCCGGAGTAGTGGGCTAGCGGCTAAAGTGCTCTCCTTGAACACTCCAGGATCCCATCTGGGTGCCTGTTCTACTCCCGGCAGTCCCTTCCCATCCAGCTCCCTGCTTGTGGCCTGGGAAAGCAGTTGAGGATGGCCCAAAGCCTAGGGAACCTGCACCCACGTGGGAGATCTGGACAAAGTTCCTGGCTCCTGCCTTCAGATTGGAGCAACTCTGACCATTGCGATCACTTGGGGAGTGAATCATCAGATGCAAGATCTTCCTCTCTTTCTATCTGACTTTACAATAAAAATACATAAATGTTAAAGAATGTTTAAACTTTGCCAAGTTCACAAAAATTAAACTCAAATTTTCCTTTGCCACCTTTAATTCACATGAATGCTGTATGGAATTAGAAAGAAAATGCTGTGATCAGAAAGATCAGAAACTGGAACGAACCTGCACAGAGCAGGGAGAGAGGCAGCTTCATAACTCTCAGGTGGAAAGAAGTCCCTGCAGCACAGCCCATGATCTGCTGCTCTGAATGGCAGCTCCGATGCCCTGAGCACGCGTGAGCCGGTGAGCAGGTCCTGTGCCCTGCGCATGCGTGAACCAGTGCATGGAAGAGCTCTCTCTGTAGCACCCACCTTTCCAATAAAAACGGTTCCCAAATAACTGACTTCCCCCAAGCACCCCTGGGCACTAGGCAGCTCAGAGGACGTTAGGCAGCACATTTCCCCCGTGTTTTCTTTGCTCCCAGCGTCAACCTGACAGCACACAGACACCACACACAAGCAAAGGTTGCCACTAAGGCCAAAGCAGCCCAGCCAGCAGGGGCCTGCACACGCTCGGGGTACAGATGGGGAGGCGGCTGACCCAGCACACTCCAGCAAGGGCCCTGCTCCTGTGCCCCCACAGCTTCCTTCTAAGAGGACTGCACCCCGAGTGACGCAGCATGTTACAGGGGAATTTAGGACACATGGCAGCTCTCACTGTTCTGATCACTTCTCTTTCAGTTCAGCCTTGAATACTTGATCACTTTTTCTACAGCAAACACTTTCAGGCACTAGAATACATGCTGAACAAGGCTTGCATTCAGACACATTTCCGGTGCAATGAGCAGCAGCATTAGCAAGCCACTCCCAAGAGTACAGAGAATCCTCCCCTCACTCCCTTTTCCTTCTCAGCGGGACACTCCTCCTAGAACTGGCCACTCCAGGAACACCAGGCACCACTGTCCTGTCCACACAAAGCGCTGACGGGAGCCACCAGCCAGCAATGACGCAGATGCTTTCAACACAGGAGGAGGACGGCTGCGCAGCCACGCTCCCCTCAACGCATTGGCAGCATGCGCTCTCATACCACTGGGGCCGCAACAGCCACATTCCCACATTCCCACCACACCGCAAAAGCACACACACACCACGGCACAGCTGCCACACGGCACAGATCCCAACAAGCTGACATCGCTCTCACTAACAGCTTGAGCACCTACAACCTCTGCTAAGACTTGATTCAAGGTACATTGAAACACAGAATGCACCATTAAGGCAAAAACCGTAACTCACACTGGACACCACTGTCGCGGCTAGCTGAGCCGGCGTAGTAGGCACGGCGAATGTCCGAGCGAAAAGCACCCACACACGGAGACCAGGAAGATGTTACAAGTGCTGGGAGCCGTCTCTCTCGAGCCGTCCTCCACAAGCCTTTTTATTACCATATTAGCTCCTCTTTCCCCCAAGCCCATCAACAGGACAATAGGACGCCAATGAATCTGCAAAGGCTAGGTGCTACTGCCTTAGGCCTGATTCCTGAGTGATCAGCTCAAGGAGTGTAAATCAGCTCAAGGAGTGTAAATCAGCTCCACAGCCCACAACATATTCCCCCTTCTGTATTAAAGCAGACTTGAATGCGCCTGTCTTAGGTTGTGGTCTCTCAGGTTATCAGCCTTACCCGTCATCGGGAACCTCCGTAGCATGACGGAGACCCTGTCCTAGGTTGGTCAGTTCCCGGTCCATCTCACCCGTCACTGGCTGCCATTTAACGCCTTGTCTGCTGCAGCTGCTCAACCATACTTGGGGAGGCTGGTAACTCTGTTCCAAGGCTGGGAGTGAATATCAGCTCAGTAGCAAAGAGCAAACAGCAGTTTTCGGGCTTGGGAAAAGAAAGCACTTCACAGGTGAAACATACATTAAAGGCACAATGGGAGGCAAGAGGCCATGATCTTAGGAGTAACTTAGCTCGTAACAATGAGCAGACAGCAGTTCCCAGGCTTGGGAAAACAATTAGCACTTGCACAGATGATAAAACAGAAATGCATACAATACAACAGAAAGGCATACGATGGGGTACAGGAGGCCTAGACCAAATCTAACAGCATTTGCTATTTCTTTTCCAACAAATCAACCCATAGTCCAGCATAGTCCAGTATGCCCACCCGCTCATGTTCATCAGTAAAGTCCTGTTGTTCCATAACTCTGGCAGTCTGTTCTGCAACCTTGTTCACTGTCACCACAGTAGCTGGTGGTGGCGGCTGTTGATGTACTGGCTATGATGGTCGCCGTTATGCCAAAGTCTCTTTTATTCTTATCAGGCCAACATAGGCCTCTCCGTCAGTCCCAACAGGCACAGGCGGGATTCAGGGCAGCTGCAGGATAACAGCAGAATCGCGATTGCCATTCCAGCATGCTGTCAGGGTGCACTGGAACTTGGTGTCATTCCTTTCAGAGGCATCTCTTGTCCCGTTGATCTTCCGACTCAAATGCCATCATGTTGTCCAGTATCCGAGCTTTCCCAAGACTCTGCAGCAGAAGCTTGCCGGACAAGCCTCTCAGGAATCCACCTCGGACCATTTTCATTTTCTGGGAAAACACAAACTGATCCTCGCCCCCAAATGAGGACGGGATCTGGGCCTAGCCACTTACCAGTCAAGGGGTCCTTCCACATAACATAACCTTTCTGCTTCTGAGACGGATTCCAATGACGATCTGCAGCAGACCGTCCTTCAGCATCCAATGTTAGAAAATTTAAAATAAATAATACAAGATTCAAATGATCTCAGGGAGTGCTATATTCCCCCTTTTTGGTTTTAATAAGGTAATCCTTAATAGTACGGTTGGCACATTCCACAATACCTTGTCCTTGAGGATTATAAGGAATACCTGTAATTAATTGTATATGGTGGGAGGCAGCAAAATCACGAAACTTGCTGCTAGTATAGCAAGGACCATTATCAGTTTTGATAACTTTAGGAGTTCCCAAGATGGAAAAACATGCATAGCAATGGGCTAGAGTATGTCTGACTTGTTCTCCTGTTTGAGGAGTAGCTAAAATAAATCCAGAACAAGTATCGATAGTGACATGCACATACTTTAGTGTCCCAAACTCTGGGATGTGTGTCACGTCCATTTGCCAGACATGATTGGGCAACAGTCCTCTGGGATTTACACCATAACGAGGAACAGGTAAAAATTGAGGGCACACTGAGCATTGCTTCACGATGGTTCTGCCTTGTTCCTTAGTCAGACTAAAGCGCAAACGAAGCGTGTTAGAATTCAAGCGAAATCTAGCATGTGCCTTTTGAGCTTCTTCAAGAGCTGAGGCTACCAATTTGGTGGCTGAATCTGCAGCCGCATTTCCTGATGTCAAGGGCCCAGGTAAACCTGTATGGGCTCGAATATGAGTCACAAAGAATTTATCTTTGCGGGCCCAAATACAGGCCTGAATTTTAGCAAATAGAGATGCTGCTGTGGAGTGGGAAGAAATTTGGCCCGCAGTCTCCAGCACAGGAAGGGAATGGGCAACATATCCACTATCAGAATACAAATTAAAGGGCTGCATGGAAAATGTTTGAAAGACAGCAAGAACGGCCACCAATTCTACAACCTGTGCAGAGACAAAAGATGTGGGGATGGTGGTAACCTGGCCATCTACTACAAAAGCTGCCTGACCGTTTGACGACCCATCAGTGAAAACAGTTAAAGCTTCTGGCAATGGTTGAAGAGAGGTTACAAGTGGAAAAACAACAGGATGCAAAATAAAAAACTGTACAATGGGGTCCTTGGGATAGTGGTTGTCAAAATTAACATTTAAAGTACTCAAAAGTATTGACCAGGTCTCTTCCATATTCTGCAACCACAAAAGCTGCTTCTGAGTGTATGGAACAATAATGGTATCTGGGACCTTCCCAAAATGTCTTAGGCTGCTTTTAGTGGCCTTTTGTATCAACTCTGCTATGGCCAAATAGTAAGGCACAATTGTCTTAGCAGGAGAGACATGCAAATGTTCCCACAAAATAGGTCCCTGCTGATAAAATACCCCTGTAGGTGTATATGAGGATGCTATAACAATAAATAAAAGTGGAGTACTGTAATCAATCCTGGTCAAATGGGATTGTTCAATCGCTATCTCAACTTTGCGTAGGGCGTGACGTCCCTCCATAGTCATTACCCTAGGGGATGTTGGAGAGGAGTCACCTTTTAAGATATCAAACAAAGGTTTCAAATCTGCATTAGTAAGTTTCAAACTGGGCCTCATCCAATTTATATCCCCTAACAATTTCTGAAAATCATTAAGAGTTCGCAGCTTTTCTGTGGCTATGGAAATTTTTTGGGGTTTAACACAATTCTGAAAAAGTTGAAATCCCAAATAATTAAATGGAGAAACAAGTTGTATTTTATCTGGGGCTATAGCTAATCCTGCTTTTTCTAACTCTTGCTGTAATTTACACAAACAGGATTGCAACACCTGAGTAGATAGAGCTGCCAGCAAAATATCATCCATATAATGAACGATCATAACAGAGGGAAAGCTGGCGCGCACTGGTTTTAAGGCGGCAGCCACATAAATCTGACACATAGTAGGACTATTAGCCATTTCTTGGGGTAAAAATTTCCATTGGTACCGTTCAAATGGTTCTTGCAAATTAACAGAAGGCACACTGAAAGCAAAACGAGGTGAATCTTCTGGATGAAGAGGAATGCAAAAAAAACAATCCTTTAAATCAATCACAACAATATTAAAATCTTTTGGAATGGCAGAAGGCAGTGGTAATCCTGGCTGCTGTGATCCCATTATCTCCATGGTAGCATTCACTGCTCTGAGATCCTGTAAAAGTCTCCACTTCCCTGATTTCTTTTTAATCACAAAAATAGGTGTATTCCAAGGTGAAGTGGAAGGGACAATATGTCCAGCAGCTAGCTGTTCTTGAACTATTTCCTTAACGGCGGCTATTTTTTCTGTAGAAAGGGGCCATTGGTCAATCCAAACGGGTTGAGAACTTTTCCATGTAATCTTCTGTGGAGTAACCTCAGCCGCCATCACAATGGCCCCTAGGGAAAATGCCCTAGCCCTTTCTTTATCCTTCTTATGTTCCATGGAGATTGGTTGAGTAATTCCTTGCAGCTTTCTTCCTATACCTTTTCCAGGAATGTAGCCGTACCTCTCCATCTGCTGCATAGCTAATTCCTGACCAGATACTAATACTGCTCCCATTTGTTGCAAAACATCTCTCCCCCACAAATTAACTAGCAGACCTGGTACTACATAGGGGGTAACATGGCCACCATTTCCTTCCTTATCCCTCCAGGCTAGAGGCCTGGAGCTAGCTAGGGGGCTTTGGGTAATCCCCAAACCTTGTAAAGTGGTCATGGTGGGTGTAACAGGCCAACCTGGGGGCCAATATTTCTGTGAAATAAGAGTGGTGTCGGCACCAGTGTCTAGAAGCCCAGTAAATTTCTTTCCTTCTATACTCAACTCCAAAGTAGGGCGGCTTGCCATATCAGCGACCCAATAAACAGAGGCTTCACCACTGGAACCAAACCCTGCTTTCTTCTGTCCAACCCTGCAAGCATTATCTGACTTCACTGTGGGGAGCAGCACTAACTGTGCTATTCGTGCCCCTTGGGGCAACACTGCAACCCCAGCATGAACACTGGCTAAAACTTTAATTTCCCCTGTATAGTCTGCATCAATCACTCCTGGGGTAATATGAACTCCTTTCAAGGCCGTGCTGCTACATCCCAGCAGAAGCCCTACAGTGTCAGGGGGTAGTGGCCCATAAATTCCTGTAGGAATAGCCTGTACCCCCATTTGGGGTGTCAATACTATGTAGGAGGTGGTATGGAGGTCCCATCCTCCACTGCCTGTGCTCCCTCGGGCAAGGTCATGAATGACCTTTGTCTCTGAGGAACAAACTGAATCGCTGCCCCGTACATTGGTGCTTGTGGGGCCCAGGGGCTGGCCCCTGCTCCCATTTTCCGGCACAGATGGCTGCCTGGAGATGACTGTCTTGGACCTGCATTCATTTGCCCAATGTTTTCCACGTTGGCATCGAGGGCAAACTCCTGGGGACTGCCTGTTCATATTAGCAGCCTGTGCACAACCTTGGAGTGGGCAGTTCCGGCGGATATGCCCTAGCCGGCCACATTTAAAACATCCTATTTTTGGGCGAGCTCCTGAGCCCACGGTTTTGCCACCACGCAATGCCTCTGCAATGGCTGCACCCATTACCTGTCCTTTCCCAATGTCCTTACAAAGTTTAAGATACGTGTTAAGGGGCTCACGCTTCCAAGGTCTAATTGCTTCCTGACACCATTTGTTGGCATTTTCATATGCTAGTTGCTTTACAAAAGGCATGGCTTGATCTGCATCACCAAATACCCTATCTGCAGTTACCAGTAGGCGATCTACAAATGCCTGGTAAGGCTCATCCGGGCCTTGGACAATTTTAGAGAGATGTAAATGTAGCGAGCCCTTAGGTGATAAAGACTTCCAGGCCCTCACTGCAGCAGCAGCGGTCTGTGCATAAACTCCTGGGTCATAATTAATCTGATCCTGTACATTAGCAAAATTCCCCTCTCCTGTCAACATATCATGATTTCTCTCAGGAAAGCCTGCCTGGGTATTCTGCCGTGCTGTGTCAAGGCAAAGCTCAAAGAACTCAGATTTCCACATTAGAAAATCACCCCCATCCAGAGTAGCCTTACAGAGCTGTTTCCAATCGGCCGGAGTCAAATTGTTAGGTGCTAAGGCTTCAATCATGGAAACAGTAAAGGGGGCCGATGGACCATATGTGGCAACAGCGTCCCTCAGACTCTTTATGTCCTTAAAGGACAGTGCCAGGTGCTGTCTGATTCTCTGCCCCTGCTGATTCTCTATCTCAACTACTGGGAAGGTAAAGCGCCTAGCAAGGGTAGCTGCCTCAGGGTCTCCCTGCTCCTGTGCTTGCTTTACCGCACGTTCTACAGCTGAAAGAGAAGTTGAAAGCGGGGGTCCAGCACAAGCCCCAACAGTGCATCCACTCTGCTCCTGCCTCAACTGAAGGGAGAGGCGCTGAAGTTGCTCCTGTAAACCTTTTACAACTGTGCTCAGACATGATGGCGCCAATGGCTCAGGCGGCGCAGAGAGCTCTGTGCCTGTCCAAGAGGGACTTTTGTTTGGCACACGCTCTACAGGTGGAGGATCCTCAGCAAACTCACTTCCATCCTTTTCCTTCTCAGCCTCCTCAGAAGAGGACCACGAATCTCCCTCACGCACTTTCTCCAGACCTTGTCTTGTCTGGGGTTCCTTCTCCTTATTTACCCTGGTTTGTAGCTGTCTCCTACTTTTAACAGACAATTTCTTACGGCGGGCTTCCACCACTGCTTGACGGGATGACCAACCAATATTTAGCAAGCGCCAGAGAAAAAGGATGACTACAATGAAAGCAAACCATGGGAATACGTCGCAGACAGTTTCAAAAAAACTCTGCGAGGCCTTAAGCTTAGTGTCGGTGCCTAGTGACTGGAGCAGATCTCAGATTCCCTTAATTACCTGCATTTTAGAGAGTTCTTGCCAGAAGATAAATTTTACTTATGCCCCTGCAAAAATTATAAAACCTGCCTCTAGATTTCCGGGGTCCCTCAGATTGTCCCTCGTGCCCCAAGACGGGGAGAAGGTCTGGGGATGAAATTAATTATGTCCCTCTAGAGTTAAATCCTAAACTTGCCTCCGGATTTCCGGGGTCCCTCAGATTGTCCCTCGTGCCCCTGAACGGGGAGAAGGTCTGGGGATGACATTAATTTGCCCCTCCAGAGTTCCAGGGGTCCCTCAGATTCTCCCTCGTGCCCTAGCACAGGGAGAGGGTCTGGGGATTAAATCAGTTATGCCCCTGCAGAATTCCCAAATTCCGAATTCTTAATTCAAAATTCCCAATTCCTAATTCCTTACCTTTGTAGTTCCAGGGGTCCCTCGGACGTCCTTTGCGCTGTGCCATGCACCACGTTACGGCGCCATTTGTCGTGGCTAGCTGAGCCGGCGTAGTAGGCACAGCGAATGTCCGAGCGAAAGCACCCACACACGGACACCAGGAAGATGTTACAAGTGCTGGGAGCCCTCTCTCTCGAGCCGTCCTCCAAAAGCCTTTTTATTACCATATTACTCCTCTTTCCCCCAAGCCCATCAACAGGACAATAGGACGCCAATGAATCTGCAAAGGCCAGGTGCTACTGCCTTAGGCCTGATTCCTGAGTGATCAACTCAAGGAGTGTAAATCAGCTCAAGGAGTGTAAATCAGCTCCACAGCCCACAACACACCACCATCACACATATCCTGCTCCAGAACATTCTACCACTGCCATTCTGTGCCTTCCCAGGGATGGGACAATCCGTGCATCCAAAAGTCTCTCACAGCAAAATTGTCAAGATTGCAGTTTGCTTCTTGCACAGCCAGACACCTTGCGCTACACCATGCTGCCCTCTGTGGCAGCATGACGCCAAACACCCGCCAAACCAGCAGACAGGGAAGGCAAGGCCATCTTCCTCCCTTCTCCCTGGCTGCCTGCTGGCTCAGTGCGCCTCTGCCACAGGACCTCTGACCAGGGACAGGTGTCCGGCAGCACATGGGACAGTTCTACAGCAGCGTCACCTTGTCTTTCAAATACAAAATGCAAATCTTCTAATAGAAAAAAGTCCTACACTTCACATAAGTTTCCCTTATTATCCTAGGTTGGCTTTTGACAGCAGGATCTGCTGATGGTTTTGGTCTCCCTGCCTCCTGGGTGAAGTGACACTGAGTTCTACAGTGTTCTCTGAAGTAGTGAGGAGCTGAGACGACTGAAGCAGCGTACACCTCCGTGCTGCAGAAGCCCTTCGTTGCCAAGGTGACTGACGCTGCACCTGGAAAGACACTAACCACATGAACAAACGCTGACCCCACAGCGTGACCACGCACACGACGGGGAAGACACCGCTAGAGACAAACTCTAATCACGTCCCTGCTCGGAGCAGGGACACAAGTCTCCAACATTTCAGTCCCACAGTGATGACAACTTAAAGCACACACACTCTCCTGCCCCTGCATTCCAGAAATCAGCTCAAATCCATGTCCCAGAAGATTCCGGACCACACCTACTGCGTTGCTGTTCAACTGCCTAGTCCACACGCTTCAACATTGAACTCACCTTCGTCCCACCACGCTCACTGCCCTCATCTGCCTTACCCTCTGTCCTCTTGGCTCACAACTATACACCATTCCCTGCCACATGCTTGCTTCCTAGGCACGGTGACCGCAGGCCACCTCTGGGACCATTTCCCTTGAATAAATCCTTTCTGGCTGCGAGTTTGCACCCCATTTCCTCCCTGTTTCGTGCCCATTTTCCAACACCTTGCATGGGGTACCCAGGCTGATGGATGTGCACTGACACCATGGGCTAGTGCATCCTATGCAGGGGAGGCAGGGGAAACCTCGGAGTAGCATCCCATGGAACATGAGGAGAGTGACAGCCACTTTGGAAAGCAAGAGTCAAAGTGTGCATCAGGATTTTAGAGCACCTGACAGAGGGGTGTCCCACAGCCGGACTCCTACGCCTCTTCTAGTCGATGTGGTTAACTCCTTGCCAGACAATTAGAACACATTTCCTCCAACACACTCATCCAAACTCGACCGCTCTCAGGGCAGGCATTTGGCCGAGCAGTTAAACCACCAGGTCAGACACCCACATTCATTTTGAATGACAAGAGTGTCATCCCTGAGTCCAGCTTCCCGGTGAGGTGCACCTTAGTGCTTGGCAGTGTCAGTCCTGCCACTCAGCAGAGACCTGGAGCAATCCAGCTCCCCATTCCTGCCTGGTCCAGCCCGGCCACACGTGCACCTGGGGGGTGACCCACAGAGAGGACCTCTGTTTCTCCCCCACCTCCCTTGATCACCTTCACTTTTGTCTCTCCAAATTGAAACGTGGGCCCGGAGTAGTGGGCTAGCGGCTAAAGTGCTCTCCTTGAACACTCCAGGATCCCATCTGGGTGCCTGTTCTACTCCCGGCAGTCCCTTCCCATCCAGCTCCCTGCTTGTGGCCTGGGAAAGCAGTTGAGGATGGCCCAAAGCCTAGGGAACCTGCACCCACGTGGGAGATCTGGACAAAGTTCCTGGCTCCTGCCTTCAGATTGGAGCAACTCTGACCATTGCGATCACTTGGGGAGTGAATCATCAGATGCAAGATCTTCCTCTCTTTCTATCTGACTTTACAATAAAAATACATAAATGTTAAAGAATGTTTAAACTTTGCCAAGTTCACAAAAATTAAACTCAAATTTTCCTTTGCCACCTTTAATTCACATAAATGCTGTATGGAATTAGAAAGAAAATGCTGTGATCAGAAAGATCAGAAACTGGAACGAACCTGCACAGAGCAGGGAGAGAGGCAGCTTCATAACTCTCAGGTGGAAAGAAGTCCCTGCAGCACAGCCCATGATCTGCTGCTCTGAATGGCAGCTCCGATGCCCTGAGCACGCGTGAGCCAGTGAGCAGGTCCTGTGCCCTGCGCATGCGTGAACCAGTGCATGGAAGAGCTCTCTCTGTAGCACCCACCTTTCCAATAAAAATGGTTCCCAAATAACTGACTTCCCCCAAGCACCCCTGGGCACTAGGCAGCTCAGAGGACGTTAGGCAGCACATTTCCCCCGTGTTTTCTTTGCTCCCAGCGTCAACCTGACAGCACACAGACACCACACACAAGCAAAGGTTGCCACTAAGGCCAAAGCAGCCCAGCCAGCAGGGGCCTGCACACGGCTCGGGGTACAGATGGGGAGGCGGCTGACCCAGCACACTCCAGCAAGGGCCCTGCTCCTGTGCCCCCACAGCTTCCTTCTAAGAGGACTGCACTCCGAGTGACGCAGCATGTTACAGGGGAATTTAGGACACATGGCAGCTCTCACTGTTCTGATCACTTCTCTTTCAGTTCAGCCTTGAATACTTGATCACTTTTTCTACAGGAAACACTTTCACGCAGGTGACTACATGCTGAACAAGGCTTGCATTCAGACACATTTCCGGTGCAATGAGCAGCAGCATTAGCAAGCCACTCCCAAGAGTACAGAGAATCCTCCCCTCACTCCCTTTTCCTTCTCAGCGGGACACTCCTCCTAGAACTGGCCACTCCAGGAACACCAGGCACCACTGTCCTGTCCACACAAAGCGCTGACGGGAGCCACCAGCCAGCAATGACGCAGATGCTTTCAACACAGGAGGAGGACGGCTGCGCAGCCACGCTCCCCTCAACGCATTGGCAGCATGCGCTCTCATACCACTGGGGCCGCAACAGCCACATTCCCACATTCCCACATTCCCACCACACCGCAAAAGCACACACACACCACGGCACAGCTGCCACACGGCACAGATCCCAACAAGCTGACATCGCTCTCACTAACAGCTTGAGCACCTACAACCTCTGCTAAGACTTGATTCAAGGTACATTGAAACACAGAATGCACCATTAAGGCAAAAACCGTAACTCACACTGGACACCACCATCACACATATCCTGCTCCAGAACATTCTACCACTGCCATTCTGTGCCTTCCCAGGGATGGGACAATCCGTGCATCCAAAAGTCTCTCACAGCAAAATTGTCAAGATTGCAGTTTGCTTCTTGCACAGCCAGACACCTTGCGCTACACCGTGCTGCCCTCTTGTGGCAGCATGACGCCAAACACCCGCCAAACCAGCAGACAGGGAAGGCAAGGCCATCTTCCTCCCTTCTCCCTGGCTGCCTGCTGGCTCAGTGCGCCTCTGCCACAGGACCTCTGACCAGGGACAGGTGTCCGGCAGCACATGGGACAGTTCTACAGCAGCGTCACCTTGTCTTTCAAATACAAAATGCAAATCTTCTAATAGAAAAAAGTCCTACACTTCACATAAGTTTCCCTTATTATCCTAGGTTGGCTTTTGACAGCAGGATCTGCTGATGGTTTTGGTCTCCCTGCCTCCTGGGTGAAGTGACACTGAGTTCTACAGTGTTCTCTGAAGTAGTGAGGAGCTGAGACGACTGAAGCAGCGTACACCTCCGTGCTGCAGAAGCCCTTCGTTGCCAAGGTGACTGACGCTGCACCTGGAAAGACACTAACCACATGAACAAACGCTGACCCCACAGCGTGACCACGCACACGACGGGGAAGACACCGCTAGAGACAAACTCTAATCACGTCCCTGCTCGGAGCAGGGACACAAGTCTCCAACATTTCAGTCCCACAGTGATGACAACTTTTCCACCATAAAGCACACACACTCTCCTGCCCCTGCATTCCAGAAATCAGCTCAAATCCATGTCCCAGAAGATTCCGGACCACACCTACTGCGTTGCTGTTCAACTGCCTAGTCCACACGCTTCAACATTGAACTCACCTTCGTCCCACCACGCTCACTGCCCTCATCTGCCTTACCCTCTGTCCTCTTGGCTCACAACTATACACCATTCCCTGCCATGTGCTTGCTTCCTAGGCACGGTGACCGCAGGCCACCTCTGGGACCATTTCCCTTGAATAAATCCTTTCTGGCTGCGAGTTTGCACCCCATCTCCTCCCTGTTTCGTGCCCGTTTTCCAACACCTTGCATGGGGTACCCAGGCTGATGGATGTGTGCTGACACCATGGGCTAGCGCATCCTATGCAGGGGAGGCAGGGGAAACCTCGGAGTAGCATCCCATGGAACATGAGGAGAGTGACAGCCACTTTGGAAAGCAAGAGTCAAAGTGTGCATCAGGATTTTAGAGCACCTGACAGAGGGGTGTCCCACAGCCGGACTCCTACGCCTCTTCTAGTCGATGTGGTTAACTCCTTGCCAGACAATTAGAACACATTTCCTCCAACACACTCATCCAAACTCGACCGCTCTCAGGGCAGGCATTTGGCCGAGCAGTTAAACCACCAGGTCAGACACCCACACTCATTTTGAATGACAAGAGTGTCATCCCTGAGTCCAGCTTCCCGGTGAGGTGCACCTTAGTGGTTGGCAGTGTCAGTCCTGCCACTCAGCAGAGACCTGGAGCAATCCAGCTCCCCATTCCTGCCTGGTCCAGCCCGGCCACACGTGCACCTGGGGGGTGACCCACAGAGAGGACCTCTGTTTCTCCCCCACCTCCCTTGATCACCTTCACTTTTGTCTCTCCAAATTGAAACGTGGGCCCGGAGTAGTGGGCTAGCGGCTAAAGTGCTCTCCTTGAACACTCCAGGATCCCATCTGGGTGCCTGTTCTACTCCCGGCAGTCCCTTCCCATCCAGCTCCCTGCTTGTGGCCTGGGAAAGCAGTTGAGGATGGCCCAAAGCCTAAGGAACCTGCACCCACGTGGGAGATCTGGACAAAGTTCCTGGCTCCTGCCTTCAGATTGGAGCAACTCTGACCATTGCGATCACTTGGGGAGTGAATCATCAGATGTAAGATCTTCCTCTCTTTCTATCTGACTTTACAATAAAAATACATAAATGTTAAAGAATGTTTAAACTGTGCCAAGTTCACAAAAATTAAACTCAAATTTTCCTTTGCCACCTTTAATTCACATAAATGCTGTATGGAATTAGAAAGAAAATGCTGTGATCAGAAAGATCAGAAACTGGAACGAACCTGCACAGAGCAGGGAGAGAGGCAGCTTCATAACTCTCAGGTGGAAAGAAGTCCCTGCAGCACAGCCCATGATCTGCTGCTCTGAATGGCAGCTCCGATGCCCTGAGCACGCGTGAGCCGGTGAGCAGGTCCTGTGCCCTGCGCATGCGTGAACCAGTGCATGGAAGAGCTCTCTCTGTAGCACCCACCTTTCCAATAAAAACGGTTCCCAAATAACTGACTTCCCCCAAGCACCCCTGGGCACTAGGCAACTCAGAGGACGTTAGGCAGCACATTTCCCCCGTGTTTTCTTTGCTCCCAGCGTCAACCTGACAGCACACAGACACCACACACAAGCAAAGGTTGCCACTAAGGCCAAAGCAGCCCAGCCAGCAGGGGCCTGCACACGGCTCGGGGTACAGATGGGGAGGCGGCTGACCCAGCACACTCCAGCAAGGGCCCTGCTCCTGTGCCCCCACAGCTTCCTTCTAAGAGGACTGCACTCCGAGTGACGCAGCATGTTACAGGGGAATTTAGGACACATGGCAGCTCTCACTGTTCTGATCACTTCTCTTTCAGTTCAGCCTTGAATACTTGATCACTTTTTCTACAGGAAACACTTTCAGGCACTAGAATACATGCTGAACAAGGCTTGCATTCAGACACATTTCCGGTGCACTGAGCAGCAGCATTAGCAAGCCACTCCCAAGAGTACAGAGAATCCTCCCCTCACTCCCTTTTCCTTCTCAGCGGGACACTCCTCCTAGAACTGGCCACTCCAGGAACACCAGGCACCACTGTCCTGTCCACACAAAGCGCTGACGGGAGCCACCAGCCAGCAATGACGCAGATGCTTTCAACACAGGAGGAGGACGGCTGCGCAGCCACGCTCCCCTCAACGCATTGGCAGCATGCGCTCTCATACCACTGGGGCCGCAACAGCCACATTCCCACATTCCCACCACACCGCAAAAGCACACACACACCACGGCACAGCTGCCACACGGCACAGATCCCAACAACCTGACATCGCTCTCACTAACAGCTTGAGCACCTACAACCTCTGCTAAGACTTGATTCAAGGTACATTGAAACACAGAATGCACCATTAAGGCAAAAACCGTAACTCACACTGGACACCACCATCACACATATCCTGCTCCAGAACATTCTACCACTGCCATTCTGTGCCTTCCCAGGGATGGGACAATCCGTGCATCCAAAAGTCTCTCACAGCAAAATTGTCAAGATTGCAGTTTGCTTCTTGCACAGCCAGACACCTTGCGCTACACCGTGCTGCCCTCTTGTGGCAGCATGACGCCAAACACCCGCCAAACCAGCAGACAGGGAAGGCAAGGCCATCTTCCTCCCTTCTCCCTGGCTGCCTGCTGGCTCAGTGCGCCTCTGCCACAGGACCTCTGACCAGGGACAGGTGTCCGGCAGCACATGGGACAGTTCTACAGCAGCGTCACCTTGTCTTTCAAATACAAAATGCAAATCTTCTAATAGAAAAAAGTCCTACACTTCACATAAGTTTCCCTTATTATCCTAGGTTGGCTTTTGACAGCAGGATCTGCTGATGGTTTTGGTCTCCCTGCCTCCTGGGTGAAGTGACACTGAGTTCTACAGTGTTCTCTGAAGTAGTGAGGAGCTGAGACGACTGAAGCAGCGTACACCTCCGTGCTGCAGAAGCCCTTCGTTGCCAAGGTGACTGACGCTGCACCTGGAAAGACACTAACCACATGAACAAACGCTGACCCCACAGCGTGACCACGCACAAGACGGGGAAGACACCGCTAGAGACAAACTCTAATCACGTCCCTGCTCGGAGCAGGGACACAAGTCTCCAACATTTCAGTCCCACAGTGATGACAACTTTTCCACCATAAAGCACACACACTCTCCTGCCCCTGCATTCCAGAAATCAGCTCAAATCTATGTCCCAGAAGATTCCGGACCACACCTACTGCGTTGCTGTTCAACTGCCTAGTCCACACGCTTCAACATTGAACTCACCTTCGTCCCACCACGCTCACTGCCCTCATCTGCCTTACCCTCTGTCCTCTTGGCTCACAACTATACACCATTCCCTGCCACGTGCTTGCTTCCTAGGCACGGTGACCGCAGGCCACCTCTGGGACCATTTCCCTTGAATAAATCCTTTCTGGCTGCGAGTTTGCACCCCATCTCCTCCCTGTTTCGTGCCCGTTTTCCAACACCTTGCATGGGGTACCCAGGCTGATGGATGTGTGCTGACACCATGGGCTAGCGCATCCTATGCAGGGGAGGCAGGGGAAAGCCTCGGAGTAGCATCCCATGGAACATGAGGAGAGTGACAGCCACTTTGGAAAGCAAGAGTCAAAGTGTGCATCAGGATTTTAGAGCACCTGACAGAGGGGTGTCCCACAGCCGGACTCCTACGCCTCTTCTAGTCGATGTGGTTAACTCCTTGCCAGACAATTAGAACACATTTCCTCCAACACACTCATCCAAACTCGACCGCTCTCAGGGCAGGCATTTGGCCGAGCAGTTAAACCACCAGGTCAGACACCCACATTCATTTTGAATGACAAGAGTGTCATCCCTGAGTCCAGCTTCCCGGTGAGGTGCACCTTAGTGGTTGGCAGTGTCAGTCCTGCCACTCAGCAGAGACCTGGAGCAATCCAGCTCCCCATTCCTGCCTGGTCCAGCCCGGCCACACGTGCACCTGGGGGGTGACCCACAGAGAGGACCTCTGTTTCTCCCCCACCTCCCTTGATCACCTTCACTTTTGTCTCTCCAAATTGAAATGTGGGCCCGGAGTAGTGGGCTAGCGGCTAAAGTGCTCTCCTTGAACACTCCAGGATCCCATCTGGGTGCCTGTTCTACTCCCGGCAGTCCCTTCCCATCCAGCTCCCTGCTTGTGGCCTGGGAAAGCAGTTGAGGATGGCCCAAAGCCTAGGGAACCTGCACCCACGTGGGAGATCTGGACAAAGTTCCTGGCTCCTGCCTTCAGATTGGAGCAACTCTGACCATTGCGATCACTTGGGGAGTGAATCATCAGATGCAAGATCTTCCTCTCTTTCTATCTGACTTTACAATAAAAATACATAAATGTTAAAGAATGTTTAAACTTTGCCAAGTTCACAAAAATTAAACTCAAATTTTCCTTTGCCACCTTTAATTCACATAAATGCTGTATGGAATTAGAAAGAAAATGCTGTGATCAGAAAGATCAGAAACTGGAACGAACCTGCACAGAGCAGGGAGAGAGGCAGCTTCATAACTCTCAGGTGGAAAGAAGTCCCTGCAGCACAGCCCATGATCTGCTGCTCTGAATGGCAGCTCCGATGCCCTGAGCACGCGTGAGCCGGTGAGCAGGTCCTGTGCCCTGCGCATGCGTGAACCAGTGCATGGAAGAGCTCTCTCTGTAGCACCCACCTTTCCAATAAAAACGGTTCCCAAATAACTGACTTCCCCCAAGCACCCCTGGGCACTAGGCAGCTCAGAGGACGTTAGGCAGCACATTTCCCCCGTGTTTTCTTTGCTCCCAGCGTCAACCTGACAGCACACAGACACCACACACAAGCAAAGGTTGCCACTAAGGCCAAAGCAGCCCAGCCAGCAGGGGCCTGCACACGGCTCGGGGTACAGATGGGGAGGCGGCTGACCCAGCACACTCCAGCAAGGGCCCTGCTCCTGTGCCCCCACAGCTTCCTTCTAAGAGGACTGCACTCCGAGTGACGCAGCATGTTACAGGGGAATTTAGGACACATGGCAGCTCTCACTGTTCTGATCACTTCTCTTTCAGTTCAGCCTTGAATACTTGATCACTTTTTCTACAGGAAACACTTTCACGCAGGTGACTACATGCTGAACAAGGCTTGCATTCAGACACATTTCCGGTGCAATGAGCAGCAGCATTAGCAAGCCACTCCCAAGAGTACAGAGAATCCTCCCCTCACTCCCTTTTCCTTCTCAGCGGGACACTCCTCCTAGAACTGGCCACTCCAGGAACACCAGGCACCACTGTCCTGTCCACACAAAGCGCTGACGGGAGCCACCAGCCAGCAATGACGCAGATGCTTTCAACACAGGAGGAGGACGGCTGCGCAGCCACGCTCCCCTCAACGCATTGGCAGCATGCGCTCTCATACCACTGGGGCCGCAACAGCCACATTCCCACATTCCCACCACACCGCAAAAGCACACACACACCACGGCACAGCTGCCACACGGCACAGATCCCAACAACCTGACATCGCTCTCACTAACAGCTTGAGCACCTACAACCTCTGCTAAGACTTGATTCAAGGTACATTGAAACACAGAATGCACCATTAAGGCAAAAACCGTAACTCACACTGGACACCACCATCACACATATCCTGCTCCAGAACATTCTACCACTGCCATTCTGTGCCTTCCCAGGGATGGGACAATCCGTGCATCCAAAAGTCTCTCACAGCAAAATTGTCAAGATTGCAGTTTGCTTCTTGCACAGCCAGACACCTTGCGCTACACCGTGCTGCCCTCTTGTGGCAGCATGATGCCAAACACCCGCCAAACCAGCAGACAGGGAAGGCAAGGCCATCTTCCTCCCTTCTCCCTGGCTGCCTGCTGGCTCAGTGCGCCTCTGCCACAGGACCTCTGACCAGGGACAGGTGTCCGGCAGCACATGGGACAGTTCTACAGCAGCGTCACCTTGTCTTTCAAATACAAAATGCAAATCTTCTAATAGAAAAAAGTCCTACACTTCACATAAGTTTCCCTTATTATCCTAGGTTGGCTTTTGACAGCAGGATCTGCTGATGGTTTTGGTCTCCCTGCCTCCTGGGTGAAGTGACACTGAGTTCTACAGTGTTCTCTGAAGTAGTGAGGAGCTGAGACGACTGAAGCAGCGTACACCTCCGTGCTGCAGAAGCCCTTCGTTGCCAAGGTGACTGACGCTGCACCTGGAAAGACACTAACCACATGAACAAACGCTGACCCCACAGCGTGACCACGCACACGACGGGGAAGACACCGCTAGAGACAAACTCTAATCACGTCCCTGCTCGGAGCAGGGACACAAGTCTCCAACATTTCAGTCCCACAGTGATGACAACTTTTCCACCATAAAGCACACGCACTCTCCTGCCCCTGCATTCCAGAAATCAGCTCAAATCCATGTCCCAGAAGATTCCGGACCACACCTACTGCGTTGCTGTTCAACTGCCTAGTCCACACGCTTCAACATTGAACTCACCTTCGTCCCACCACGCTCACTGCCCTCATCTGCCTTACCCTCTGTCCTCTTGGCTCACAACTATACACCATTCCCTGCCATGTGCTTGCTTCCTAGGCACGGTGACCGCAGGCCACCTCTGGGACCATTTCCCTTGAATAAATCCTTTCTGGCTGCGAGTTTGCACCCCATCTCCTCCCTGTTTCGTGCCCGTTTTCCAACACCTTGCATGGGGTACCCAGGCTGATGGATGTGTGCTGACACCATGGGCTAGCGCATCCTATGCAGGGGAGGCAGGGGAAAGCCTCGGAGTAGCATCCCATGGAACATGAGGAGAGTGACAGCCACTTTGGAAAGCAAGAGTCAAAGTGTGCATCAGGATTTTAGAGCACCTGACAGAGGGGTGTCCCACAGCCGGACTCCTACGCCTCTTCTAGTCGATGTGGTTAACTCCTTGCCAGACAATTAGAACACATTTCCTCCAACACACTCATCCAAACTCGACCGCTCTCAGGGCAGGCATTTGGCCGAGCAGTTAAACCACCAGGTCAGACACCCACACTCATTTTGAATGACAAGAGTGTCATCCCTGAGTCCAGCTTCCCGGTGAGGTGCACCTTAGTGGTTGGCAGTGTCAGTCCTGCCACTCAGCAGAGACCTGGAGCAATCCAGCTCCCCATTCCTGCCTGGTCCAGCCCGGCCACACGTGCACCTGGGGGGTGACCCACAGAGAGGACCTCTGTTTCTCCCCCACCTCCCTTGATCACCTTCACTTTTGTCTCTCCAAATTGAAACGTGGGCCCGGAGTAGTGGGCTAGCGGCTAAAGTGCTCTCCTTGAACACTCCAGGATCCCATCTGGGTGCCTGTTCTACTCCCGGCAGTCCCTTCCCATCCAGCTCCCTGCTTGTGGCCTGGGAAAGCAGTTGAGGATGGCCCAAAGCCTAGGGAACCTGCACCCACGTGGGAGATCTGGACAAAGTTCCTGGCTCCTGCCTTCAGATTGGAGCAACTCTGACCATTGCGATCACTTGGGGAGTGAATCATCAGATGCAAGATCTTCCTCTCTTTCTATCTGACTTTACAATAAAAATACATAAATGTTAAAGAATGTTTAAACTTTGCCAAGTTCACAAAAATTAAACTCAAATTTTCCTTTGCCACCTTTAATTCACATAAATGCTGTATGGAATTAGAAAGAAAATGCTGTGATCAGAAAGATCAGAAACTGGAACGAACCTGCACAGAGCAGGGAGAGAGGCAGCTTCATAACTCTCAGGTGGAAAGAAGTCCCTGCAGCACAGCCCATGATCTGCTGCTCTGAATGGCAGCTCCGATGCCCTGAGCACGCGTGAGCCGGTGAGCAGGTCCTGTGCCCTGCGCATGCGTGAACCAGTGCATGGAAGAGCTCTCTCTGTAGCACCCACCTTTCCAATAAAAACGGTTCCCAAATAACTGACTTCCCCCAAGCACCCCTGGGCACTAGGCAACTCAGAGGACGTTAGGCAGCACATTTCCCCCGTGTTTTCTTTGCTCCCAGCGTCAACCTGACAGCACACAGACACCACACACAAGCAAAGGTTGCCACTAAGGCCAAAGCAGCCCAGCCAGCAGGGGCCTGCACACGGCTCGGGGTACAGATGGGGAGGCGGCTGACCCAGCACACTCCAGCAAGGGCCCTGCTCCTGTGCCCCCACAGCTTCCTTCTAAGAGGACTGCACTCCGAGTGACGCAGCATGTTACAGGGGAATTTAGGACACATGGCAGCTCTCACTGTTCTGATCACTTCTCTTTCAGTTCAGCCTTGAATACTTGATCACTTTTTCTACAGGAAACACTTTCAGGCACTAGAATACATGCTGAACAAGGCTTGCATTCAGACACATTTCCGGTGCACTGAGCAGCAGCATTAGCAAGCCACTCCCAAGAGTACAGAGAATCCTCCCCTCACTCCCTTTTCCTTCTCAGCGGGACACTCCTCCTAGAACTGGCCACTCCAGGAACACCAGGCACCACTGTCCTGTCCACACAAAGCGCTGACGGGAGCCACCAGCCAGCAATGACGCAGATGCTTTCAACACAGGAGGAGGACGGCTGCGCAGCCACGCTCCCCTCAACGCATTGGCAGCATGCGCTCTCATACCACTGGGGCCGCAACAGCCACATTCCCACATTCCCACCACACCGCAAAAGCACACACACACCACGGCACAGCTGCCACACGGCACAGATCCCAACAACCTGACATCGCTCTCACTAACAGCTTGAGCACCTACAACCTCTGCTAAGACTTGATTCAAGGTACATTGAAACACAGAATGCACCATTAAGGCAAAAACCGTAACTCACACTGGACACCACCATCACACATATCCTGCTCCAGAACATTCTACCACTGCCATTCTGTGCCTTCCCAGGGATGGGACAATCCGTGCATCCAAAAGTCTCTCACAGCAAAATTGTCAAGATTGCAGTTTGCTTCTTGCACAGCCAGACACCTTGCGCTACACCGTGCTGCCCTCTTGTGGCAGCATGACGCCAAACACCCGCCAAACCAGCAGACAGGGAAGGCAAGGCCATCTTCCTCCCTTCTCCCTGGCTGCCTGCTGGCTCAGTGCGCCTCTGCCACAGGACCTCTGACCAGGGACAGGTGTCCGGCAGCACATGGGACAGTTCTACAGCAGCGTCACCTTGTCTTTCAAATACAAAATGCAAATCTTCTAATAGAAAAAAGTCCTACACTTCACATAAGTTTCCCTTATTATCCTAGGTTGGCTTTTGACAGCAGGATCTGCTGATGGTTTTGGTCTCCCTGCCTCCTGGGTGAAGTGACACTGAGTTCTACAGTGTTCTCTGAAGTAGTGAGGAGCTGAGACGACTGAAGCAGCGTACACCTCCGTGCTGCAGAAGCCCTTCGTTGCCAAGGTGACTGACGCTGCACCTGGAAAGACACTAACCACATGAACAAACGCTGACCCCACAGCGTGACCACGCACACGACGGGGAAGACACCGCTAGAGACAAACTCTAATCACGTCCCTGCTCGGAGCAGGGACACAAGTCTCCAACATTTCAGTCCCACAGTGATGACAACTTTTCCACCATAAAGCACACACACTCTCCTGCCCCTGCATTCCAGAAATCAGCTCAAATCCATGTCCCAGAAGATTCTGGACCACACCTACTGCGTTGCTGTTCAACTGCCTAGTCCACACGCTTCAACATTGAACTCACCTTCGTCCCACCACGCTCACTGCCCTCATCTGCCTTACCCTCTGTCCTCTTGGCTCACAACTATACACCATTCCCTGCCACATGCTTGCTTCCTAGGCACGCTGGCAGCTGGCCACCTCTGGGACCATTTCCCTTGAATAAATCCTTTCTGGCTGCGAGTTTGCACCCCATCTCCTCCCTGTTTCGTGCCCGTTTTCCAACACCTTGCATGGGGTACCCAGGCTGATGGATGTGTGCTGACACCATGGGCTAGCGCATCCTATGCAGGGGAGGCAGGGGAAAGCCTCGGAGTAGCATCCCATGGAACATGAGGAGAGTGACAGCCACTTTGGAAAGCAAGAGTCAAAGTGTGCATCAGGATTTTAGAGCACCTGACAGAGGGGTGTCCCACAGCCGGACTCCTACGCCTCTTCTAGTCGATGTGGTTAACTCCTTGCCAGACAATTAGAACACATTTCCTCCAACACACTCATCCAAACTCGACCGCTCTCAGGGCAGGCATTTGGCCGAGCAGTTAAACCACCAGGTCAGACACCCACACTCATTTTGAATGACAAGAGTGTCATCCCTGAGTCCAGCTTCCCGGTGAGGTGCACCTTAGTGGTTGGCCGTGTCAGTCCTGCCACTCAGCAGAGACCTGGAGCAATCCAGCTCCCCATTCCTGCCTGGTCCAGCCCGGCCACACGTGCACCTGGGGGGTGACCCACAGAGAGGACCTCTGTTTCTCCCCCACCTCCCTTGATCACCTTCACTTTTGTCTCTCCAAATTGAAACGTGGGCCCGGAGTAGTGGGCTAGCGGCTAAAGTGCTCTCCTTGAACACTCCAGGATCCCATCTGGGTGCCTGTTCTACTCCCGGCAGTCCCTTCCCATCCAGCTCCCTGCTTGTGGCCTGGGAAAGCAGTTGAGGATGGCCCAAAGCCTAAGGAACCTGCACCCACGTGGGAGATCTGGACAAAGTTCCTGGCTCCTGCCTTCAGATTGGAGCAACTCTGACCATTGCGATCACTTGGGGAGTGAATCATCAGATGTAAGATCTTCCTCTCTTTCTATCTGACTTTACAATAAAAATACATAAATGTTAAAGAATGTTTAAACTTTGCCAAGTTCACAAAAATTAAACTCAAATTTTCCTTTGCCACCTTTAATTCACATAAATGCTGTATGGAATTAGAAAGAAAATGCTGTGATCAGAAAGATCAGAAACTGGAACGAACCTGCACAGAGCAGGGAGAGAGGCAGCTTCATAACTCTCAGGTGGAAAGAAGTCCCTGCAGCACAGCCCATGATCTGCTGCTCTGAATGGCAGCTCCGATGCCCTGAGCACGCGTGAGCCGGTGAGCAGGTCCTGTGCCCTGCGCATGCGTGAACCAGTGCATGGAAGAGCTCTCTCTGTAGCACCCACCTTTCCAATAAAAACGGTTTCCAAATAACTGACTTCCCCCAAGCACCCCTGGGCACTAGGCAACTCAGAGGACGTTAGGCAGCACATTTCCCCCGTGTTTTCTTTGCTCCCAGCGTCAACCTGACAGCACACAGACACCACACACAAGCAAAGGTTGCCACTAAGGCCAAAGCAGCCCAGCCAGCAGGGGCCTGCACACGGCTCGGGGTACAGATGGGGAGGCGGCTGACCCAGCACACTCCAGCAAGGGCCCTGCTCATGTGCCCCCACAGCTTCCTTCTAAGAGGACTGCACCCCGAGTGACAGCATGTTACAGGGGAATTTAGGACACATGGCAGCTCTCACTGTTCTGATCACTTCTCTTTCAGTTCAGCCTTGAATACTTGATCACTTTTTTCTGCAGCAAACACTTTCACGCAGGTGACTACATGCTGAACAAGGCTTGCATTCAGACACATTTCCGGTGCAATGAGCAGCAGCATTAGCAAGCCACTCCCAAGAGTACAGAGAATCCTCCCCTCACTCCCTTTTCCTTCTCAGCGGGACACTCCTCCTAGAACTGGCCACTCCAGGAACACCAGGCACCACTGTCCTGTCCACACAAAGCGCTGACGGGAGCCACCAGCCAGCAATGACGCAGATGCTTTCAACACAGGAGGAGGACGGCTGCGCAGCCACGCTCCCCTCAACGCATTGGCAGCATGCGCTCTCATACCACTGGGGCCGCAACAGCCACATTCCCACATTCCCACCACACCGCAAAAGCACACACACACCACGGCACAGCTGCCACACGGCACAGATCCCAACAAGCTGACATCGCTCTCACTAACAGCTTGAGCACCTACAACCTCTGCTAAGACTTGATTCAAGGTACATTGAAACACAGAATGCACCATTAAGGCAAAAACCGTAACTCACACTGGACACCACCATCACACATATCCTGCTCAAGAACATTCTACCACTGCCATTCTGTGCCTTCCCAGGGGTGGGACAATCCGTGCATCCAAAAGTCTCTCACAGCAAAGTTGTCAACATTGCAGTTTGCTTCTTGCACAGCCAGACACCTTGCGCTACACCGTGCTGCCCTCTTGTGGCAGCATGACGCCAAACACCCGCCAAACCAGCAGACAGGGAAGGCAAGGCCATCTTCCTCCCTTCTCCCTGGCTGCCTGCTGGCTCAGTGCGCCTCTGCCACAGGACCTCTGACCAGGGACAGGTGTCCGGCAGCACATGGGACAGTTCTACAGCAGCGTCACCTTGTCTTTCAAATACAAAATGCAAATCTTCTAATAGAAAAAAGTCCTACACTTCACATAAGTTTCCCTTATTATCCTAGGTTGGCTTCTGACAGCAGGATCTGCTGATGGTTTTGGTCTCCCTGCCTCCTGGGTGAAGTGACACTGAGTTCTACAGTGTTCTCTGAAGTAGTGAGGAGCTGAGACGACTGAAGCAGCGTACACCTCCGTGCTGCAGAAGCCCTTCGTTGCCAAGGTGACTGACGCTGCACCTGGAAAGACACTAACCACATGAACAAACGCTGACCCCACAGCGTGACCACGCACACGACGGGGAAGACACCGCTAGAGACAAACTCTAATCACGTCCCTGCTCGGAGCAGGGACACAAGTCTCCAACATTTCAGTCCCACAGTGATGACAACTTTTCCACCATAAAGCACACACACTCTCCTGCCCCTGCATTCCAGAAATCAGCTCAAATCCATGTCCCAGAAGATTCCGGACCACACCTACTGCGTTGCTGTTCAACTGCCTAGTCCACACGCTTCAACATTGAACTCACCTTCGTCCCACCACGCTCACTGCCCTCATCTGCCTTACCCTCTGTCCTCTTGGCTCACAACTATACACCATTCCCTGCCATGTGCTTGCTTCCTAGGCACGGTGACCGCAGGCCACCTCTGGGACCATTTCCCTTGAATAAATCCTTTCTGGCTGCGAGTTTCCACCCCATCTCCTCCCTGTTTCGTGCCCGTTTTCCAACACCTTGCATGGGGTACCCAGGCTGATGGATGTGTGCTGACACCATGGGCTAGCGCATCCTATGCAGGGGAGGCAGGGGAAACCTCGGAGTAGCATCCCATGGAACATGAGGAGAGTGACAGCCACTTTGGAAAGCAAGAGTCAAAGTGTGCATCAGGATTTTAGAGCACCTGACAGAGGGGTGTCCCACAGCCGGACTCCTACGCCTCTTCTAGTCGATGTGGTTAACTCCTTGCCAGACAATTAGAACACATTTCCTCCAACACACTCATCCAAACTCGACCGCTCTCAGGGCAGGCATTTGGCCGAGCAGTTAAACCACCAGGTCAGACACTCACACTCATTTTGAATGACAAGAGTGTCATCCCTGAGTCCAGCTTCCCGGTGAGGTGCACCTTAGTGGTTGGCAGTGTCAGTCCTGCCACTCAGCAGAGACCTGGAGCAATCCAGCTCCCCATTCCTGCCTGGTCCAGCCCGGCCACACGTGCACCTGGGGGGTGACCCACAGAGAGGACCTCTGTTTCTCCCCCACCTCCCTTGATCACCTTCACTTTTGTCTCTCCAAATTGAAACGTGGGCCCGGAGTAGTGGGCTAGCGGCTAAAGTGCTCTCCTTGAACACTCCAGGATCCCATCTGGGTGCCTGTTCTACTCCCGGCAGTCCCTTCCCATCCAGCTCCCTGCTTGTGGCCTGGGAAAGCAGTTGAGGATGGCCCAAAGCCTAAGGAACCTGCACCCACGTGGGAGATCTGGACAAAGTTCCTGGCTCCTGCCTTCAGATTGGAGCAACTCTGACCATTGCGATCACTTGGGGAGTGAATCATCAGATGTAAGATCTTCCTCTCTTTCTATCTGACTTTACAATAAAAATACATAAATGTTAAAGAATGTTTAAACTGTGCCAAGTTCACAAAAATTAAACTCAAATTTTCCTTTGCCACCTTTAATTCACATAAATGCTGTATGGAATTAGAAAGAAAATGCTGTGATCAGAAAGATCAGAAACTGGAACGAACCTGCACAGAGCAGGGAGAGAGGCAGCTTCATAACTCTCAGGTGGAAAGAAGTCCCTGCAGCACAGCCCATGATCTGCTGCTCTGAATGGCAGCTCCGATGCCCTGAGCACGCGTGAGCCGGTGAGCAGGTCCTGTGCCCTGCGCATGCGTGAACCAGTGCATGGAAGAGCTCTCTCTGTAGCACCCACCTTTCCAATAAAAACGGTTCCCAAATTACTGACTTCCCCCAAGCACCCCTGGGCACTAGGCAGCTCAGAGGACGTTAGGCAGCACATTTCCCCCGTGTTTTCTTTGCTCCCAGCGTCAACCTGACAGCACACAGACACCACACACAAGCAAAGGTTGCCACTAAGGCCAAAGCAGCCCAGCCAGCAGGGGCCTGCACACGGCTCGGGGTACAGATGGGGAGGCGGCTGACCCAGCACACTCCAGCAAGGGCCCTGCTCCTGTGCCCCCACAGCTTCCTTCTAAGAGGACTGCACTCCGAGTGACGCAGCATGTTACAGGGGAATTTAGGACACATGGCAGCTCTCACTGTTCTGATCACTTCTCTTTCAGTTCAGCCTTGAATACTTGATCACTTTTTCTACAGGAAACACTTTCAGGCACTAGAATACATGCTGAACAAGGCTTGCATTCAGACACATTTCCGGTGCAATGAGCAGCAGCATTAGCAAGCCACTCCCAAGAGTACAGAGAATCCTCCCCTCACTCCCTTTTCCTTCTCAGCGGGACACTCCTCCTAGAACTGGCCACTCCAGGAACACCAGGCACCACTGTCCTGTCCACACAAAGCGCTGACGGGAGCCACCAGCCAGCAATGACGCAGATGCTTTCAACACAGGAGGAGGACGGCTGCGCAGCCACGCTCCCCTCAACGCATTGGCAGCATGCGCTCTCATACCACTGGGGCCGCAACAGCCACATTCCCACATTCCCACCACACCGCAAAAGCACACACACACCACGGCACAGCTGCCACACGGCACAGATCCCAACAAGCTGACATCGCTCTCACTAACAGCTTGAGCACCTACAACCTCTGCTAAGACTTGATTCAAGGTACATTGAAACACAGAATGCACCATTAAGGCAAAAACCGTAACTCACACTGGACACCACCATCACACATATCCTGCTCCAGAACATTCTACCACTGCCATTCTGTGCCTTCCCAGGGATGGGACAATCCGTGCATCCAAAAGTCTCTCACAGCAAAATTGTCAAGATTGCAGTTTGCTTCTTGCACAGCCAGACACCTTGCGCTACACCGTGCTGCCCTCTTGTGGCAGCATGACGCCAAACACCCGCCAAACCAGCAGACAGGGAAGGCAAGGCCATCTTCCTCCCTTCTCCCTGGCTGCCTGCTGGCTCAGTGCGCCTCTGCCACAGGACCTCTGACCAGGGACAGGTGTCCGGCAGCAGATGGGACAGTTCTACAGCAGCGTCACCTTGTCTTTCAAATACAAAATGCAAATCTTCTAATAGAAAAAAGTCCTACACTTCACATAAGTTTCCCTTATTATCCTAGGTTGGCTTTTGACAGCAGGATCTGCTGATGGTTTTGGTCTCCCTGCCTCCTGGGTGAAGTGACACTGAGTTCTACAGTGTTCTCTGAAGTAGTGAGGAGCTGAGACGACTGAAGCAGCGTACACCTCCGTGCTGCAGAAGCCCTTCGTTGCCAAGGTGACTGACGCTGCACCTGGAAAGACACTAACCACATGAACAAACGCTGACCCCACAGCGTGACCACGCACACGACGGGGAAGACACCGCTAGAGACAAACTCTAATCACGTCCCTGCTCGGAGCAGGGACACAAGTCTCCAACATTTCAGTCCCACAGTGATGACAACTTTTCCACCATAAAGCACACACACTCTCCTGCCCCTGCATTCCAGAAATCAGCTCAAATCCATGTCCCAGAAGATTCCGGACCACACCTACTGCGTTGCTGTTCAACTGCCTAGTCCACACGCTTCAACATTGAACTCACCTTCGTCCCACCACGCTCACTGCCCTCATCTGCCTTACCCTCTGTCCTCTTGGCTCACAACTATACACCATTCCCTGCCATGTGCTTGCTTCCTAGGCACGGTGACCGCAGGCCACCTCTGGGACCATTTCCCTTGAATAAATCCTTTCTGGCTACGAGTTTGCACCCCATCTCCTCCCTGTTTCGTGCCCGTTTTCCAACACCTTGCATGGGGTACCCAGGCTGATGGATGTGTGCTGACACCATGGGCTAGCGCATCCTATGCAGGGGAGGCAGGGGAAAGCCTCGGAGTAGCATCCCATGGAACATGAGGAGAGTGACAGCCACTTTGGAAAGCAAGAGTCAAAGTGTGCATCAGGATTTTAGAGCACCTGACAGAGGGGTGTCCCACAGCCGGACTCCTACGCCTCTTCTAGTCGATGTGGTTAACTCCTTGCCAGACAATTAGAACACATTTCCTCCAACACACTCATCCAAACTCGACCGCTCTCAGGGCAGGCATTTGGCCGAGCAGTTAAACCACCAGGTCAGACACCCACACTCATTTTGAATGACAAGAGTGTCATCCCTGAGTCCAGCTTCCCGGTGAGGTGCACCTTAGTGGTTGGCAGTGTCAGTCCTGCCACTCAGCAGAGACCTGGAGCAATCCAGCTCCCCATTCCTGCCTGGTCCAGCCCGGCCACACGTGCACCTGGGGGGTGACCCACAGAGAGGACCTCTGTTTCTCCCCCACCTCCCTTGATCACCTTCACTTTTGTCTCTCCAAATTGAAACGTGGGCCCGGAGTAGTGGGCTAGCGGCTAAAGTGCTCTCCTTGAACACTCCAGGATCCCATCTGGGTGCCTGTTCTACTCCCGGCAGTCCCTTCCCATCCAGCTCCCTGCTTGTGGCCTGGGAAAGCAGTTGAGGATGGCCCAAAGCCTAAGGAACCTGCACCCACGTGGGAGATCTGGACAAAGTTCCTGGCTCCTGCCTTCAGATTGGAGCAACTCTGACCATTGCGATCACTTGGGGAGTGAATCATCAGATGTAAGATCTTCCTCTCTTTCTATCTGACTTTACAATAAAAATACATAAATGTTAAAGAATGTTTAAACTGTGCCAAGTTCACAAAAATTAAACTCAAATTTTCCTTTGCCACCTTTAATTCACATAAATGCTGTATGGAATTAGAAAGAAAATGCTGTGATCAGAAAGATCAGAAACTGGAACGAACCTGCACAGAGCAGGGAGAGAGGCAGCTTCATAACTCTCAGGTGGAAAGAAGTCCCTGCAGCACAGCCCATGATCTGCTGCTCTGAATGGCAGCTCCGATGCCCTGAGCACGCGTGAGCCGGTGAGCAGGTCCTGTGCCCTGCGCATGCGTGAACCAGTGCATGGAAGAGCTCTCTCTGTAGCACCCACCTTTCCAATAAAAACGGTTTCCAAATAACTGACTTCCCCCAAGCACCCCTGGGCACTAGGCAACTCAGAGGACGTTAGGCAGCACATTTCCCCCGTGTTTTCTTTGCTCCCAGCGTCAACCTGACAGCACACAGACACCACACACAAGCAAAGGTTGCCACTAAGGCCAAAGCAGCCCAGCCAGCAGGGGCCTGCACACGGCTCGGGGTACAGATGGGGAGGCGGCTGACCCAGCACACTCCAGCAAGGGCCCTGCTCATGTGCCCCCACAGCTTCCTTCTAAGAGGACTGCACCCCGAGTGACAGCATGTTACAGGGGAATTTAGGACACATGGCAGCTCTCACTGTTCTGATCACTTCTCTTTCAGTTCAGCCTTGAATACTTGATCACTTTTTTCTGCAGCAAACACTTTCACGCAGGTGACTACATGCTGAACAAGGCTTGCATTCAGACACATTTCCGGTGCAATGAGCAGCAGCATTAGCAAGCCACTCCCAAGAGTACAGAGAATCCTCCCCTCACTCCCTTTTCCTTCTCAGCGGGACACTCCTCCTAGAACTGGCCACTCCAGGAACACCAGGCACCACTGTCCTGTCCACACAAAGCGCTGACGGGAGCCACCAGCCAGCAATGACGCAGATGCTTTCAACACAGGAGGAGGACGGCTGCGCAGCCACGCTCCCCTCAACGCATTGGCAGCATGCGCTCTCATACCACTGGGGCCGCAACAGCCACATTCCCACATTCCCACCACACCGCAAAAGCACACACACACCACGGCACAGCTGCCACACGGCACAGATCCCAACAAGCTGACATCGCTCTCACTAACAGCTTGAGCACCTACAACCTCTGCTAAGACTTGATTCAAGGTACATTGAAACACAGAATGCACCATTAAGGCAAAAACCGTAACTCACACTGGACACCACCATCACACATATTCTGCTCAAGAACATTCTACCACTGCCATTCTGTGCCTTCCCAGGGGTGGGACAATCCGTGCATCCAAAAGTCTCTCACAGCAAAGTTGTCAACATTGCAGTTTGCTTCTTGCACAGCCAGACACCTTGCGCTACACCGTGCTGCCCTCTTGTGGCAGCATGACGCCAAACACCCGCCAAACCAGCAGACAGGGAAGGCAAGGCCATCTTCCTCCCTTCTCCCTGGCTGCCTGCTGGCTCAGTGCGCCTCTGCCACAGGACCTCTGACCAGGGACAGGTGTCCGGCAGCACATGGGACAGTTCTACAGCAGCGTCACCTTGTCTTTCAAATACAAAATGCAAATCTTCTAATAGAAAAAAGTCCTACACTTCACATAAGTTTCCCTTATTATCCTAGGTTGGCTTCTGACAGCAGGATCTGCTGATGGTTTTGGTCTCCCTGCCTCCTGGGTGAAGTGACACTGAGTTCTACAGTGTTCTCTGAAGTAGTGAGGAGCTGAGACGACTGAAGCAGCGTACACCTCCGTGCTGCAGAAGCCCTTCGTTGCCAAGGTGACTGACGCTGCACCTGGAAAGACACTAACCACATGAACAAACGCTGACCCCACAGCGTGACCACGCACACGACGGGGAAGACACCGCTAGAGACAAACTCTAATCACGTCCCTGCTCGGAGCAGGGACACAAGTCTCCAACATTTCAGTCCCACAGTGATGACAACTTTTCCACCATAAAGCACACACACTCTCCTGCCCCTGCATTCCAGAAATCAGCTCAAATCCATGTCCCAGAAGATTCCGGACCACACCTACTGCGTTGCTGTTCAACTGCCTAGTCCACACGCTTCAACATTGAACTCACCTTCGTCCCACCACGCTCACTGCCCTCACCTGCCTTACCCTCTGTCCTCTTGGCTCACAACTATACACCATTCCCTGCCACGTGCTTGCTTCCTAGGCACGGTGACCGCAGGCCACCTCTGGGACCATTTCCCTTGAATAAATTCTTTCTGGCTGCGAGTTTGCACCCCATCTCCTCCCTGTTTCGTGCCCGTTTTCCAACACCTTGCATGGGGTACCCAGGCTGATGGATGTGTGCTGACACCATGGGCTAGCGCATCCTATGCAGGGGAGGCAGGGGAAAGCCTCGGAGTAGCATCCCATGGAACATGAGGAGAGTGACAGCCACTTTGGAAAGCAAGAGTCAAAGTGTGCATCAGGATTTTAGAGCACCTGACAGAGGGGTGTCCCACAGCCGGACTCCTACGCCTCTTCTAGTCGATGTGGTTAACTCCTTGCCAGACAATTAGAACACATTTCCTCCAACACACTCATCCAAACTCGACCGCTCTCAGGGCAGGCATTTGGCCGAGCAGTTAAACCACCAGGTCAGACACCCACACTCATTTTGAATGACAAGAGTGTCATCCCTGAGTCCAGCTTCCCGGTGAGGTGCACCTTAGTGGTTGGCCGTGTCAGTCCTGCCACTCAGCAGAGACCTGGAGCAATCCAGCTCCCCATTCCTGCCTGGTCCAGCCCGGCCACACGTGCACCTGGGGGGTGACCCACAGAGAGGACCTCTGTTTCTCCCCCACCTCCCTTGATCACCTTCACTTTTGTCTCTCCAAATTGAAACGTGGGCCCGGAGTAGTGGGCTAGCGGCTAAAGTGCTCTCCTTGAACACTCCAGGATCCCATCTGGGTGCCTGTTCTACTCCCGGCAGTCCCTTCCCATCCAGCTCCCTGCTTGTGGCCTGGGAAAGCAGTTGAGGATGGCCCAAAGCCTAAGGAACCTGCACCCACGTGGGAGATCTGGACAAAGTTCCTGGCTCCTGCCTTCAGATTGGAGCAACTCTGACCATTGCGATCACTTGGGGAGTGAATCATCAGATGTAAGATCTTCCTCTCTTTCTATCTGACTTTACAATAAAAATACATAAATGTTAAAGGATGTTTAAACTGTGCCAAGTTCACAAAAATTAAACTCAAATTTTCCTTTGCCACCTTTAATTCACATAAATGCTGTATGGAATTAGAAAGAAAATGCTGTGATCAGAAAGATCAGAAACTGGAACGAACCTGCACAGAGCAGGGAGAGAGGCAGCTTCATAACTCTCAGGTGGAAAGAAGTCCCTGCAGCACAGCCCATGATCTGCTGCTCTGAATGGCAGCTCCGATGCCCTGAGCACGCGTGAGCCGGTGAGCAGGTCCTGTGCCCTGCGCATGCGTGAACCAGTGCATGGAAGAGCTCTCTCTGTAGCACCCACCTTTCCAATAAAAACGGTTTCCAAATAACTGACTTCCCCCAAGCACCCCTGGGCACTAGGCAACTCAGAGGACGTTAGGCAGCACATTTCCCCCGTGTTTTCTTTGCTCCCAGCGTCAACCTGACAGCACACAGACACCACACACAAGCAAAGGTTGCCACTAAGGCCAAAGCAGCCCAGCCAGCAGGGGCCTGCACACGGCTCGGGGTACAGATGGGGAGGCGGCTGACCCAGCACACTCCAGCAAGGGCCCTGCTCATGTGCCCCCACAGCTTCCTTCTAAGAGGACTGCACCCCGAGTGACAGCATGTTACAGGGGAATTTAGGACACATGGCAGCTCTCACTGTTCTGATCACTTCTCTTTCAGTTCAGCCTTGAATACTTGATCACTTTTTTCTGCAGCAAACACTTTCACGCAGGTGACTACATGCTGAACAAGGCTTGCATTCAGACACATTTCCGGTGCAATGAGCAGCAGCATTAGCAAGCCACTCCCAAGAGTACAGAGAATCCTCCCCTCACTCCCTTTTCCTTCTCAGCGGGACACTCCTCCTAGAACTGGCCACTCCAGGAACACCAGGCACCACTGTCCTGTCCACACAAAGCGCTGACGGGAGCCACCAGCCAGCAATGACGCAGATGCTTTCAACACAGGAGGAGGACGGCTGCGCAGCCACGCTCCCCTCAACGCATTGGCAGCATGCGCTCTCATACCACTGGGGCCGCAACAGCCACATTCCCACATTCCCACCACACCGCAAAAGCACACACACACCACGGCACAGCTGCCACACGGCACAGATCCCAACAAGCTGACATCGCTCTCACTAACAGCTTGAGCACCTACAACCTCTGCTAAGACTTGATTCAAGGTACATTGAAACACAGAATGCACCATTAAGGCAAAAACCGTAACTCACACTGGACACCACCATCACACATATCCTGCTCAAGAACATTCTACCACTGCCATTCTGTGCCTTCCCAGGGATGGGACAATCCGTGCATCCAAAAGTCTCTCACAGCAAAATTGTCAAGATTGCAGTTTGCTTCTTGCACAGCCAGACACCTTGCGCTACACCGTGCTGCCCTCTTGTGGCAGCATGACGCCAAACACCCGCCAAACCAGCAGACAGGGAAGGCAAGGCCATCTTCCTCCCTTCTCCCTGGCTGCCTGCTGGCTCAGTGCGCCTCTGCCACAGGACCTCTGACCAGGGACAGGTGTCCGGCAGCACATGGGACAGTTCTACAGCAGCGTCACCTTGTCTTTCAAATACAAAATGCAAATCTTCTAATAGAAAAAAGTCCTACACTTCACATAAGTTTCCCTTATTATCCTAGGTTGGCTTTTGACAGCAGGATCTGCTGATGGTTTTGGTCTCCCTGCCTCCTGGGTGAAGTGACACTGAGTTCTACAGTGTTCTCTGAAGTAGTGAGGAGCTGAGACGACTGAAGCAGCGTACACCTCCGTGCTGCAGAAGCCCTTCGTTGCCAAGGTGACTGACGCTGCACCTGGAAAGACACTAACCACATGAACAAACGCTGACCCCACAGCGTGACCACGCACACGACGGGGAAGACACCGCTAGAGACAAACTCTAATCACGTCCCTGCTCGGAGCAGGGACACAAGTCTCCAACATTTCAGTCCCACAGTGATGACAACTTTTCCACCATAAAGCACACACACTCTCCTGCCCCTGCATTCCAGAAATCAGCTCAAATCCATGTCCCAGAAGATTCCGGACCACACCTACTGCGTTGCTGTTCAACTGCCTAGTCCACACGCTTCAACATTGAACTCACCTTCGTCCCACCACGCTCACTGCCCTCATCTGCCTTACCCTCTGTCCTCTTGGCTCACAACTATACACCATTCCCTGCCACATGCTTGCTTCCTAGGCACGCTGGCAGCTGGCCACCTCTGGGACCATTTCCCTTGAATAAATCCTTTCTGGCTGCGAGTTTGCACCCCATCTCCTCCCTGTTTCGTGCCCATTTTCCAACACCTTGCATGGGGTACCCAGGCTGATGGATGTG
Organism: Ochotona princeps; assembly: GCF_030435755.1. NCBI lineage: Eukaryota > Metazoa > Chordata > Mammalia > Lagomorpha > Ochotonidae > Ochotona > Ochotona princeps. Next base: position 4,787,141 of record NC_080858.1, read on the forward strand.
TGCTGACACCATGGGCTAGCGCATCCTATGCAGGGGAGGCAGGGGAAAGCCTCGGAGTAGCATCCCATGGAACATGAGGAGAGTGACAGCCACTTTGGAAAGCAAGAGTCAAAGTGTGCATCAGGATTTTAGAGCACCTGACAGAGGGGTGTCCCACAGCCGGACTCCTACGCCTCTTCTAGTCGATGTGGTTAACTCCTTGCCAGACAATTAGAACACATTTCCTCCAACACACTCATCCAAACTCGACCGCTCTCAGGGCAGGCATTTGGCCGAGCAGTTAAACCACCAGGTCAGACACCCACACTCATTTTGAATGACAAGAGTGTCATCCCTGAGTCCAGCTTCCCGGTGAGGTGCACCTTAGTGGTTGGCAGTGTCAGCCCTGCCACTCAGCAGAGACCTGGAGCAATCCAGCTCCCCATTCCTGCCTGGTCCAGCCCGGCCACACGTGCACCTGGGGGGGTGACCCACAGAGAGGACCTCTGTTTCTCCCCCACCTCCCTTGATCACCTTCACTTTTGTCTCTCCAAATTGAAACGTGGGCCTGGAGTAGTGGGCTAGCGGCTAAAGTGCTCTCCTTGAACACTCCAGGATCCCATCTGGGTGCCTGTTCTACTCCCGGCAGTCCCTTCCCATCCAGCTCCCTGCTTGTGGCCTGGGAAAGCAGTTGAGGATGGCCCAAAGCCTAGGGAACCTGTACCCATGTGGGAGATCTGGACAAAGTTCCTGGCTCCTGCCTTCAGATTGGAGCAACTCTGACCATTGCGATCACTTGGGGAGTGAATCATCAGATGCAAGATCTTCCTCTCTTTCTATCTGACTTTACAATAAAAATACATAAATGTTAAAGAATGTTTAAACTGTGCCAAGTTCACAAAAATTAAACTCAAATTTTCCTTTGCCACCTTTAATTCACATAAATGCTGTATGGAATTAGAAAGAAAATGCTGTGATCAGAAAGATCAGAAACTGGAACGAACCTGCACAGAGCAGGGAGAGAGGCAGCTTCATAACTCTCAGGTGGAAAGAAGTCCCTGCAGCACAGCCCATGATCTGCTGCTCTGAATGGCAGCTCCGATGCCCTGAGCACGCGTGAGCCGATGGGCAGCTCCTGTGCCCTGCGCATGCGTGAACCAGTGCATGGAAGAGCTCTCTCTGTAGCACCCACCTTTCCAATAAAAACGGTTCCCAAATAACTGACTTCCCCCAAGCACCCCTGGGCACTAGGCAACTCAGAGGACGTTAGGCAGCACATTTCCCCCGTGTTTTCTTTGCTCCCAGCGTCAACCTGACAGCACACAGACACCACACACAAGCAAAGGTTGCCACTAAGGCCAAAGCAGCCCAGCCAGCAGGGGCCTGCACACGGCTCGGGGTACAGATGGGGAGGCGGCTGACCCAGCACACTCCAGCAAGGGCCCTGCTCATGTGCCCCCACAGCTTCCTTCTAAGAGGACTGCACCCCGAGTGACAGCATGTTACAGGGGAATTTAGGACACATGGCAGCTCTCACTGTTCTGATCACTTCTCTTTCAGTTCAGCCTTGAATACTTGATCACTTTTTTCTGCAGCAAACACTTTCACGCAGGTGACTACATGCTGAACAAGGCTTGCATTCAGACACATTTCCGGTGCAATGAGCAGCAGCATTAGCAAGCCACTCCCAAGAGTACAGAGAATCCTCCCCTCACTCCCTTTTCCTTCTCAGCGGGACACTCCTCCTAGAACTGGCCACTCCAGGAACACCAGGCACCACTGTCCTGTCCACACAAAGCGCTGACGGGAGCCACCAGCCAGCAATGACGCAGATGCTTTCAACACAGGAGGAGGACGGCTGCGCAGCCACGCTCCCCTCAACGCATTGGCAGCATGCGCTCTCATACCACTGGGGCCGCAACAGCCACATTCCCACATTCCCACCACACCGCAAAAGCACACACACACCACGGCACAGCTGCCACACGGCACAGATCCCAACAAGCTGACATCGCTCTCACTAACAGCTTGAGCACCTACAACCTCTGCTAAGACTTGATTCAAGGTACATTGAAACACAGAATGCACCATTAAGGCAAAAACCGTAACTCACACTGGACACCACCATCACACATATCCTGCTCCAGAACATTCTACCACTGCCATTCTGTGCCTTCCCAGGGATGGGACAATCCGTGCATCCAAAAGTCTCTCACAGCAAAATTGTCAAGATTGCAGTTTGCTTCTTGCACAGCCAGACACCTTGCGCTACACCGTGCTGCCCTCTTGTGGCAGCATGACGCCAAACACCCGCCAAACCAGCAGACAGGGAAGGCAAGGCCATCTTCCTCCCTTCTCCCTGGCTGCCTGCTGGCTCAGTGCGCCTCTGCCACAGGACCTCTGACCAGGGACAGGTGTCCGGCAGCACATGGGACAGTTCTACAGCAGCGTCACCTTGTCTTTCAAATACAAAATGCAAATCTTCTAATAGAAAAAAGTCCTACACTTCACATAAGTTTCCCTTATTATCCTAGGTTGGCTTTTGACAGCAGGATCTGCTGATGGTTTTGGTCTCCCTGCCTCCTGGGTGAAGTGACACTGAGTTCTACAGTGTTCTCTGAAGTAGTGAGGAGCTGAGACGACTGAAGCAGCGTACACCTCCGTGCTGCAGAAGCCCTTCGTTGCCAAGGTGACTGACGCTGCACCTGGAAAGACACTAACCACATGAACAAACGCTGACCCCACAGCGTGACCAAGCACACGACGGGGAAGACACCGCTAGAGACAAACTCTAATCACGTCCCTGCTCGGAGCAGGGACACAAGTCTCCAACATTTCAGTCCCACAGTGATGACAACTTTTCCACCATAAAGCACACACACTCTCCTGCCCCTGCATTCCAGAAATCAGCTCAAATCCATGTCCCAGAAGATTCCGGACCACACCTGCTGCGTTGCTGTTCAACTGCCTAGTCCACACGCTTCAACATTGAACTCACCTTCGTCCCACCACGCTCACTGCCCTCATCTGCCTTACCCTCTGTCCTCTTGGCTCACAACTATACACCATTCCCTGCCACGTGCTTGCTTCCTAGGCACGGTGACCGCAGGCCACCTCTGGGACCATTTCCCTTGAATAAATCCTTTCTGGCTACGAGTTTGCACCCCATCTCCTCCCTGTTTCGTGCCCATTTTCCAACACCTTGCATGGGGTACCCAGGCTGATGGATGTGTGCTGACACCATGGGCTAGCGCATCCTATGCAGGGGAGGCAGGGGAAAGCCTCGGAGTAGCATCCCATGGAACATGAGGAGAGTGACAGCCACTTTGGAAAGCAAGAGTCAAAGTGTGCATCAGGATTTTAGAGCACCTGACAGAGGGGTGTCCCACAGCCGGACTCCTACGCCTCTTCTAGTCGATGTGGTTAACTCCTTGCCAGACAATTAGAACACATTTCCTCCAACACACTCATCCAAACTCGACCGCTCTCAGGGCAGGCATTTGGCCGAGCAGTTAAACCACCAGGTCAGACACCCACATTCATTTTGAATGACAAGAGTGTCATCCCTGAGTCCAGCTTCCCGGTGAGGTGCACCTTAGTGGTTGGCAGTGTCAGTCCTGCCACTCAGCCGAGACCTGGAGCAATCCAGCTCCCCATTCCTGCCTGGTCCAGCCCGGCCACACGTGCACCTGGGGGGTGACCCACAGAGAGGACCTCTGTTTCTCCCCCACCTCCCTTGATCACCTTCACTTTTGTCTCTCCAAATTGAAACGTGGGCCCGGAGTAGTGGGCTAGCGGCTAAAGTGCTCTCCTTGAACACTCCAGGATCCCATCTGGGTGCCTGTTCTACTCCCGGCAGTCCCTTCCCATCCAGCTCCCTGCTTGTGGCCTGGGAAAGCAGTTGAGGATGGCCCAAAGCCTAGGGAACCTGCACCCACGTGGGAGATCTGGACAAAGTTCCTGGCTCCTGCCTTCAGATTGGAGCAACTCTGACCATTGCGATCACTTGGGGAGTGAATCATCAGATGTAAGATCTTCCTCTCTTTCTATCTGACTTTACAATAAAAATACATAAATGTTAAAGAATGTTTAAACTGTGCCAAGTTCACAAAAATTAAACTCAAATTTTCCTTTGCCACCTTTAATTCACATAAATGCTGTATGGAATTAGAAAGAAAATGCTGTGATCAGAAAGATCAGAAACTGGAACGAACCTGCACAGAGCAGGGAGAGAGGCAGCTTCATAACTCTCAGGTGGAAAGAAGTCCCTGCAGCACAGCCCATGATCTGCTGCTCTGAATGGCAGCTCCGATGCCCTGAGCACGCGTGAGCCGGTGAGCAGGTCCTGTGCCCTGCGCATGCGTGAACCAGTGCATGGAAGAGCTCTCTCTGTAGCACCCACCTTTCCAATAAAAACGGTTCCCAAATAACTGACTTCCCCCAAGCACCCCTGGGCACTAGGCAGCTCAGAGGACGTTAGGCAGCACATTTCCCCCGTGTTTTCTTTGCTCCCAGCGTCAACCTGACAGCACACAGACACCACACACAAGCAAAGGTTGCCACTAAGGCCAAAGCAGCCCAGCCAGCAGGGGCCTGCACACGGCTCGGGGTACAGATGGGGAGGCGGCTGACCCAGCACACTCCAGCAAGGGCCCTGCTCCTGTGCCCCCACAGCTTCCTTCTAAGAGGACTGCACTCCGAGTGACGCAGCATGTTACAGGGGAATTTAGGACACATGGCAGCTCTCACTGTTCTGATCACTTCTCTTTCAGTTCAGCCTTGAATACTTGATCACTTTTTCTACAGGAAACACTTTCACGCAGGTGACTACATGCTGAACAAGGCTTGCATTCAGACACATTTCCGGTGCAATGAGCAGCAGCATTAGCAAGCCACTCCCAAGAGTACAGAGAATCCTCCCCTCACTCCCTTTTCCTTCTCAGCGGGACACTCCTCCTAGAACTGGCCACTCCAGGAACACCAGGCACCACTGTCCTGTCCACACAAAGCGCTGACGGGAGCCACCAGCCAGCAATGACGCAGATGCTTTCAACACAGGAGGAGGACGGCTGCGCAGCCACGCTCCCCTCAACGCATTGGCAGCATGCGCTCTCATACCACTGGGGCCGCAACAGCCACATTCCCACATTCCCACCACACCGCAAAAGCACACACACACCACGGCACAGCTGCCACACGGCACAGATCCCAACAAGCTGACATCGCTCTCACTAACAGCTTGAGCACCTACAACCTCTGCTAAGACTTGATTCAAGGTACATTGAAACACAGAATGCACCATTAAGGCAAAAACCGTAACTCACACTGGACACCACCATCACACATATCCTGCTCCAGAACATTCTACCACTGCCATTCTGTGCCTTCCCAGGGATGGGACAATCCGTGCATCCAAAAGTCTCTCACAGCAAAATTGTCAAGATTGCAGTTTGCTTCTTGCACAGCCAGACACCTTGCGCTACACCGTGCTGCCCTCTTGTGGCAGCATGACGCCAAACACCCGCCAAACCAGCAGACAGGGAAGGCAAGGCCATCTTCCTCCCTTCTCCCTGGCTGCCTGCTGGCTCAGTGCGCCTCTGCCACAGGACCTCTGACCAGGGACAGGTGTCCGGCAGCACATGGGACAGTTCTACAGCAGCGTCACCTTGTCTTTCAAATACAAAATGCAAATCTTCTAATAGAAAAAAGTCCTACACTTCACATAAGTTTCCCTTATTATCCTAGGTTGGCTTTTGACAGCAGGATCTGCTGATGGTTTTGGTCTCCCTGCCTCCTGGGTGAAGTGACACTGAGTTCTACAGTGTTCTCTGAAGTAGTGAGGAGCTGAGACGACTGAAGCAGCGTACACCTCCGTGCTGCAGAAGCCCTTCGTTGCCAAGGTGACTGACGCTGCACCTGGAAAGACACTAACCACATGAACAAACGCTGACCCCACAGCGTGACCACGCACACGACGGGGAAGACACCGCTAGAGACAAACTCTAATCACGTCCCTGCTCGGAGCAGGGACACAAGTCTCCAACATTTCAGTCCCACAGTGATGACAACTTTTCCACCATAAAGCACACACACTCTCCTGCCCCTGCATTCCAGAAATCAGCTCAAATCCATGTCCCAGAAGATTCCGGACCACACCTACTGCGTTGCTGTTCAACTGCCTAGTCCACACGCTTCAACATTGAACTCACCTTCGTCCCACCACGCTCACTGCCCTCATCTGCCTTACCCTCTGTCCTCTTGGCTCACAACTATACACCATTCCCTGCCATGTGCTTGCTTCCTAGGCACGGTGACCGCAGGCCACCTCTGGGACCATTTCCCTTGAATAAATCCTTTCTGGCTGCGAGTTTGCACCCCATCTCCTCCCTGTTTCGTGCCCATTTTCCAACACCTTGCATGGGGTACCCAGGCTGATGGATGTGTGCTGACACCATGGGCTAGCGCATCCTATGCAGGGGAGGCAGGGGAAAGCCTCGGAGTAGCATCCCATGGAACATGAGGAGAGTGACAGCCACTTTGGAAAGCAAGAGTCAAAGTGTGCATCAGGATTTTAGAGCACCTGACAGAGGGGTGTCCCACAGCCGGACTCCTACGCCTCTTCTAGTCGATGTGGTTAACTCCTTGCCAGACAATTAGAACACATTTCCTCCAACACACTCATCCAAACTCGACCGCTCTCAGGGCAGGCATTTGGCCGAGCAGTTAAACCACCAGGTCAGACACCCACACTCATTTTGAATGACAAGAGTGTCATCCCTGAGTCCAGCTTCCCGGTGAGGTGCACCTTAGTGGTTGGCAGTGTCAGTCCTGCCACTCAGCAGAGACCTGGAGCAATCCAGCTCCCCATTCCTGCCTGGTCCAGCCCGGCCACACGTGCACCTGGGGGGTGACCCACAGAGAGGACCTCTGTTTCTCCCCCACCTCCCTTGATCACCTTCACTTTTGTCTCTCCAAATTGAAACGTGGGCCCGGAGTAGTGGGCTAGCGGCTAAAGTGCTCTCCTTGAACACTCCAGGATCCCATCTGGGTGCCTGTTCTACTCCCGGCAGTCCCTTCCCATCCAGCTCCCTGCTTGTGGCCTGGGAAAGCAGTTGAGGATGGCCCAAAGCCTAGGGAACCTGCACCCACGTGGGAGATCTGGACAAAGTTCCTGGCTCCTGCCTTCAGATTGGAGCAACTCTGACCATTGCGATCACTTGGGGAGTGAATCATCAGATGCAAGATCTTCCTCTCTTTCTATCTGACTTTACAATAAAAATACATAAATGTTAAAGAATGTTTAAACTTTGCCAAGTTCACAAAAATTAAACTCAAATTTTCCTTTGCCACCTTTAATTCACATAAATGCTGTATGGAATTAGAAAGAAAATGCTGTGATCAGAAAGATCAGAAACTGGAACGAACCTGCACAGAGCAGGGAGAGAGGCAGCTTCATAACTCTCAGGTGGAAAGAAGTCCCTGCAGCACAGCCCATGATCTGCTGCTCTGAATGGCAGCTCCGATGCCCTGAGCACGCGTGAGCCGGTGAGCAGGTCCTGTGCCCTGCGCATGCGTGAACCAGTGCATGGAAGAGCTCTCTCTGTAGCACCCACCTTTCCAATAAAAACGGTTCCCAAATAACTGACTTCCCCCAAGCACCCCTGGGCACTAGGCAGCTCAGAGGACGTTAGGCAGCACATTTCCCCCGTGTTTTCTTTGCTCCCAGCGTCAACCTGACAGCACACAGACACCACACACAAGCAAAGGTTGCCACTAAGGCCAAAGCAGCCCAGCCAGCAGGGGCCTGCACACGGCTCGGGGTACAGATGGGGAGGCGGCTGACCCAGCACACTCCAGCAAGGGCCCTGCTCCTGTGCCCCCACAGCTTCCTTCTAAGAGGACTGCACTCCGAGTGACGCAGCATGTTACAGGGGAATTTAGGACACATGGCAGCTCTCACTGTTCTGATCACTTCTCTTTCAGTTCAGCCTTGAATACTTGATCACTTTTTCTACAGGAAACACTTTCAGGCACTAGAATACATGCTGAACAAGGCTTGCATTCAGACACATTTCCGGTGCAATGAGCAGCAGCATTAGCAAGCCACTCCCAAGAGTACAGAGAATCCTCCCCTCACTCCCTTTTCCTTCTCAGCGGGACACTCCTCCTAGAACTGGCCACTCCAGGAACACCAGGCACCACTGTCCTGTCCACACAAAGCGCTGACGGGAGCCACCAGCCAGCAATGACGCAGATGCTTTCAACACAGGAGGAGGACGGCTGCGCAGCCACGCTCCCCTCAACGCATTGGCAGCATGCGCTCTCATACCACTGGGGCCGCAACAGCCACATTCCCACATTCCCACATTCCCACCACACCGCAAAAGCACACACACACCACGGCACAGCTGCCACACGGCACAGATCCCAACAAGCTGACATCGCTCTCACTAACAGCTTGAGCACCTACAACCTCTGCTAAGACTTGATTCAAGGTACATTGAAACACAGAATGCACCATTAAGGCAAAAACCGTAACTCACACTGGACACCACCATCACACATATCCTGCTCCAGAACATTCTACCACTGCCATTCTGTGCCTTCCCAGGGATGGGACAATCCGTGCATCCAAAAGTCTCTCACAGCAAAATTGTCAAGATTGCAGTTTGCTTCTTGCACAGCCAGACACCTTGCGCTACACCGTGCTGCCCTCTTGTGGCAGCATGACGCCAAACACCCGCCAAACCAGCAGACAGGGAAGGCAAGGCCATCTTCCTCCCTTCTCCCTGGCTGCCTGCTGGCTCAGTGCGCCTCTGCCACAGGACCTCTGACCAGGGACAGGTGTCCGGCAGCACATGGGACAGTTCTACAGCAGCGTCACCTTGTCTTTCAAATACAAAATGCAAATCTTCTAATAGAAAAAAGTCCTACACTTCACATAAGTTTCCCTTATTATCCTAGGTTGGCTTTTGACAGCAGGATCTGCTGATGGTTTTGGTCTCCCTGCCTCCTGGGTGAAGTGACACTGAGTTCTACAGTGTTCTCTGAAGTAGTGAGGAGCTGAGACGACTGAAGCAGCGTACACCTCCGTGCTGCAGAAGCCCTTCGTTGCCAAGGTGACTGACGCTGCACCTGGAAAGACACTAACCACATGAACAAACGCTGACCCCACAGCGTGACCACGCACACGACGGGGAAGACACCGCTAGAGACAAACTCTAATCACGTCCCTGCTCGGAGCAGGGACACAAGTCTCCAACATTTCAGTCCCACAGTGATGACAACTTTTCCACCATAAAGCACACACACTCTCCTGCCCCTGCATTCCAGAAATCAGCTCAAATCCATGTCCCAGAAGATTCCGGACCACACCTACTGCGTTGCTGTTCAACTGCCTAGTCCACACGCTTCAACATTGAACTCACATTCGTCCCACCACGCTCACTGCCCTCATCTGCCTTACCCTCTGTCCTCTTGGCTCACAACTATACACCATTCCCTGCCATGTGCTTGCTTCCTAGGCACGGTGACCGCAGGCCACCTCTGGGACCATTTCCCTTGAATAAATTCTTTCTGGCTACGAGTTTGCACCCCATCTCCTCCCTGTTTCGTGCCCGTTTTCCAACACCTTGCATGGGGTACCCAGGCTGATGGATGTGTGCTGACACCATGGGCTAGCGCATCCTATGCAGGGGAGGCAGGGGAAACCTCGGAGTAGCATCCCATGGAACATGAGGAGAGTGACAGCCACTTTGGAAAGCAAGAGTCAAAGTGTGCATCAGGATTTTAGAGCACCTGACAGAGGGGTGTCCCACAGCCGGACTCCTACGCCTCTTCTAGTCGATGTGGTTAACTCCTTGCCAGACAATTAGAACACATTTCCTCCAACACACTCATCCAAACTCGACCGCTCTCAGGGCAGGCATTTGGCCGAGCAGTTAAACCACCAGGTCAGACACCCACACTCATTTTGAATGACAAGAGTGTCATCCCTGAGTCCAGCTTCCCGGTGAGGTGCACCTTAGTGGTTGGCAGTGTCAGTCCTGCCACTCAGCAGAGACCTGGAGCAATCCAGCTCCCCATTCCTGCCTGGTCCAGCCCGGCCACACGTGCACCTGGGGGGTGACCCACAGAGAGGACCTCTGTTTCTCCCCCACCTCCCTTGATCACCTTCACTTTTGTCTCTCCAAATTGAAACGTGGGCCCGGAGTAGTGGGCTAGCGGCTAAAGTGCTCTCCTTGAACACTCCAGGATCCCATCTGGGTGCCTGTTCTACTCCCGGCAGTCCCTTCCCATCCAGCTCCCTGCTTGTGGCCTGGGAAAGCAGTTGAGGATGGCCCAAAGCCTAAGGAACCTGCACCCACGTGGGAGATCTGGACAAAGTTCCTGGCTCCTGCCTTCAGATTGGAGCAACTCTGACCATTGCGATCACTTGGGGAGTGAATCATCAGATGTAAGATCTTCCTCTCTTTCTATCTGACTTTACAATAAAAATACATAAATGTTAAAGAATGTTTAAACTGTGCCAAGTTCACAAAAATTAAACTCAAATTTTCCTTTGCCACCTTTAATTCACATAAATGCTGTATGGAATTAGAAAGAAAATGCTGTGATCAGAAAGATCAGAAACTGGAACGAACCTGCACAGAGCAGGGAGAGAGGCAGCTTCATAACTCTCAGGTGGAAAGAAGTCCCTGCAGCACAGCCCATGATCTGCTGCTCTGAATGGCAGCTCCGATGCCCTGAGCACGCGTGAGCCGGTGAGCAGGTCCTGTGCCCTGCGCATGCGTGAACCAGTGCATGGAAGAGCTCTCTCTGTAGCACCCACCTTTCCAATAAAAACGGTTCCCAAATAACTGACTTCCCCCAAGCACCCCTGGGCACTAGGCAACTCAGAGGACGTTAGGCAGCACATTTCCCCCGTGTTTTCTTTGCTCCCAGCGTCAACCTGACAGCACACAGACACCACACACAAGCAAAGGTTGCCACTAAGGCCAAAGCAGCCCAGCCAGCAGGGGCCTGCACACGGCTCGGGGTACAGATGGGGAGGCGGCTGACCCAGCACACTCCAGCAAGGGCCCTGCTCCTGTGCCCCCACAGCTTCCTTCTAAGAGGACTGCACCCCGAGTGACAGCATGTTACAGGGGAATTTAGGACACATGGCAGCTCTCACTGTTCTGATCACTTCTCTTTCAGTTCAGCCTTGAATACTTGATCACTTTTTTCTGCAGCAAACACTTTCACGCAGGTGACTACATGCTGAACAAGGCTTGCATTCAGACACATTTCCGGTGCAATGAGCAGCAGCATTAGCAAGCCACTCCCAAGAGTACAGAGAATCCTCCCCTCACTCCCTTTTCCTTCTCAGCGGGACACTCCTCCTAGAACTGGCCACTCCAGGAACACCAGGCACCACTGTCCTGTCCACACAAAGCGCTGACGGGAGCCACCAGCCAGCAATGACGCAGATGCTTTCAACACAGGAGGAGGACGGCTGCGCAGCCACGCTCCCCTCAACGCATTGGCAGCATGCGCTCTCATACCACTGGGGCCGCAACAGCCACATTCCCACATTCCCACCACACCGCAAAAGCACACACACACCACGGCACAGCTGCCACACGGCACAGATCCCAACAAGCTGACATCGCTCTCACTAACAGCTTGAGCACCTACAACCTCTGCTAAGACTTGATTCAAGGTACATTGAAACACAGAATGCACCATTAAGGCAAAAACCGTAACTCACACTGGACACCACCATCACACATATCCTGCTCAAGAACATTCTACCACTGCCATTCTGTGCCTTCCCAGGGGTGGGACAATCCGTGCATCCAAAAGTCTCTCACAGCAAAGTTGTCAACATTGCAGTTTGCTTCTTGCACAGCCAGACACCTTGCGCTACACCGTGCTGCCCTCTTGTGGCAGCATGACGCCAAACACCCGCCAAACCAGCAGACAGGGAAGGCAAGGCCATCTTCCTCCCTTCTCCCTGGCTGCCTGCTGGCTCAGTGCGCCTCTGCCACAGGACCTCTGACCAGGGACAGGTGTCCGGCAGCACATGGGACAGTTCTACAGCAGCGTCACCTTGTCTTTCAAATACAAAATGCAAATCTTCTAATAGAAAAAAGTCCTACACTTCACATAAGTTTCCCTTATTATCCTAGGTTGGCTTCTGACAGCAGGATCTGCTGATGGTTTTGGTCTCCCTGCCTCCTGGGTGAAGTGACACTGAGTTCTACAGTGTTCTCTGAAGTAGTGAGGAGCTGAGACGACTGAAGCAGCGTACACCTCCGTGCTGCAGAAGCCCTTCGTTGCCAAGGTGACTGACGCTGCACCTGGAAAGACACTAACCACATGAACAAACGCTGACCCCACAGCGTGACCACGCACACGACGGGGAAGACACCGCTAGAGACAAACTCTAATCACGTCCCTGCTCGGAGCAGGGACACAAGTCTCCAACATTTCAGTCCCACAGTGATGACAACTTTTCCACCATAAAGCACACACACTCTCCTGCCCCTGCATTCCAGAAATCAGCTCAAATCCATGTCCCAGAAGATTCCGGACCACACCTACTGCGTTGCTGTTCAACTGCCTAGTCCACACGCTTCAACATTGAACTCACCTTCGTCCCACCACGCTCACTGCCCTCACCTGCCTTACCCTCTGTCCTCTTGGCTCACAACTATACACCATTCCCTGCCACGTGCTTGCTTCCTAGGCACGGTGACCGCAGGCCACCTCTGGGACCATTTCCCTTGAATAAATTCTTTCTGGCTGCGAGTTTGCACCCCATCTCCTCCCTGTTTCGTGCCCGTTTTCCAACACCTTGCATGGGGTACCCAGGCTGATGGATGTGTGCTGACACCATGGGCTAGCGCATCCTATGCAGGGGAGGCAGGGGAAAGCCTCGGAGTAGCATCCCATGGAACATGAGGAGAGTGACAGCCACTTTGGAAAGCAAGAGTCAAAGTGTGCATCAGGATTTTAGAGCACCTGACAGAGGGGTGTCCCACAGCCGGACTCCTACGCCTCTTCTAGTCGATGTGGTTAACTCCTTGCCAGACAATTAGAACACATTTCCTCCAACACACTCATCCAAACTCGACCGCTCTCAGGGCAGGCATTTGGCCGAGCAGTTAAACCACCAGGTCAGACACCCACATTCATTTTGAATGACAAGAGTGTCATCCCTGAGTCCAGCTTCCCGGTGAGGTGCACCTTAGTGGTTGGCAGTGTCAGCCCTGCCACTCAGCAGAGACCTGGAGCAATCCAGCTCCCCATTCCTGCCTGGTCCAGCCCGGCCACACGTGCACCTGGGGGGTGACCCACAGAGAGGACCTCTGTTTCTCCCCCACCTCCCTTGATCACCTTCACTTTTGTCTCTCCAAATTGAAACGTGGGCCCGGAGTAGTGGGCTAGCGGCTAAAGTGCTCTCCTTGAACACTCCAGGATCCCATCTGGGTGCCTGTTCTACTCCCGGCAGTCCCTTCCCATCCAGCTCCCTGCTTGTGGCCTGGGAAAGCAGTTGAGGATGGCCCAAAGCCTAAGGAACCTGCACCCACGTGGGAGATCTGGACAAAGTTCCTGGCTCCTGCCTTCAGATTGGAGCAACTCTGACCATTGCGATCACTTGGGGAGTGAATCATCAGATGTAAGATCTTCCTCTCTTTCTATCTGACTTTACAATAAAAATACATAAATGTTAAAGAATGTTTAAACTGTGCCAAGTTCACAAAAATTAAACTCAAATTTTCCTTTGCCACCTTTAATTCACATAAATGCTGTATGGAATTAGAAAGAAAATGCTGTGATCAGAAAGATCAGAAACTGGAACGAACCTGCACAGAGCAGGGAGAGAGGCAGCTTCATAACTCTCAGGTGGAAAGAAGTCCCTGCAGCACAGCCCATGATCTGCTGCTCTGAATGGCAGCTCCGATGCCCTGAGCACGCGTGAGCCGGTGAGCAGGTCCTGTGCCCTGCGCATGCGTGAACCAGTGCATGGAAGAGCTCTCTCTGTAGCACCCACCTTTCCAATAAAAACGGTTTCCAAATAACTGACTTCCCCCAAGCACCCCTGGGCACTAGACAACTCAGAGGACGTTAGGCAGCACATTTCCCCCGTGTTTTCTTTGCTCCCAGCGTCAACCTGACAGCACACAGACACCACACACAAGCAAAGGTTGCCACTAAGGCCAAAGCAGCCCAGCCAGCAGGGGCCTGCACACGGCTCGGGGTACAGATGGGGAGGCGGCTGACCCAGCACACTCCAGCAAGGGCCCTGCTCCTGTGCCCCCACAGCTTCCTTCTAAGAGGACTGCACCCCGAGTGACAGCATGTTACAGGGGAATTTAGGACACATGGCAGCTCTCACTGTTCTGATCACTTCTCTTTCAGTTCAGCCTTGAATACTTGATCACTTTTTCTACAGGAAACACTTTCAGGCACTAGAATACATGCTGAACAAGGCTTGCATTCAGACACATTTCCGGTGCAATGAGCAGCAGCATTAGCAAGCCACTCCCAAGAGTACAGAGAATCCTCCCCTCACTCCCTTTTCCTTCTCAGCGGGACACTCCTCCTAGAACTGGCCACTCCAGGAACACCAGGCACCACTGTCCTGTCCACACAAAGCGCTGACGGGAGCCACCAGCCAGCAATGACGCAGATGCTTTCAACACAGGAGGAGGACGGCTGCGCAGCCACGCTCCCCTCAACGCATTGGCAGCATGCGCTCTCATACCACTGGGGCCGCAACAGCCACATTCCCACATTCCCACCACACCGCAAAAGCACACACACACCACGGCACAGCTGCCACACGGCACAGATCCCAACAAGCTGACATCGCTCTCACTAACAGCTTGAGCACCTACAACCTCTGCTAAGACTTGATTCAAGGTACATTGAAACACAGAATGCACCATTAAGGCAAAAACCGTAACTCACACTGGACACCACCATCACACATATCCTGCTCAAGAACATTCTACCACTGCCATTCTGTGCCTTCCCAGGGATGGGACAATCCGTGCATCCAAAAGTCTCTCACAGCAAAATTGTCAAGATTGCAGTTTGCTTCTTGCACAGCCAGACACCTTGCGCTACACCGTGCTGCCCTCTTGTGGCAGCATGACGCCAAACACCCGCCAAACCAGCAGACAGGGAAGGCAAGGCCATCTTCCTCCCTTCTCCCTGGCTGCCTGCTGGCTCAGTGCGCCTCTGCCACAGGACCTCTGACCAGGGACAGGTGTCCGGCAGCACATGGGACAGTTCTACAGCAGCGTCACCTTGTCTTTCAAATACAAAATGCAAATCTTCTAATAGAAAAAAGTCCTACACTTCACATAAGTTTCCCTTATTATCCTAGGTTGGCTTTTGACAGCAGGATCTGCTGATGGTTTTGGTCTCCCTGCCTCCTGGGTGAAGTGACACTGAGTTCTACAGTGTTCTCTGAAGTAGTGAGGAGCTGAGACGACTGAAGCAGCGTACACCTCCGTGCTGCAGAAGCCCTTCGTTGCCAAGGTGACTGACGCTGCACCTGGAAAGACACTAACCACATGAACAAACGCTGACCCCACAGCGTGACCACGCACACGACGGGGAAGACACCGCTAGAGACAAACTCTAATCACGTCCCTGCTCGGAGCAGGGACACAAGTCTCCAACATTTCAGTCCCACAGTGATGACAACTTTTCCACCATAAAGCACACACACTCTCCTGCCCCTGCATTCCAGAAATCAGCTCAAATCCATGTCCCAGAAGATTCCGGACCACACCTACTGCGTTGCTGTTCAACTGCCTAGTCCACACGCTTCAACATTGAACTCACCTTCGTCCCACCACGCTCACTGCCCTCACCTGCCTTACCCTCTGTCCTCTTGGCTCACAACTATACACCATTCCCTGCCACGTGCTTGCTTCCTAGGCACGGTGACCGCAGGCCACCTCTGGGACCATTTCCCTTGAATAAATTCTTTCTGGCTGCGAGTTTGCACCCCATCTCCTCCCTGTTTCGTGCCCGTTTTCCAACACCTTGCATGGGGTACCCAGGCTGATGGATGTGTGCTGACACCATGGGCTAGCGCATCCTATGCAGGGGAGGCAGGGGAAAGCCTCGGAGTAGCATCCCATGGAACATGAGGAGAGTGACAGCCACTTTGGAAAGCAAGAGTCAAAGTGTGCATCAGGATTTTAGAGCACCTGACAGAGGGGTGTCCCACAGCCGGACTCCTACGCCTCTTCTAGTCGATGTGGTTAACTCCTTGCCAGACAATTAGAACACATTTCCTCCAACACACTCATCCAAACTCGACCGCTCTCAGGGCAGGCATTTGGCCGAGCAGTTAAACCACCAGGTCAGACACCCACATTCATTTTGAATGACAAGAGTGTCATCCCTGAGTCCAGCTTCCCGGTGAGGTGCACCTTAGTGGTTGGCCGTGTCAGTCCTGCCACTCAGCAGAGACCTGGAGCAATCCAGCTCCCCATTCCTGCCTGGTCCAGCCCGGCCACACGTGCACCTGGGGGGTGACCCACAGAGAGGACCTCTGTTTCTCCCCCACCTCCCTTGATCACCTTCACTTTTGTCTCTCCAAATTGAAACGTGGGCCCGGAGTAGTGGGCTAGCGGCTAAAGTGCTCTCCTTGAACACTCCAGGATCCCATCTGGGTGCCTGTTCTACTCCCGGCAGTCCCTTCCCATCCAGCTCCCTGCTTGTGGCCTGGGAAAGCAGTTGAGGATGGCCCAAAGCCTAAGGAACCTGCACCCACGTGGGAGATCTGGACAAAGTTCCTGGCTCCTGCCTTCAGATTGGAGCAACTCTGACCATTGCGATCACTTGGGGAGTGAATCATCAGATGTAAGATCTTCCTCTCTTTCTATCTGACTTTACAATAAAAATACATAAATGTTAAAGAATGTTTAAACTGTGCCAAGTTCACAAAAATTAAACTCAAATTTTCCTTTGCCACCTTTAATTCACATAAATGCTGTATGGAATTAGAAAGAAAATGCTGTGATCAGAAAGATCAGAAACTGGAACGAACCTGCACAGAGCAGGGAGAGAGGCAGCTTCATAACTCTCAGGTGGAAAGAAGTCCCTGCAGCACAGCCCATGATCTGCTGCTCTGAATGGCAGCTCCGATGCCCTGAGCACGCGTGAGCCGGTGAGCAGGTCCTGTGCCCTGCGCATGCGTGAACCAGTGCATGGAAGAGCTCTCTCTGTAGCACCCACCTTTCCAATAAAAACGGTTTCCAAATAACTGACTTCCCCCAAGCACCCCTGGGCACTAGGCAACTCAGAGGACGTTAGGCAGCACATTTCCCCCGTGTTTTCTTTGCTCCCAGCGTCAACCTGACAGCACACAGACACCACACACAAGCAAAGGTTGCCACTAAGGCCAAAGCAGCCCAGCCAGCAGGGGCCTGCACACGGCTCGGGGTACAGATGGGGAGGCGGCTGACCCAGCACACTCCAGCAAGGGCCCTGCTCATGTGCCCCCACAGCTTCCTTCTAAGAGGACTGCACCCCGAGTGACAGCATATTACAGGGGAATTTAGGACACATGGCAGCTCTCACTGTTCTGATCACTTCTCTTTCAGTTCAGCCTTGAATACTTGATCACTTTTTTCTGCAGCAAACACTTTCACGCAGGTGACTACATGCTGAACAAGGCTTGCATTCAGACACATTTCCGGTGCAATGAGCAGCAGCATTAGCAAGCCACTCCCAAGAGTACAGAGAATCCTCCCCTCACTCCCTTTTCCTTCTCAGCGGGACACTCCTCCTAGAACTGGCCACTCCAGGAACACCAGGCACCACTGTCCTGTCCACACAAAGCGCTGACGGGAGCCACCAGCCAGCAATGACGCAGATGCTTTCAACACAGGAGGAGGACGGCTGCGCAGCCACGCTCCCCTCAACGCATTGGCAGCATGCGCTCTCATACCACTGGGGCCGCAACAGCCACATTCCCACATTCCCACCACACCGCAAAAGCACACACACACCACGGCACAGCTGCCACACGGCACAGATCCCAACAAGCTGACATCGCTCTCACTAACAGCTTGAGCACCTACAACCTCTGCTAAGACTTGATTCAAGGTACATTGAAACACAGAATGCACCATTAAGGCAAAAACCGTAACTCACACTGGACACCACCATCACACATATCCTGCTCAAGAACAGTCTACCACTGCCATTCTGTGCCTTCCCAGGGATGGGACAATCCGTGCATCCAAAAGTCTCTCACAGCAAAATTGTCAAGATTGCAGTTTGCTTCTTGCACAGCCAGACACCTTGCGCTACACCGTGCTGCCCTCTTGTGGCAGCATGACGCCAAACACCCGCCAAACCAGCAGACAGGGAAGGCAAGGCCATCTTCCTCCCTTCTCCCTGGCTGCCTGCTGGCTCAGTGCGCCTCTGCCACAGGACCTCTGACCAGGGACAGGTGTCCGGCAGCACATGGGACAGTTCTACAGCAGCGTCACCTTGTCTTTCAAATACAAAATGCAAATCTTCTAATAGAAAAAAGTCCTACACTTCACATAAGTTTCCCTTATTATCCTAGGTTGGCTTTTGACAGCAGGATCTGCTGATGGTTTTGGTCTCCCTGCCTCCTGGGTGAAGTGACACTGAGTTCTACAGTGTTCTCTGAAGTAGTGAGGAGCTGAGACGACTGAAGCAGCGTACACCTCCGTGCTGCAGAAGCCCTTCGTTGCCAAGGTGACTGACGCTGCACCTGGAAAGACACTAACCACATGAACAAACGCTGACCCCACAGCGTGACCACGCACACGACGGGGAAGACACCGCTAGAGACAAACTCTAATCACGTCCCTGCTCGGAGCAGGGACACAAGTCTCCAACATTTCAGTCCCACAGTGATGACAACTTTTCCACCATAAAGCACACACACTCTCCTGCCCCTGCATTCCAGAAATCAGCTCAAATCCATGTCCCAGAAGATTCCGGACCACACCTACTGCGTTGCTGTTCAACTGCCTAGTCCACACGCTTCAACATTGAACTCACCTTCGTCCCACCACGCTCACTGCCCTCATCTGCCTTACCCTCTGTCCTCTTGGCTCACAACTATACACCATTCCCTGCCATGTGCTTGCTTACTAGGCACGGTGACCGCAGGCCACCTCTGGGACCATTTCCCTTGAATAAATCCTTTCTGGCTGCGAGTTTGCACCCCATCTCCTCCCTGTTTCGTGCCCATTTTCCAACACCTTGCATGGGGTACCCAGGCTGATGGATGTGTGCTGACACCATGGGCTAGCGCATCCTATGCAGGGGAGGCAGGGGAAACCTCGGAGTAGCATCCCATGGAACATGAGGAGAGTGACAGCCACTTTGGAAAGCAAGAGTCAAAGTGTGCATCAGGATTTTAGAGCACCTGACAGAGGGGTGTCCCACAGCCGGACTCCTACGCCTCTTCTAGTCGATGTGGTTAACTCCTTGCCAGACAATTAGAACACATTTCCTCCAACACACTCATCCAAACTCGACCGCTCTCAGGGCAGGCATTTGGCCGAGCAGTTAAACCACCAGGTCAGACACCCACATTCATTTTGAATGACAAGAGTGTCATCCCTGAGTCCAGCTTCCCGGTGAGGTGCACCTTAGTGGTTGGCAGTGTCAGTCCTGCCACTCAGCAGAGACCTGGAGCAATCCAGCTCCCCATTCCTGCCTGGTCCAGCCCGGCCACACGTGCACCTGGGGGGTGACCCACAGAGAGGACCTCTGTTTCTCCCCCACCTCCCTTGATCACCTTCACTTTTGTCTCTCCAAATTGAAACGTGGGCCCGGAGTAGTGGGCTAGCGGCTAAAGTGCTCTCCTTGAACACTCCAGGATCCCAGCTGGGTGCCTGTTCTACTCCCGGCAGTCCCTTCCCATCCAGCTCCCTGCTTGTGGCCTGGGAAAGCAGTTGAGGATGGCCCAAAGCCTAGGGAACCTGCACCCACGTGGGAGATCTGGACAAAGTTCCTGGCTCCTGCCTTCAGATTGGAGCAACTCTGACCATTGCGATCACTTGGGGAGTGAATCATCAGATGCAAGATCTTCCTCTCTTTCTATCTGACTTTACAATAAAAATACATAAATGTTAAAGAATGTTTAAACTTTGCCAAGTTCACAAAAATTAAACTCAAATTTTCCTTTGCCACCTTTAATTCACATAAATGCTGTATGGAATTAGAAAGAAAATGCTGTGATCAGAAAGATCAGAAACTGGAACGAACCTGCACAGAGCAGGGAGAGAGGCAGCTTCATAACTCTCAGGTGGAAAGAAGTCCCTGCAGCACAGCCCATGATCTGCTGCTCTGAATGGCAGCTCCAATGCCCTGAGCACGCGTGAGCCGGTGAGCAGGTCCTGTGCCCTGCGCATGCGTGAACCAGTGCATGGAAGAGCTCTCTCTGTAGCACCCACCTTTCCAATAAAAACGGTTCCCAAATAACTGACTTCCCCCAAGCACCCCTGGGCACTAGGCAGCTCAGAGGACGTTAGGCAGCACATTTCCCCCGTGTTTTCTTTGCTCCCAGCGTCAACCTGACAGCACACAGACACCACACACAAGCAAAGGTTGCCACTAAGGCCAAAGCAGCCCAGCCAGCAGGGGCCTGCACACGGCTCGGGGTACAGATGGGGAGGCGGCTGACCCAGCACACTCCAGCAAGGGCCCTGCTCCTGTGCCCCCACAGCTTCCTTCTAAGAGGACTGCACTCCGAGTGACGCAGCATGTTACAGGGGAATTTAGGACACATGGCAGCTCTCACTGTTCTGATCACTTCTCTTTCAGTTCAGCCTTGAATACTTGATCACTTTTTCTACAGGAAACACTTTCACGCAGGTGACTACATGCTGAACAAGGCTTGCATTCAGACACATTTCCGGTGCAATGAGCAGCAGCATTAGCAAGCCACTCCCAAGAGTACAGAGAATCCTCCCCTCACTCCCTTTTCCTTCTCAGCGGGACACTCCTCCTAGAACTGGCCACTCCAGGAGCACCAGGCACCACTGTCCTGTCCACACAAAGCGCTGACGGGAGCCACCAGCCAGCAATGACGCAGATGCTTTCAACACAGGAGGAGGACGGCTGCGCAGCCACGCTCCCCTCAACGCATTGGCAGCATGCGCTCTCATACCACTGGGGCCGCAACAGCCACATTCCCACATTCCCACCACACCGCAAAAGCACACACACACCACGGCACAGCTGCCACATGGCACAGATCCCAACAAGCTGACATCGCTCTCACTAACAGCTTGAGCACCTACAACCTCTGCTAAGACTTGATTCAAGGTACATTGAAACACAGAATGCACCATTAAGGCAAAAACCGTAACTCACACTGGACACCACCATCACACATATCCTGCTCAAGAACATTCTACCACTGCCATTCTGTGCCTTCCCAGGGATGGGACAATCCGTGCATCCAAAAGTCTCTCACAGCAAAATTGTCAAGATTGCAGTTTGCTTCTTGCACAGCCAGACACCTTGCGCTACACCGTGCTGCCCTCTTGTGGCAGCATGACGCCAAACACCCGCCAAACCAGCAGACAGGGAAGGCAAGGCCATCTTCCTCCCTTCTCCCTGGCTGCCTGCTGGCTCAGTGCGCCTCTGCCACAGGACCTCTGACCAGGGACAGGTGTCCGGCAGCACATGGGACAGTTCTACAGCAGCGTCACCTTGTCTTTCAAATACAAAATGCAAATCTTCTAATAGAAAAAAGTCCTACACTTCACATAAGTTTCCCTTATTATCCTAGGTTGGCTTTTGACAGCAGGATCTGCTGATGGTTTTGGTCTCCCTGCCTCCTGGGTGAAGTGACACTGAGTTCTACAGTGTTCTCTGAAGTAGTGAGGAGCTGAGACGACTGAAGCAGCGTACACCTCCGTGCTGCAGAAGCCCTTCGTTGCCAAGGTGACTGACGCTGCACCTGGAAAGACACTAACCACATGAACAAACGCTGACCCCACAGCGTGACCACGCACACGACGGGGAAGACACCGCTAGAGACAAACTCTAATCACGTCCCTGCTCGGAGCAGGGACACAAGTCTCCAACATTTCAGTCCCACAGTGATGACAACTTTTCCACCATAAAGCACACACACTCTCCTGCCCCTGCATTCCAGAAATCAGCTCAAATCCATGTCCCAGAAGATTCCGGACCACACCTGCTGCGTTGCTGTTCAACTGCCTAGTCCACACGCTTCAACATTGAACTCACCTTCGTCCCACCACGCTCACTGCCCTCATCTGCCTTACCCTCTGTCCTCTTGGCTCACAACTATACACCATTCCCTGCCACGTGCTTGCTTCCTAGGCACGGTGACCGCAGGCCACCTCTGGGACCATTTCCCTTGAATAAATCCTTTCTGGCTGCGAGTTTGCACCCCATCTCCTCCCTGTTTCGTGCCCGTTTTCCAACACCTTGCATGGGGTACCCAGGCTGATGGATGTGTGCTGACACCATGGGCTAGCGCATCCTATGCAGGGGAGGCAGGGGAAACCTCGGAGTAGCATCCCATGGAACATGAGGAGAGTGACAGCCACTTTGGAAAGCAAGAGTCAAAGTGTGCATCAGGATTTTAGAGCACCTGACAGAGGGGTGTCCCACAGCCGGACTCCTACGCCTCTTCTAGTCGATGTGGTTAACTCCTTGCCAGACAATTAGAACACATTTCCTCCAACACACTCATCCAAACTCGACCGCTCTCAGGGCAGGCATTTGGCCGAGCAGTTAAACCACCAGGTCAGACACCCACACTCATTTTGAATGACAAGAGTGTCATCCCTGAGTCCAGCTTCCCGGTGAGGTGCACCTTAGTGGTTGGCAGTGTCAGTCCTGCCACTCAGCAGAGACCTGGAGCAATCCAGCTCCCCATTCCTGCCTGGTCCAGCCCGGCCACACGTGCACCTGGGGGGTGACCCACAGAGAGGACCTCTGTTTCTCCCCCACCTCCCTTGATCACCTTCACTTTTGTCTCTCCAAATTGAAACGTGGGCCCGGAGTAGTGGGCTAGCGGCTAAAGTGCTCTCCTTGAACACTCCAGGATCCCATCTGGGTGCCTGTTCTACTCCCGGCAGTCCCTTCCCATCCAGCTCCCTGCTTGTGGCCTGGGAAAGCAGTTGAGGATGGCCCAAAGCCTAAGGAACCTGCACCCACGTGGGAGATCTGGACAAAGTTCCTGGCTCCTGCCTTCAGATTGGAGCAACTCTGACCATTGCGATCACTTGGGGAGTGAATCATCAGATGTAAGATCTTCCTCTCTTTCTATCTGACTTTACAATAAAAATACATAAATGTTAAAGAATGTTTAAACTGTGCCAAGTTCACAAAAATTAAACTCAAATTTTCCTTTGCCACCTTTAATTCACATAAATGCTGTATGGAATTAGAAAGAAAATGCTGTGATCAGAAAGATCAGAAACTGGAACGAACCTGCACAGAGCAGGGAGAGAGGCAGCTTCATAACTCTCAGGTGGAAAGAAGTCCCTGCAGCACAGCCCATGATCTGCTGCTCTGAATGGCAGCTCCGATGCCCTGAGCACGCGTGAGCCGGTGAGCAGGTCCTGTGCCCTGCGCATGCGTGAACCAGTGCATGGAAGAGCTCTCTCTGTAGCACCCACCTTTCCAATAAAAACGGTTCCCAAATAACTGACTTCCCCCAAGCACCCCTGGGCACTAGGCAACTCAGAGGACGTTAGGCAGCACATTTCCCCCGTGTTTTCTTTGCTCCCAGCGTCAACCTGACAGCACACAGACACCACACACAAGCAAAGGTTGCCACTAAGGCCAAAGCAGCCCAGCCAGCAGGGGCCTGCACACGGCTCGGGGTACAGATGGGGAGGCGGCTGACCCAGCACACTCCAGCAAGGGCCCTGCTCATGTGCCCCCACAGCTTCCTTCTAAGAGGACTGCACCCCGAGTGACGCAGCATGTTACAGGGGAATTTAGGACACATGGCAGCTCTCACTGTTCTGATCACTTCTCTTTCAGTTCAGCCTTGAATACTTGATCACTTTTTTCTGCAGCAAACACTTTCACGCAGGTGACTACATGCTGAACAAGGCTTGCATTCAGACACATTTCCGGTGCAATGAGCAGCAGCATTAGCAAGCCACTCCCAAGAGTACAGAGAATCCTCCCCTCACTCCCTTTTCCTTCTCAGCGGGACACTCCTCCTAGAACTGGCCACTCCAGGAACACCAGGCACCACTGTCCTGTCCACACAAAGCGCTGACGGGAGCCACCAGCCAGCAATGACGCAGATGCTTTCAACACAGGAGGAGGACGGCTGCGCAGCCACGCTCCCCTCAACGCATTGGCAGCATGCGCTCTCATACCACTGGGGCCGCAACAGCCACATTCCCACATTCTCACCACACCGCAAAAGCACACACACACCACGGCACAGCTGCCACACGGCACAGATCCCAACAAGCTGACATCGCTCTCACTAACAGCTTGAGCACCTACAACCTCTGCTAAGACTTGATTCAAGGTACATTGAAACACAGAATGCACCATTAAGGCAAAAACCGTAACTCACACTGGACACCACCATCACACATATCCTGCTCAAGAACATTCTACCACTGCCATTCTGTGCCTTCCCAGGGATGGGACAATCCGTGCATCCAAAAGTCTCTCACAGCAAAATTGTCAAGATTGCAGTTTGCTTCTTGCACAGCCAGACACCTTGCGCTACACCGTGCTGCCCTCTTGTGGCAGCATGACGCCAAACACCCGCCAAACCAGCAGACAGGGAAGGCAAGGCCATCTTCCTCCCTTCTCCCTGGCTGCCTGCTGGCTCAGTGCGCCTCTGCCACAGGACCTCTGACCAGGGACAGGTGTCCGGCAGCACATGGGACAGTTCTACAGCAGCGTCACCTTGTCTTTCAAATACAAAATGCAAATCTTCTAATAGAAAAAAGTCCTACACTTCACATAAGTTTCCCTTATTATCCTAGGTTGGCTTTTGACAGCAGGATCTGCTGATGGTTTTGGTCTCCCTGCCTCCTGGGTGAAGTGACACTGAGTTCTACAGTGTTCTCTGAAGTAGTGAGGAGCTGAGACGACTGAAGCAGCGTACACCTCCGTGCTGCAGAAGCCCTTCGTTGCCAAGGTGACTGACGCTGCACCTGGAAAGACACTAACCACATGAACAAACGCTGACCCCACAGCGTGACCACGCACACGACGGGGAAGACACCGCTAGAGACAAACTCTAATCACGTCCCTGCTCGGAGCAGGGACACAAGTCTCCAACATTTCAGTCCCACAGTGATGACAACTTTTCCACCATAAAGCACACACACTCTCCTGCCCCTGCATTCCAGAAATCAGCTCAAATCCATGTCCCAGAAGATTCCGGACCACACCTGCTGCGTTGCTGTTCAACTGCCTAGTCCACACGCTTCAACATTGAACTCACCTTCGTCCCACCACGCTCACTGCCCTCATCTGCCTTACCCTCTGTCCTCTTGGCTCACAACTATACACCATTCCCTACCATGTGCTTGCTTCCTAGGCAAGGTGACCGCAGGCCACCTCTGGGACCATTTCCCTTGAATAAATCCTTTCTGGCTGCGAGTTTGCACCCCATCTCCTCCCTGTTTCATGCCCGTTTTCCAACACCTTGCATGGGGTACCCAGGCTGATGGATGTGTGCTGACACCATGGGCTAGCGCATCCTATGCAGGGGAGGCAGGGGAAACCTCGGAGTAGCATCCCATGGAACATGAGGAGAGTGACAGCCACTTGGGAAAGCAAGAGTCAAAGTGTGCATCAGGATTTTAGAGCACCTGACAGAGGGGTGTCCCACAGCCGGACTCCTACGCCTCTTCTAGTCGATGTGGTTAACTCCTTGCCAGACAATTAGAACACATTTCCTCCAACACACTCATCCAAACTCGACCGCTCTCAGGGCAGGCATTTGGCCGAGCAGTTAAACCACCAGGTCAGACACCCACACTCATTTTGAATGACAAGAGTGTCATCCCTGAGTCCAGCTTCCCGGTGAGGTGCACCTTAGTGGTTGGCCGTGTCAGCCCTGCCACTCAGCCGAGACCTGGAGCAATCCAGCTCCCCATTCCTGCCTGGTCCAGCCCGGCCACACGTGCACCTGGGGGGTGACCCACAGAGAGGACCTCTGTTTCTCCCCCACCTCCCTTGATCACCTTCACTTTTGTCTCTCCAAATTGAAACGTGGGCCCGGAGTAGTGGGCTAGCGGCTAAAGTGCTCTCCTTGAACACTCCAGGATCCCATCTGGGTGCCTGTTCTACTCCCGGCAGTCCCTTCCCATCCAGCTCCCTGCTTGTGGCCTGGGAAAGCAGTTGAGGATGGCCCAAAGCCTAGGGAACCTGCACCCACGTGGGAGATCTGGACAAAGTTCCTGGCTCCTGCCTTCAGATTGGAGCAACTCTGACCATTGCGATCACTTGGGGAGTGAATCATCAGATGTAAGATCTTCCTCTCTTTCTATCTGACTTTACAATAAAAATACATAAATGTTAAAGAATGTTTAAACTGTGCCAAGTTCACAAAAATTAAACTCAAATTTTCCTTTGCCACCTTTAATTCACATAAATGCTGTATGGAATTAGAAAGAAAATGCTGTGATCAGAAAGATCAGAAACTGGAACGAACCTGCACAGAGCAGGGAGAGAGGCAGCTTCATAACTCTCAGGTGGAAAGAAGTCCCTGCAGCACAGCCCATGATCTGCTGCTCTGAATGGCAGCTCCGATGCCCTGAGCACGCGTGAGCCGGTGAGCAGGTCCTGTGCCCTGCGCATGCGTGAACCAGTGCATGGAAGAGCTCTCTCTGTAGCACCCACCTTTCCAATAAAAACGGTTCCCAAATAACTGACTTCCCCCAAGCACCCCTGGGCACTAGGCAACTCAGAGGACGTTAGGCAGCACATTTCCCCCGTGTTTTCTTTGCTCCCAGCGTCAACCTGACAGCACACAGACACCACACACAAGCAAAGGTTGCCACTAAGGCCAAAGCAGCCCAGCCAGCAGGGGCCTGCACACGGCTCGGGGTACAGATGGGGAGGCGGCTGACCCAGCACACTCCAGCAAGGGCCCTGCTCATGTGCCCCCACAGCTTCCTTCTAAGAGGACTGCACCCCGAGTGACGCAGCATGTTACAGGGGAATTTAGGACACATGGCAGCTCTCACTGTTCTGATCACTTCTCTTTCAGTTCAGCCTTGAATACTTGATCACTTTTTTCTGCAGCAAACACTTTCACGCAGGTGACTACATGCTGAACAAGGCTTGCATTCAGACACATTTCCGGTGCAATGAGCAGCAGCATTAGCAAGCCACTCCCAAGAGTACAGAGAATCCTCCCCTCACTCCCTTTTCCTTCTCAGCGGGACACTCCTCCTAGAACTGGCCACTCCAGGAACACCAGGCACCACTGTCCTGTCCACACAAAGCGCTGACGGGAGCCACCAGCCAGCAATGACGCAGATGCTTTCAACACAGGAGGAGGACGGCTGCGCAGCCACGCTCCCCTCAACGCATTGGCAGCATGCGCTCTCATACCACTGGGGCCGCAACAGCCACATTCCCACATTCTCACCACACCGCAAAAGCACACACACACCACGGCACAGCTGCCACACGGCACAGATCCCAACAAGCTGACATCGCTCTCACTAACAGCTTGAGCACCTACAACCTCTGCTAAGACTTGATTCAAGGTACATTGAAACACAGAATGCACCATTAAGGCAAAAACCGTAACTCACACTGGACACCACCATCACACATATCCTGCTCAAGAACATTCTACCACTGCCATTCTGTGCCTTCCCAGGGATGGGACAATCCGTGCATCCAAAAGTCTCTCACAGCAAAATTGTCAAGATTGCAGTTTGCTTCTTGCACAGCCAGACACCTTGCGCTACACCGTGCTGCCCTCTTGTGGCAGCATGACGCCAAACACCCGCCAAACCAGCAGACAGGGAAGGCAAGGCCATCTTCCTCCCTTCTCCCTGGCTGCCTGCTGGCTCAGTGCGCCTCTGCCACAGGACCTCTGACCAGGGACAGGTGTCCGGCAGCACATGGGACAGTTCTACAGCAGCGTCACCTTGTCTTTCAAATACAAAATGCAAATCTTCTAATAGAAAAAAGTCCTACACTTCACATAAGTTTCCCTTATTATCCTAGGTTGGCTTTTGACAGCAGGATCTGCTGATGGTTTTGGTCTCCCTGCCTCCTGGGTGAAGTGACACTGAGTTCTACAGTGTTCTCTGAAGTAGTGAGGAGCTGAGACGACTGAAGCAGCGTACACCTCCGTGCTGCAGAAGCCCTTCGTTGCCAAGGTGACTGACGCTGCACCTGGAAAGACACTAACCACATGAACAAACGCTGACCCCACAGCGTGACCACGCACACGACGGGGAAGACACCGCTAGAGACAAACTCTAATCACGTCCCTGCTCGGAGCAGGGACACAAGTCTCCAACATTTCAGTCCCACAGTGATGACAACTTTTCCACCATAAAGCACACAC
Organism: Ochotona princeps; assembly: GCF_030435755.1. Lineage (NCBI taxonomy): Eukaryota > Metazoa > Chordata > Mammalia > Lagomorpha > Ochotonidae > Ochotona > Ochotona princeps. Next base: position 4,815,690 of record NC_080858.1, read on the forward strand.
ACTCTCCTGCCCCTGCATTCCAGAAATCAGCTCAAATCCATGTCCCAGAAGATTCCGGACCACACCTGCTGCGTTGCTGTTCAACTGCCTAGTCCACACGCTTCAACATTGAACTCACCTTCGTCCCACCACGCTCACTGCCCTCATCTGCCTTACCCTCTGTCCTCTTGGCTCACAACTATACACCATTCCCTACCATGTGCTTGCTTCCTAGGCACGGTGACCGCAGGCCACCTCTGGGACCATTTCCCTTGAATAAATCCTTTCTGGCTGCGAGTTTCCACCCCATCTCCTCCCTGTTTCATGCCCGTTTTCCAACACCTTGCATGGGGTACCCAGGCTGATGGATGTGTGCTGACACCATGGGCTAGCGCATCCTATGCAGGGGAGGCAGGGGAAACCTCGGAGTAGCATCCCATGGAACATGAGGAGAGTGACAGCCACTTGGGAAAGCAAGAGTCAAAGTGTGCATCAGGATTTTAGAGCACCTGACAGAGGGGTGTCCCACAGCCGGACTCCTACGCCTCTTCTAGTCGATGTGGTTAACTCCTTGCCAGACAATTAGAACACATTTCCTCCAACACACTCATCCAAACTCGACCGCTCTCAGGGCAGGCATTTGGCCGAGCAGTTAAACCACCAGGTCAGACACCCACACTCATTTTGAATGACAAGAGTGTCATCCCTGAGTCCAGCTTCCCGGTGAGGTGCACCTTAGTGGTTGGCCGTGTCAGCCCTGCCACTCAGCCGAGACCTGGAGCAATCCAGCTCCCCATTCCTGCCTGGTCCAGCCCGGCCACACGTGCACCTGGGGGGTGACCCACAGAGAGGACCTCTGTTTCTCCCCCACCTCCCTTGATCACCTTCACTTTTGTCTCTCCAAATTGAAACGTGGGCCCGGAGTAGTGGGCTAGCGGCTAAAGTGCTCTCCTTGAACACTCCAGGATCCCATCTGGGTGCCTGTTCTACTCCCGGCAGTCCCTTCCCATCCAGCTCCCTGCTTGTGGCCTGGGAAAGCAGTTGAGGATGGCCCAAAGCCTAAGGAACCTGCACCCACGTGGGAGATCTGGACAAAGTTCCTGGCTCCTGCCTTCAGATTGGAGCAACTCTGACCATTGCGATCACTTGGGGAGTGAATCATCAGATGTAAGATCTTCCTCTCTTTCTATCTGACTTTACAATAAAAATACATAAATGTTAAAGAATGTTTAAACTGTGCCAAGTTCACAAAAATTAAACTCAAATTTTCCTTTGCCACCTTTAATTCACATAAATGCTGTATGGAATTAGAAAGAAAATGCTGTGATCAGAAAGATCAGAAACTGGAACGAACCTGCACAGAGCAGGGAGAGAGGCAGCTTCATAACTCTCAGGTGGAAAGAAGTCCCTGCAGCACAGCCCATGATCTGCTGCTCTGAATGGCAGCTCCGATGCCCTGAGCACGCGTGAGCCGGTGAGCAGGTCCTGTGCCCTGCGCATGCGTGAACCAGTGCATGGAAGAGCTCTCTCTGTAGCACCCACCTTTCCAATAAAAACGGTTCCCAAATAACTGACTTCCCCCAAGCACCCCTGGGCACTAGGCAACTCAGAGGACGTTAGGCAGCACATTTCCCCCGTGTTTTCTTTGCTCCCAGCGTCAACCTGACAGCACACAGACACCACACACAAGCAAAGGTTGCCACTAAGGCCAAAGCAGCCCAGCCAGCAGGGGCCTGCACACGGCTCGGGGTACAGATGGGGAGGCGGCTGACCCAGCACACTCCAGCAAGGGCCCTGCTCCTGTGCCCCCACAGCTTCCTTCTAAGAGGACTGCACTCCGAGTGACGCAGCATGTTACAGGGGAATTTAGGACACATGGCAGCTCTCACTGTTCTGATCACTTCTCTTTCAGTTCAGCCTTGAATACTTGATCACTTTTTTCTGCAGCAAACACTTTCACGCAGGTGACTACATGCTGAACAAGGCTTGCATTCAGACACATTTCCGGTGCAATGAGCAGCAGCATTAGCAAGCCACTCCCAAGAGTACAGAGAATCCTCCCCTCACTCCCTTTTCCTTCTCAGCGGGACACTCCTCCTAGAACTGGCCACTCCAGGAACACCAGGCACCACTGTCCTGTCCACACAAAGCGCTGACGGGAGCCACCAGCCAGCAATGACGCAGATGCTTTCAACACAGGAGGAGGACGGCTGCGCAGCCACGCTCCCCTCAACGCATTGGCAGCATGCGCTCTCATACCACTGGGGCCGCAACAGCCACATTCCCACATTCCCACCACACCGCAAAAGCACACACACACCACGGCACAGCTGCCACACGGCACAGATCCCAACAAGCTGACATCGCTCTCACTAACAGCTTGAGCACCTACAACCTCTGCTAAGACTTGATTCAAGGTACATTGAAACACAGAATGCACCATTAAGGCAAAAACCGTAACTCACACTGGACACCACCATCACACATATCCTGCTCAAGAACATTCTACCACTGCCATTCTGTGCCTTCCCAGGGGTGGGACAATCCGTGCATCCAAAAGTCTCTCACAGCAAAGTTGTCAACATTGCAGTTTGCTTCTTGCACAGCCAGACACCTTGCGCTACACCGTGCTGCCCTCTTGTGGCAGCATGACGCCAAACACCCGCCAAACCAGCAGACAGGGAAGGCAAGGCCATCTTCCTCCCTTCTCCCTGGCTGCCTGCTGGCTCAGTGCGCCTCTGCCACAGGACCTCTGACCAGGGACAGGTGTCCGGCAGCAGATGGGACAGTTCTACAGCAGCGTCACCTTGTCTTTCAAATACAAAATGCAAATCTTCTAATAAAAAAAAGTCCTACACTTCACATAAGTTTCCCTTATTATCCTAGGTTGGCTTTTGACAGCAGGATCTGCTGATGGTTTTGGTCTCCCTGCCTCCTGGGTGAAGTGACACTGAGTTCTACAGTGTTCTCTGAAGTAGTGAGGAGCTGAGACGACTGAAGCAGCGTACACCTCCGTGCTGCAGAAGCCCTTCGTTGCCAAGGTGACTGACGCTGCACCTGGAAAGACACTAACCACATGAACAAACGCTGACCCCACAGCGTGACCACGCACACGACGGGGAAGACACCGCTAGAGACAAACTCTAATCACGTCCCTGCTCGGAGCAGGGACACAAGTCTCCAACATTTCAGTCCCACAGTGATGACAACTTTTCCACCATAAAGCACACACACTCTCCTGCCCCTGCATTCCAGAAATCAGCTCAAATCCATGTCCCAGAAGATTCCGGACCACACCTACTGCATTGCTGTTCAACTGCCTAGTCCACACGCTTCAACATTGAACTCACCTTCGTCCCACCACGCTCACTGCCCTCACCTGCCTTACCCTCTGTCCTCTTGGCTCACAACTATACACCATTCCCTGCCACGTGCTTGCTTCCTAGGCACGGTGACCGCAGGCCACCTCTGGGACCATTTCCCTTGAATAAATTCTTTCTGGCTGCGAGTTTGCACCCCATCTCCTCCCTGTTTCGTGCCCATTTTCCAACACCTTGCATGGGGTACCCAGGCTGATGGATGTGTGCTGACACCATGGGCTAGCGCATCCTATGCAGGGGAGGCAGGGGAAAGCCTCGGAGTAGCATCCCATGGAACATGAGGAGAGTGACAGCCACTTTGGAAAGCAAGAGTCAAAGTGTGCATCAGGATTTTAGAGCACCTGACAGAGGGGTGTCCCACAGCCGGACTCCTACGCCTCTTCTAGTCGATGTGGTTAACTCCTTGCCAGACAATTAGAACATATTTCCTCCAACACACTCATCCAAACTCGACCGCTCTCAGGGCAGGCATTTGGCCGAGCAGTTAAACCACCAGGTCAGACACCCACATTCACTTTGAATGACAAGAGTGTCATCCCTGAGTCCAGCTTCCCGGTGAGGTGCACCTTAGTGGTTGGCCGTGTCAGCCCTGCCACTCAGCAGAGACCTGGAGCAATCCAGCTCCCCATTCCTGCCTGGTCCAGCCCGGCCACACGTGCACCTGGGGGGTGACCCACAGAGAGGACCTCTGTTTCTCCCCCACCTCCCTTGATCACCTTCACTTTTGTCTCTCCAAATTGAAACGTGGGCCCGGAGTAGTGGGCTAGCGGCTAAAGTGCTCTCCTTGAACACTCCAGGATCCCATCTGGGTGCCTGTTCTACTCCCGGCAGTCCCTTCCCATCCAGCTCCCTGCTTGTGGCCTGGGAAAGCAGTTGAGGATGGCCCAAAGCCTAAGGAACCTGCACCCACGTGGGAGATCTGGACAAAGTTCCTGGCTCCTGCCTTCAGATTGGAGCAACTCTGACCATTGCGATCACTTGGGGAGTGAATCATCAGATGTAAGATCTTCCTCTCTTTCTATCTGACTTTACAATAAAAATACATAAATGTTAAAGAATGTTTAAACTGTGCCAAGTTCACAAAAATTAAACTCAAATTTTCCTTTGCCACCTTTAATTCACATAAATGCTGTATGGAATTAGAAAGAAAATGCTGTGATCAGAAAGATCAGAAACTGGAACGAACCTGCACAGAGCAGGGAGAGAGGCAGCTTCATAACTCTCAGGTGGAAAGAAGTCCCTGCAGCACAGCCCATGATCTGCTGCTCTGAATGGCAGCTCCGATGCCCTGAGCACGCGTGAGCCGGTGAGCAGGTCCTGTGCCCTGCGCATGCGTGAACCAGTGCATGGAAGAGCTCTCTCTGTAGCACCCACCTTTCCAATAAAAACGGTTCCCAAATAACTGACTTCCCCCAAGCACCCCTGGGCACTAGGCAACTCAGAGGACGTTAGGCAGCACATTTCCCCCGTGTTTTCTTTGCTCCCAGCGTCAACCTGACAGCACACAGACACCACACACAAGCAAAGGTTGCCACTAAGGCCAAAGCAGCCCAGCCAGCAGGGGCCTGCACACGGCTCGGGGTACAGATGGGGAGGCGGCTGACCCAGCACACTCCAGCAAGGGCCCTGCTCATGTGCCCCCACAGCTTCCTTCTAAGAGGACTGCACCCCGAGTGACAGCATATTACAGGGGAATTTAGGACACATGGCAGCTCTCACTGTTCTGATCACTTCTCTTTCAGTTCAGCCTTGAATACTTGATCACTTTTTTCTGCAGCAAACACTTTCACGCAGGTGACTACATGCTGAACAAGGCTTGCATTCAGACACATTTCCGGTGCAATGAGCAGCAGCATTAGCAAGCCACTCCCAAGAGTACAGAGAATCCTCCCCTCACTCCCTTTTCCTTCTCAGCGGGACACTCCTCCTAGAACTGGCCACTCCAGGAACACCAGGCACCACTGTCCTGTCCACACAAAGCGCTGACGGGAGCCACCAGCCAGCAATGACGCAGATGCTTTCAACACAGGAGGAGGACGGCTGCGCAGCCACGCTCCCCTCAACGCATTGGCAGCATGCGCTCTCATACCACTGGGGCCGCAACAGCCACATTCCCACATTCCCACCACACCGCAAAAGCACACACACACCACGGCACAGCTGCCACACGGCACAGATCCCAACAAGCTGACATCGCTCTCACTAACAGCTTGAGCACCTACAACCTCTGCTAAGACTTGATTCAAGGTACATTGAAACACAGAATGCACCATTAAGGCAAAAACCGTAACTCACACTGGACACCACCATCACACATATCCTGCTCCAGAACATTCTACCACTGCCATTCTGTGCCTTCCCAGGGATGGGACAATCCGTGCATCCAAAAGTCTCTCACAGCAAAATTGTCAAGATTGCAGTTTGCTTCTTGCACAGCCAGACACCTTGCGCTACACCGTGCTGCCCTCTTGTGGCAGCATGACGCCAAACACCCGCCAAACCAGCAGACAGGGAAGGCAAGGCCATCTTCCTCCCTTCTCCCTGGCTGCCTGCTGGCTCAGTGCGCCTCTGCCACAGGACCTCTGACCAGGGACAGGTGTCCGGCAGCACATGGGACAGTTCTACAGCAGCGTCACCTTGTCTTTCAAATACAAAATGCAAATCTTCTAATAGAAAAAAGTCCTACACTTCACATAAGTTTCCCTTATTATCCTAGGTTGGCTTTTGACAGCAGGATCTGCTGATGGTTTTGGTCTCCCTGCCTCCTGGGTGAAGTGACACTGAGTTCTACAGTGTTCTCTGAAGTAGTGAGGAGCTGAGACGACTGAAGCAGCGTACACCTCCGTGCTGCAGAAGCCCTTCGTTGCCAAGGTGACTGACGCTGCACCTGGAAAGACACTAACCACATGAACAAACGCTGACCCCACAGCGTGACCACGCACACGACGGGGAAGACACCGCTAGAGACAAACTCTAATCACGTCCCTGCTCGGAGCAGGGACACAAGTCTCCAACATTTCAGTCCCACAGTGATGACAACTTTTCCACCATAAAGCACACACACTCTCCTGCCCCTGCATTCCAGAAATCAGCTCAAATCCATGTCCCAGAAGATTCCGGACCACACCTACTGCGTTGCTGTTCAACTGCCTAGTCCACACGCTTCAACATTGAACTCACCTTCGTCCCACCACGCTCACTGCCCTCATCTGCCTTACCCTCTGTCCTCTTGGCTCACAACTATACACCATTCCCTGCCACATGCTTGCTTCCTAGGCACGGTGACCGCAGGCCACCTCTGGGACCATTTCCCTTGAATAAATCCTTTCTGGCTGCGAGTTTGCACCCCATCTCCTCCCTGTTTCGTGCCCATTTTCCAACACCTTGCATGGGGTACCCAGGCTGATGGATGTGTGCTGACACCATGGGCTAGCGCATCCTATGCAGGGGAGGCAGGGGAAAGCCTCGGAGTAGCATCCCATGGAACATGAGGAGAGTGACAGCCACTTTGGAAAGCAAGAGTCAAAGTGTGCATCAGGATTTTAGAGCACCTGACAGAGGGGTGTCCCACAGCCGGACTCCTACGCCTCTTCTAGTCGATGTGGTTAACTCCTTGCCAGACAATTAGAACACATTTCCTCCAACACACTCATCCAAACTCGACCGCTCTCAGGGCAGGCATTTGGCCGAGCAGTTAAACCACCAGGTCAGACACCCACACTCATTTTGAATGACAAGAGTGTCATCCCTGAGTCCAGCTTCCCGGTGAGGTGCACCTTAGTGGTTGGCAGTGTCAGCTCTGCCACTCAGCAGAGACCTGGAGCAATCCAGCTCCCCATTCCTGCCTGGTCCAGCCCGGCCACACGTGCACCTGGGGGGGTGACCCACAGAGAGGACCTCTGTTTCTCCCCCACCTCCCTTGATCACCTTCACTTTTGTCTCTCCAAATTGAAACGTGGGCCCGGAGTAGTGGGCTAGCGGCTAAAGTGCTCTCCTTGAACACTCCAGGATCCCATCTGGGTGCCTGTTCTACTCCCGGCAGTCCCTTCCCATCCAGCTCCCTGCTTGTGGCCTGGGAAAGCAGTTGAGGATGGCCCAAAGCCTAGGGAACCTGCACCCACGTGGGAGATCTGGACAAAGTTCCTGGCTCCTGCCTTCAGATTGGAGCAACTCTGACCATTGCGATCACTTGGGGAGTGAATCATCAGATGCAAGATCTTCCTCTCTTTCTATCTGACTTTACAATAAAAATACATAAATGTTAAAGAATGTTTAAACTGTGCCAAGTTCACAAAAATTAAACTCAAATTTTCCTTTGCCACCTTTAATTCACATAAATGCTGTATGGAATTAGAAAGAAAATGCTGTGATCAGAAAGATCAGAAACTGGAACGAACCTGCACAGAGCAGGGAGAGAGGCAGCTTCATAACTCTCAGGTGGAAAGAAGTCCCTGCAGCACAGCCCATGATCTGCTGCTCTGAATGGCAGCTCCGATGCCCTGAGCACGCGTGAGCCAGTGAGCAGGTCCTGTGCCCTGCGCATGCGTGAACCAGTGCATGGAAGAGCTCTCTCTGTAGCACCCACCTTTCCAATAAAAACGGTTCCCAAATAACTGACTTCCCCCAAGCACCCCTGGGCACTAGGCAACTCAGAGGACGTTAGGCAGCACATTTCCCCCGTGTTTTCTTTGCTCCCAGCGTCAACCTGACAGCACACAGACACCACACACAAGCAAAGGTTGCCACTAAGGCCAAAGCAGCCCAGCCAGCAGGGGCCTGCACACGGCTCGGGGTACAGATGGGGAGGCGGCTGACCCAGCACACTCCAGCAAGGGCCCTGCTCCTGTGCCCCCACAGCTTCCTTCTAAGAGGACTGCACCCCGAGTGACGCAGCATGTTACAGGGGAATTTAGGACACATGGCAGCTCTCACTGTTCTGATCACTTCTCTTTCAGTTCAGCCTTGAATACTTGATCACTTTTTTCTGCAGCAAACACTTTCACGCAGGTGACTACATGCTGAACAAGGCTTGCATTCAGACACATTTCCGGTGCAATGAGCAGCAGCATTAGCAAGCCACTCCCAAGAGTACAGAGAATCCTCCCCTCACTCCCTTTTCCTTCTCAGCGGGACACTCCTCCTAGAACTGGCCACTCCAGGAACACCAGGCACCACTGTCCTGTCCACACAAAGCGCTGACGGGAGCCACCAGCCAGCAATGACGCAGATGCTTTCAACACAGGAGGAGGACGGCTGCGCAGCCACGCTCCCCTCAACGCATTGGCAGCATGCGCTCTCATACCACTGGGGCCGCAACAGCCACATTCCCACATTCCCACCACACCGCAAAAGCACACACACACCACGGCACAGCTGCCACACGGCACAGATCCCAACAAGCTGACATCGCTCTCACTAACAGCTTGAGCACCTACAACCTCTGCTAAGACTTGATTCAAGGTACATTGAAACACAGAATGCACCATTAAGGCAAAAACCGTAACTCACACTGGACACCACCATCACACATATCCTGCTCCAGAACATTCTACCACTGCCATTCTGTGCCTTCCCAGGGATGGGACAATCCGTGCATCCAAAAGTCTCTCACAGCAAAATTGTCAAGATTGCAGTTTGCTTCTTGCACAGCCAGACACCTTGCGCTACACCGTGCTGCCCTCTTGTGGCAGCATGACGCCAAACACCCGCCAAACCAGCAGACAGGGAAGGCAAGGCCATCTTCCTCCCTTCTCCCTGGCTGCCTGCTGGCTCAGTGCGCCTCTGCCACAGGACCTCTGACCAGGGACAGGTGTCCGGCAGCACATGGGACAGTTCTACAGCAGCGTCACCTTGTCTTTCAAATACAAAATGCAAATCTTCTAATAGAAAAAAGTCCTACACTTCACATAAGTTTCCCTTATTATCCTAGGTTGGCTTTTGACAGCAGGATCTGCTGATGGTTTTGGTCTCCCTGCCTCCTGGGTGAAGTGACACTGAGTTCTACAGTGTTCTCTGAAGTAGTGAGGAGCTGAGACGACTGAAGCAGCGTACACCTCCGTGCTGCAGAAGCCCTTCGTTGCCAAGGTGACTGACGCTGCACCTGGAAAGACACTAACCACATGAACAAACGCTGACCCCACAGCGTGACCACGCACACGACGGGGAAGACACCGCTAGAGACAAACTCTAATCACGTCCCTGCTCGGAGCAGGGACACAAGTCTCCAACATTTCAGTCCCACAGTGATGACAACTTTTCCACCATAAAGCACACACACTCTCCTGCCCCTGCATTCCAGAAATCAGCTCAAATCCATGTCCCAGAAGATTCCGGACCACACCTACTGCGTTGCTGTTCAACTGCCTAGTCCACACGCTTCAACATTGAACTCACCTTCGTCCCACCACGCTCACTGCCCTCATCTGCCTTACCCTCTGTCCTCTTGGCTCACAACTATACACCATTCCCTGCCACGTGCTTGCTTCCTAGGCACGGTGACCGCAGGCCACCTCTGGGACCATTTCCCTTGAATAAATCCTTTCTGGCTGCGAGTTTGCACCCCATCTCCTCCCTGTTTCGTGCCCATTTTCCAACACCTTGCATGGGGTACCCAGGCTGATGGATGTGTGCTGACACCATGGGCTAGCGCATCCTATGCAGGGCAGGCAGGGGAAAGCCTCGGAGTAGCATCCCATGGAACATGAGGAGAGTGACAGCCACTTTGGAAAGCAAGAGTCAAAGTGTGCATCAGGATTTTAGAGCACCTGACAGAGGGGTGTCCCACAGCCGGACTCCTACGCCTCTTCTAGTCGATGTGGTTAACTCCTTGCCAGACAATTAGAACACATTTCCTCCAACACACTCATCCAAACTCGACCGCTCTCAGGGCAGGCATTTGGCCGAGCAGTTAAACCACCAGGTCAGACACCCACATTCATTTTGAATGACAAGAGTGTCATCCCTGAGTCCAGCTTCCCGGTGAGGTGCACCTTAGTGGTTGGCAGTGTCAGTCCTGCCACTCAGCCGAGACCTGGAGCAATCCAGCTCCCCATTCCTGCCTGGTCCAGCCCGGCCACACGTGCACCTGGGGGGTGACCCACAGAGAGGACCTCTGTTTCTCCCCCACCTCCCTTGATCACCTTCACTTTTGTCTCTCCAAATTGAAACGTGGGCCCGGAGTAGTGGGCTAGCGGCTAAAGTGCTCTCCTTGAACACTCCAGGATCCCAGCTGGGTGCCTGTTCTACTCCCAGCAGTCCCTTCCCATCCAGCTCCCTGCTTGTGGCCTGGGAAAGCAGTTGAGGATGGCCCAAAGCCTAGGGAACCTGCACCCACGTGGGAGATCTGGACAAAGTTCCTGGCTCCTGCCTTCAGATTGGAGCAACTCTGACCATTGCGATCACTTGGGGAATGAATCATCAGATGCAAGATCTTCCTCTCTTTCTATCTGACTTTACAATAAAAATACATAAATGTTAAAGAATGTTTAAACTGTGCCAAGTTCACAAAAATTAAACTCAAATTTTCCTTTGCCACCTTTAATTCACATAAATGCTGTATGGAATTAGAAAGAAAATGCTGTGATCAGAAAGATCAGAAACTGGAACGAACCTGCACAGAGCAGGGAGAGAGGCAGCTTCATAACTCTCAGGTGGAAAGAAGTCCCTGCAGCACAGCCCATGATCTGCTGCTCTGAATGGCAGCTCCGATGCCCTGAGCACGCGTGAGCCAGTGAGCAGGTCCTGTGCCCTGCGCATGCGTGAACCAGTGCATGGAAGAGCTCTCTCTGTAGCACCCACCTTTCCAATAAAAACGGTTCCCAAATAACTGACTTCCCCCAAGCACCCCTGGGCACTAGGCAGCTCAGAGGACGTTAGGCAGCACATTTCCCCCGTGTTTTCTTTGCTCCCAGCGTCAACCTGACAGCACACAGACACCACACACAAGCAAAGGTTGCCACTAAGGCCAAAGCAGCCCAGCCAGCAGGGGCCTGCACACGGCTCGGGGTACAGATGGGGAGGCGGCTGACCCAGCACACTCCAGCAAGGGCCCTGCTCCTGTGCCCCCACAGCTTCCTTCTAAGAGGACTGCACTCCGAGTGACGCAGCATGTTACAGGGGAATTTAGGACACATGGCAGCTCTCACTGTTCTGATCACTTCTCTTTCAGTTCAGCCTTGAATACTTGATCACTTTTTCTACAGGAAACACTTTCAGGCACTAGAATACATGCTGAACAAGGCTTGCATTCAGACACATTTCCGGTGCAATGAGCAGCAGCATTAGCAAGCCACTCCCAAGAGTACAGAGAATCCTCCCCTCACTCCCTTTTCCTTCTCAGCGGGACACTCCTCCTAGAACTGGCCACTCCAGGAACACCAGGCACCACTGTCCTGTCCACACAAAGCGCTGACGGGAGCCACCAGCCAGCAATGACGCAGATGCTTTCAACACAGGAGGAGGACGGCTGCGCAGCCACGCTCCCCTCAACGCATTGGCAGCATGCGCTCTCATACCACTGGGGCCGCAACAGCCACATTCCCACATTCTCACCACACCGCAAAAGCACACACACACCACGGCACAGCTGCCACACGGCACAGATCCCAACAAGCTGACATCGCTCTCACTAACAGCTTGAGCACCTACAACCTCTGCTAAGACTTGATTCAAGGTACATTGAAACACAGAATGCACCATTAAGGCAAAAACCGTAACTCACACTGGACACCACCATCACACATATCCTGCTCCAGAACATTCTACCACTGCCATTCTGTGCCTTCCCAGGGATGGGACAATCCGTGCATCCAAAAGTCTCTCACAGCAAAATTGTCAAGATTGCAGTTTGCTTCTTGCACAGCCAGACACCTTGCGCTACACCGTGCTGCCCTCTTGTGGCAGCATGACGCCAAACACCCGCCAAACCAGCAGACAGGGAAGGCAAGGCCATCTTCCTCCCTTCTCCCTGGCTGCCTGCTGGCTCAGTGCGCCTCTGCCACAGGACCTCTGACCAGGGACAGGTGTCCGGCAGCACATGGGACAGTTCTACAGCAGCGTCACCTTGTCTTTCAAATACAAAATGCAAATCTTCTAATAGAAAAAAGTCCTACACTTCACATAAGTTTCCCTTATTATCCTAGGTTGGCTTTTGACAGCAGGATCTGCTGATGGTTTTGGTCTCCTTGCCTCCTGGGTGAAGTGACACTGAGTTCTACAGTGTTCTCTGAAGTAGTGAGGAGCTGAGACGACTGAAGCAGCGTACACCTCCGTGCTGCAGAAGCCCTTCGTTGCCAAGGTGACTGACGCTGCACCTGGAAAGACACTAACCACATGAACAAACGCTGACCCCACAGCGTGACCACGCACACGACGGGGAAGACACCGCTAGAGACAAACTCTAATCACGTCCCTGCTCGGAGCAGGGACACAAGTCTCCAACATTTCAGTCCCACAGTGATGACAACTTTTCCACCATAAAGCACACACACTCTCCTGCCCCTGCATTCCAGAAATCAGCTCAAATCCATGTCCCAGAAGATTCCGGACCACACCTACTGCGTTGCTGTTCAACTGCCTAGTCCACACGCTTCAACATTGAACTCACCTTCGTCCCACCACGCTCACTGCCCTCATCTGCCTTACCCTCTGTCCTCTTGGCTCACAACTATACACCATTCCCTGCCACGTGCTTGCTTCCTAGGCACGGTGACCGCAGGCCACCTCTGGGACCATTTCCCTTGAATAAATTCTTTCTGGCTACGAGTTTGCACCCCATCTCCTCCCTGTTTCGTGCCCATTTTCCAACACCTTGCATGGGGTACCCAGGCTGATGGATGTGTGCTGACACCATGGGCTAGCGCATCCTATGCAGGGGAGGCAGGGGAAAGCCTCGGAGTAGCATCCCATGGAACATGAGGAGAGTGACAGCCACTTTGGAAAGCAAGAGTCAAAGTGTGCATCAGGATTTTAGAGCACCTGACAGAGGGGTGTCCCACAGCCGGACTCCTACGCCTCTTCTAGTCGATGTGGTTAACTCCTTGCCAGACAATTAGAACACATTTCCTCCAACACACTCATCCAAACTCGACCGCTCTCAGGGCAGGCATTTGGCCGAGCAGTTAAACCACCAGGTCAGACACCCACATTCATTTTGAATGACAAGAGTGTCATCCCTGAGTCCAGCTTCCCGGTGAGGTGCACCTTAGTGGTTGGCAGTGTCAGTCCTGCCACTCAGCCGAGACCTGGAGCAATCCAGCTCCCCATTCCTGCCTGGTCCAGCCCGGCCACACGTGCACCTGGGGGGTGACCCACAGAGAGGACCTCTGTTTCTCCCCCACCTCCCTTGATCACCTTCACTTTTGTCTCTCCAAATTGAAACGTGGGCCCGGAGTAGTGGGCTAGCGGCTAAAGTGCTCTCCTTGAACACTCCAGGATCCCATCTGGGTGCCTGTTCTACTCCCGGCAGTCCCTTCCCATCCAGCTCCCTGCTTGTGGCCTGGGAAAGCAGTTGAGGATGGCCCAAAGCCTAGGGAACCTGCACCCACGTGGGAGATCTGGACAAAGTTCCTGGCTCCTGCCTTCAGATTGGAGCAACTCTGACCATTGCGATCACTTGGGGAGTGAATCATCAGATGCAAGATCTTCCTCTCTTTCTATCTGACTTTACAATAAAAATACATAAATGTTAAAGAATGTTTAAACTTTGCCAAGTTCACAAAAATTAAACTCAAATTTTCCTTTGCCACCTTTAATTCACATAAATGCTGTATGGAATTAGAAAGAAAATGCTGTGATCAGAAAGATCAGAAACTGGAACGAACCTGCACAGAGCAGGGAGAGAGGCAGCTTCATAACTCTCAGGTGGAAAGAAGTCCCTGCAGCACAGCCCATGATCTGCTGCTCTGAATGGCAGCTCCGATGCCCTGAGCACGCGTGAGCCGGTGAGCAGGTCCTGTGCCCTGCGCATGCGTGAACCAGTGCATGGAAGAGCTCTCTCTGTAGCACCCACCTTTCCAATAAAAATGGTTCCCAAATAACTGACTTCCCCCAAGCACCCCTGGGCACTAGGCAGCTCAGAGGACGTTAGGCAGCACATTTCCCCCGTGTTTTCTTTGCTCCCAGCGTCAACCTGACAGCACACAGACACCACACACAAGCAAAGGTTGCCACTAAGGCCAAAGCAGCCCAGCCAGCAGGGGCCTGCACACGGCTCGGGGTACAGATGGGGAGGCGGCTGACCCAGCACACTCCAGCAAGGGCCCTGCTCCTGTGCCCCCACAGCTTCCTTCTAAGAGGACTGCACTCCGAGTGACGCAGCATGTTACAGGGGAATTTAGGACACATGGCAGCTCTCACTGTTCTGATCACTTCTCTTTCAGTTCAGCCTTGAATACTTGATCACTTTTTTCTGCAGCAAACACTTTCAGGCACTAGAATACATGCTGAACAAGGCTTGCATTCAGACACATTTCCGGTGCAATGAGCAGCAGCATTAGCAAGCCACTCCCAAGAGTACAGAGAATCCTCCCCTCACTCCCTTTTCCTTCTCAGCGGGACACTCCTCCTAGAACTGGCCACTCCAGGAACACCAGGCACCACTGTCCTGTCCACACAAAGCGCTGACGGGAGCCACCAGCCAGCAATGACGCAGATGCTTTCAACACAGGAGGAGGACGGCTGCACAGCCACGCTCCCCTCAACGCATTGGCAGCATGCGCTCTCATACCACTGGGGCCGCAACAGCCACATTCCCACATTCTCACCACACCGCAAAAGCACACACACACCACGGCACAGCTGCCACACGGCACAGATCCCAACAAGCTGACATCGCTCTCACTAACAGCTTGAGCACCTACAACCTCTGCTAAGACTTGATTCAAGGTACATTGAAACACAGAATGCACCATTAAGGCAAAAACCGTAACTCACACTGGACACCACCATCACACATATCCTGCTCCAGAACATTCTACCACTGCCATTCTGTGCCTTCCCAGGGATGGGACAATCCGTGCATCCAAAAGTCTCTCACAGCAAAATTGTCAAGATTGCAGTTTGCTTCTTGCACAGCCAGACACCTTGCGCTACACCGTGCTGCCCTCTTGTGGCAGCATGACGCCAAACACCCGCCAAACCAGCAGACAGGGAAGGCAAGGCCATCTTCCTCCCTTCTCCCTGGCTGCCTGCTGGCTCAGTGCGCCTCTGCCACAGGACCTCTGACCAGGGACAGGTGTCCGGCAGCACATGGGACAGTTCTACAGCAGCGTCACCTTGTCTTTCAAATACAAAATGCAAATCTTCTAATAGAAAAAAGTCCTACACTTCACATAAGTTTCCCTTATTATCCTAGGTTGGCTTTTGACAGCAGGATCTGCTGATGGTTTTGGTCTCCCTGCCTCCTGGGTGAAGTGACACTGAGTTCTACAGTGTTCTCTGAAGTAGTGAGGAGCTGAGACGACTGAAGCAGCGTACACCTCCGTGCTGCAGAAGCCCTTCGTTGCCAAGGTGACTGACGCTGCACCTGGAAAGACACTAACCACATGAACAAACGCTGACCCCACAGCGTGACCACGCACACGACGGGGAAGACACCGCTAGAGACAAACTCTAATCACGTCCCTGCTCGGAGCAGGGACACAAGTCTCCAACATTTCAGTCCCACAGTGATGACAACTTTTCCACCATAAAGCACACACACTCTCCTGCCCCTGCATTCCAGAAATCAGCTCAAATCCATGTCCCAGAAGATTCCGGACCACACCTACTGCGTTGCTGTTCAACTGCCTAGTCCACACGCTTCAACATTGAACTCACCTTCGTCCCACCACGCTCACTGCCCTCATCTGCCTTACCCTCTGTCCTCTTGGCTCACAACTATACACCATTCCCTGCCACGTGCTTGCTTCCTAGGCACGGTGACCGCAGGCCACCTCTGGGACCATTTCCCTTGAATAAATCCTTTCTGGCTACGAGTTTGCACCCCATCTCCTCCCTGTTTCGTGCCCATTTTCCAACACCTTGCATGGGGTACCCAGGCTGATGGATGTGTGCTGACACCATGGGCTAGCGCATCCTATGCAGGGGAGGCAGGGGAAACCTCGGAGTAGCATCCCATGGAACATGAGGAGAGTGACAGCCACTTTGGAAAGCAAGAGTCAAAGTGTGCATCAGGATTTTAGAGCACCTGACAGAGGGGTGTCCCACAGCCGGACTCCTACGCCTCTTCTAGTCGATGTGGTTAACTCCTTGCCAGACAATTAGAACACATTTCCTCCAACACACTCATCCAAACTCGACCGCTCTCAGGGCAGGCATTTGGCCGAGCAGTTAAACCACCAGGTCAGACACCCACATTCATTTTGAATGACAAGAGTGTCATCCCTGAGTCCAGCTTCCCGGTGAGGTGCACCTTAGTGGTTGGCCGTGTCAGCCCTGCCACTCAGCCGAGACCTGGAGCAATCCAGCTCCCCATTCCTGCCTGGTCCAGCCCGGCCACACGTGCACCTGGGGGGTGACCCACAGAGAGGACCTCTGTTTCTCCCCCACCTCCCTTGATCACCTTCACTTTTGTCTCTCCAAATTGAAACGTGGGCCCGGAGTAGTGGGCTAGCGGCTAAAGTGCTCTCCTTGAACACTCCAGGATCCCATCTGGGTGCCTGTTCTACTCCCGGCAGTCCCTTCCCATCCAGCTCCCTGCTTGTGGCCTGGGAAAGCAGTTGAGGATGGCCCAAAGCCTAGGGAACCTGCACCCACGTGGGAGATCTGGACAAAGTTCCTGGCTCCTGCCTTCAGATTGGAGCAACTCTGACCATTGCGATCACTTGGGGAGTGAATCATCAGATGCAAGATCTTCCTCTCTTTCTATCTGACTTTACAATAAAAATACATAAATGTTAAAGAATGTTTAAACTTTGCCAAGTTCACAAAAATTAAACTCAAATTTTCCTTTGCCACCTTTAATTCACATAAATGCTGTATGGAATTAGAAAGAAAATGCTGTGATCAGAAAGATCAGAAACTGGAACGAACCTGCACAGAGCAGGGAGAGAGGCAGCTTCATAACTCTCAGGTGGAAAGAAGTCCCTGCAGCACAGCCCATGATCTGCTGCTCTGAATGGCAGCTCCGATGCCCTGAGCACGAGTGAGCCGGTGAGCAGGTCCTGTGCCCTGCGCATGCGTGAACCAGTGCATGGAAGAGCTCTCTCTGTAGCACCCACCTTTCCAATAAAAACGGTTCCCAAATAACTGACTTCCCCCAAGCACCCCTGGGCACTAGGCAGCTCAGAGGACGTTAGGCAGCACATTTCCCCCGTGTTTTCTTTGCTCCCAGCGTCAACCTGACAGCACACAGACACCACACACAAGCAAAGGTTGCCACTAAGGCCAAAGCAGCCCAGCCAGCAGGGGCCTGCACACGGCTCGGGGTACAGATGGGGAGGCGGCTGACCCAGCACACTCCAGCAAGGGCCCTGCTCATGTGCCCCCACAGCTTCCTTCTAAGAGGACTGCACCCCGAGTGACGCAGCATGTTACAGGGGAATTTAGGACACATGGCAGCTCTCACTGTTCTGATCACTTCTCTTTCAGTTCAGCCTTGAATACTTGATCACTTTTTTCTGCAGCAAACACTTTCACGCAGGTGACTACATGCTGAACAAGGCTTGCATTCAGACACATTTCCGGTGCAATGAGCAGCAGCATTAGCAAGCCACTCCCAAGAGTACAGAGAATCCTCCCCTCACTCCCTTTTCCTTCTCAGCGGGACACTCCTCCTAGAACTGGCCACTCCAGGAACACCAGGCACCACTGTCCTGTCCACACAAAGCGCTGACGGGAGCCACCAGCCAGCAATGACGCAGATGCTTTCAACACAGGAGGAGGACGGCTGCGCAGCCACGCTCCCCTCAACGCATTGGCAGCATGCGCTCTCATACCACTGGGGCCGCAACAGCCACATTCCCACATTCTCACCACACCGCAAAAGCACACACACACCACGGCACAGCTGCCACACGGCACAGATCCCAACAAGCTGACATCGCTCTCACTAACAGCTTGAGCACCTACAACCTCTGCTAAGACTTGATTCAAGGTACATTGAAACACAGAATGCACCATTAAGGCAAAAACCGTAACTCACACTGGACACCACCATCACACATATCCTGCTCCAGAACATTCTACCACTGCCATTCTGTGCCTTCCCAGGGATGGGACAATCCGTGCATCCAAAAGTCTCTCACAGCAAAATTGTCAAGATTGCAGTTTGCTTCTTGCACAGCCAGACACCTTGCGCTACACCGTGCTGCCCTCTTGTGGCAGCATGACGCCAAACACCCTCCAAACCAGCAGACAGGGAAGGCAAGGCCATCTTCCTCCCTTCTCCCTGGCTGCCTGCTGGCTCAGTGCGCCTCTGCCACAGGACCTCTGACCAGGGACAGGTGTCCGGGAGCAGATGGGACAGTTCTACAGCAGCGTCACCTTGTCTTTCAAATACAAAAACATAAATCTTCTAATAGAAAAAAGTCCTACACTTACATGGGTGATGACTCTCCTGTCTGCGAGTTAATCTGATGCTCTCCACTGCTGGGATTCTAGCTCTGCTTTGTTTCAGAAGGGGCCTTTCTTCCGTGAGACAGCTCCTTTTCCTCTAGGAGTGAGCCTCCAACGGCCCTATCCAAGGGAAAGCCGGGGGATCCTGGACGTCTGGACCCCAAGGTCACCGCCAAGACCTAGGCTGTGTACCAGTCACTGCACTCGTGGCCAGAATAGCAGAGATGAAGGGAAAGTGTAACTTCGGTTTTGTCGTTCCAAACAAAAACAAAGTTCCATCTCAACTTCTGGAATTCTATGAAACGTGATCTCAACAGTGAACGCCTTGAAGGACCAAATAGGTGAGGGGTCCGGCGTTCTTCCTCCCTGCACCTGCCCTGCGCGACCGCCCAGCGTTTCCCCCACCCAAGTACTTACCAGTGGCGTTTCCGGGCGCCAAGGCCGGGATGACAGCCGTCACAGCGCCTCCCTGGTGTGGTGAGGGTCTGCTCCATGGCCGAGGTCCCTGGGCAGCAGAAGAGCGGGGTTCGACTTCCCCCGGATCACCACGCGCCTCAAGTTGTAGCCTCCCTCGCTGCTCATTGCTCCGCCGCTCCTGGACCGCCCACCGTCCTCCGGCCTCGGCTGAGCACTTGGCGGGCTACTCCGCTGTGATCTGTCTCCGGGAGCCGTTGCCTGCATGCCCGTGGAACGGGAGCTCGACTCGAGAGCGGGGTTAGGGCAGTTCGGCTCCCACTCCTCCTGCCGCAGCCAGCTCTGCCCGAGCCGGGCGCCTCAGGCCAGCCTTCAGCCTGGAGAGGCCGCCCGGGGCGCGTGCCCAGCCAAGCGCTCGCACCCCGCCCGACTCGCAGCAGGCTCGCCCGGAGACTCCGCCCCGCCGCGCGGCCGGCCCTCCCATTGGTGCAGCCGAGCCGCTCGGTGCGCACCTGCGGCTGCTCACCTGCGGCGCCGAGGACGTCAGCCGCGCCCCGGGCTCGGGAAGGTGGGCCCGGTGCGAGAGACGCGCGTGGATGTCGGATCTTTTCGCGTCCTGAACTCCGCAGTTACCCGTCTCGGACGAAGAGTGGGGCGCGCGTGCCGGGTCAGCTGGAGTCTCCCCCGAGTCGTCCACGGGCTCTGCGCTCTTCCGCAGGCGTGCCCTGGGCCTGCCCTGTGCGGGGCACAGGGACTCAGAAGGGCTTGCGTGGGTGAACGAAAAGTCCTCGGTGTAATCCGAACCTCCTCCCTCACGACTTTGTTAGGGATGCACTTCAGACTTATTTCCCATTGGCAGGTTGTCGTGTGTTTTTAACACTGGCTACAATAGTGTTAAGACAATAAGCTTCAAGACAATAGCGTTTTAAGTACAATATGGGCAGCTGCCCCCCACGGTGCTCGGAAGTGGCCCTGGCTCCCAGACTCAGGCATTCCGATATGGGTTACAGGTGTTCTGAGTGGTGTCGACATTGGTGCCAAACTCCAGCTGCGCTTAGGAATCTAATAAAGGGCAAAAGGATGTCTCACTGCAGGTGTTTGGGGCAGCCGATTTTCTGCCTCCTCTTTGAGTTTTATTTTAAATAGGACCAGATTTCTAATTTCTTCATTTTATTAGATGTATTAACATTTGACTTCTTTTGTACATATTCCTAGTTCTTTCTTCAAGTTGTGCACATTTGCGTGACACTGTGTTAAGGCACATCAGTGGATGTGCCTATTCACAGATGGAATACAGTCACATGTGTGTCTCATCTGGCATTACCCTTCTCCTTGTTTCTGCTGCTGATTGTCTTCCCAAAGAAAGCATTTCCAACGGACTTTGCATTTGGCAGCTTTGTTCCACAACGCTCCATCAATCCAGTCAACAAAACTTCATTAATAAAACTTCAACTTACTGTAGGTTAGAGAACAAACTGTTGAATATCATCTTGGATGTGGTCTTGACCTATTCTGCATTTTCTTTATCAGGTGTGCCACTAATTTGTCAATACATTTTCAATGAACAGTGGGCAGGGTCCCAGCACAGGATGCTGAGTGCAGGATCACCCTGTCTCTGGCAGACACAATGCTAAGTGCTAGCCAAACCTTAGGTCTTTCCCTGGGACACACAAGGACACTGTAGTTGAGCCTCCTTTTGCAACTGAATTCTGATTAAAATGTCTTGGCCAGCAGTGGTCCGTTCTCCCTCTGCCCCAGCCTGGCACTGATACAGTGAACCTCTCCGCCTGCCTCCTGAAGCCCCACAGGGATGGGGGAGGTCGAGGGTGGGGCCTGGAGTTCCACACTAGCCAGAACTGCCTTCCATGCACAGGACGGCGCTGCGAGCCCAGAATCGCCCATTTCCTCAGTAATGGACATATGAAATCATCCTGGAAGAATGCATGGGAAATTTTTTTCATACATGTGGTTTTGTTTCAACTTATTTTTTACTTGAAAGGCAGAGAGCCGAGAGACAAAGGCCCTCTTATCCACTGGTTTACTCCCCAAATGGCTGAAATGACAGGAGCTGAGCTGATCCAAAGCTAGGAACCAGGAGTTTCCTCCAGGTCTCCCACAAGAGAGCAGGATACAAGTACTTGGGTCGTCCCCTGCTGCTTTCCGAAGGCATTAGCAGGAAACTAGAACAGAAATGGAGTAGCCAGGACACAAACAGGGCACTGAAAGGGTTCCCTCATCCTTGGATCAGCGAGATTGACAACATCTCAGAACTATTGAACCTACCTGGGCAGGACCCTTGGAGCATGCACCATATTGGGACCCTGGGTCAATATTGGGTGGCTGTTCCTCAACCTCGGGTGCTGGGCTGGGTGGAAAGCTGAGTGTGGCTTCTTCCTTTATATTCCCCTTCCTCCCAGTTAAAGGAAGAAGAAATAGAAAATTTGGAAACAATGATCACACCCACCTTTCCCTGATGCTCGATCTTCCCCACTCTGATCGACTATGTATACATCATTTAAAACATTTTTTTTAAAAATCCCCCTCCCCCCAACACCAGCCCAGGACACATTGCGAAGCCGGATGCCCCAGCGCTGAGCACCTGGTGAGGCAACCATCACCAGCCATAAATGGGCAGGTCTGTGATACTGCTCGACTCTCACATCCCTCACAGTGGTCTGCAAGGGAATGTTTGCTACATTCAGTATCCATGACTACCATCTGAGACAGAAACAAAGCCCCATGATGGATGGGAACTGTAGAGAAGTGATTTATTGATGTGCCCTACCTCTGTGAGCACCCAATACCAGACCCACAGGGATCCCTTGCCTGGGGGCCCTCCAGGGTAGCAGGAGTCCCACTTTTCCAGTTCTCTAATTCTCCACAAAGTCTATCTTAGATACAGCCTTTGCTTTTGACCACTCTCATGATCCACGTTTTAATTCTTCACCATGAGATGAGAAACTGACTCGGATTCCCAAAACACTAGGCCAAACACCCACTTAATCTTAGAATCTCAGAAGAGAAAAATGAAATAATACATCATTTACTGTGGCAAAGTAACTTAAATCACCCCTTGGGATACCTACCACTTTAAGTTTTGGCTCTTCTACTTCCCAACTAGCTTCCTGCTAATGCATTCTAGGAAGGAGTACATGATGGCACCATGCTTGGGGCCCTGCCACCTGTGGGAGACTTGGCTGGAGTTCCAGGCACCTGACTTCAGCACTGCTCAGGCTTGGCTGTTGTGGACATTTGGGAATTGAGCCATATCTTTTTATTCCTGTTATTCTGCCTTTAAGTAAAATTCATAAACATCTCAAACATGTACTCAGAAAATTAACGATAAATCTTTCAGTTACTCTCGTTGATGCATCACTGGGTAGGGATTTAAAGAAACATTATCAAAGTAATTAAGGTCACTGCAAGGAATGAATCATGCTGTGTTGGCAGCACAGGGGTTGGACACACAGGTGATGTCTTAGAGCCCTAATTAAGCAAGATGATGCATTTCTTTTAACAGGAACTCAGAAAACTATAGGATATTCTGAACTGGCAAAAACTGAAATATCTGTAGTTCTTAGTGTGTGTGTGCACGCAACTTTATGCAAGGGTAAGCTAGATGTTTATTTTGTGCAAAAACCACTTGAAATCCATGCAGTTTCTTCATAATACACATTTCCATGTCCTTTTTGAAGACCCCCTCCTATGGTTTGGCCATGTGGATACAAAAACCCCTCCCAGAGACTTTGCATAAATGTCGGTTGTCACCTGAGACTGCCATGGTACAGGTCTGACCTTATACTGAAATTGGCCACTATTGCCTCAGAAAAGGAAGTGGTTGATCAATGTCTTCTAAAAGTCATTTGAGAACTGGAAAGAAAGTATTTCGTTTCTAAAGCGAACAGTCCGGCCTCATGGTGCCTAAAGCTGCAGAGCCTAGAGGATGGCCAACCTGAATCAGGAGGAACTATGCACAAGTCCGAAGGAGGGGAGGCCTGAAGGTGAGTTAGTGTGGAGAGTCACTCCCTGACAGGAACACAGGGAGAGGGGGGGGAGGAAAGGATGGAGAGAGAGAGAGAACCTGCGTGCCAGAGACAACACCCCAATCCACTGAAGCAAACCCCACCCCTCCAGCTGCCCACGGGCTCAACCCAGGTCTCCCGTGTGGACGGCAGGACCCCAACCATCTGACTCATCACTGGAGGCCTCCCAGGATTTGCATTAGGAGACAGGATTGCAGCAGAACCAGGATTCCAACCTGATAGGGGACTCTATGGAACACATGCATCCCAGGCAGCATGTTATCCCAAGGGCTTGCACCCAGATGATGGCTTCTTTTTTGAACACAGCAGGTGTCTCCCACATTTTGTGACTTCATGAAAGAGGGGACTCCTGACCAAGAGCCTGCGTGAGCTCTGCCAGCGTCAGGCTGTACTGCTCACAGCATCCTGAAGTCATAACGCTGACACTACCCACACTACCTCACCCCGTCTCTGCTGATCTAGAGGATATTTAACAATTGGTTCTTGAATAATCTGTTCAATACCTCAGGCAGTTTTTCCACCTGAAAATAGACTCAGTCAGCAGTTCCGGGGTGTGTCCCCTGAGGTTGAGTGTGAGTGTCCTGACAGCCCCCTGTGGAAATATAAATATCGATCAGTTAAGAGTGGCAAGTACCCAGACAATGTATCATCCAGCACATGTTCCAGTTTCCCATGATTGGTATTTGGTGTGATTTTCCTTGACTGGTTGATCATGCAAGAGTTGAGATTCCATTGAGATATGTAGATGTGGCTAATAAATATTCATGTGCTCACAGCCTTATGAGTTGGCAGTAGAAATAAGACTGTTTATAGGGGAACAGTGTGCTTTGGTCACAGGCAGCATTATTACTGAGAGAACACAAAAACGGATATCCATGGAGCTCACTGGAGCTTATTTAATGTTCACCATAGAATAACACAAGGTTGGGCACTAGCGGTGTGGCGTAGCAAGCTAAGCCTCCACCTACCCAGCATTTATCTCATGGATGCTGGTTTGGGTCCCAGCTGCCCCACTTCTGACCCAGTTCCCTGTTGATGTGCCTGGGAAAACAGCAGAGGAGGACCCAGGTGCTTGGGCCTCTGCACCCGCATAGGAGATCCAGAGGAAGCTACTGGTTCCTGGCTCCTGGCTCCTGGCTTCATATTGGGCTAGCTCTAACCATTGCAGCCATTTGGGGAGTGGCAAAAACAAGCACTTAAGCCACTCTCCACAGCTGCTCGATCGTGTGAGCAGGGAGCTGGTTTGGAAGCAGATTAGCTGGGACTAGAACCCACACTGTGATGGGAACCACAGACACCTCAGTTGTGGCCTAACCTGCTGTGCCACAGTGCCCACTCCTCACTCCCAGGGTTCTGATCCCATGCACTGCGTATACAGACCGCCGAGATGTAAGCCATGCATCTGTCAGAGTGCAGAAGGGAAATGGCACGGGCACCACATATTCAAATGTGGACTTTGGAATAGTCAACATCCAATAAAACATATTCCCAAGGAGCATCTTGGAAAATCTTGCTTTTCCCATTAATCATTCTGATCACAAATGGACATGACAATGTCACAGATGCTGGCATGTTGCCATTGTCCAGTCCAAATAGCCAGGTGCCTGAGAAAGCATATTTTCAAAGACACCCTTAGCCTGAGTTCATGTGTGTAGTCAAAAATCACAAAATTTAGCAATAATTGTAACGAACAGTAAAGTCAGTCTTATCTTTGTACCTGTTGAGCTTTATAGAATTTTTCACTGGAAATAATTGAACAGACTTTAAAAAGGTAAGATTTTATCATATGGCTTGTATTTCATCTTTGATATTTATTAACTGTGCATGGCACTTATCTGGGCATAGAATGTGATAACACTGTTCCTCTAACAAAAACATTTAGTCACATGATTTTATTTTCTAATTAAGCACTCAGAATTAAGACAACTATTCATGGAAACAAAGTTGATTTTAAACATATCGTAACCACTATTAATTCTACTGAAAGAGCCCAAGTTTAAATTTTTTTTTTAAAGATTTATTTATTTTTGTTGCAAAGTCAGATATATACAGAGAAGCGGAGAGACAGAGAGGAAGATCCTTCGTCCGATGATTCACTCCCCAAGTGACCACAACGGCCGGAGCTGTGACAATCTGAAGCCAGGAGCCCAGATCCTCTTCCAGGTCTCCCACGCGGGTGCAGGGTCCCAAGGCTTTGGGCTTTCCTCGACTGCCTTCCCAGGTCACAAGCAGGGAGCTGGATGGGAAGTGGGGCTTCCGGGATTAGAACCAGCAACCATATGAGATCCTGGCACAAAAAAGGCCAGGACTTTAGTTGCTAGGCCATGGCACCAGGCCCTAAATTTGGTTTTATACAAATTCAACGAAAATGGTAACATTTGACAGTAAACAGCTCATGCAGAACTTACCAATGTGATAGTATCTTTTTTACCTTGGCATGAGCAAGTTTATGGGAAAATATTTGAAAAGATACCCTTATTTTGATAGAAAATTTGAATGGAAGGGTATTTGAAGCAGGAAGGAGATGGAACAAAGAACTAGAAGAGGAGTGGCCATTTGGTGCAGTGGCCAAGGCATCACTCAGGATGCCTGTGGCACTTGTTGGAATGCTTGGCTCAAGTCCCAGTTCTTCTCTTGACCCAGTCTCTTGTTGATGCTCCCTGGAAGACAGCAGTGACGGCTCAAGCTTGGGGACCCAGTCACCCACATACAGGAGACCCAGACGGAGTTGCAGGCTCCTGGCTGTGGCATGGCCCAGCTGTTTTAGGGCATTTGGAGATTGGAGCAGCAGACAGATCTCCCTCTCTCACTTACAATTACCTGCTGACCAATGGCATTTTTAGATTTCTTAGAATTTTGAAAAATCTGAACATATGTAACTCAGTAGTTTCAAAACCTGAACCGACCACGATGTGTGTTCACCTTTGCACGCCAGCTAACAGTTCCATGTTTCAGCTTCTCCCTGCCCAAATCTAACAGCATCTTTTTTCCACTGTACTTTTCCCAAATCAGCCTGATCATTTATCACGTTCATTGTATGCTCCCTCTTTCTTGTCTACACACCTCAGAAAGCATGAGCCTTCTTAGTTTTTTTTCCCCGATGCTTAAGTCCCTAGACCAGTATCTGACACAAATGTGCTCTCAATAAATATTTACTGAATGAATGTATGTATATGTGAATGCATGCATGGCAACCATGACAGTGCACAGCAGAAACCTGAAGTCTAGATACTGAGTCATTAAAAGGCAACAGTAACTACCAAAGCTAAAACATTCTTTTAAAGCTGTTAACACATTTCATAATAATGTTCGTAATAACTTTGCCAGGTAGACTTTTTATCCTCCTATTTAACATGAGACCATTTTTGGAGTGGATAATCTATTTCCATGGTGGATGAAGCAAAAACAGCTTTATCCTTTACACAAAGGCATTCACTGACTCAGGGGCCTGGCTGCCTTCCAGTGTTGTTCCTCCATACCTTTCACAATGGTACAGAGAACCGTATCTACAGGTCCACACACCAGGACTGCAGCTAAAGCAAAGAAAAATCATATTGTTTAAAATAAAGATGTTTATTTTTATTTGAAAGGCATAGTTGTAGAGAGAGGAGGAGAGACAGCTATCCTGCAGCCACTGCGTCTCTCCCCAAATGGCCACAGTGGGCAGGTCCGAAGCCAGGAGCCAGGAACTTTCTCCACATCTCCTACTTGGATGCAGGGGCCCAAGCTCTTAGCCTTTCACTGCTTTCTCAGGCACGCTAGCAGGGAGCTGGATCCACAGTGGAACAGCCAGGACCCAAATCAGTGCCCATCTGGGGTGCTGGCACCATAGGCAGAGGCTTAGCTGGCTACAGCATGGTGCCAGCCCCAAATTATATTATTTATTCCCTTTCATATGTATAAAAAGCCCATCTTTTCAAGGTCAGTGAATTTCAGTTAAATAATAATTTCTCTTCCTTTAGATTTATTTGTAAGAGAAGCCACTTTGAATCACTTAATCTTTGGCTAATAGCTCTTGTAAGGGAAGCAAATCTTACTGTGACACTTAATTGATATTATTAATAATTTACAACTTTAAAGGAAGTCAAATTATGAAGGTATCTGTAGAGTTTTTAAATTAGTTTTACTTCAATATGCACTAATTGAAAGGCATACTGCTGCTGTTTTAAAAATTTGAAGATTTTTATAACCTCAGCGCAGCATGGCATGGATGTGACAGTCACTGTCCTCTGGGTTGAAATGTTACAGCTGCACTGGATTATGCGGAAGACTCAACTTTCTAAATCTTTGATATATGACCATGAAATTTCTACTCTAGAACCAAAACACATTATTTTTCTTCTAGGCACAGAAATGGTGAAGTTCCTGTCGGTGTCAACCATCCTAACTTGGTGACCATTCACCTTCTAGAAGGGCACAACAGGGACACGCATCGTCAGGGACATGCAGACCCCAGCAGTCACTCAGAACCCTCTGTTTGGAGGGACCTCCAGGATGGCTGTTAATGCTCTGCACTCATGGTCTCAAAAATGTTGATTTTCCTTAATTTTCATTAATTTATCTGAGAGGCAGGCACACAACACAGAGGCCACTTCTGTATGCTGGTTCAGTCCCCAAAGGCCTGCAACAGTCCAGGCTGGGCCACACCCAGGCCAGCAGCCAAAATTCAGTCCACATCTCCCAGGTGGGTGGCAGATCACTAGGTAGCTGAGCCATCACTTGTCGCCTCGCACGATGAGCCTCAGCAGGAAGCTGGACTTGAATGAGAAGCCAGGTGTTAAACCCAGGTACAGGCAGGCAATGTGACAGAGAGGGTTAAGCTGCCATCGGAAAAGTCTGTGTCCTACATCAGAGTGTCAGTTCAAGTTACAGCTGTTTGCTTCTGATCCAATTTCCTGTTACTGCATATCCTGGGAGGCAATAAATGATGACCCAAGTACTTGGGTCTCTTCCGTCCAAGTGGGAGATCTGCATAGAGCATAGAGTCCCTGGATCTTGGTGTCTCCTCTCCGCAGTGTCCCTATTTAGAGCATGGACTAGCAGATGGAAGATTCTCCTGTCTCCCCACTTAGATGCTCTATATAAATAAATAAATAAATGATCTTCTTGCTGGACTATCTGACAATGTACAAACAATATCTGGGTACACTTAAATAAGAGATTGATAGAATTATGATTCCATATGAAGGACTACACCATTGTAGTAAAATGAGGAAAATCTGTCAGGGGAGGGAGTTTGGGGGGAAATCTCAAGCTTTATGAAATTGTACCACATAATTCAAAATTCAAAATAGAAATACATTAAAATAAATAAATAATCTTCAGAAATAAATAAGGCAAAACACTAGTTTTTGGAAGAGAAAAGTGATCTTAAGAAAAATCTACACAATGATTTCTGGCATCCTATTTGCATAACAGACGGGTAAGTAACTTTATGATGTCTGTTGGGTGCCCACAATGGGTAGAGTTGATTAGTTGCAACAAGGATTGTATTCACGGTTTCTTCTCATCACAACCTCATGCTACTCCATTTTCTGTCTGGTTCTTTTCCTCCCCAGTGTCTAAGATAAAAATCAACTCAAGGGGCTGATATTATAGCATAGTATGTTAAGTCTTCGCCTGCAGTGCCAACATCCCATAGGGAACTGGTTCAAGTACCGGCTGCTTCACTTCCAATCAAGCTCCCTGTTAATGGCCAGGCAAGGCAGCAGAAGATGGCCCAAGACCTTGGGCCCTTGCACCCACGTGGGAGATGCAGAAGAGGCACCTGACTTCTGGCCTCAAATTGGCACAGCTCTGACTGCTATGCTCATGGGGGAATGAAGCAACAGATGGAACATCTCCCTCTTTCTCTGAAAATCTACATTTTTTACAAAAAAATAAATCTTAAATTTTAAAAAAAATTGACTCAAAGCAGATAGTTCCCAATCAGCTGGGTCTGCTATAAGATGTGTCTGTAGGAGCCAGCATATTGAGCTCTTGCAGCGGTATGAGACTGTGCTCTTCCTACATGACAGGGAACACCACCCCCACCTCCCACACTGCCACCCACGCAGTGAGCACACACTTCTTTCATTACCATTTGCTATTTCAGAGCAGCACC
Organism: Ochotona princeps; assembly: GCF_030435755.1. Lineage (NCBI taxonomy): Eukaryota > Metazoa > Chordata > Mammalia > Lagomorpha > Ochotonidae > Ochotona > Ochotona princeps. The sequence continues at coordinate 4,845,164 of NC_080858.1, forward strand.
TTCTTCATGTTGGCACTTCCTGGAGGGATCAGCTCAGCAGGTCCTCCTACCCCCAATGCGCTTTGGGAAGGGGTCCAACTAGGAGAGACAGTGAGGGACAGGAAGGGTGATATGGGGCACAAGACTTTATGGGGACGAGCAGAAATGCAGTTGAAGCAGGACATTCAGTTTTCAGGTCAAACAAGTTCTCACTGTGAAAAACACGTCCAGTGCAGAGAAGTTCACTTTCTGTTGTCTCTTGTATAAGTATAAATCAAAACGACATACACGGAATTTGCTGAAACTGGCGATCAGTGATGAGATGAACAAAAGATAACCAGTTTATTTACTGGAAAAGTTATGTATGACACCATATTCAGTTGGGTAACATAAACCAAGATAAAGGGACCAATGCATTGGCTTCTAATTATTTACTTTGCACCGGAGTGCCTTTTCCAACCATGGAGAGCATGATCAGATCCACAAACACTAGCACACAGTACACGGCTTCTGCCATGAGACACTTAGGATTGTCCACAATAAAAACCTGAAAAGACAAGCAATCATAAATCATAAGAATTCTTTGAATAAATTCATGTCTTTGAGAACATTTTCTTTGAAGTTAGGAATTTTAGAAATAATTAAGAATCAAAGTAATGTCCTAGGTAGCCTTTAGCCGTGTCTTCATGTGGTTATTATCATGAGGTGGAAATGCTTCACATAATTTAATGCCGAAAGGCATAATAATAAACCTGCAATTAAAGGTCAGATTAGGTGAGTTACACAACCGTCACAGTTTACAAATCAGGGTTGGCCATACACGACACATATACTAATGTTAGAAAGAAATACAACACCTGACTCATGTTTGGTTTATCACAAATATGCAGAATCTTGCAAATAAAAACACGAAGTTGAAGACAAAAAAAGTCATAAAACACTTTCAAAGAATCATTCCATTGACCTCAACAATCAAACCACTGAGCTTGAAATTTGTGGTAAGAATGTGAAAACGGTGTCACTCCTCTAAGATCTGGATCTCCATGGTCAACTGACAGATGATTTTCCCACAAACATGATGACATTTCCCTTGATACTTGTGTGATCTTTGCTTTCAAACTTTAAAAACACACTTCCACTAAGAAGCATCAACTGACTTCCCAGTGTTCGCGCCAGAGAACTGTTAACACTCAGAGAGTGACTCTGAACGGAAAGAAGTTAAAATCAAAGTGTGTCCCCAGTACGTGCTCTACAGCAACTCAACTCCATTCACAGAACTAACCGGGCTCAGCAGTGTAGCCAGGCATCAGTTGAAGCAGGGCCCATTTCAAATAACTCCAGAGGAGAGGGAAAAAAAAAAAACACTGAGGGTCAAAAGCATGCATTTCAGTGTGGTAAGGAGAGCAGACAGGAGCAAGCATCCCTTGACACTGTTAATGCAGAGCTCACTAGAGAAATCAGATTTCTAGAATATTTTTTAAATAAATACGAGTAAGCTTACATGATGTGAAATATCTCATGCAAACATTTTACACTGCATACTTCCATGCTCTCTCTGCCTTACACTAACGGCAGTATAACTGCTCTTCTTCGTCAATAGAATGCTTTGCGGAGAAAATTCTCAATTGGAAAATCTATCTGATGCTAACACATCTGTCCCGTGGACATTATGAGCAGTGAGGACAAAGGGAAGGCCAGCTGAAATCTCTCAGATAGCGACACAATAGAATCAGGCTACACATGCTGTCCTTCACGGATTATGGCGGTCAAGATGGGCATTCAAATCGAAGATGACTTTAACTGCAGACACAACTCATCTGAGAGCAGTCCACAATGATGGGAAGGGCCACTCGGGGCCCACTGGGCTAGTCTTGTGTATCCAGAGACACCGATTCTAAAGGGAAACAGGGCCAAGGTCAGCACTGATGTTGCCACTGTAACACTCACTCAACAGCGTTTGGAGATGTAGGTTTCCCTTGCCCCCGAACAGACACGTGTTAACTCTCTGGCAAACTCGAATGCAAGCATCACCTAAGATCACTCTAGCTGGTTCATAAACAAAGAACTAGAGAGTAAACTTCTCAAAAATCATGACCTTTATCCTAAGAATCTCTTTCCAACCTTGTCCTGACATCTACAAGACCTATGCGTGTGTGGCATCCTTGGGTGGTCAGCTCAGCTTCTCACGGGAAAGACATAGGTCACATGCTCACTTCGGCAGCACATATACTAAAATTGGAATGATACAGAGAAGATTAGCATGGCCCCTGCGCAAGGATGACACGAAAGCCATAGGTTTCTCCCACTGGGACGGATTCCATCTTTTTTTCTGGTTGATTACTATTATAAATTGACTCTCATCTCAGTAGAAAACATATTTTATTTCTTCTTTTTCAAACCTTGTAACCTGCACTATAGAACTACAGAGTTTTCTTTAAGACGGCATATTGGGAAGTCTCCACATTCTTAGTTTATCGGTCCAATGTGTCATGCGGATTTCAGACAGAAGTATTTATCTGGCAAAAATATCCTCCACAGCATGAAAAAAGCAAATGCTGTAGGTTGAAGATCCTTTTAAGAGAAGAGAAAGCTTGAGAAGCATTTCCTCCACCTAGGAGTTACATACCTTCTGTTTCTGGACTATCCCCAAGCAATCTGGGTCTTCAGACTTTTAACAAGTGAGGGATTCTTTTTAAACAGCAAAATTGCCACATTCTGGACAGGTTTTAAAGATATTATGAAATACAGATGCAAACAAAATGTATTTTTTTAAAGCAAGCATCTTGGAAGAATTGAGATGGCTATCCTATTGCCAAGGGATGTAATCTTTTCTGACTAGCCAGTAAAACTGCAATGTATGTTAAACTTTAAAACTGAAGGATGATAGATTGCGGATTCTCAAAATGATCACGCGACAGAATTGTACATATCGTAATGCTTACTAAATAACAAATATTCAGTTTAAGAAATGCCCTTATGATTACAAACGTCAATGATTAATCTTCCATGGTTAAATATCCTTTTCCTAGAATTAATGTCAATCCCACATGAAGCCTTAGTGATGATACCCACAGCTCCTTTTTTGAATATCACTATTGCACCTTTTCTTCCTTAAGCTAATTCAAGTATAACTTCTAAACAAGCCCTTTCCAGATGGTTCAATCACATTGTTTTCCCAGGGTACTCCAAACTCTTTTGATTGGAGTCCGGAAGCAGATTACTGAAGGATCTAACGAGTGGGAAGCTGAATAAAATGATGAATCCAAGGTCCAATACACTCTCAAGCGTAAGGCAATTTATTGCTTCTTTCAGCATAAGTTCTTCAGAAAAAAAAAAAATCCTGCCTTCTTAGGAAGGCGTTTCTGCACATGAACTATTCTTTTCCAGCACTAGAATTGTGCTTACTTAAAAAATAAAACTAGCCCTCTCCTTAGCTATGCATTGGTTACCTGGAATCTTCTGTGCCCGCTGGGTTTGCCAGCATTTCAGCCTCATTTCTGTGGTCTGTTTTCTTCCGCATGTACGCCTGCAGTTACTTCGAGGTTCATGCTGCTTCTCACCAACGCTTGAATCTTTCACTGTCCTTGTGACTCCTGGCGTTCTCTTTGCAGGGACTGATTGTTGTCACCACTGCATGCGTTTGTTCACTTTAAATGTTGATACACAAACACAGCTATGACCCAGCTTCCGCTGCTAGCTGAAGCCTTAGTCGAAGAGGTATGGGACTTTCTCTTCTTGCCCATTTGGTGCTTAAAATGGGAAATACACTGCTACGTTTCTCGATCCCCTAGGTAAAGGTTTGTGACACCTCATATTTCCATAGAACTAATACTGAAAAAATAAGCATTTCCCACTCTACAGAGATTTGGAATAAAATGAGACCCTAACAGAGTTCATGATATAAGCTTTGTCACTGGAAGAAATAAGTGTTCTGGAACTCACCAGCTTTAGGAAGGGAGTGGGAGGCAATGTCCAGCTGTGAGGGCAAACCACCCTGGAGTGACAGACAATTCTGACCACCAAGCTCCTCACCAGACAAAACGGAGAGGCAACAGAAAAGATGTTCTGAGGTACCAAAAAAACAAAAACCATGTTTTCCCTCAGGCACCAAGAGTTTTGAATAAAGTCAACCTAGCAGCTAAATCATTTCTCGAGTCAAAAAGGGGAAAAAGAACCGAAGCAGAGACAGGAGCAAGCTTTCTTCAGCTGAACTCAACCCAAGCCCCATGGTGTCATTGATGGCAGTGGACGGGGACAAAATAGCACCACAAGGCAGGGGACAGGAGCAGCAGGAAAGGACAGGGAGGAAAGACCAGGCAGCCAGGCTCCTGTGAGCGGGCCTCGATTCATTCCTGCTTTTGCACTAGAATCCCAAAACCTCAAGCTGCATGATAAATGGCTCCTGGGAAACAGCACTCCTACCAGAACTGCAAAACCCCTCGGCTGCTTTAGTATCAGCCACCACTTCTTAGCGGGTCTGTGCCTGATCAAAGCTCCCTGTTATGGGCTTGCTAATTCAGCTCTGCTTCCCCCGGCCACTCCACTAAGGTGTGATCTACCTCAGCAAGACAAATGATCTACTGTTGGGTCTATACTGCTAATTCCCTACTGTCGGGTCTACACTGCTACCTCTCCTATGTTAACAGGGAAGATGGTTTTACGTTTCCAAGAGAAGTTACGGATGCCGCTGCATGAAAATGTCAAACCTTCGTGGTTTTCAGTGCATTAAGACTACCTGACAAAGACAAGGACTAGGGCGAGGAGCCATGCTGGGCTCCCCTCATGGAGCAGGAGCCCGAGACTGTCCAACCTTCCAGCTAATGCGCTGTCCTTGTTTGTCATTTCATGCGCAAAATAAACTCCACCAGGAAAATCCACGATCCAGAATCAAGTCACAAGCACCCACCAGCAGAATGGGTAAGTGAATCAAAAACATGTCTTAGTTCAAGAATAACAGAAGCACTGTAGGTACCTGAGTGTTTGTCAAAAGGAGACAGTGAGCTAAGGTTTCTCGTCTATTCCTTTTGTCAAGAAGAGTCACTATGGGGAAAAAAGGGACCTTACCAACAAAACACATTGTCTTGATCAAGATCTGACCACTTTCTGGGTGAACTAATCAGCCAAAGCCTACCTCACATCTACCCCACATGCGTTTTTGCCTCTGTACTTGAGGATGTTTAGCAAGAAAGACGCGTGGTCAGGATCCTGCATTTGGGAGTACGATAGGAGTAAAAAATATATGGTCATTAACTATACCATTTTTCCCTTCGAGTTCTTTAACCTTCTTTGAGGTTATCACTGTACGCGCGCACACACACACATACACACACACACACTCTCTCTCTCTCTCTCTCACTCACACACACACAGCAGCACCAGTACAGCTAGCTATAAACCGCATTTTCAAAAAAAACCAAAGAGGTCATGAAAACTCAAATGAGTCAATAAATCATAACTCAGCCTCTTTCTTAGTTTACTTAGTAATGTCCAATGAAGAACTCTAGTTTAAAAACAACAGCAGTTAATGAGCTACTGATTAGAAAATAAGAACACAGACAACATCAGCATAGCAGCAAAATACAGGTCTCGTTAACATTCGGATGGACCTCATTTAACATTTTGTGCAAGAAGAATGATCCCCCAGCTAGCCAATTCCAGGTTCAAATTAAATTAAAACTCATACATAATCGAGCCAATCAGGCTTTCTGAAAAGAAATGAGTTAAATTTATCTCTTGCAGAAATTTTTTATAGACATAAAACATACAGCTGAGAGAGTACAAGAACTAGTGGAATCAACTTCTAAAGGCGAATGTGGAGTGTGAGGAAAGACGACATGACAGCACACGTGTGACACGGTCTTGGTTCTCTCTGATGCTATGGAGGTAAAGTCAGCGATCTGACATACAAGCTTCCTGTTAATTTTGTATTTTTTTGTAATTTATCTGATCTGGATTCATTTGCAGAAGTATATGTGTGACGAAGAAAAGCCATGAAATGTCTTGTCACTCCAGGGTCTGTGCTTCATCCTGATCTTCTCTCGTCTTCCAGGATACCGACGATGGGCAAGAATCCAACCGCACATCCATTGCGGGAGAAGCAGGTGCCAGCTGCACGGTGGATGGTGTCGGAGCATGGTCACCAGGCTTCCACCCCAGGCGCTCATCCGAGGGAGGTGAAGACTAGGGGTAAGGAGGTTTGGAGAGACATTGGAGAGGGGCACACTGTGAGCTGCATTGGGGCTGCTCCTCGGAGAGGGCTATGTCAGGACTGGAAACAAGAAACAAGCCATCAGCAAGAGACAGGTGGCCACGCGTGCTCGCAACGTTTAGACAGGGACCTTCCCGTAGAGTTTAACTCAATCAGAAAGTCTGCACAGAATGAGGTTCCAACATAAAGCATGCTAAGATACCCGCAGCACCATAAAACTAGGCATTGACAAGAAAAAAGGGGAGGAGGGGTGGACACACTTGTGCATAGGTGGACATGCATTCCATATTTGAGTTGCCCTCAGAGCCAGGATGCCAGTTTCCTGCTAAATGCAGACACCACGAGGCAGTGGTGATGACCTGCCAATCAAGTGAGAGACCACGACTGAGCTCCCAGCTCCAAACCTCAGCCTGGCCCAACCCCGGGTCTTGCAGGCATTTGCGAGAGGAAACTGGCAGATGGGGGAGCACTCATTGCCCACCAAATAAGTGAATAAAATGTAAAAACAAACCCTAACGGGGAAAAAGCAAACAAAGGTGAGAAACATTAGGGAAGTGCTCCACGAATGCACAGTCCCAAGTGGCCCATTCTAGTCTGTGTGTTTCCTGGGTTTCAGAGTTCACAGTGACATGTCAGTCAACAGAGCCTTGGCCATCTCACGGTGCAGCAAATCCCCTGAAGGTCCCGACAAAGCCAGATGCTGATGCAACAGGTGTAAGGGCCTGAGACACTAGATTCCTCACAGGCTCCTGGAGCTGCGGACAGTGCTGGCATAGGGACCACAGCCTTGGAGGCAGAAAGACTCTGCTGTCCCCTTCTGGGTCCAGATCCCACAGGGTTCTTCGCCCCCTGTGGAAGGCAGGTGTCCTTTGCTTATTTTCACTTGGTGGCTTACAAGTGACTCCAGTTTTATCCCTCCTATTTTCACACTTGTCATTTACTAATTCTATAAGGTGCTCTCCCAAAAGACCGCCTCTGAGAGTCTCCAGTGTATTTTGTTTTTAAAGATTATTTATTTGTTTGAAAAGGAGAGTTACAAATACAGAAGGAAAGACAGAGAGAGGGAGTTCTTTCCTTCGCTGGCTCACTCCTCAAATGGGCACAACAGCCAGGGATGAGCCAGGCTGAAGCCAGAACTAGGAGGTTCATTTGAGTTGTCTACTTGTATACAGGGGCTCAAGCACTTGGGCCATCTTCCACTGCTTTCCCAGGCCCATTAGCAAGAAGCTGGATCAGAGATGGAGCAACTGGGACACAAACTGGAGCCTACATGGGATGCTAGAAGGCAGCTTAACTTGCTATGACCCAACAGTGGCACAGAGGCTCCAAGGTACATTTGATTTATCTCAGAGGCAGAGGGCTATAGAAGGGAACAGACAGGCAGATAAAGGGAGAGAGATGCCACCTGGTGATTTACTTCTCAACTGCCCACAACGACCAGTGTGAGGCCAGTCTGAAGTGGGATGCCAGGAGCTCTATCCAGGACAAACATGCAAGTGGCATGAGTGATGGCTGCCTCCCAAGGGTACATTAGCAGGATGCCGGAGCCCAGAGCCAGAGTAAGGAACTGAATGTAGCCACTGCACACAGGAGGTAGCTGCCTTAACCACTAGGCCTCCAGCTTAAATGAGTCACATGCAGGCTCATGAGGGTCTGGAATAATGAATAACAAAGTAAAATTATAGACTTTTTTCCTAGGGCAAAGCTAAACTCCAGATTCTTTTTAAAAAATGTAATGAGCAGTGGGGAAAAAACTGTACCATGGGGAACATTTTTTAAGTTGAAGAACATCAGGGTTTTTAAAAGACTTGGTTGAAAGAGAGAGAGACAGACATATTCCATCTGCTGGTTCACTCCTCAAATGGCCACAAGGCAGCAGGGTTGAGCTAGGCTGAAGCCTGGAACTCCATCTAGTCTCCTGTGTGGGTACAAAGGCCCAAGTACTTGGGCCATCTTCAGATGACTTCCCAGGCACAGAAGCAGGGAGCTGCATCAGAAGCAGTGCAGCAAAGACTTGAACTGATGCCTGTTGTGGGATGCTGACATCGTAGTCAATGGTTTAACCTGCAGTGCAACAATGCCGGCCCTAAGATCAGTACTTTTTTGTTACTTTTAACATATTGGTTACTCATTACTATGTCAATTAATTCCATAATGATGTAAATTTTTGCTGATGCTATGTTGGAGCTTTCAATTGACTGGGATGATACTCTGCTGGCTCTGTCTTCAGACCAGAGAGGGTATACCTAAGAAGCCATTGAACCTGACTGGACAATAAGATGCTGGACTCTATGTTTGGTATACGCTTGCAATGGGGGAATCTCAACTGAACTTGAGCTGTGGTTATGCAACAAGGTGGAGGAATCCACCATGGTGGGAGGGTTTGGGGAGGGGTGGGGAGAACCCAAGTATCTATGTAACTGTGTCACATAATACAATGTAATTAATGAAGTTAAATAATAAATAATTATAAAAAAAAGATTGATTTATTTTTATTGGAAAGGCAGATAAAGAGAGAAAAGGAGAGAGAGAGACAGAGAGGAAGATCTTCTGTCCGATGGTTCACTCCCCAAGCAGTGGCAAAGGCCGGAGCTGAGACAATCTGAAGCCAGGAGCCAGGAGCTTTTTTGTGGGTCTCCCACATGGGTGCAAGACCCCAAGGTTTTGGGCCATCCTCGACTGCTTTCCCAGGCCACAGGCAGGGAGCTGGATGGGAAGCCAAGCCGCTGGGATTAGACCTGGCACCCATATGGGATCCCAGCATGTTCAAGGCGAGAACTTTAGCCTCTACACTATTGCGCCGGGGCCCCAAGATCGGTATTTTAAAAGCTGTGCTGGTTCCCTTTGATTTGTGAAATTCAGTACCATATAACCCGTTTCTACCAGGAAGCAATGTTTGAAGGAACTATTCGAGGTCTATTATTTTCACTTTAAATAATCAGGCTGAAGTCATTAAAATCAGTATGAAATAGCATTTTTAAAGTTCTCCAACTTTTATCTGTTAATTTGGAAGTCAGAATGATATATATCAACTTAGAGACAGAGACACAAGAGAGAGGTCTTCTATTTGCTGGCTCACTCCGCATTTGCCCACAACAGCCAGCTCTGGGCCAGGCCAAAGCCAGGGCCCCCAACTCCATTCTAGGCTCCACATGGGCAGCCTGGGAGTAAGACCATGACCTGCTACATCCGGGGTGTGCATGAGCAGGCACTCGAGTGGAGGCGCGACTCTGAAGGCAGAGCAGCCCAAAGTGGCAGGTCAGCACTGACCACTGTTCTTACCTCTCCTGGATCTGAATGGAAATCGTAACTGTGTAAAACACTGCGTGTGCTTGGGGTTATGCTCATTGCCTGACCATTTGGAACTGCTATGTGTTCAGCCCAAGAGCAGACTTGGTGTTCTGTGCTGGTGAGCAAAACCAGGCTCAAGAATTATTTTTTCAGGCTTCTTTTTAAAGGTGGGAGGGTTAGAGTGTCAGCAAAAGAATGAAAATGGTGCAAGGTTTTGTTGGTTATTTATGTATCTCTATATAGGCTGGTCCTGCAGTACAGCAGTGAGTAAAGCCACCTCCTGTGATGATGGCATCCCATATGGGCACAGGTTCTAGTTCTGGTTGCTCCACTTTTGATCCAGCTCTCTGCTAATGGCCTGGGAAAGTAGCAGAGGATGGTCAAAGTCCTTGTGCCCTCGAACACAGGTGGCAGACCTGGAAGAAGCTCCTGGCTCATGGCTTCTGATTAGCTCAGCTATACTATTATGGATATTCAGGGAACAAACCAATGGATGGAAGATTCCTCTCTGTGTCTCTCCCCCTCTCGCTGTAACTTTTTCAAATAAAATAAATATTTCCCTAAGAAGTAAATAAGTCAATAATATTTAAAAACAGAAAAAAAAAAAAAAAAGGAAAGGAATCATGGCAAGCAGCAGCTCTGGCCTCCTACAGCTGGGGTGCCTGGGGACACAGTTCCGGCCAGTGGAGTGGTCGCTTCACCCTAGGTGAGTGCACTTTGCAGACTGTATGGTTCAATACTCACATTCTTCCCCACAGCACACCCTCATAGGGGATGAGGCATAATTGTTGTTTTTTTAAGTTTACTAATTTGGAAGGCAGAAAGACAGAGAAGGATGGCAGCTTAACTTGCTGCATCATAACACCTGCCCCGCGGTGATCTTGGTAAAGGAGGACAAAGGTCCCAGCTTGACCAGTGGGCGTACTCCAGCTTAGTTCAGATACAGCTGCACCTAGCCGGATCTGACCCTTCGGCTTTATGTCCCTCATGATGGCTCAAATTTGGTTTCACTGTTCAAGATTTCTCAGAATCACATTTTACAGCATAGTATTACTGCTTTAATTTGCATAAAGGGCAATCATAGTGTGCATACCATGTCTACACAACCTGCAAGAACACACTATTATGGGTTAAGAAGTTGTTTCTTGGGTTGGGCCTGAGGCTCAGCACGCTAGGCCACACCTTGGGGTGCTGACATCTCATACTGGAATGCCTCGAGGGGAGTCCTGGCTCTTTTTCTGCCATTCCAGCTCTCTGCTAAAGCATCCTGGGAAGCAGCAGAGAGCGGCTCAGCTGCCTGGGCTGCTGCCACTCACATGGGACATCCAGATGCAGTTTCCAGCTCCTGCTTTGGCCGGGCACAGCCTCAGCTATTACGGGCTATGTGGGGAGTGAACCAGGAAGAGGGAGAATTCTCTTTCTCTGCCTCTCTCTTTGTAAATCTACCTTACAAAAAAAAAAAAATTCTACTTTTTTTTTTTTTAAGATCTCCCCCCTGTGTACTCCACGCTGGTAGAGATCAGGTTTTCTGCCAGGCAGGATCAAGAAGGGAAGGGAAGCGTTGGCTGAGTCCCTCAGGGCAGAGGGGGTGGGGTAAGGATGCCAGCCTTTCCCAGGAGCTCAGACAGGGACCCTCTTCCACCTGTGCCCATCTCCCCACTGCTGTGCATGCCCCGGGAAGGAACAGCAGTGCCCACTCTGGGCCACACCGCATGTGGGTGGGCACCAGGCGTAGTCACCATCAATTCACTTGCTTTTCCTTCTTAAAATTTTATTTATTTATCATCACTTTATCTGCGAAGGAGGAAAAGCAAGAGAGAGATACAAAGATCTTCCAATTTGTGGTTTACTTGCCAAGTGCCCATAATAACTAGGATTGTATCAGGCCCAAACCAGGTGGCCAGAATTCCATCCGGGTCTCCCGCATGCTGGCAGACACCTGTCGCCTCCCATGGTGCATGCCAATGGGAAGCCAGAATCAGCAATTCTGGGACTCAAATCCAGATGTCCCACTGTGGGGAGGACCCTCCCAGCAGCATCCTAACTAACCACTGCGTCAAATGCATATCCTACCATCTGCTTTTCTTTAAGTGACATCACCCCTGTGGAGGTCGCAAGGAAGTTGAACTGTACAATTTCAAAAGGATGGAAGTGCGCACGCAACTCTTTAGTCAAACTGATTCTCAAAAAAAAAAAAAAAAAAAAATCAAAGAAATAAGACTCAACTTATTAAAGTTTCCTCCCAGTCTTCCCATTCACTGCCTTCTACCAGACCAACAGTGATGGCCTTATACACTCTGCCCAGCAAATCAGAGCTCAGGGAAGACACTGCTCTGCTGTGAGGGTCCATCAGGTGCTGCGTAACGGTCAGGACTGGTGACAGACACATGGTAGACCCCGTGGGCCAGGCCTGTGCCTCATCGAACCTGCCCAGTGACAGGTCCCCTCCCTCCCTTTCAGAGCAAAAAAATGGACGCAAAGCCTATATACCCAGCAGGTGCCACAAGTAGGGCTCACAGCCGAGCCACCTGTCCCCTCAGCTGCTTCCTGCCATTGGTTTCCACCCATCACGGGTCGCCTGCCCAGGACACCATCCCTGGCCCCCAGCGAGGCTGCAGGGGCTTTGTGGAGAACGGGCTCTGGACTGAGGGTGGGTGCTCTCCCTGGCTACTTGTGCGCACTTCGTGGGGTGTGGGTAAACAGCAAGAGTCACAGTCAGCTCCCTGCACTGTGGAAAGGCCAGAGTAGAGCCAGTGGCTAGCAGAGGACACTGTTAGTGGGTTAGCAAAGAACGTTCCTGACACAAAAGCGCTGCTGCTTGAAGTGGGGAAGGGGGAGCAAAGAAACACTCCTAGGGAGCCCTTCCTGGCTGCCTTGCTGCTAGTTAGCCAGAGAAACACACTGGAAGGACAAAATACGACCGTCAGATACACATCCTAACACTACCAGCTTCTGTATTTGGGAAGGATAGAAAGCTCTGGACTGAGCCAAGTTACACACCCACACACTCTAGCTCCCATCTGCCCACGGGGAACACCTGTCCCCAGGGGCCCCAAGGGTGTGTGGGCAGCCTTGGTCAGGACCCAAACACTGGACAGTCTGACTCTGGGTGAGCAGTGGTGGTGTTGGGGGTTCCTGGGGGCAGCATGCAGGCGGGTGGGAGAGAAAGGAGGCGTGTTTACCTGACCGTCGGGCAGTCTGTCCTCCCAGCTACTTGTGAGCACTGTGGCGGTACGGAGGGAGCAGGCTGCTGACAATCTACAAGAAACTGATAAATTAGGCATGGATACAGAGAGACGGCACAGCGAGGTGTTAGTAACAGAACTAGAGAAGCTGCTGTGAGATTTAGTGAGGAATGTGTCACACAGAAAGAACTTGCTGAGGTCTCCCCACCTCCCCTCCCCCAATAAAAAGAGGCCTTCTTTTTTGTAATTAAAAGCAGTATTAAACAATTAGTGACAAAAATTAGAAGCAAGATTTCTCAAGTACATTTGGACAGATAGGGCCGTTCCTATCTGGTGTTCTGATAACATCTACAAAGAAAGGGTCTGTTCAAATAAAGGAAGACCTTCAGGTTCTGAAGTTGACCACGCTGGGAGCTCTGGGCTCAGCACTCAGACCTGCTGTTCCTAAAAGGAATATGTTCTGATGCCTGCCTTTACTGCCAATCCCATCACGACACAAAAGAGCATCTTTTCTGTGATGAATAACAGGTTACTGGACAGGGAAGTCATCTTTGTAATTTCTTGAAAACTGCTTTCATAGGTTGGAAGAAATAACGGTTTAATTGATATTATTTAGCATGCTTCTTGTGTTGTAAATTGTTAGCAACTTGACTGATGGAGAAGGCTAGCCTGGGTGAACAGGGACTCCAGCTGGCTTTGTTTTGGCCATTTGTGAGTCACATCATGTTGAACTCACAGCAGGTCACCCACGGTCAGCTAGCGAAAGTGCATGGTTCAGCTGACCGAGCTGTTACTGCCTTTGAGAGAGGCTGTGCGCTTGCCTGCTGTTCTACTGACATCAGCTGACGGTACTGACAGTATCTGAAAAGCTGGGGAGAAGTTCCTACATCCTATTTCTGCAGAAAGATTTTTGCAAATGGGTTACAACTAGAGTTAGAAGTAGCCTTCAGAGAAGTATTTCCTGATGCTCACTGTGTGGACCATGCACCGGCTAAGAAAACTTCTCTCCCTATAGTTTTGTGGCTGCAATTTCAGTGCAATGATCACAAACTGGGTTTACAGCCTTGGGTCCATGAGGTTCCTCTAGAACCTAGAGTTGAAATGTGAGTTCTCAGTACCAGTTCTTTAAACCCAGTCCAATCTCTTGTAACAAAACCTGCCAATCTCACTCTAGAATACCAAAATTCACAAAAGTGGTTGATGCTTTTAAGAGGTTGTAGAAACACTGAAGCTATAAACTAGAATTCGGCATAAGGCAGCCTCCACGTGAGGTTATTCGTGACAACGCCGTGACAGAAGAGACCCCGATGACTGCTGAGTAACAAGAGGAGACAGGATTCGCGTGGAGTGTAATGTTCAGGTTATCTTTCTCAGAACTATTTCGACAGTAACAAAGGTTTCATTTCCTCAGATTTGGGGAATTCACTTCCCTCCCATTAACTCTGTTCCCATTTTCTAGCTGTTGGAGAGACTCCTGGTCTTTGGGGGAGGCATTCCATTGCCCTTCCTAATCTTTACTGCTTTTATCTTTTCCAACACCTTTCCTCTCTGAATGGTCATTTAGGCACGTGTGGACTAATGCACATAACCATTTAGACAAAGTCTTGATCTGGCAGGTGTGTGCTGCCCTCCGGTGGTAGACTAGGGTAAATGCGGTGGATGTACTAGAGCACCTAGAGTCAGAGAGATGTCTCCTGAGAGAAGGTTGGCCTCTGTGGAATGCTGACAGTTAGAAATCAAGGCTAAAGATGGCTTAAGTCTTTTCTGTTCAGCTCACTTATCCTAGAAATGCTTTGCTTTACAGGGAGGAACTGTGATTCACTCGAAACCCACTGAGGAGCTCTGGATGCTGCGGATCCCAGTGTGTCTTCCCACATCTTTCCATCTTCAGCATTGATGCCTTTCGACTCGCTTAGCACTTTTGCCTGTATAATTTCTAAGCGCTTAGTCAAGTATGTCAGCCTTAAGGAATATAAAGCCAAATCCACAGGCAAGACAGGGATAGCTGGAAACACTGAACCTCACTCTGACCTGGTTGTCTTCTGACACCACAGCCCTCCAGGCCTGTTCTCTTCCACCCCACCTTGTGGCAGATGCCTGCACCTGCACCTGAGCATGCAGGGGCTGGATGGCTCTCCGAGATGCTCCTGATGTGCCCTGCTCAGTCTGGAAGCTCCTGTGCTGCACACCCGGCTGCGCGACACCTGTGGGAGAGGGGGAGCACCCAGTGCAGATCCCTCACAGCCACAGCTGCTGTCGAGCCGGCAGGGCTCGTCTCTGTCACTCAACAGTCAAGTCAGGACACTCCCCCTGGGAGTCAAAAACTGTTAAGACACAAAAGGAAAGCAGAGAAAAGACAGGCCCTGCTTGGCTGAGACGGACAGACACCCGATGCCAAACTCAAGGAGGCACGATGATGCTAGTGCTGGCTGACGGGGAGGATGGCAATGACATGGCATTGATGGGACGGGAGGTGACAACTATGAGAGCATCCAGCGCCTATGTATGTGTGCCAAGTGTCAGACTCTGTGCAGGCACTGAACAGGCCGGCCCTCCTCTGACTCTTTCTTTACAGAGGGAGGAAGAGGGGGATTCAGGGAAGGAACTTGACAAAGTCCACCACGAGGCGGAGGTGGCAGTGGAATGCAGGGTCTGATGGCTGCTGTGACAGGGGACATGCAGGGATGAACTGAGCCAAACCCAGCTCGGCTAAGTTTGGATGTTTGGGGAATGCTTCCTGCACCCTGTGCCACTGAAGCCGGCACCAAACAAAGCCCAACTGCATGTTGGCAGCCACACAGCTGCTGGTGTCAACTAACTGTAATGAGACACTTTCTCATTACATACAGGGTTTACTTGAAGTGTCCAGGATTCGCTGAAGGCTGCAGGGAAAGGCCTGAAGAGTATTACAGCACCTCAAGAGACTGTCAGTGACCCAGCAGCAGGCTCAGGGAGGTCAGAGCTCCAAGCATGCCTAGGTCTGTCCGGTCTGCAAGGGAAGAGCATCCCATTGAGACAGGAAGGTGTAGAGCCAGCAGGAGACAGCAGAGCCCAGAAGTCACTGATCCAGCAGGAAGCCATCTTCCCAACACATTAGGTATCTGGTCCAGGTCTTGGCAGTACTGTGCAGTTCTTATTTCCACTGTTCCCGTATTGAGGATATTCGTGCATTGGCATCTGAGACTGTGTCAAAATCTCACACGTTTTAAGTTAACTCCCTCTAACTTCACTCATGGTCTCTCTCACCAGTAACACAGAGCCTGGCACCCCAGGATATGCTCCTCAAAATTCTACCTCTATATACCTGGACTGGCCCAGGTCACATGGCAAGGAAGGAGCAAAACCAAGGTACAGGTGTAGACATTTCAGATGCAAAGCCCTATTTTCTACTCTTTCTCTTGTCTTCTTTCAGAGTGATGAGGGTTAGGAACCAGGAAGAGAGAAGCTGTCAGCATTCAAGACAAGTGGTCCAGGAATGAGCTCCTATCCAGCTTTTAAAAAGAGGAGGCCAAGGGGCATGCGTCTGCCTGGCAGGGAGACGGAGCTCACCAAGTGGCCTTCTCTGAGACCTCTGCCATTTTGAAACCACTCCATGCTAAAATCCAACATCTGCAGAGTTCCAGGAGCCTCCATGTGGCTGTTCTGGAAAGAAGGCAGAGACCAGGGTAGGAGACAAGAGCCCAGGTGGGCTTGGGCCCACGTGGCAGCAGTGGGTGTTGATGAAGCTGCAATGCAGAACCATACCCAGCCACACTGAGCAGCGGGGCTGAGGCTGGCATGGGGCCCAGACGCAGCAGCAGAGCAGGCCTTCACTGTGGCCAGTGTCACCTGCTGCATGGCTCGCAGCCCACCCTTTGGTCTTCCCTCACCTAACAGCTATGCATCCCTACCTCTTCCTGAGACCCTACCATCTGTAGCATCTCGCCCCCTCTGGGACCATAGAGTGCTGGGTGCTGCTGCACATACACTCCAGAAAACATCCTCGTGTCCCCCCCGAGACCAAATAATCCACGTTCTGCCTCTGCAGGCATGATGTCAGCTTCTCACCCACCCTAAGTGTGGATCCTTGCAGACAGCAAGTGTGTGTATATGGAGGGGTGTGGCATGCGGACAGGGTGCGGCTGGTGGACAACAGAATGGCCCAGTCTGGTCTGCCCTCGTACATCCCAATTCTATGGATGCTGCAGAAATTAGCATGGCATTGGCAGCAGTGACATCACACTGCTGTCTCAGGTTGAGTGGGCTTGAGTCACAGCCCCACCATCCTGTACTGTAGACTTCAGAATCCCAGTTACCCGGGGGATCCCTTCATCTTTGTGCTAACCCATAATGCCTTCTGCCTTTCCCTACCCACTGCCACCACTGAATCCCACTCTGCCATCTAGCATCCGCCTTCCTCTTCCATTTCTCCTAAGAAATGGCAAGGCAATCATCAGGACTGTGATATATGACTTACTAAGTGAGAAGAGCCCACACTGTGTAACTCTCCATCAATGAATCTGGACCCACTGCCATGTGTCATCTACTACATTTGAATCCAAACAAGTGCATTATTATGGAGAACTGATTTCTCCAGTTATCTCCAGAGCATTAACATGGGCCTGTTAGCTGTTACGCAAAGGTCGGGTATGCGGTATTACTGCTCTCGCTGATTGTAGAAGGCAGAGAACTAGGGCTGTCCAGCTAGCCTGCATTGTTCTGGATGAGCTCATGCTGCTTTTCACAGCCGGCTTTCTGCTCAGCAGAATGTATGCCGGAGGGAGGGGATGGTGACCAAATCCATGGTGTTGGGGGAAACTAAACTGATGGAAGACAGTGAAATTTAAGTACTTATGAAAGCAGACAACTTTCTGCACAATGCATCTGGGCAGAGATAGAAAAACTGCGTTGCTACAAAGGCTCCCCAAACACAGGCACCCTGCACATCCACAGACATGTCCTCTGGGAAAGGGTTTCTGCAAAGCCTCATGGGAATGGGGGAAGGAAAACTATCCGGCGGCAGGCTCCTGTGGTGCCTAGCCCTCCTCTTCCTTTTCTCTCTCCCCACTCCCAGTAGGCACATTAGGGTGCATTAGGGACACGCCTCTATTCAGGCCCCAGCTCAACCAACCAGTAACCAAGGAACACTAAAGAAGTAACTTCATTCTTCTGAGCCTCAGTTCTAGCCTCTGGATTAGAACAGTACATCTCTATCTTGCATGGTTTGTGATTGTATCAAGTGAGGGTACATGAGGGCACATATCCTAGGGTCTACCTACTGGATGAGGAAAGGAGGAAGTCATGGGGGACCTTCAAGAACACCGTGAATGCTGCTGGCAATGAGAAAACAGAAAGATAGGACTGTGTGCTGGATTCATTTTGGCAATATGGTTCCCCGACAGCTGTACTCATCTGAAATGTTGTCCCCTCTGAATGCAAGCAGCTCCTATTCGGCATTTCTTGCACAGCCCTGGGCCCTGTGCTCCTATACCGTGTCTGCTCTCCCAGCCTGCCCACGCAACTGAGGCAGGATCCTGCCTGGTAATTCTTGGCATCCTTATAGCAGTTTGCCCTGGCCCTACTGGTTTTCTAACGCCGTGTTGACTCCATCTTCCTGAGAGGATCCTGGGCTGCAGGTCTGCCCTAACACCTCATTAAGGCCAGGGCTGGATGGATCCAGTGAAGAAGCAGGGGCTGACAACTGAGGCACACCTGTTGCCATAACAACACCCTTCTAACAAATGGAATCAGAAGGAGAAAGTACTACAGCTTGATATAGATTTTAAAATTAATTTAGACATATTAGAGCATCAACTGTTCTTCTTGGGGTGTTGTGAGATTCTAATGCACAAATCTTGAAAATAATTTTAATAGCCATTACTTAAGACATTGAAAAGCATGAGTACTAAATTATTCCTCACTAAATCTACGAAACGATGGTGTGTTAGTGAAATAACACAAAAGTTAATGGAAAGAAGCATTAAAACACATTCTCCTTGTAATAACCATTTGAATGTTTAAGTTGTCCTATGGACTTCTTAACACATAAACTGAAAACACAGTCATATAGAGAAGAGAATTTAGCAAAAACAAAAATCTGAGATAGCAATACTATGTAAATAAATATGACCACGTGAGACAGAAACATTTACATTCGTATTAACAGCATTTAGAGAAAGATGTTTTAAAATTTAACCAACTCAAGAGTACATTGACATTAGTGAAATGGCAGCTGTGAACAATGTTTAGCATTTTATAATCAAACACACAGACCCTCATCCCTGAGGGTCAGGCACGTGTCTGCCCTGAGAGATCCCAGCAAAAGGTCAACTGAGTCATTTTCAACTTTGCAGGGTTGCTAATCTCTAATCCACCACACAGCTGAGACTTAGCTACATCAGTGTTTAACACAGCCAACTGCATAACAGATTTATTCCTTTGTTAGAAACAATCACTGTTTATTAAACATTCCTGAGAATAATACACGGCATGGTGGAAACATCAGAAAGCGTTCATCTGCCAAGGTAAAACCTGGGACAATCTTTGTGGGCATCTGACTTTGCCTTCAGCCTGGGGTCAAGAGCAGAAGTGCCGGCCCCACCGAGTTCAGCATTAACCCATCTTGCACAGCATAGAGTCCCGGCAGCACCTGCCAGGACGCAGCAAAGGGGCACTGTCTGGCCTTGTAGCAGCCCTCATCGACAGCCAACTGGTCCCTGCTTCATAGTTGCACAATAGTCGCAGAAACTTCTCTTTTCTTTCAAAGGTCACAAAAAAGAAATACGAAAATGCCCATTTGTACACTTGATTTTTCTGCTTCTCAACAATTTACAGTTCACCCATAACCATGTGTGTTTTCGACAGCTTGAGTGGGAAGAAAAGAGATTTATAAGGAGGAGGGATCCACAAGGAGGCAGGAAGAGGCAAAAGGCTACTTGCTACCAGATCCTTTGACCAACGCAACAGTTCTTGGGCCAGGACCATTTGGTCAGAAAGGGCCCTTTCCAGAACAACACTGGCTGGCCAGAAGGGAACATGAGCTGATAGGGTGATCTGCTCTTGTTGAGTTATCCACTTATCCACAGTGCAAATCAAAGCAAGCCTGGCCACCCTTTGCGGCATCAAAATTAATTCATCATCAAAAAGGAACAAAAGAGAAATACGTTAAACAAACTACATTCAGCAGCCACTAAAAGGATCAAATACAATGACAGATCAGAAACAAGGAATAATGAGACACAACTCGCTGCGATGTGCTTGATCGTCTCATTTTCTATTTTGTTCATTTCCACATGACAGTGTATTCTGAGGGGTTCAGAGGAGCCTCTGTAAACTGATGGGTCAGACAATTACAGGCTTTCACCAAGGTCAGTGGTTTCTTAGTGTGTTTGCTCTGAGGAGAAATCATGATGACTTGTAATGTACATTTCTAGGGGAAACAAGTCACAAGTGCCAAGCTCGCCAGAGCAAGCACCCTAGCTGTGCGCACAGGTGGGCAAAGGAAAGGCAGCCAGTGTAAACACTGGATGGTTCTTAGATCCAAGCTCTCAGAAAGTGTTTATTCCTTAAAAAAAAAAAAAAAAGAAAGAAAAGAAAAGAAAAAGAAGGAAAAAGGTTTCATAATAACAAGCTTCCTAAAAATCAAAGTGTTTGATTCTTGCAAATTCCACTAAAGCAAAGCTGTTCAGAATACATCTACTTAGGAGAACACAGTTAACCTACAATCTTATAGACAACTTACCTCTTTTTGCTTTTGATGTCAAGTAGTGCATAAAAAAAGAAAAAAGTTTAACTGATTCTCTTGTTGTTACACAATGGCTTACTCCAGAAATAACTATTCAGGGTCAAGTGCTACACTGGTTTTCAAAGGAAGCTATGAAAAGTGAGGAGGCCAGGACTGCCTGGGGCGTCAGAGACAGCTGCAGGTTTGCTGGGGCAGCCTTGTGTGGGGTGTGGGCACCACTGGACACAGCGAGAATGGCACCCTTTCCTACCTTAACTTCCTAGTCTCCATTGCCATGATCTACACTGATTTCCTATGCACAGACAGACCGACAGGATCTTAAGTACAGGTTAGGACAGAGAGAGGGGGCAGAGATTCACCCTCCTTCCAATCATGCTCTCTCCAGCTGCCTGCAGCAGTCAGGACCGGGCCAGGCCAGTCAGGAGACCAGGGCTCCAGCTGGCTCTCCCATATGAGTGACAGGGGTTCAAGTACTTGGGTTGCCATGTGCTGCCTCCAAGGACGCATCAGCAGGAAGCTGGATGGGAAACAAAGGTGCCAGGATTCAAATGGTCACTCTTACACGGGATGCAGGGGCCCCAAGTGGAGGCTTAACTCCCATGCCACAATGCTGACCAGTTTATAACTAGAAGAAAACAGCTCCTTCAACTAAAACATGAAACAAATCCAGGGTGTATATTCACTAAAAACAAGTTTAGTTGAAACGACAGTCTTGTTTTAGAGATCATGATTCTGGAAGATAAGTGTATTTTCAGGTTTATCTTTAAATGCAAATTTTAAAACTTATGCACAACTGTTTCCTTAAAATAATTATTATAAGAGGAACGATGGAAGCCAGCCCATGTTCCTAGAACATTCCCTGCCTCATGCTGACCCAGAGCAGCCCTTTGGAGGGAGAGGGGCTGGTGCACATGACACAAACATGTATATATGGCAACAGATAAGGAACAGTTGTTGGGTGCAGTTAATGAGAAAAAGCAAAATAAAATTGCCTTTGTCAGGTGTCACGTACAAAAATCCTTCTTTGTATAGTGCTGAGTGCCTGTCAGTCACTGAACTGCTGGCTGTGAGGTGACAAAGGACAATGAATGGAATGGCTCTGTGACATCTTGATGACTTCATGCTTTCGAAGGTAAAGACAGGAAGAGATCAGGCTGCCCATTTTGAGTTGCATTTTTTTCCCCTTTTCCCTCTCTGGCCTTTGAATCAGAATGCTCTGGGGAAGCAGCCATGAACATCAGCAGGCCAAGGAGAGGGGTGTGGCAGGAGGGCCATGCAGGGAGGGGACCTGCCAGAGGCACCTTGCTGTCCCATAGCGAATGCGCTGTTTAACTTCTAGGCCACTCTAAGTAGTTTAAATGTAAACACTACATTTCCACTCAGTCAGTTAAATGAGCAGGGGGGCCTCCCATGCGTGGGCTGAGCTCTTGGCCACAGATGCTGCTCAGTGCCCTTGGGGCTTGGGAGAGCCCCTGAATCTAGGGTTGGCACAGACTACAGAAATGTGCTCACAATCACCCAGGGCAGCGTGGGACTGCTGGCGGGCACCACGACAGCCTCCCTGAACACCATCAGCGGTGCCCAGACTCATGAGGCAGTGTGTGTGTACTCATGGCATCTACACCCTACCTGTGTGGGCAGGGAAGGCCCACTTTCTGCTTTGAACACTTAGTCCCTAACACACAGACACATTAGAAGCTTTGATAGACCCGAGAGTCAGACTTTCCCTTGGAAGCTGAAGAATGTGGTGCTGAGACACTATTTTTCTCCAGACCAAGTGATACAGGGAATAGCTTGGATCCCTAGCACCAGAGAGCCTCAAAGCTGGAAGAAGCCTCTCCAGGACTCCTTCAGTGGGCAGGAGGACGGTGAGCCGACTAGCAAGGGCTTCCCTGGCTTCCTGTGGGAGTCTCCAAGAACTTCATGGAAAACGAGCATTGTGATAACCACCCAGGGATTACCAAATTCTTTGCACCAAAATAAACTTTTCATTTAAAAATTAATAGATGCGTGTATTTAAAAGGCAGAGTGACATAGAGATTAGAGTCTGGGAGGGAGGAAGAGAGGAGAATGAGTGAGAATTTTCCTTTGGCTCATTCCCCAAATGCCTGTAACAGGGGGACATGTACATTACAGGGACCTAAGTACTCGGGCCAGCATGTGCCACAACCCAGGAACAGTAACAGGGAAGTTGACTGGAAGCATAGGAATAGAACCAGCACTATGAGATGGGCATGCCAACAGAGGCTTAAGCTACTATGCTACTTTAACTTGCTCCTTTAACTACCTTTCTCCATGAAGTTTTTAAAGTATGCTCATGTTAGGACTTTCTCTTAAATGTGCCAGACATAGCCTGCATATAAGACATCAAGCTGGAGCAGGTGTTTGGGTGCAGTGGGTTAAGGTATTGCCTGTGATACCAAACCCCATCCCAAACTGCTGGTTTGAGGTCTGGTTTCTCACTTCTGATTCCAGCTTCTTGCTAATGTACTCTTGGGGGCGGGTGGCAACAGAAAATGGCAAGGTACTGGGCCCCATGTGGGAGACACAGATTGAGTTCCAGCCTTCTGGCTTTGACCTAGCTCAGTCCTGGCTGTAGCAAGCACCTAAGGAGTGAATCAGCAAGCGCAAAATCAGTCTCTCTCCCTGACTACACTATGAGTGTCTTGAGGAACAGGGGTGGCACTTTGCATGAATACCATTGTACTACATCAAGTGCCAAAAGTATCCGACACCTAACAGGTGCTCAAGGAGCCGGATGCATGGTAAGTCCTTGGTAAATAAAATTCATCCAATCCTGATGAAAAAAGTCAATGAGAAACGTGCTTAAGGAACATAGGATTGGCAGTGCAAGCAAGAAGCAGAGCACTCCATGTCCACTGGTCTGACTTAAAGAAAATGCAAAGACCATTTTGCATGATGGACACATCTCTGCGTATCGTCGTCTAACAGCAAACTTTTGCATGTAAAGCAAGCATGCTTCTGTAAGCTGCTTTAGAAGTCAGTACACAGAAGAAAACCCTCAGACTTCAAAATAACACCTTCTCTCACAGCAGTTCAGTTGTGGTTCCAGAGAAAGAGGGAGGGAAAGAGGGAGGGACCGGAAACACTAGGAGAAAGCTAAACACCCATGAGGAAAGCTCCCACGTGGAAGGCAGGGAGTGGAGCACTGGGCTGCCACTCCACAGGGACATGCTCTGCTCATGCATTGCAGTCAGATGCTCACGACAGAAATAACACCACAAGCCCGTGCCTGTGAGTGGTACAGACTCCCCCCACACATTCTGATTGGCCATTTTCACCTTTTGGTTAAATGATAAGATACTGTTTGGTTATGGTGACTTGACTTGTGT
Source organism: Ochotona princeps (assembly GCF_030435755.1). Lineage (NCBI taxonomy): Eukaryota > Metazoa > Chordata > Mammalia > Lagomorpha > Ochotonidae > Ochotona > Ochotona princeps. Next base: position 4,868,903 of record NC_080858.1, read on the forward strand.
AGGCCTAAGTAGTGAAGGCAAAACATGAACTCACTAAGGGTTGCATGAAGACACACAGCCTCTTGCCTAGTTACTGCCTCCTTGACAACCACAGGGTCCCTCCAGATTCAAGGGCATCAGAGCTGTCAGGCCCCCTCTCAGTCTCACTGGCCATGGAGACCGCAAACACCGAGAAGGGCACACAGGACACACTGGTGTCTCAGAGAAGCAGAGGGATGAAGTCAAGCGCAAAGAGCCAAGTGTGACCTTCTAGGAAGTCTAGCACTCCAGGGCCTGAGGCCACAGGAGCTGAGCCAAAGGGGAAGACCAGGGCCCAAGGTTCCCCCACGAGGGTCTCACCATACAGCAGATCAGCTGGGGCAGTGCACCGCTCGGTCAGTGCAGACGTCCGTGTTTGAAAGTCAGTGTTGTTTGAGAGCGGATCCCCAGAAATGAGACCCTGTGTGGTGGGATGCTGGGCTTTTCTGCTGCCTGCCTCACAGACGTGGAGCCAGCACAAACGCAACTCTGGGAGGGTAAGTCATACATTCCATGCTCTAAATTCTTACACAAGATTTATATATATATATCTCAAGTCTTCCAGTGAAGGATAAAAAGCAAATTAAACTCATTTAATTTTTACTTATATAATGACTTCAATGCTCCCCAACAGTAAAATAACCTGTATTTGCCTGTAAGAATAATTAAAGTCATCTAAGAAAATATTAAAACTATATTTTAGAGAACAAAGCTTGTCACAAAACACTCTCATAAATAAAGAAGCAACTGTCCTTTAAAAATGATTAGTGTATATTGTTACTAGCAAATACATTTCATAATAATCAATAATTTATATTAAGGTCATAAATAAAAAATGCTCATAAAAGCTACCATTTCCAATGGGTTCATGACATCTCTTGCACACAATACAGGATTGGCTTTATATTGCATATTTCCTTCTCTCAGCTTAATGAAAACATCTTCTACAATAAAAGCATCACAAAAAATAATTTAGCTAATAAAATACTACTGAAAAGGCAAGTATTCATGAAATAAGTTTGGTGTACAGAGTTTCTATAGTAATCCATTTAATAGGACTTTTTAGAAAATGCTATTGGACTTATCTAGAAAGAAAGCATTCAAGATTGATTTTGTTGGATCCAAGATACAGAATTTAAAGTTCTTCAAAGTATAAGAAAAACTTGCTATTTTCCCCTCTTTTACTTAAAGTTCAAATAAATGCTGAGACATACGAAGCACATTAGGTAGTCATTACAGTGATTTCCTAGCCTTGTCATGATTCTGAATCCCAGCTAATCCTCAGCGCTCGTCTTTTATGTAGTTATCCTGGGAAAAGCCAAGGACAGTCTCTGACTTTCCAAAACAAAAGAACGTAAGGTGGCAGGCTGGCCCTCTCACTCATATCAGCTCAGCAGCCAGAGCTGTGCAATGTGTGTGGTGGGTAGGAGAGACGCATGAAGAACTGGAATGAGTGACAACAGGAAGAACATTTGGTCGGGCTTCAAGTGCCCTGATGGATCCTTTCTGAAGGCAACATCAAAATGGAGCCAAGCAACATCAGGGTGGTTCAGTTTTAAAATAGTTGGTTCCCATTTGAGAAGAAACTGAACTAATGAGATGCCAAATACACAAGAACATCCCCAGCAGCCTTTGAGAACATAACAACTAATGGAAAACAGCAGACAACCAGAGGGAAGAGGTGATTGGTGCAACACCGCCTGATGTCAAAGCCAGCATGACAATAGCCTTTCAACATAAAATAAGACCAGGCAGCAGCATGGGGAAGTTGATGATATGACAATGGCTCAAGAATGTAATAATGAGATAAATACATATTCATGCAAACAAGAGTCAGACACACAGAAATGAAAATAGCTATTGTTAATATTTACTCTTAACTTTTAATCTTATTGGCATATCAGTTATTAAATTTAAATACAGCAGGAATGATATTTATGGCTCTTACCTATTTCTTTTTTTAAGTTCTAGGAGGTAGTGTTTGAAATATCAAAAAGAAAAAGTCTCCTGGGAAGTTCTGTCTAAGGCATGTGTCCTGATCAGTCATTATGACTAAGGTGACTTCTGGAATAGTCATTTTAGGATACCTTGCAAAAGGGCCTAGACCAAGAGGACTGCAATTATGAAAGCAAAAGAGCAGCCACCGTTCATGTAAGTGTACAGCTTGGCTGTCGGCCATTCCAAGTCATGATCGCTCCTATAAACTCTCCAGGGGTGTTGAGCATCAGCGTGCATTTCCATACTACGTCTTTCAACCCCAACAAGTAGGCTACTGATAACGACTCAGACTAAGGAAAGCATCTGAGAACTAAAGGCTGGGGGTTTCCTAACAGCAATTATGGTAAAAATGAAAGTAAAATTTTTAAAAAAAAATTCTCTGGCAAAGGCATCAAATTCCAATGCTACTGCAGGGACCAGAAAGTAACAGAGGTTCCTAGAGCAGGCTGGGGACTGCAACAGGGAGGGGTGGGGCCGGGAACAAACTGCAGAGCTTGCCTTGTCTCAGAGCAGCAGCCAACACAGAGCTGCCTGGGTTGGTAGGAATGCAGGCTCCTCTAGAATAGACCATAGTTAGAGACATTCCTGGGATGCCTCTGAGTTTGTAACTCCTGACAACTAAGTTGAATGCATTTTAACAGCCGAATTACGGCCATCCCTGGGCTTTCCAGTTTGTCATCTCTGACCCACATGTAAGATGCTGGGATTTCTCAAAGGATGATCTTGATCTGCCAGAATCACATTCTCTTTATTAGCCATAAATCACAGTTTAGGCCTTTTCTCTGGGGAAAGTAAGAAGCAAACAAAAGCTAAAGCAAACAGGAGCACATTGGTAAGCATAAACCCAAGCTTGCAAACTGCAAGGAACTGATCTTAAAAAGCAAAACCTTCGAGGATTTGTGGTTTATTTTCTTCCTCATGCCTGAGGAGACATTCTGAGACTCTGCAGAAGGTCAGCACAAGGGCAAGTTATCAAGGCAGCTCCCTTTGCTGAAACTACATTAAAGATGTCAGAAACACAACATGTGATCAAGAAGTGTCGGCACGAGCCACCAATCCTGCATAGAGTCCAGGGTCACGCCCTGCATTGCACCTGCCGCTAATGTCCCTTTCCTATCCCGTTCCTTCCAACTCCCACTCTCCATCCTTGGCTGTGGGAAGGCAGCCCATGACACTGCCGCGGAGGGATGTCCGGCTGCGGCTGAGGAGCCAAAAGAAAGCCCAGTGCATGGCAGTCTGACATTAGTGCAGGACTCATCCAAGGCCGGCTCTGTGGCCGAGGGGTGGGCAGGGGCGCTAGGGAGGAAGGGGAGAGCCCTCTATCTGGCTAACCGCTTGCATCACATGCACCCAAGGAAAAAATGTTTACCTGGTGGAGCCACGGTTAACCTTTTTTCCTTGCTGAGCCGCTGCCCTTGGAGGAATTCACTCATGGAAGGGGGGCCCTTCGGAAGAAATGATTCTGTGGAGGTGGGATCAGGGGGAACTCTTAATAAATGCTGTAGGTAGGAAGCCCCTGGTGTCCTGGGACGGCTCTGATCACAAAGGGGAGGTGAAAATTGTCTTGCAGGAGATCCAAGAAAAATACATATAAAAAACAAAAAAGTTTCACTTTAATTATCTTTCAATGCCTCATAAGTGACAACATCATTTATATCTGCATTTACTTTAATATTTATATATATATGCACATATCTATAAATTAAAGTATTTGCTAATTGCTTTAGTTTTCACATCAACATAAAACCCTATAAGAAAATACGTCTGGATGCTGGAAAAGAGATTTATCACAGTTAATATGATCCCCAGATAGAAAAGTATCTGTACTATTTGATTCTTAAAAGAAAGTTCCTAAAAATAAAAATGGTTACCACCAACTGGGAGTAAAGGGTCAATAACTTGACAGCTAGGACTCTGGACAAAGCTTATAAAACTGAGCCACTTGAACATTTTGTGAGAAGTTTCTCAAAGCAAGATACATATGCTGCAAGAAAAAGCACAAAAACCTGCTTGTAAACAAGGACTGTTTGTATTCCACTCCATTTCACAGAAGCAGAGTTGCCCCAGGCCAGTCTGTCACCAAAGGTGGTGACGTGCAGACGTGGGCAGGCCTCTCCCCAGAAGAGCCCATCCATCCACACCTGCACCCCGGCACAGAGCAGCAGGGAACCAGCACTGCGGGCAGGGGCTTGGTAAGGTTGAGAATGGCCTTGTGCCCGGCGTTGAACTTTTACCTGCTTGTTCCCTGCCCCCCCTTTTTTAAGACTGGGGATAAAGGACAAGCACACTAACGCGTATCAAGAGCAGCACAAACATCAACAGACGCTTCCAAGTGCTATTGTTAAGGTTAAGGGTGAGGCAGGGTCCGGGACAGGAAGGAGCACACAGAGTCATCACAGACCAAGAGGCTCCCCGGCAGGGCAGCCAGGGCCCACGGGTGCACCGCTCCCTCCCGTGGCCACCGCCCCCCCGCTAGTGAAGATCGCTGCATGCATACCTTTTCCTCTGAGTGCCACTGCTGACCCGAATGTTGGGTGTCTGTGGGCCCTGACTACGCAGGAAGTAAGTGTCTATGGCGGGCAGGGTGACTGATGCTTCCCCACTTACTTTAGGGCTGCCGAGCTTGCTCTTCCCAAGCTTGCCTTTGCTGCGTCGGGACTGCTCATGGTCAAACTCTAAGTCCTCCAGCCGCTGCGTCAGGGCGAGTTTTTGCTGGATAGCCATGCGCAACAAAGTGTTTAGAGTCTTCTTCTCATCCTCTGCGGCTGCTAACTGCCGCTGCATCTCATCCAATTGGGTGACGTATTCATCACATCTGGACCCAGGAGAGGAAGAACGATCAGAGCGGGAATCTCAGTGACACCAAAGGAGGGAGTCTCCCCACAAAGCCCAGCCGGCCGCCCTGGTGCCCAGCCCTGCGACCGTGCTCAGCGGAGGCCTAAACACAAGCATTTAGATGGCCAGGGCCCACTCATGTCATTTTCACCACAGTATTTCAGTGGTTGTCCTACTTTGGTACCAGTTACTGGTAATGTCTTGCTGTGCCTAACTTACAAATAACACTCAGCCACAGGTATGAGTGTACAGGGGAAAAAAAACCCACAGTGTAGACAAGGGTTGAGTATGATGCAGTTTCAGGCACTCACTGGGCGTACCGGAATGTATCCCATGGCAAAGGGGGAACTACGTAGTGAATGAGACTGGGATTTGGAGATTAAAACAAGCCATCCCAGCCACAGCATGACAATAACCTGCAATAGAAGAACTACAAAGAATGGAGCGGACAATGGAGACACGGGTCTACTCGGGGCCAAATACACCCAGGGACAATGACTGTGGGGCTGCTCTGTGGTAGCCGAGGAGCACATAAGTGTCCCAAATGTCCCCAGCCTGTGCTGGGAAGGACAGCAGCTCTGTCTATGGCATAACACTCTATGGATCCATGTGCAGGTATGCTACAGTCTATGCCCACTGCCTCCCAAAGAATCAGGTATACAAGAAGACATTTCCCTCCTGACCTATGCTCTCAGGTTTTATTTTAATCCGCTGCAGACTGCGGATGCTCCAAGTTGCCTGAATTAGAAAACACTATTCTCAACGACATTCTCACATTATTTAAGAAGCTAAGATGTGCCCAGGGTCTGATACAGATGGGACAGGCTGTCAGGTTTTCCACCTGTCCTGTAGCACAAACGCATGTCCAAGGACCTTTCTTCCCCACCAATGGACAAGCTGATCCCAGTTACATCTGGAAGGAAGTGGGGTGGAGGAGTCAGCTTGTTATTCGGTTATCCCCTGAGTTTACCGGCCTACTAGGATCTGAGTTACAAGCACCTTTCACTCACCCGCACAGAGCGACTTCAGGCAGTTATGCACAAGGCACGGGCTGCCCAAACTATGCAAGTGGCTCTAGCCTGGGGCCCTGCAAGGGGAAAGCAGGCCCTGAGGTGTGAGAAGCTGATCCCCGGGAGGGGCCTGTGATGGCTGATGCTGTGTGTTAAGCAGCACCACCGGGAGATCGAAACTTAGCAGAACTCCATGTGACTTTCAGGACCCGGGACTGACTGTCGCTGGTCAGATGACTACAGTGCAGTGGGAAAATCCTGTGGAGCAAGGCTGCTCCCATCTCTGAGCAAACATTTGAAAATGGATGAGCTGGGGGTGATGATTCGTACCTAAAGAAGACTGAGGCGTTAAAAGTCCAGTTAAAATCATTTTTACCTTCTTCTCAAGAGGAAATTTGTATTTATCTGATCCTAAATGCAATGCAGACTTCTTTCATTAAAGGGGGCTGTATTCTATCCCCCAAATGCCAACCTCTGAGTCCCTCCAGCCAGCTCCCCAAATATTTATTTGGATCCAACCTTCTCACTGCCACCTGCCAGGATGTCAGTGATCAGGGTCAAGTCTGCACCATCTCTCACCTAACACACAAAGGAAGCCCAGCGGACTCTGGGCGATTCTGACAGAGCCCAGCTTTTCTCTCCTGTATGTGGGTCACCTACAGGTAAGTTACACTTAATCTGCAAGTACAGTCAGCAGTGTTTTGTGAATTTTGTGTCACACAAGTTGCAGAACTGTCCTTTGAGGAGGGGTATTGCACTGCGACAGCAAAGGAGGCATTTCAGTGGTATATACTGAGAATCTCAGCATGCCAAGCCTCTGGAATCAGGGCACGTTTTGCTGACTGCTTCAAGTCAGAAAGCTAAATACAGCAGTGCTTTATAATGAAACTGCTGGGAGGAGGTTGAAACTAGTATTTGCATAATCATTTGGACTATGTGAAAATTTTGCATACATATTTAGGCAATATATACATAAATACACATACATGATTACATTTTAGAAATTATAACTTAGGGGTCATTGCTGCGGCTCATCAGGCTAACCCCACTGGCTTGCAACAACAGCATTTCGTCTCAGAATTTGAGTTCCAGTTGCTCTATTTTGCTTTGGCATCCTGCTAATGCTCCGGGGAGGTACCCGGAGATGGCCTAAGGGCGTGGGCGCCTGCTCCCACATGGCAGATCTGGATACACCGATTTAGCATTGGTTGTTTTGGCTATTTGGGGAATGAACTATAGGATGGAAGATCTCGCTCTTCTCTGAATCTCTCTCCTTCCTTCTTCTCTTTCTTTTCTCGTCTCTACCTTTAAAGTAAATAAAGTTTAAAAATAGTAACTTAATTCACAAGTCATGAAGTTTTTATTAGCTGCCATGATAAATACTGATCTGATAATGAAGGTATCTTCTCTGGAGAACATCTGTTCATTTATTTTTAAAAAATTGTTAACTTTTATTTGAAAGGCAGAGTTACGGGGAGAGGAGAAACAGAGATCTACTGCCCAGTTCACTCCCCAAATGGCCACAATGGCTGCAACTGGGCTGGTCCAAAGCCAGGAGCTTCTTCTGGGTCTCCCACATGGGTGCAAGGACTCAAGCACTTGGGTCATCTTCCACTACTCTCCCAGGCACATTAGCAGGGAGCCGGACAGGAAGTGGAGCAGCAGGGATACTGGCACCAAAGGCAGAGGCTTATCCTACTACATTATGGAGCCCACCCGTGTTACATTAATTTAAGCATATTTTTAGGGAGCAGAATTGCCTCATTGAGGGGGACTAGTATCGGCTCTGGAAAGCAGTATGGGTGCTTGTGGTTCAAACAGTGGGCTTGGAAGGTCAAGGGCTCTCCTCATACCTCAAGGTCCTCGGCCATGCACCAAACTCACTCAGGGCCTCTGGCCCACACCCAACTTCAGGAAGGCAAAACAGTTACCTTGTGGCAAACATGGCTCTCAAGGATGAGAAGGTGGCAGCGTCCTCTTTCAAAGCCTTCAGTTCATTCCGAAGTTTGGTCATGGTTTCCGTCACCATCGCCTTTTCATTTTCATACTTGTTCTTGAGGTTGGCCAGCGCTACCTCAGCTGTCTGCAGCAGAAACAGCACAGTGCTTACAAGGTGCACACCAACACCCATACCACACACACCTGCCTGCCACACCTGGTGTGTCATTTCACAAATGGAAAAAACAATTGGTTTAGCTACCATTACTGATTTGAAAGGCAGGGAGAGAGAGAGAGACAGAGAGAGAGAAAAAATGAATCTTCGATCCACTAGTTCATTACCTAAGTGCCTACCAGGAGCCTAGAATTCCATCTGGGCCTGCCACTCATGTAAGAAACCTGATGGAGTCCCAGGCCTCTGGCTTCAGTCTGGCCCAGCTCTGCTGTTGAAGGAAATCGGTAAGTGAATCAGCAGATAGAAAATCTCTCTCCCTTCCCTTTCTTTATCTCCCTTTCTCTGTCTCTCAAATAAATAAATCTCTTTTTAAAAAAGAAAGAAATTGGGCCCGGCGGCGTGGCCTAGCGGCTAAAGTCCTTGCCTAGAACGTGCCGGGATCCCATATGGGTGCCAGTTCTAATCCCAGCAGCTCCACTTCCCATCCAGCTCCCTGCTTGTGGCCTGGGAAAGCAGTCCAGGACGGTCCAAAGCCTTGGGACCCTGCACCTGCGTGGGAGACCCAGAAGAGGTTCCTTGTTCCCGGCTTTGGATCGGCACAGCACTGGCCGTTGCGCTCACGTGGGGAGTGAATCATCGGACGGAAGATCTTCCTCTCTGTCTCTCCTCCTCTCTGTATATCTGACTTTGTAATAAAAATAAAAAAGTCTTAAAAAAAAAGAAAGAAATTAGCAAAGAAACATGGCTTACAACTATATTCAAGTATTTCTGTATGACTGGCACTCTGAGGGCCTGAAACATAAATAAAAGACATAGATCACTGCAATTTATTATATGTTCATGTTATGTCTAAGGAAAAGAACTAAAAAAGAACCTATCATTTTCTTAGTCTTTGTATGCAACTTGCTCAAAAAAGTGGATCATAGTCAAATTCATTTTTTCATAACATCTGTAAAAGCAGAAGTTCTAAAACATTGGATGAAATGAAGTATTTATTTGAATCTGGTATATGAGCATGTCTGAAGGTCTTGGAATTACTAATGTTTCAGATCAAGAGCTAACCTGGCACACAGTAAAAAATGAAACACACACACACACACACTGAATCAATGCACAAAAGCAACAGACCTTTAGGGCATGCCTGTTTGAGGCAAAGCACATGGCATGCATCTGGGATCCAGGCCAAACACGCAGGTTTTACGTAAACCAAGGCAGTGCATGATGTAGGAAAAAGTCCAACACCTAATGAACAAGTCTGTCCCGAGCAGGAAGAGCCTTTACTGTGGGATCCCCAGAAAGACCACCTCTGGCTTTTAACATTTCCTTTTGTGCCTGAAGTGAACAGCTTCAACTTATTAACACAAACTGCTGGCACTGATAAAAACAGACTGCTGCTTTGTTTCAATGAAATCAACAACAGGCTGGGGAGGTCTGGGGACATTTTGATTCCTGAATGGCTTCTTCCTAGTTTTGGCTGAATTTAGCTTCATATTAAAATGAGGATTTTCTCATAAGATACTTACATATTTTCTAGAGCACTAATTTTTGAAGGGATCTTCAGAAATATTACAATTTTTTAAAAAACCATTCAAAATACAGGAATGGATCTAGTGGAAAATGCCAGCTGTTGAGTTTGTGGGTTTTTAAAATTGATTTGCTTAAAAGGCAGGAAGAGATGAACAAAGAGATTTTTCATCTGTTGGTTCACTGCTCATACAGCCATAGTAGCTGGGGCTGGTCTACCCTAAAACCAGGAGCCCAGCAACTCCACATGGAAGGTAGAAGCCAAGTATTGGGCCATCTCCACTGCTTTCCCAGGTACATTGGCAGGAAGTTGGATAGGAAGCAGAGCAGCCGGAACATGAACCTGTGCTTCAACATGGGATGCAGGCAAGTTCCAGGTGTGTCTCAAGTGGTGGTTTAACCCACTGTGCCACAATGGTAGCACAATGGTAGGTTACTATTTTTTTTTTTAAGTTTAGATACATTTTCTTTCTTTTTTTTTTTAACAGATCATTAGTTTTTTAAGTTGTGAAAATGTAGATGCAACAAATACTGAGCCACAGAGTCACAAAACTAGTGTCGGGAGGAATGGGAGGAGGGAGATGACAGGGGGCGAGATCTCACCAGGAAGACAAGCCCATTCATGATCTGCGAAAAGCCCCAGTGCCAAGCTCTGCTTGTGCTTCTGTTGGCTGGCACACGGCACCAACCTTCTGCAGAACCAAGGCGTCGTAGACAGCTAACCGACAGCACAGGCTCACCACATCCTCCACGCCCTCCAAAGCAAACTCGCTATCCAGTGTGTTCTAAAACACGACATATCCGGCCACAGAGGTCAGCACAAGCACCCCGTGAAGGCACACAAGGTCCTCTGTGCGTCCAGTCGTCTCTGCAAAACCCCTCCTTTTCCTTAAGAAACAAGTTCGGGAGTGACTGGCTCTGTGCTGTCTTTTTCAGCTCCTTTAGGAAACACGGGGAGCTGCCTCTGCAGTGTCCCCCTCATCAGACATTGGGTGGGTCACCCAGCCGAACTGAGCCAGGGAGCCCTCTTGTGGGCGGGAGGAGCTGTGCACTTGGTTTCTCTGAGTCTTCAGCAGCTAACAGAGTGGGCTAGGACAGCGGACTCCACACATTTGCTTACTTCATCAGAAGGCACCATCTACCAAAATATCCCCATATACAATAACAAATGTGAAGAGCACACAGAACGCCTATTTTAAAACGGGAAGATTCATTTTTTCTCTGTACCACGGATCTCTCATTTTAGCATTCATAATTAACTTTTCACGGTGTCTGAATCTGACGGGTGACATCTGCTAAGAATGACGCTATTTATGGGACATCAGCCCCAGCAATAGGCCTAGTATCAATCAAATGTAAGAGGGGTCTTCAACAATTTCCTGGAAGACACATATCAAGTTTGACGCCCAAACAAAAGCCACTTTCTATTTTCATTCTATTTTCTCACAGACTCTTTGGAGGGTGCTCCTTTGACAACTGTGTGGCTAGAAATGTGCTTCCCTTAAGTTTTTCTTACTGAGACCATGTGGGTGGTGATCCTATTGGCACCACAAACTACCAGGAGAAGCATGGTTTATGTCACTCTAACAGGCTGGGAATGCGCTGCCTGTCAACAGTGACAAGCTGTGTGGAATTCCTAGCAGGTGTCTGGTCCTTCATTTCTGCATACTTGCTACCTCCTTGGAAATACAGACTCGCTGAATGCTTGCTGGTCTCTTCTTATCTATCCCCTGCTTCAGTTATGCATCTGCACAGTTTCATACATCAGGGTTCTGGCTTCCGGGTATTCAATCTTTAGGAAAAAGTCAAGAGAAGTGGCTTGACCAAGAATGCTCCAGGAGTTCGTGTCCTGGGTAAAGGTTGCTAGTCTTACCAACATGGCATTGATGATGTATTAAATACTCTTCATCATCGTGTCTTTGGATCGCAGCAGAGTAGTGTTAAGAAATCTCTTTATTCTGGCCTAAGTTGGCAAGAGATTCCTCAAATTCAACATTCACCCAAACCATTTTTATTTCCTTAGGGTGACAAAGTCCTATTTTGATAAATAATATTTTTATCTTTGCTACCAATCTCCAATTTGGCCCGCTACACTCTGTGAACTTGAGATGAAGACTAGAAAGCTGCCTGGTAGATGACTTAATGATGACGTGGAGTCCCCCAGACGATGGGCAAAACAGAACATCATCTGACTCGGACGTAACCTCATCTCCAAAAGCACGCATTCCCACGCCCTGCTGCTCACCTGCGCTGCCTGCTTTTGCAAGAAAACACCTGACATTTGTTGCTTTTCATTTCAATGCCAACATTTACTTAGCTCCTTTCTCAAATAGGTGCATCAAAGGCTATATTTTAGAGCAATAACTGAATGGAAGCTCAAAGTATTTTTCCCACCCATATTTCATAGCACTTCTACCTAGGTGCAACACATGAATAGAAAATAAAATTAGTCATCAAGGAGACCTCTATATACATCAGATTGGTGAATGCTGTCACATTCCTACTTATTCCTGAAGGGCAGAGCAACGGCTGGGACAACCTCCTTGTGGCTTAAGGCCTGAAACAGGCGACCCTATGTTTCAGGCCCGAGGTCACTGGTGCAGCCGAGCTCCTGCTCTAGCTTTCCCACTGCTGACACGCTAACACGGCTCCATACTGTGTAATCCACATGTAACTAGCTTCCTGGTTTTGTGTGCATCTCTGAGTTCTCCCCCACCTCCACTGCTCCATCGCCTCCCTCTGACAAGTAATCCCTGAGTTCCTCATTCCTTGGATTAACCAGGACTTTTTGTTTCTCTAGATCTAAGACAAAGGGCAAGGTTCTCCTCCTTGATCTTGTTTCAACTCTAGAAATCACATCTTGACTCTCAACTCCCCCAGTTCCAAAGCCAGGGCCTGATTCTCGCCTCTCAGACTCCTGCATCCTGTTGCCCCAGCTACCTGCCAGGGCACCTGTTTTTCTGGCTTTGTCTCCCTGGAAGTATAAGCGACCATGCCAGCCCATCCCACCAGCTCTGGTTTCCATATTTGTTTAGCAGTGCCCAAAGTGCACCTGCAGCTGGTCACCTCCTGCATTCCTGCTTTAACTTCTCCTCCTCTTCCTCCACCACGCTGGGCACACCTGCTCCTGCTCTTCCTTCCACCCACTCATTTAGAACAATGACGCCATTCTGGTTCAGCCCTGGGACATGGTCTGTCTCATTCCCCCACCACCCAGGGATCTAAGCTCTGGCCTCAATGACACTGGATACCCAACACATCTAGGCAATCGGAGAGTTTAGCAAGCCCTGCGAAGCGGGTTACCTGCTTGTTGGCTTTCAGCACTGCCCGCAGCGTGGCGATCTGCTCCCGCTTGGTGCTCAGCAGGGACTTGAGCTTGAGGATCTCTTCCATTAAGGCCTCCTTGTCTTTGTCGATCATGGGGGCCAGCTCCCGCGCCGCTGCTCGCTGGCGAGACAGTTGCAAGGACCGGTCCACAGCCTTCTGCAGATGCTTGATTTGGTCCCGGATTATGGCATTGAGGTTGTAGATGTTCATGGGCTCTTTGCGGATGTCACTTGTATCCAACACGGGAGAAGATGGTGGAGCGGTGATGACAGGAGAGATGGTGGGGGTCTTGGTTGGACTTGGTTCTTTGCTGGTTTCTGTGTTTTCCTTTGAAACAGATTCAGATGAGGTCCTTGTTTCTACTGGGGATGACACACCCCTCCTGGCTAATCGTGGTGACAAGAGTCCCCTGGGATCATCAGGCCCTTTAAGGCTGCCACTGCGCGTGACTCTGCTTTGCCTGTAGTAGTCCAGCATGACCCTGTTGGGAGTCTCGTTATTACACAGACACACATGGTGGTAAAGCTGGGCCAGTTCCTCACTGAAGGTCACTAATTCGTCCTGGGCTGTGTTAAGGGTATTGTGATTTTCATTGGCTATGCTGGTCATCTTCTGCAATTCCTTCTCCATGTGGGCCATCTTCTCACCACTCTCCTTGCTGGTCTTCTCCAGGCTCGTGACCTGCTCGTCATACATTTGGATCTTACTCTCATACTTGGCCTTCTCCTCGGTATGGTTTTCTACAGATTGATTGTATTTCTCCTTGAGAGCCTTAATTTCTGCTTTCAAATCAATCACCTCAGTCACTGCCACCCTGTACTTGCACTCCAGGATCTCTAAGCCGTTGATGTCCACTTCATAGTCATGGGCCTCCTCCCCGGAGCCCCGGCCCTTCTCGGTGTCCAGCTCAGTCTTGTGCTCCTTGCTGCTCTGCAGACCCCGCATGGCGTTGACGTGCTCCGTGAGCCGGTGCACGCGCTCGTGCTGCTCCGTCAGGGCCCCCTTGGTGTGCTCCAGCTGTGTCTGGGACTCCTGGAGGTTGACCAGCAGGATGGCCTTTTCCCGCTCTACCTGCAACAGTGAAAGAGACACTGAATGACCTCTGCGCAACACGGCTGCAGCCCCAGACCGCTCTTGGCAGGGCAAGGACACCTCTACAAGCCCTATTGTTGCAAATGAAACTGCAGTGCGTTTTCTCATTTCAGCAGTTCTGGTAAGTCAGTCTAAAAATATCTCATTCATAATACAGTATCTGATGAATAGCCAAGCCAGTTGAAGGTTTCATAAGGGTGATTGGAAATCTTTCAGATATTTTGCTATGGGCATTACATATAATCTCAGTGAACATGGATTTCACAGGATTTGCTGCTTTTCTCTTTCTCTTGAAAAGAAAACAAATTTCCTCAGGAAAAAATAAATCTAAATACCATTTGACTAATATCATGGTTCCAGATAAAAGCATTTCCAAAAATCCCTTCAGTAGGAGAAGGCTGCAGAGAAAACAAAAACAGGATTTATAACATGTACTGACCAGGTCTCAGGTTTGTTTTAGAGGCAAAAGTGTTATGATAAATGAGGCAAGGACTTGAGAAGTTTACCAGGTATATTTTGCCAGTTCAAAATTCACAGAGACATTTTCCAAGTCTAAAAGGAAAAATACCCATTTGTCCAAGGCAGCACCTCCAGATAGCACCGAAGAGAACATGTGTGCTCTTTCCACACATGGCATGGCCTTCCACACTTATTTCTGACGAAACCAAACAAACAGCATCCAGAATTTATCTATAGGTCATATCCTCCACCTTAGACAATTAAGACTGATGTAACAACAACAACAACAACAACAACAAAAAAAAAAGACAATGACTGCTAAACCACAGATAATTCTGTGATAGGGTTAATTGTCAAGGTGAATGTGTCTCTGAAACTTGGGAATCTCCTAAGAAACACCTGCACCCTGTTTATGGGAAAACCCTGTTTCTTCTTCTTCTTCTTTTTAAAGATTTATTTATTTTTATTGGAAAAGCAGATATACAGAAAGGAGGAGAGAAGAGAGACAGAGAGGAAGATCTTCCGTCCAATGGTTCATTCCCCAAGTGACCACAACCGCTGGAGCTGAGCCAATCCGAAGCTAGGAGCCAGGAGCTCTTCCAGGTCTCCCATGCAGGTGCAGGGTCCCAAGGCTTTGGGCCATCCTCAACTGTTTTCCCAGGCCACAAGCAGGGAACTGGATGGCAAGCAGGGCCGCCGGGATAAGAACCGGTGCCCATATGGGATCCCAGTGTGTGCAAGGCGAGGACTTTAACCACTACGCTATCGCGCCGGGCCCAGGAAAACCCTGCTTCTGTGAACACCAGGGAGCGAGACAGGAAACAGGAATGATCTTGGAGTTTTTAGAATTCCCAGAAAGGACAGTTACCTTTGAGGCATGCTGTTTACTGTCTACATTGAAGTGATAGGATTGGAATCCTGAACTTTTGCATTGCAAACCTTTATTGAAGTAATTGAATCAGAATCCTAAACATTGCAAATTTTTTACCTGCTTTTTGCTCTGTCACAACATAACCCTTCATTATATATTTATCCAATATCATATAGTTATTGATTTTTTCATAGATAATTGCTATTAAAAATATTTACTTTGATGCGCTTCTTGTTCTTAGCAAAGAGGCAGCTGCCCAACTGGATGGACATTAAAATCATTTCACTTGCCTTGGAGACTTGTAAGATTCCTTTAAACTCCAACAATTTCACAAAACGCCACTATTATATTTTCAGTTATTAACTCAAGAGTACTTTAAATGGTATTCAGATTTTAAAGAGTAGGTGCTTAACATTCACTGTGTTCTGCATTTATAAATGTGCCTTAAATTTAAAATTACTACATGTTTCAAGTGTTTCTATTTTAATCTCCACTTGCAAAGATCGTATCCAAGGAAGACCTGCTGAGCCGATTACTGTCTTCTGTGTGACCAGGAACAGCTCTTCCCTCTCCCTTCCTACAATCTCCATCTTCTTTCTAGATCTGGGAATTTTGTTTCTTCATGACACATCTGGTTATTTTGCCAGAAAACCCAAATGCAACCTTTGTAAACTGTTTAGCATAAGTATATAGCATATATTAGCTATTATTATTATTATTGTTATCATACTCCACAGAAAATATTTTTAATTTCATGATGTGTGCATTGTTTACAAAACATTGTGCTCTAAATTCTTTTTAGAACGTATAGCAGTTACCATTAACACTTACCACCGTTAAGGAAAAATGAAATGACCTTCTTCTGTAGAAATGATCTGTTCCTTTAATTGAAAGGCAGAGAGATACAGGCACGGGGGGGGGGGGGCAGTGGGGGAGGGTGTGGGACGCGAGGCGGTGGCAGGAGGGAAGAACAACACGACTTAGACAGGCATGTGGAAGTCAGGAGCTAGGAACTCAATCCAGGCGACCCACCTGGAGGCAGAAGCCAATACCACTTCCTCCCTGGATCTCTAGTCACAGCAGCTGAAATCAGAAGCTGGAGCTGAGTGTCACACCCAGCTACTCCAATAATGGGACCCCAAATCACACCTCTACTGCTAGACCACGTGCCCACCCTAAAACTGACTTTGAAAGAGCAGATCAAAACATAGTATGACACTACTTCCTTCATATCCATGTGGATATGACAAAGCATGTCAATTTTAGTCTTACAGAAACAATATTTTTTCTTCTTCCATGTGAAACAATATACACAGTTGTAATGCTGGAAAACAATCCCAACGTTTTTCTCCTGCTGAATCTGTACAGACATAAAGTTGAGGCTACGGATCAAAGGCCAGAAATTCAGCACAAGAACACAGGACTCCTTTAAACCTATTAAATACTTAATTAGTTTTTCCAGACAGGAGCCACTTATTTTATTCTAACAAAACTCATTAAAGCACTTGGCTGTCACTGGAAAACGTCAAATATAATCTCTTTGGAATAACTGGGTCTTAAGAATACCAAAATACTTTATCCAATAATATCCTGAGATATTTCAGAGGATAAAGGATGACACTAATTGAGCTGCCTGCTCTCAAAGTATATTGTCAGGTTCACAGAAATCCTGGAAGGAATAAAATGTTCTTTTATTGTATTTTGTACTTCTGTGTTATGTGAAAGCCAGCATGACTAAGGACATTCAAAATAGTTTTCTAATTTGTTATATGAGCTAGAAGACATATGTGGGCATTTCCAAAATTGTGAGGAATCTTTTAAAAAGTTCACCAGTTTGAGCCTGTATCACATTTAATAAGATATTGTGATGTAATCAATGAACCAATAATCAATGTGAGTCAGACTGCTTATGATCTATATCAAAGAATTGTAAAACCTAATACACTCTTAAGACCCTATGCTTCTCGGTAATGGGGCGGGAGAACAGAGAAATCTTCCATCTCCTTAGAATGTGTGAGGAAAACATGAAGTATAACCTATCAGGAACATAACAGTTAACTTATAGACAACAGACTCAAATCAGCATTAAACAATAGTAAAACTACAAAGACATATAGGGGGGATCAAGAGCGATCCTGACAACCTCTTATCAGCAGGTCATATGCACAGAGCAGGGGGGACCACAGAGTGGAGCAGGCGGAGGACCACAGAGTGGAGCAGACCACAGAGTGGAGGAGGCTTGTATCCCAACCCTGGAGACTCCCGGATCCTCACCAAGGACTATCAGTATGGGCACCAAGGACCACATCCCAACTGCCAAGGAGACCACGGGGAATTGGAGTGCCTTCGGAGGCCGAAACTCTGAGGTCATTCACTCCTGTTTGGATCTACCACATGGGATGGAAGAAGCCCAAATCCTTCCTCGCAGGATCCGATGTCATCGGAACAACAGCCAGGAGCCCTGAGCAGTCTGCAGAAACAGAAGAACAATAAACTCCCTTCGGGACTAGGGAGGGGAGCTTTTTCTGGTCCTTACTTAGTTCCAACTTTAGATCCCCACCCTCTCCTGCAATGACCATCAGGGTCGCTCCAGAGCCCGCTGCCTAAAAACAAAATAAAATAAACAAACAAAAAAATTACAATAGATAGAGAATAACAAGGAAAGCTTAGAACCAAACAGATAACCGTCAGCGTGGACTCACATACACCTATTAGGTAGTACATGAAAGTAAGTTACTCCTCACTAGGGTATTGAAGATTTCTCTGCACACCCCTCCTAAAACTGTTCTGTGCCTTAACTGTTGACATATGCCTTGTTAAAGTTATAAGCCAGTTTGGTCTATCCTAAAATCCTCCAAGTTCAGTAAAAATTATGCTTCAACCCTATAAATTGCTAAATGCAAAAATGAAAATAGACACGAGACAGCTGAATAGCACCCTATAGCCATTTTAAGGTGTATAGCAGCTGTTGTGTTTAAACCAAAATAGAAACATCAATTAAGTAGTCACAGGAAGTGGTTAAGAACTTGCATTTTCTAACATATCAGTCACTCAATACCATGTCAATTAACTCCATAATGTTGTAAACTGTTGTTGATGTTATGTTATGGCTTTTAATTGGTCGGGACGATATTCTGCTTTAGACCAGAGATGTTCTCCCCAAGAAACTGTTGAATTGATCTGGACAATAAGATGCTGAACTCTATGCATGGTACATGCTTGCAATGAAAGAAGCATGACTGGATTTGAACTGTAATACTGCAACAAGGTGGAGTAATCCACCATGGGGGAAGGGTATGGGGATGGGTTGGGGGGACCTCAGAGCCTATGAAATGGTGTCATAAAATGAAATGTAATAAAACAAAAGAAGAAATCTTTTTAAAAAAAAAGTTCACCAGTTTGTATTTGAGTTTGTCTTAACTAAACGCGGAGCCAAATTGGGAATGCAAGCCCCTCCTACTCTTGCTCCCTACATCTCAGGGACTGGCAGCACACCCCTGGAGGCCCGGGGTGAAGGTGCGTGGCACACCGCTTCCTGGGGTCCTGATGGACAGTCCCTCATGCAGAGATTGCCCTTGCCAAACGTTCTGCTAAGGGAGCAACCCTTTTCAGACCTTCCAGACCAGCAGACCTAACCACCATGCAGCTGTCTTCCTAACACAGGAACCACATCTCCTCCTGAGATCAGTGCAAAAAACAATGGCTAACAAAAAATAATAGTAAGACACCAGAAAAACAACCACAAAGCATCATCAACTCAAGGCCTTGAGCATTTCCTGGGCAGCAGGCCCACTCAAAGCCTCAGCACTGACCGTCTCTTAAGCCTTCCCAACACTCTGAAGGGGGAGGCACCACTGGGACTCATTTCACAGACAGCAAAGCGCTGTTTCTCTAAGAAGGGCTCGCACCCAGCAGCTGACCCTGGAGTACTCTGGGTCATCACTTGGGCTAAGGAGCAGGAACCAATGTTCGCTGGTTAGAACCGGAGAAGCTACCCCTCCAGGACCACAAGGGACAGTGGCAGATGGCGAGCAGCAGTCCACGTCCAGCACAGATGACCACCAAGAGCCACGCTCCTGCTGGAACTCACTCAGCTGCTCTCCACCGTTCGTCGCAGTACAGGGGCCACCTTTCTCAGGCTTTTGTTCTACCCAGTTTCTACCATGCTGAGAACTAAATGTGACAACTGCTCTCAAGCAACAGATGATCTGGTTGGAAACAGCCTGGCCCCCCTGAGCTCTTCTCTGGACAGAGAGCAAACAGCCTTAACCTGCATTTTTTAAAAATAAAAAACCACCAATAGAATACTTCAAAAATATGTTAATCTAACTTAATCTGGGACACTCTTATGAAGATACATATCATGTAAAACTTTTTTGAGAAAATTTATCTTTTCTATTTTCACTAAGCTGTTGCCTTAGTAAGTGCTGGGCAAAAAAGATAGGAAAATTACTATCTACGTGGATCTTGATTTTGCGGCCAGGGGAGTCTGTATGACACTCATTATTCTTACAGATTTATTCCATTTGAAAGGCGAAGTGACAGAGGGGGAGAGAGAGAGAGATCTTCCATCTGCCAGTTCACAACCCAAGTGCCTTCAATGGCCAGGGCTGGGCCAAGAACTCTAGCTGGGTCTACCAGAAGTTCAAGTCTTGGAGCCACTTTCTGCTGCGCTCCCAGGTGCAATAGCATGGAGCTGGACTGGAAACAGAGCAACTGGGACTTGAACTGATGCCGTAAGATGGGACAGCAGCAGCTTAACCCACCGTGTCACAACACTGGCCCCATGTGCTTCACTCTTTGTTTGTTTGTCTGTTATCATATTTAAACTTAGCAGTTTTTAGTATTCAAGCAAGATTTTACAGAACTTCATGCATTTTAGGATAATCAAAACAGTCTTATAACTCTACAGCCTATATATTAACAACTGAAGAGAACAGTTTTACGCGGGTGAGCAGAGAAATCCCCAATAATTTAGCAAGTGAGGAATAACTGAACTCTACATCCTCCCTAGTGAGGTCTAGGAAAAGCCAAATCGGGAACCTTACCAGCAGGGTACAGACTGAGCAATTATAGGCCAGCGGATTTTTTCCTGTCTGTTCAAAGCTTTCTAGATTAGTCTCTGTCTATCTGAGATAATTTTGGGGCTACTGAGTGACCCTGATGGTCAGTGCAAGAGAGGACGGGGAGTCAGAGCTGGAACTAAGTAAGGACCAGAAGAAAGCTCCTCTCCCAAGTCCAGAAGGAAATTTACAATTCTTTTATCTCTGAGGACCACCCGGGGCTTCTGGCTGTTGTTCAGACGTCACCAGACCCTATGAGGAAGGTTCTGGGCTGCTTCAATCCTGTGTGGGAGATCCAATAGGAAGTGACTGACCTCAGAGTTCTTGGCCTACAAGGCACTCAAATTTCCTGTGATCTCCTTGGCAGTCGGTTTACGGTCCTTGGTGCCCATACTGATAATCCTTGATGAAGTTATTCACTGCTTCTGTGGCGAAACATGCGCTTCACGCTTACCCTCTGAGCTTCGGTCAAAACTATCACTTCTAAAATGAGGTCCCTTTTAGCAGCATGCCACTGGATATGGGAAGTGCACAGTACGTTTTCGATGTGCTTTATTAACACAAACCTGTTCACGAGCTGACACCATTGGCTTTTTTTTTTTTTTTTTTTTTTAAAGATTTTATTATTATTGGAAAGCCGGATACACAGAGGAGGAGAGACAGAGAGGAAGATCTTCCATCCGATGATTCAGTCCCCAAGTGAGCCGCAACAGGCCGGTGCGCGCCAATCTGATGCCGGGACCAGGAACCTCTTCCGGGTCTCCCACGCGGGTGCAGTGTCCCAATGCATTGGGCCGTCCTCAACTGCTTTCCCAGGCCACAAGCAGGGAGCTGGATGGGAAGTGGAGCTGCCGGGATTAGAACCAGCGCCCATATGGGATCCCGGGGCATTCAAGGAGAGGACTTTAGCCGCTAGGCCACGCCACCGGGCCCACCATTGGCTTTCTTATCTCTTACTACATCTGCTAATTTTATTTAGCCATCATCCTTTCCATGGCAGCAGAGAATTATAAGGTCTGCTTGCCATCAAAATGAGTCTCCCAGAGTCTTGACAGGCCTCTAATTACCAGACAAGCACAAAGGCCTCAGAGCAGGGATGGGGAACATTTTTCCTACCAAGGGCCTTTTAGATATTTATAATAGTATTCATGGGCCATACAGAATTCTCAAAAATCAGCCTGCTAGTGGTTGCTTTGGCAGGGCCACACCAAATGATTTCACCTGCCTTTCATGATGCTGGGACAGTAAATATCCTATCCCTGCCCTGGTAGGCAAGAATGAGTTGGAGGAGAAAGCCCAGATTCCTGATGGCACAAGTATAAAGAGTCCAACAATTTACAGTACAAAGAAGCCCCAGGTGGTGGTACTGACAGTGAGGCTGTTCCGCCCACATTCCCATTAGCACTGGATTAAGGCAGGTAAGAACCCTGAGCAAGACTTGGAAAGAACAACCTGAAAATCTGTCAACACTAGGCAAGGTTAAAAGTTAGGACTCTTTATTTGATTTGAAGATGCTAAGCGCATGTTTCAGGTGTATGCCTGTTCTGCATTTTCAACCACATGGCATCCTGGCTAATTTACATATAGGAAGTTTTTCTGCCCTTGAAGGCACACAACACTGTTGTGCAACGGCCCCTCTCACTGGAAGCTATAGGTACTGTGTGTTGTCACAGAAAATTGTGTTTTCTAACTCTTCTCCTGTGCATCACGACACTGACTTCTGTCAGAGCACAACACGAGACTAGGAAATACCCCACTCTCAACCCTCCCCGCTCCACACGACTCTCGGGACACCCGTGACAGTTGCCCACGTGAGGCACCTACCTGCATGAGCTGCTGTTTGAGCTTCTGTATTTCGGAGATGTTCAGCTCGCTGAACAGGTCCGAGACGGGATGCAGGGGCTCCCCTTTGCGCAGGGCAGGTGGCCGGTAGTCTCCGTTCAGCTTCACCAGGGGCCCGTGGATGTGGCCATTCATCTTGTCGTCGTTGTTGGGCTCGCCGCCGTCCTCGGCGAACTTGAGCCCGTCCACAGCGATGCTGAGGTGATTGTCGCTGAGGCTGATGTACTGCGAGAGCTCCTTGCGCAGGCTGTTCTTCTGCTCCCGCTCGTTCTTCAGCGTCTCCAGAGCCTCCTCCAGCTGGTGCTCCGCGATCTCCTTCAGCCGCGTGGCGTCCTCCAGCTGGCTGTTGAGCAGCACCGTCTCCTCCTCGAAGCGCTTGATCTCGTGCTTCAGGCCTTCGTACTCCACCTGGATCAGATAGGACAGGGCAGATTCACACAGCTAAACTTTAGGTCTCACCCATCTGCCAGGAAACCCACTCGTGGACTTAACCACTAAAGCCACCTGTGCTAGTTTGCAAAGACATGAGAGCATCCCATGCACCCTTAAAGTGACACAGTAAGCACATAAATACGTGTGTTAAATGTGTGTATCTATCTACGCATGCATAACATGTATGCAGAATCAGATACGATGCAATATAAGCACATATCATGCATGATACATGCAACATAAATATGTAACAGAATTCTCAGCAGAGATGAACAAGATGTCTACTGTCTTGGGGAGTTCCATAAGGATCCTATGCTCAAAAGGGGGCAGTGTTGACCTAACAAGGCCATACCCTTTTGAGTTAATCAGATATCAGAATATTCACACTCAAGGAAAGGTTTTACACCACGTGTTTCTTTCATTTCATTTCTGGCTAAACAATCAGAACATAATCTCAGCAAAATCGGCTTGATAGTAATGGTAAGAAAAGATGTGTATCTACTACATGCTAAAACACAGGTCCTGGACAAGCCAGTATGCAGTAGCCGATAATAAACCAGGTCCGCAATCAGCAGCATTTAAGAACTGTCCAAACCACCTGGACAGAACCCTCGGAATACGTGCACATGGAGACTCTGGGGTGATGTGCAGTAGTGGTTCCTCATCCCTGGGTACTGGGATGTGTGGAAAGGCATGAGCGGTTTCCCCTTTGTCTCGCCCCTTCCCCCCAGAAACAAAGAAGAAATAGGAAATTTGGAAGCAATGAGTTCACCCAATTATCCCTAAATCTCGATCCTTCCCATCCTGATCAACCATGTAATCATTATTAAAAATAAACTTAAAATAAAAAATAAATAAACCAGATCCGTACTATTATCCATGCAGCAGGAGCATGTTCAAACACAAACCCTCCTGGACCCAAGTGAACGCAGGTGGTAGGCACCTGGTATCTAAGCCCACTTGCCTGCCACAGGACCCTGTCCTTGTCATAGGCCACCTTTCAATCAACTTTTTTTTTTAAAGATTTATTTATTTTTATTGGAAAGGCAGATATACAGAGAGAAGGAGAGACGGAGAGGAAGATCTTCCATCCAATGGTTCATTCCCCAAATGACGGCAACTGCTGGAGCTGAGCTAATCCGAAGCCAGGAGCTCTTCCAGGTCTCCCATGTGGGTACAGGGTCCCAAGGCTTTGGGCTGTCCTCACTGCTTTCCCAGGCCACAGGCAGGGAGCTGGATGGGAAGCAGGGCGGCGGGGATTAGAACCGGCGCCCATATGGGATCCCGGTGCATGCAAGGTGAGGACTTTAGCTGCTACACTATCTTGCCCTCAATCGACTTTTGACCTGGACAACTACCTTTTCTCCTCCATAAAGAAAGATCTCTTTCTTCACTTACACCTCCGGCTGGGTGCCTCCAGGCTCCTGCCTCATGTTTGAAACAGAAATCTGAGCTTCAGCAAGCCTTTGCTGAATAAATGAATACTATGAGTAAAAAAAAAGGGAGGGATAGGGGCTTGGACCCAATCAAAGCCAGGAGCCTGCAATGTCACCTGAGCCTCCTGTGTGGGTGGCACACACACAGGGACTTGGGGCCATCTTCCCCCTCCTTTCCCAGGTGCATTTGCAGGGAGCAGGATAGGACGCAGGGCAGCCAGAGTTCCAATCGGCACTCCAGTGTGGGGTGGTGGTACTTCAGGCAGCAGCATAACCCTCTGTGTCACAACACTGGCCTCTGCATTTATTTTCACATTTATTTTGGCTTGAATTTGAAATTTTAGAGAAAAAGATGAAAATGCAGCAGCTGTGACTCGAACTGCTTCCCATATGAGATGTTAGTACTACACTGCTGACTCCTGGGTTTTTTTCTTGACCCAGTCCAACAAACCATGGTTCTGCTGTGTGCCCTGGAGTGTGGTGGCACCACAGGAGCAGAGCCCCAGCCAAGCATGAGACCCAGCAAAGAGAACAAGGAGGCAATGAATTGGTATCAGAATCATCCTGAGAAGCACCAGCGCTTGGCTGGGTTTCCGTGTGGCAGCTCCGAGGCTGGGGAGCCTTGTTTCAGTGATGGGAGCAGGCACCACAATGTTTGCAGAGCCCAGGACACCCAAAGTTCTTAATTTGGCCTTGCGTTACCCAATCTAACACACAACTTTGATCATTCACCTACACAGAGTGACAGTTTGTCATGTGCCTTATCCCAGGGAACATATATTTTGTTTTAAAAGACATATTTGGGGTCCAGCCTTATGGCATAGTGCCACCTACAATGCTGGCATCACATATGAATGCTGATTCAAGTCCCAGCTGTTCTACTTGCCATCCAGTTCCCTACTAATGTGCTGGGAAGCAGCAGGGGATGGCCCAAGTGTTTGGGCCCGTGGACCCGCATGCGAGACCCAGGAGAAGCTCCTGCTGCTTGGCTTTAGTTTGATCCAGTACTGGCCACTGTGGTAGTTCATGCAGTGAACCAGCAGATGGAAGATCTCTGTCTCTCTCTGTTTCTCTCTCCTTCTCTGTAACACTGCCTTTTAAATAAACAAAATTCTTCAAGCATCTGGCCTCCTGGAGAAATACCCCTGCAACAGTGTTTAAAGGAAATACTGCAAACATTCCTAGGTCTCTAAGGCTATTTCCTGACACAGCAACGTGTCCCCGGAGGGAACGTTGTTCAGAATAGAAACAAGATTCAATTATTCACTTTCACAAAGCTATGGGCTGGGGAAACAGAGGACGGAGTGTTGCTAAGCACTTCAGCTCTGGGCAGGAGATGTGAGCGACACGGAGCTCATTGTTTCTTTTTCCCTTTCACCGTCATGTCTCTACAAACTAAAACCAACAACTTCCTGCCTGTGTGCAGTGATACTGGGGCTGTGGTCCTTCTTGTCCTGGTGTCAGCAATGCTGGGCACCAGGGCCACCAGCTACTACTAGAAGAGGTGGCCATGAACTCCATCTCTCCTGCTCAGCAACCCTGTACTCCAATTCAGCTTCGGAAGCTCCATCAGCGAGCCCGAGCCTTCCAGCTCTGCTGGAGACTCTAACAGGCCCCATGTCGCCTCCTATGGTAACTGAAGTTCATCAGAGCCTCGGTCTTCCCTTTGATGATCCAAGTCAATGCTTGGCTAGAGATGAACTCAGCAAACTACACAAGTGGCGTGGGGGTGGCAGAAGAGTGAGATTTCCTCTCAGAAGGCCCCAAGCACCAAAACTCGACAGCCAAGGCCAGGCTCTTTTCTGAGAAACTGCTAGAAACCCCAGCACCTGATCAGACAAACCAATGTCCATCGAGGCCTGGAGCCTAGACACTGGGCCCAGTATGCCATTACATAGGAAACACGCTGGTGCCCATCACTGACTAACCAAAGGCAGGCCACAGGCACTACAGACCAGTACAGGAGCTAATCCTGCACTGCCCCACCTTCCCCTGGGACCCTGGGAGCAGAGCCACAGCTGCCTGACGCCCTGCTCTGCACTCAAAGCAAACCTTGCTTGCTCCCACTACTCATGCCAGCGACTGGCATACAGACTCAGCTTTGGCTTCAACAGCAATTCCTCTGACCAGGAGTGTCCTAGTACGTGACCGCCCTGTCCTAAAATCTCCCTTTCTGAGACATTACTACAAGATGTCTGTTGCTTCATTTGACTGATAGATCTTTCTGGTGCTTTCTTGGGAAACTGAAAGCTTACTGCACTTATTGCTAACATATTGCTTTATCTTTTCTTAAAAAACATATTTTTTAAAAAAAGGTAGAATTGCACAGAGAGAGGCCTTCCACCCTCTGGTTCTCTCTCCATGTGGCTGACGCAGACTGAAGCCAGGGCCAGGAGCTTCCTCCAGGGTTCGCACAGAGGTAGCCTGGGCTCAACTTTCTGAAATAAGTCACTAGTGCTCCCTCATATTTTACATTCAGGATTACAAATAAAAACTGAAATAGTTGATGATAATCTGAGGTTTTTAGTTTCCTCTCTAAACTGAAATATGAGTGTAAGAGAAAGAAAACGGCTGCTAGCACTGCCTGACCTTTTGGCTTAGATCAAGTGTAGAACAAAAAAATGCTTTATTCTTCCAGCAGGGATTCCTTAAACACCCACTGAGGGCCACCTTACGCTGCAGGTGCTAAATCTTAGTGGAAGGAGATAGAGAACAAATCAACTAACAGACACTAGAGGGAGTAAGAGGTGCTCATTAGGCAACTATTATTTAGAAAAACATCAATAAAGAGAGCTAAAGAAACACATCTCAGAAGGAACAATCTTTTCTCAACTGAATATTTTACAAAGGTGGAAACTCTGCTGTCTGAAACATGAAACCTGGCTGCAGGAGTGCCCAGCCAGTAGGGCACAGAAGAGGGCTGTGACGGCAGAGGCCTGTCTGCAGGGCCAGCAGCGGCACCATGCTGCAGCTGGTTCCGAGGGAGACTCAGCCCCTGGGTCAGGAGGCTTGGCATCTTCTGGTCTCTCCCTGGGCACAGACAACAGCCAGTGAGAGAATGAAATGGACTGCCCTCCAGTCAAGTCTGTCAAGGATCAAGTATGCTCTGATTGTCAAGGACTACCATGCAGAAGAACCTCTGTTTAATGCATAGGCCCACACTGTAAAACAGAGCCCACTAAGATTTAAACCCTTGGTTTGATTGGCTGGATGAATGTCAGCTTTGATTCTGTAAGCCAGCTCCAAAGGTATCAATTGACAAGTGCAGACTGGAATTCAGGCCAGTTTGATGAAGAATGCCAGCTATTGTCATCCGAAAAAAAAAAAAATTGTGGTGCTTGTGTTTAAATACTACATTGAACTCATAGTAATCAGAGAATTCACAATAGCTGCCAGCCTCTATAAACAAAGGCCAATAGTGGGGGGCAGCAATTCCTTAACTGGGAGAGACCTACACACAGGGCATCCCTTGGTCAAGAGCTAAGCCAAAGTGGCTCCCTGAACAAAAACCAATTTTGAAATAATTGGGCAGTTAATTGAGAAATTACCATATGACATTTAGAAATAAAAGAGATGCAGGAATTGTTCCCCATTCAGGGTAGGGCGGGAGAACCAACTCTTCGTAGTTAACCATTGGGTTCCCACAGGCTCCACACAGGGATCCCCATGGAGAGGCTCTGAGAGCCAAGGATGTGTCCACTCCACCAGGGCTGTCTTCCAGGACCCTCCAGAACCCTGTTAGGAGACCACCCAGGCCCCTGCTGGTGTGGGCAGCAGCTTGGATTGCAGGACGCAACCAGCTGGAAGCAATGCCCACTTGAGATATTTTCATCTGTGTCAGATCCTTGAATTCTTCACCAGCGACTCACAAAACAAACTTGGAAAACGTCCTACTTATTTTAAGGAATGTTTGGGGAGCATTTTCTAAATCCAGCTCAGTGCAAATGTCCCGCCTGTGAGATCATTTACCCGAGTCACAGCTCGACCTGGGATGCCCACACAGCTGCCATCACTCAGCACGGCCAGTGACTTGGCACATGGGGGTACTCTGCCAGCTTGTTTTGTTTGTTTTGTTTTGTTTTGTTTTCCAGACAAGCTGAAACTGCTCTCCTACTGGCTCCATATTCCAAAGTCAGGGGAAACAGCAGAGATGAGAAAATTAAACCATAATGGTCAACACTTGGGTATTTTTTTTTCCTTTCTCTCTTTTCCTCTTAATCCTTGGACCTAAGAAAACTGTGTTTGGGATGAAGGTATCAAGTTGGGAAGGGAGCAAAGGAAGAGGCATAGGTGTGGGCTGGCTTCTGGGCAGACGGAGGAGTGCGGCCCAGCTCTCATCCCTCACTGCCCAGCACAGCGCCAGGCACACAGTTCCAGGCTCACAGCTGCATTTAGACAGGGTGGAGGTTATGGTTGAGGAAGCCCCTTGAGAAGAACTTCAACCTCCCGTTCACCTCTGCTTAATCAAATAGCTGTACTCACAAATAAATCATTCTAAAATGACAGATCTAGAATGCTAATAACTCAAGACTAAGAAGAAACACAATGCAAATCAAGTCAGATACATTAAGCTATCAGAGCCTCACTTCAGAGAAAAATAAATCCAAGTTTAGAGATGAGGTCATCAGGTTCTATTGCTTACGGTGTACCTGACTGAAGTAAATGAACCCAGATCTCAAGTGTAATCTGGCGCCCAGGATCTTCCCCAGTAAAGCTCTAGCAGAAACTATCCTACCAAAACGCGCTCTTTTGCTGAGATAGGAGGCTGGGCGGTGCCAGAACCTCAGGACTACAGAAGATTCCACAGGTTCCTTGCTTCTGCAGAGGTGAGGAGGCACCTCCACCCTCGCCACTGGCCTCTCTGGCTCCCCCGCCGCAACCCTGCCCCAGAGCGCACCTGGTTCTGCTTCAGCGTGGACACGAGCTTCTGCAGCGTGATGTTCTCTTCCTCTAGCTCCGTGTAGTCCTGCAGGAGCCGGGCCTCCCGGAACTTGTACTCTCGGATCTCATCCTTCATCCGCGCCCGCTGCAGCTCCACCATCTCACTGTTCTGAAAGCACATAAGAAAAGGCCGCTGAGAACTGCCCTCAATCAAGCACACAACCCTGATGGTTCAATTCCACAGTAAAAACTCTGCATCAGACGGAACTGGCACTGCCCTTCACGAATGGCAAATCGATCACAATTGTCAAAAATTTCAAAGTACCTATGCACACAGCCTTAGGAATCTGACAGTTGGAAACTCATCCTTAGGTAGGTTTCAGAGGTAAATAAATTCTTAAACTGCAATTCATCTAAATGTTCACTCTGGGGGGAATAAGGAAACAGGGATGCACCCACCAAGTGTGATATTATAAAGTTACAGAAAACTAGATACGATGTACTATTAAACGTAAAAATCAAGCTACACATTAGTCTCCACAATAGGATCTGTTCTGTTACAAATCAGAGGGGTCACACACAACCTCTTACACTTTCATGTTCCCATAACATCCGTAGGAAAGCCCTGGAGGAGGTGTGTGTTGGGCCACAGGGAGATGCCAAGGCAATGACCAGAGGAGCCTGTTGCTTTGATTTTCTATCCATCTGAACCATCAGAATTTCTTTTCAACAGCAAACAAGTACTCCTAGGTTGTCTGTGCAAAAGGTACAGGATATCAATCAGGCGAATCAGGAAAATATTTTTTTTCCCCTAAACTCCTGTAAAAGTCAAGCTGTGCTATGGTTCAAAACACACAATGCCCTGGAATATGACGGGCAGGGACATTCCCACAGTAGCTTATCCTTAGCTGTGGAGAGTGGATACAGACGTTCTTTCGTAAATCAGAATTTGTGAGATTGGCTTCTATTTCTTTTGTTTGTTTGTTTTTAAAGATTTATCTATTTTTACTGGAAAGGCAGATCTGCAGAGGGAAGGAGATGCAGAGAGAAAGATCATTAGTTCACTGACTCACTCCCCAAGTGGACGCAACGGTCAGAGTTGAAACAATCCCAAGCCAGGAGCGAGGAGTGAGTCTCCCACTCGGGTACTGGGTCCCAAGGCTTTGGGCCATCCTTGACTGCTTTCCCAGGCCACAAGAAGGGAGCTGGATGGGAACTGGAGCAGCCGGGACATGAACCGGCGCCCAAATTGGATCATGGCACATGCAAGACAATGATTCAGCCACTATGCTATCACACCAGGCCCTAGATTGGTTTCTCTTTCAAGCAAAGAAAAATGTGTGTGTGTTTTGGGGGAGAGAATTGTAAAAGCCAAACTGCACATATTCTTATGCAATATTTGTGTGTAATCTAAGGGGACCAGGTGAATCCTGATAACTTGTGCTTCAGGCCATAATGTACTAACCACCTTTGGCATGAAATGTAGGACTGACATGGAACACAGTGCTGCTGTTTACGACAGGAATTTACCTCCCTAACACAAAGCTGATGGAAATACGCAGACATAGAAGAAGCCTGGACTATTCACCTACTAAGTTCAGAAGCATGCTGAGCAGCATCTCCCCAGAAGCCATGTGGCAGCCCCGGGTCTTGAGCAGGGCCAAAGTATTTGAAATGAGGTCATTAAACACAGTTCAATCTGATTTGCAGGTGCTCTGAGGAAAGGGCAAAAATTGGCCAGAGAAATGCACCTGCCCAGAGAGAAGACTCTGGGAAAAGGGAGAGGGAAGTGATGGACATGTGGCCAGGGGGGTAAAGCCTGAAGGTAGGCCGAGGAAGTGGCCGGCAGCAACAGAAGCTACAAAAGGAAGGGCTGTTTCTCCCTATAGTTGTCAGAGGGAGTCAGTCCTGCTGACACCTACACCTCTGGCCTCCAGAACTGAGAGACACAAAGTCTGCTCTTTGAGGTCACTCAGGGTGTGCATGGTAGGAATGCCAAATAACTCATGGGGCCAGAACTACCTGGACAGGTGGCAGAGTGCTTCCCACAGGTGCTGCACATGTGTTACAGTTCTCTGTCCCCAGGAAGGCCCACCCTAAGAGGATACCTGGCTCTCCTGTGCCAGCCTTTGGATGGCCCTGGTCTGACCACCTTGACTACAAACAGCCCCCTGTGAGCCTGACTTCTTCATCTCCCCTCTGCCTGAAGACGGCAATTGTTTTCTTTATGATCTGATCCCAAGGTGCAGGCCACCCTGCTTCTGCCTCCGCTCACATGAAAATAGCAAATCCCCAACTTAAAATCTCGCGAATCACTTCCTGGGCAACAAACAAGTCACTCTAAGACAGACACTGCTTCTTCTCAACAGTGATCAATCAGCTCAGGGTCTAGGGACAATAAGGGTTGTCAACTCTGAATGAAGGCAGAATACCAGAGAGGAAAAGTTATCCTGGCACTTGTTAAAACAGAGAGATGGACTTGATTCCAGACTTTTGCAATTGGAGAACTGACAGTACAGACTTAACTATGAATACAGCAGAGACACACCGGGGGTATTGACAGGCTTCCCCACCAAGCTGGAACAGCAACAGAAAGGGCAGAGAAACCCTGCGGTGCCCATTATTGGTTGCATACACTTACACTTAGGTGTTATTTCCTAATGAAATGGGTAAACCACAGGCTGGCACTGCTAGCCTTGGGGTAGGAGGAGGAAGCCATACACTTTCAGTGTTTGGAATCTCTGAAGTTCTTACCTAGGCTGTGGTTTAGGAAACACAGCAGTTGGAGCAAAGTAAGAGAGTCTGAAGGAACTTCTACCACACAGGATTCTGGGGAACAGGCAATGCCTGTTAAATAAAGCTCGGGTTGTGTTTTTGACCAGTGAACTTGACAGCTGGGAAGGCAGACTGCAAGAAGAAAGAGTTCAAGGGGACAGAGCAGTGGCTAGCACTCCCACGGGTCAAGTGGCTGAAGATGGGAGGAAAAGCTGGTGGGTGGGGGGAGTGTGTGATGAAGGGGCAGCTTAGAACAGACTGCCAGTCCTCGGAGGATGTGATGACCAAGGTAATACTAACAGTAATACACAGCAACATCCTCATAAGAATAGCAGCAACTAAACAGACTTGTGAAAAGACCAAAAAAGAAATGATACAGCAAACCGACTGTGCGCTCTTGATGTGTCCCATAAAAAGTGACAGGGAAGAGTCATTGTTTGGCCCACGTAGGAGTCTCAGATCCTGGAGAAGGCAGCAAAGTGGACTGGGCCAGGTGGGGAAGCTGGAGGGGTTGGAAGTGGAGGGCAGAGTGGGCATCACTTCCCACCCAGCAGTGTCAGGCCCAGTTCCAGCTGTTGCAGATGTCTGGGGGGTAATCCACTAGATGGGCAATTCTCTCTCTCTCTCTCTTCTGTTTCACTCACTCACTGCCTTTCGAATAAGTGAATTAATAAATCTCCTAAATAATATCAATTAAACAGCCAGACATGTTGCTGTTGACGATACTGGGTAGGAGACGTGTGTCCCAAAGCTGAGTGCTGGGTTGATTCACAGCTCCTGACTCCAGGTCCTTGCTGAAGCAATGGTGATGGCTCAGCTAGCTAGGTCCCTGCCACCTCCACTGGAAACCTGAACTGAGTTTGCAGCCTAAGCCCTGACTGTTCTAGGCGTTCAGGGAGGGAACCATTGAGTGGGAGAGCTCACTCATTCTCTTCCTCTCAATTAAAAATAATCAAAAGAAGACACATCCTGAATCTCTAAAATTCAAATGGCCCTTACATGGTGTCCAGTGGTCACGGGGTAGTAAGTTTTCTACTTCTCCCTTCTGCCACTATCAATCCCTGCCTGCAACCTCACCTCCCGTTTCCCTGGGTGAGGGCGCGGGGAGACGAGGCGATGCGCCTCCTGATCACATCCTCATGTTCACTGATCTCCTCCATTCCACTGCACTCAGTAACTGAACCTGACCTTGTCAAAGTTGTTGCCACTGGCCATGGAGGTCCCATCAGGGCCTTCCTCTCACTGGGCTTCCTCCAAGGTCTGGACGATTGCGGAATCTCTTTCTCCAGCTCCCACTTGGCTGCCTGTCCCTGTGCAGCCCATAACTGGCTCCCAGCCACTAGGCCTGGCTGTCAGGTGTCAGGTCCGCAGCAAGCCCTTCTCCCTCAGTCTGTGGACTCGCTCTCCCCAGGCTGTTTCCCCAGGCCTATATGCTGATGAGTCTCCATTCCCTCAGGGCCTAACACCTCCCTGGCAGCCTTGACTTCCAGAGGCCTCTAACGACCAAATCACTGGAAAAGTTTTCATGCGTAGTAGAAAGTGACCAAGTTGAGAAAAGTGTTGTGGTATAGCAGTTAATGCAACTGCTGGCGACACCAGCATCTCCCCTTGGGTTAAAGTTCCAACTGTTCTACATCCAGTCCAGCTTCCTGCAAAAGTATCCAACCAGTGGAGGATGGCCTAAGTGCTTGTGCTACTGCACCCACAGGAAAGACCTAGATGAAGCCCCTGGTTTCTGCTTGGTTCAGTCCTGGCCACTGTGGTCTCTTGCAGGAATGAACCAAAAGATGGAAGCTCTCTCTCCTGGCTTCTGTCTATATCTCTCTTCCTCTATGACTTTCAAGTAAATAAATAAATCCATTTAAAAGAGAGAACACGTTTGTATGGGGGAGGAGGGATGAAAGGGACTATACCACATACCCAACCATAGGCCTCTCCCAAGGGCAGAGGGCAAGCTGGACCATGAGATTCAGATAGCAATATAAAAAGCGAACCAGAGTGGGCAGATGCAAGGGTTCTAAAAAGTGGATCAAGTCCTGGTTAACTATGAGTGGATGAGGGAAGGGAGCTGAAGACAGCTGACAGATTTACAGAGAGGAGAGACAGAGAGAAAGATCTTCTGTCCATTCATTCGCTCCCCAGATGGCTGCAATGAACATAGCTGAACTGATCCGAAGCCAGGAGCCAGGAGCTTCTTCTGGCTCTCCAACATGGGTGCAGGGTCCCAAGACTTTGGGCCGTCCTCTATTGCTTTCCCAGGCGACAAGCAGGGAGTTAGATTGGAAGTGGAACAGCTGGGACACAAAACAGTGCTCTTATGGGACTTTGGTGCGTTCAAGGCAAAGAATGCATCACTGAGCCACTGCGCTGGGCCCCTGGAATCCATTTTCGAGATGAAAATGTTCTGATATCGACTATGGCAAGGCTCCCAAATATGAGGACACATCACAAAGCCTGCTGGCAATGGCATTAAATGATGAGTTGATTTTTTGTGCAGAAATAACTTGAAAAGTATGTACAGTTTTCTTTTAACATGTATATTTTTTCATAAATTTTTTTTTATTGTGTTGTTGACAATCTTTACATAGTTAATTACAGTTAAAGAAAGAAAAAGAAAAGAAAAAAAGAAAAAAAAAAAGGTTCAGGGGGATAGGGAAGTGGGTAATACTACTATGTCCACATTGTTTCCATCTTGTATCTGAGGCAAAGGGGGATATTGAGGGGGAAGCCCCACCCGGTTTCCCGCCCACCCCAAGTCCCGGATGTGGGGCATGCTCTGAGATATGTGCTCGAGTGGTGTTAATAGTTCTCCGGTTATGAATCGCTGCCAGTTTCGCTCGATGAGGTCGTCCACTGATTGATATGGTCCATCATAAAGTCTCCATTAAATTTTTAAGAGTATTTTATATGCGGCAATACCAAAAATCACTGCATGGCACACTTTAACTCAGTGAATTACAGCAGTTTCAGCTATAAGTTAGCAGTGTTGGCCAGGACGGGCTGGTGTTCTTCCTGTCTTGAGCCAAAGGCGCTGCAGATTCAAGGAGGGCTTGCAGAGCCCTTTTCTTCCCGACACACAATCCCTTGGGCAAGTTACCCTCACTGTGCCAGGAAAGGAAGCACACCGCATCACCGCACCCTGCCAGCCACTGCTGACCAGACCCACACACGCTAATGCACCCACACAACCTCTGTCTCCCACCAGTGCTTCTCAGCGGACTTTACCTACCACTCACCGCCCCACAGCCACATCCCTCTGCCTCGGTATGTCTTCAACAATCTGTCATCTCCTGCCCTAAGTGATCTGTAAGTTGTCTGTGTGGTTTTATGTCTCCTGCCAGCTGAATTCTCAGGTCCAGCCGACGACAGGCAGAGGCCAGGGAGAAATTTTTCTCGACACAAGAACAATAAAGCTGTCACAGTTCCCACTGGACAGCAAATGCAAACTCTGCTCTGATGTAAGCAGCACTGTCAAAGCGAAACTTTCCCAGGCTGGACGAGAAGCAAGACATGCAGGGGCCCATGAGATGCCTGCCTCCAGGAGAGTTCAAGGACCGCCATATCTCATGGCCACTGCATCTCCTCATTTCCAACAGCACCCATCAGCATGACTTCGACAGCAAGAGTCTGCCCTTTCCCTTCAACAGCTGAAATGAGTGGCATAGAATAGATAAATTTTGTCTCATCTCCTCACAATGTTTTCTTCTTACTTGCTGAAAAAGATATTAAAGAACACACTACTTTATTTCCTTTTTTTTTTAAAAAAAAGGTTTATTTATTTATTTGAAAGGAATAGTTAGAGACAGAAGGAGAGAGACAGAGAGGGATTTTGCATCTGCTGGCTCATTCCACAAATGACTACAACAGCTGGAGCTGGGTCCATCCAAAGCCAGGATCCACGAGCTTCCTCTGAGCCTCCCCCATGGATGCAGGGACCCAATAGGGATCTTGATCAGAAATGGAGCAACTAGGACACAAACCGATGCTCGTAAGTAATGTTGGCATGGTAGGCAGCAGCTTTACTCACTATGCCACAGTGCTGGCCCCAGAACACATTATTTTAAGTAATAAAGGTGATTACTATACATTTAAATCACATCTTGTAGCAACTCAAGTAACTGAGTCCCCCGTTCCATTTGGGAGATCTAAAATGTTTCCAGTTCCTGGTTTGAGCCTGACCAGTTCCATGAGTAGGAGCACTTGCAAGTGAGTCAGTGGGTGCGATCTCGCTTGCTCTCTGTCTGCCTCTCACACTTGGATGGACAGCGTTCCTACCTAACCTTCCAGCTTTCCTTGCTGCCGCCACTTCACTGAGCGCCTCCCAAGCCCTAAGCAGTCATTAACCTACTTTCTATCCTTCCAGATTTGCCTATTTTGGACTTTCCTTACTAATGAAACCGCACGAGAAGGGATTCTTTGAGTCTGTGTGTAAAATTTTAGACATTTTGGCTGCAATGATGAAAGTCTTGTTTTCTGAGGCTTCACTGTGGCATGACACTCCCTATACTACATTGCTAGAGTGTGCAGGCACCCGTCCCTCAGACTGCACACCCAGGCACTGGAGTATCACGTGACACAAACAGCAACACCATCCAGCACTCATTTAATGCGTTGCAAGCTCGTTTTTATTAATAAAAATGTGACTTTGTGAATTAAGTACATTGCTTCATTTGGAGCAAGCTGTTGCATATAAAATGCTGAAAATGTTTCTCTTTTTATTCTCTACCATGGACTTAGAGAATAACTGACCATTTACACAGCAGAGTGGTTAGCTCTTCCCTACTTTTTACATTTCTCTTTTATTTGTTAATTTTTAAATGTACTTTTTTTCTTTTTTAAGGTTTATTTTTATTGGAAAAGCAGATATACAGAGAGAAGGAAAGACAGAGAGGAAGATCTTCTATCTGATGGTTAACTCCCCAAGCGGCCACAACGGCTAGAGCTGAGCCAATCCGAAGGCAGGAGCTGGGAGACTTTTCCAGGTCTCCCACATGAGTGCAGGGTCCCAAGGCTTTGTGCCATCCTCAACTGCTTTCCCCAGGCCTCAGGCAGAGAGCTGGATGGGAAGTGGGGCTGCCGGGATTAGAACCGGCGCCCATAGGGATCCTGGGTGTGTTCAAGGCGAGGACTTTAACTGCTATGCTATTGCGCCGGGCCCTAAAATGTACATTTTTCATTTCTGAAAGGCAGAGCTCTTCCATTCACTGGTTCACTCCCCAGACGTTGGCAATGGCTGGCGCTAGAAGCCGGGAACTTAGTCTTTGCCTTCCCTGTGGACGGCAGCAACCCAAACACCTGAGCCATTCCTGCTGCTTTTCAGTGTGCATCAGCACGAAGTATGGCCAGAAGCAAAGGCAGAACTCGAAGCCACACACTCCAAGACGAGATGGAGGTATCCCAAAGGAGTGACCGGATCACTGTGCCAAACATCCACACCTCTTTCCCCCTCCGAACTTAAGTACACAAAGCACCAGAACAGACGCTGATCTTATCAAGTTCTCTGATATTATCTACCTTTGGATAAATGAACATGCTTGCAGCCCGGTACCACCATCAGGGGAATAAAAATAACTCATTAAATTAAGAATAGGGAACTTAAGTAGTATACTAAATAGACTCAAAATCCAGAGGAGGAGTTGAACCCACAAATTTTCAGAAATAGTTTAATCTCTAGCAAAAATCCTTACACCTCGCTTCCCAGACTCCACAGTGGCCTTGTTGTAGAAAAGGAGCTCACCCAAGAGGTAAACAGCACCAAAAGTCCACGGACCACTGCCTGCGACTACACTAGGTCCCACCACGGGAGCACGCATGTAGAATTTTAATAAAAGGGACACTGAGAAAAGGAAGTGAGCCAACAACACGCACGTAATGGTTTACGCACTATTGTGATTGGTGAAAATAGAACAACACATTGAAGCAATGAGAGAAAGAAAGAAAAACCAAGAAGGGAAAAAAAAACCAATAGAGGAGAAAGCAGTTAAGGAAGAACCATGTGAGAAGCACATCAAAAAGCAAGGTTTGTGGGGTAGGTGTGATGGCACAGCTGGCTAAGTGGCTGCTTGGGTTGTCTGCATCCCACCCTGGGGCGCCTGCTTGAGTCTTGTCTCTGTTCCCAATCCGGCTTCCTATGGTACACACCTTGTAAGGCAGCAGATCAAAGTTCAAATCCTTGGGTCCCTGTCACCCCTGTGGGAGGCCTGGATGGGGTATCCAGTTTGCAGTTCCAGCCTGGTCCAGCCCCAGCTGTTGCAAGCATTTGGGGAGTGAACTAGCAGACAGAAGATCTCTGTTTCACTCATTTTCTCACTTTTTCTCTCTCTCTCTCTCTCTCCCTCTCTCCCTCTCTCCCTCCTTCCCTCCCTCCCTCTCTCCCTCCCTCTTCTCTCAACCTTTCTGTGCGTATGTTGGGCAGGGGATGGGTTTGTCTTACAAATAAATTCTAAAAATTAAAAAAAGCAAAGTGTAAGTGGCTATGTGGCCTAGCAGCAGCAGTTGGCAGCTCAAACAGTTGGATTCCTGCCACCCCTCAATACAGACCCCTCACTACTGACTTCAAGCTTCTGCCCAACCCAGCCTTGCTTGTTGCAGGCATTTGTAGAATGAACCAGAAGAAGGAATTCTGTTTGTCTGTCTCAGGCTCTCAAATTCAAAAATAAATCAAGGGCCCGGCGTGATAGCATAGTGGTTAAAGTCCTCGCCTTGCACACGCCAGGATCCCATATGGGCACCAGTTCTTATCCCAGTGCCCCCGCTTCCCATCCAGCTCCCTTCTTGTGGCCTGGGAAAGCAGTTGAGGATGGCCCAAAGCTTTGGGACCCTGCACTCATGTGGGAGACCTGGAAGAGCTCCTGGCTCCTGGCTTCGGATCAGCTCAGCTCTAGCTGTTGTGGCCACTTGGGGAGTGAACCATCAGATGGAAGATCTTCCTTTGTCTCTTCTACTCTCTGTATATCTGCCTTTCCAATAAAAATAAATAAATTTTTTAAAAAAATAAATCAAAAGTTGAACAGAAAGGGGAATGTTAATATATTTTATAACTTGATTTGAAAGGTAAGTTTACCCCTTTAAGACTGAAGCTTATCTGGGACATCACTGTTTATTCTGAGGAATGTATAGGCACTGGCTGGAACAGCAGGATGAATTTTGTTAGAGATCCATCTCTCTGCTGGTGAACCTGCAAAGGTATTGGAGGGTCGCCCAAAAGTGGGGGTCCCCGCTGTCTCTGTAGGACATCTGGATGGATTCCCTGGCTCCTCTCTGTTGCTGTCACCTGCAGCGTGAACCAGCAAATGGAAGATCTCTCACTTTCCTTCACTTTCTCTTTCTATCACTTTGCTTTCAAATAGGTCTTTTAAAGATAGTAAAGATCATCATTAATGAAACACTTAACATGTGAGCGGTAACAAAATAATACAGCGTATATTCTAAATGAGAATACAGTTCATCCTCTATATTTGAGTTAGAGCTGATTCTTCATAAAAAACAGTCCTGGGGACTGGCACAATGGCTCCATTGGCTAATTCTCAGTCTGCAAGTACCAGCATCCCACATGGGCACTGCTTCACATCCCGGCTGCTCCACTTCATATCCAGCTCCTTGCTTGTGGCCTGGTAAAGCAGTCGAGGACGGCCCAAGGCCTTGGGACCCTGCACCTGTAAGAGAGACCTGAAGAAGCTCCTGGCTTCGGATCAGCTCAGTTCTGTCCATTGTGGCCATTTGGGGAGTGAGCCAGTATATGGAAGATCTTCTCTGTCTCTCCTTCTTTCTGTAAATCCACCTTTCCAATAAAAAACACATCTTTACAACAAAACAAAAAGCACTCTGACTTAGTGCAAAATTCAGTTTTTAAGTTTATCAGTTCGTTTCCAGAGACTGTTTAACAGAAATGGAATTAAGAGCAAAGCTACTGAAAAATCAGCAACATTTCACAGAGCCTTTTAATTAAGAGGTGGGTGAGAATGCATTTTCTCTCACTATTCAGCTCACCCGAACAGTAAACAGAGAAAAAGGTAGCTCTCAAGAAATTTCAGGTAAAACTGTGACAAGATTATAGGACTGGGGATTTACTAACAGGATGAGCCTGGGAAATTCTCCCCTAGTTCAGGCTGAAAGCCTCTCTGGAAAGCACTGTCCCTTACATACATTTGAGAGTGCACCCCAATCCCTGGCCAGGAGCAGAGCACAGCCCTGGCCCAGCTGTCGCTGTCCGAGGTGCTCATTGAAATTCCGGACAGGGAAATGGCATCGCTGGCCTTTGTGTGTCCATGAAAGGCCTCCTAATGGGCCCAGTTCCCAGTAAAAGCTCCTCTTTGCTGTCAACAGAGAGAGACTGCGTGGAAAGCATGTTCAATGCCAACTCTAATGAGTAGCAGTTGGCTTGTGGCAGGGCAATGCACTGGCCCCGACTCCAATTAGGCACCAAGAGAACACCCAGGCTCCGTAGGCTGTTTCCCAGGACTGGGGAAGGGTGTGGGTGGGTGTACCCCTGTGCGGAGACTGACACAGAGGTCAAGTGTGGTCTCATCCTCCCCACACCCCATCCCACACCTGCCTCAGTGGGTCCTGTCTGAGCTGATAAGGCTTCCCTGGAGCCCTGGGGGTGCTCTGCTGTTGCAGCATGCCCAACATGGAGCACCAAGTGAGGAACTCATCGCCCTGATTTCCTTCTTTGTTGTTTTGCCAGGGATCAAGGGGTCAAGCAGGTAGTGTCAAACAGATTAATTAGACATGGGTAACTGGGGTGGATATCAAAAGCCCCTTATCCTAGGGGACGACCAGGGACCCCAATCTTCACCCAGGATGTATCCAAGATCGTCCCACCCACTTGCAGTTTCAGTTGCTGCTCAAGAATCCTGATACAACAGGAGCTCAGCCTAAAACTAAAAAAGTCCAGTTTTAATTACATGCGTGGAGAATCCTCAGACCTGCAACTCCCAAGTGTCCATCACAAATGACAATCGCTAGTGCCCTGGCCCCATACTAGTCAACACCACTCATACTTCCAGAATCAAAGCCCCCAAAAGAGAAGAAGTGGTTCCACGTGCTCTCTCAAGTGTCCAGTTCCCCTGCAGAACGTATTTCAACCAACTTTTGCTTTACTACTTCCTGCTTTCGTTTCTCTGAATTGTAATTGGTCACACCACAGGTAAAAGGAACTGATCCAAGTCACCACTGCCAGGGACAACAGGAAGCTTAAGAGAGGGACTGGCAAGGTCATCCAGGACAGCCTTGGGGCAGCAACGGGGATGATAAAGGAAAAGGGAACGGGAGAAGCAGCAGGGAAGGGGCACGCACAGCCAGCAGAGACTCAGAAGCTTAGACTGAGATCTCACATGGGGCAGCTAGTGAAGGAAACATTCTGAAGCAGGATACGAACCAGGATCAAGCAGGGCCGGTGCTCCAGGATGCTCACCAAGGAGCCACACCTGCCTGGCTGTAACGGCTGAGGGATGGGGACAAGGCAGCTCCACAGGAATGACACATATCACCTAAGACCTGCCTCTGCAGGCTCTGTGACCTCACCCACCCAGGAAGGACACAGCTCACCCCACGATGGTCCTGCAGGCTGACCTCCTGGGTTCACAAACACACCCTGCGCAGCAGCAGCTGTGGCCTTCTGCCCTGCCTTACCTGGGATATCCACTTGTGGGCCTGTCTCTCCAGTGGTATAAGATGGCCTCACTTCCACCTCTCTGCTGACACTGATGGGCCCTCTCAGCCATGCCCTTGAAGCCTTGCTGTCTGATTTTCACTGGGAACACCCAGCGCCAATAGCACTAAGGTGCCAACAACACTAAGGTGGCAGAGGTGAGGCAATCCTCCAGC
Organism: Ochotona princeps; assembly: GCF_030435755.1. Taxonomy (NCBI): domain Eukaryota; kingdom Metazoa; phylum Chordata; class Mammalia; order Lagomorpha; family Ochotonidae; genus Ochotona; species Ochotona princeps. The sequence continues at coordinate 4,910,407 of NC_080858.1, forward strand.
AACAAAACGGCCCCGTCTTAACAATGAACCTGCACCAGGTGGTGGTGCTGGGTTCTCCCGTCATCCTACTCACTTTCAACAAGGGTGGACAGCAAGGCTGTCTATAGCCTTTGGCTCAGTGGTTTTGCATTAGCCCACATGTTCCCTGCAGCACCACCTCCCCTGCTATGCCTATAAAGGCACTCAGACCCACTCAGAGGACACAACCCAGTGAGCAGACCTGGGCCAGAAGTGGACCAAGGTCAGAAGCAAGGGAAAGATAAAAACTTTGCCTCTCTACACTCCGCGCAACTTTGCAGCATGTTTAGGCAAGTTTTGGGTAAGTCCCTTCGCTGGGATGGGCCCATTTGCAGATAATCAATAAATGCTTAAGGAATCAATGAGCTGAAGAGCCAGTTCTGTGGGAACTCTGGGCTTGGGCCTCCCTCAGCCCTGCAGGCCCCATTCACGGCTGGCCTCTGAGGATCCTCCTGTCTGTGCCAACAACAGGACTTGCTTATGTCTGCCCTTTATCCCCCAGCCTGATCAGCAAACAAGTTCTTCCATCCAAGATCTATTTGCCAGGGAGGCTACTGTTACTGAAACAGAGTCAGATACAGAAGAGGAAGCAGGGAAACTGACAGGTGCGAAAGCAGTGATGACGTACATCAGTGCAGAAGCAGAGCATGCTCACCCCACAGTGGTGAAGAAAGCCTGACACACTGGTTGGTTTCTCCAGCAGAGCGACATCCTTAGAAGCCTATTCTGCCCAAAACAGATGTTACTTTTCACTCTCTTATTCATTGATACCTCCTACCTGTTCCTCTGCACCCCTTCCATTGGGAACAGCGCACAATCCACTCATTAACATCAGACTTGGGGATAAAATTCGCTTTGGCCAATGAACAGAACGTGAGCAGGAGTGTGAAGGGTTTGAGTGTGATCTATCATGTTGCGACCTCTCTCTTCTCTCAGTCTGGAGGCCAACAATGGCTCAGTGGGGACAGTTGTTTCATCTAAGCTGCCAGATGGCAACAGGCAGCATCAAGAACAAGCCTTAAATCTTGTTGCTTTTAAATACCACATTCTTGAATGTGTATCACTGTAGGACAACTGAGTCTCAACTCACATCACTTTACTTTGGGATTTCCCATTTAACCTTGCTAAGTCACACTTCCAATGATCCCTGTAATAATAAACATCTTGCCTGCGGGGCCCAGCGGCGTGGCCTAGCGGCTAAAGTCCTCACCTTGAACGCCCCAGGATCCCATATGGGCGCCGGTTCTAGTCCCGGCAGCTCCACTTCCCATCCAGCTCCCTGCTTGTGGCCTGGGAAAGCAATAGAGGACGGCCCAATGCTTTGGGACACAGCACCCGTGTGGGAGACCAGGAAGAGGTTCCTGGTTCCCGGCTTCAGATCGGCGCGCACTGGCCCGTTGCGGCTCACTTGGGGAGTGAAACATCGGATGGAAGATCTTCCTCTCTGTCTCTCCTCTCTGTATATCCGGCTTTCCAATAATAATAAATCTTTAAAAAAAAAAATCTTGCTTGAAAACAATATCACATCAATCACTCACCACACAATTAAAAGGTAATGTCATCAATCAGCAGGAAAACACACAATAAATCCTAATACAATAGTACTACACATTCATCAGAGGGGGTGACAAAGAAAAGGAAAGAAAATACGAAGTACTGGGAAAATGCAGAATAACCAAATTCTCCCACATCAGGAAAGCACACTGGAACAATTTCTTTGGATATTGTCAGGTATTCTTTACTAAAGTTGAATAGGGGTACCGCAAGGCCAGTCTACTTCCAGGCATATAAGTAACATAAATTTACATATATATGCTCTGAAGTATATGATGGCAAGATCTGCAAATCAGCCCTATTTTTTCGAGCCAAATATCTGAAGTAAATTTAAATTGCAGAGACTGGAAGAATCAACTGTACTAAATTCATAGTAAAATATATCTATACATATCTGCATACATATATGCTATGTATAGAATATCTATATTAATGACAACTGACAAAGTCTGGATAAACTACACAGACATAGGTACTATTATCTGAGTCTATCGTAATTTATGAATTTTACACCATAAGGTTTTGCTGGACTTTCGCAGCTCTAACAGGTGAGGCTGAGCTATTTCCCAGGTGGCTGGACCAAGTCTCACATCCACTCTCCATGGGTGCCAACTTCCCTTAGCCCCTTCATCACCAGCATCTCCCAAGTCCTTAGAGAGCTGAAGGGATTTAGCAAAACGCTGCCCTGACCATCACTGAATCTACCACGTGCACTAAGAAGGACTTTAGAAATAGAGTGGAAAATGTGTAATTGTGAAGAAGCAATACACAGATTTTTAAAAAGTTCTGCACCAAAATAAGATGATCTTTTAATTTCACTTTCCATGAACTGTTTGCAGCACTCTCATATGCCAGGGTCCGTGCAATAGGTGTGAATAACACAAAGGTGTGAAGAGAACAGCTCCCTGCATAGCAGGGCCCAGGGAGCTTCCAGCCACTTGGCAGGGCCTAGCGGATTCATCTCTGACCACCTTGACGCAGTTTTCACCCCCTTTCGCATGGGCACTCAACCACCCCACTAAGAATTTTATATTGAGGTACTGTCTGCCCCTGTGAGATGGCTTTTACAACCAGCATGAGCTTAAGAGTTAATGTTACTGATAATGTCCTGGTGAGTGGGCCTTTAACTGCACACAGGAGTACAATCAAGCCCATGCTGTTTCCAGACACCTTATTGTGTACCTATCCATTGCCATAAAATCTGGCCCGGACATTTAGCATGCTTTCTGGGAAATGGCTTGATAAGAATTTTACAAACTAATGGAAATGATGGGAGTATGGGTTAAAACTGCCATGACAAAAAATATAGCTACTGGGACCCTAAAAGCTATCTTGTTACCTGGACCCTAAAAGTTATCTTGTTACTGTGACCCTAAAAGCTATCCTGTTACTGGGACCCTAAAGGCTATCCTGCTAAGGCAAAAAAATTATAGTTACTGTGACCTTAAGGGTTAGCCTGTCCTTGCAACTCTTCAGAGCATAGAAAATGTAGTTGCTTTAGCTGCTTTCATAATTTCTAACTAGAGGATTTCACTAACTAGGCTGATTTCACTAACATCATAAAGATATACTTTTGATTATTGTTTGATCACTTATGAGGTTGTAGAACCTGCAGTTGTAGAGGAACTTAATGTTTGAAACCTTTTGTCTCAGATCTTTGTTTTTTTCTCTTTTGATGTATTCCTCACATTAAGTGATGGTCAAGTTGTAGAATAAGAATTGTAGCAAGAGTGTATTACTGAATAAGATGTGTTGCCTGCTGAGAAATTCTTGGCTGCAATGTTGGAATGGATAATGCCCTGTCTTAAGGTGAAACAATTTGTAGAATTATCTTTGGAAACACTCACTTGTCCATTGTAAAATTGAAACATAAATGGAGTAAACTTGGCTCATTGCTAATTACAATTCTTTCCGCCATTATAACTCTTGCTTTGCTTGTTCAGTTAACAAACTGTGTGAGCTTGCTGACCTAATGGCCTTTAGTGCCAATGACCCGTAATCCCCATAGACCAAGACTCCGGACTTACTAACCCATACATAATTCAAGGTAGGGGTCTGGTTGTCACAGGCGGCGCCTAGGTTAGAGCCCAGACCTGAGGAGAGCGGATGAAGACTGGCAAACCAAGATAAGCAAGGAATGCGGAATCCTTCCTCAATCATTTCTCAAGAAGTTTTAAATTGTGCCCCCCCTGAAGCTATGTCAAAATGCCCCTAAAAGAAAACTTTGTACTGCTTCTATATAAATAAAGCGGACAGCTTTCTCGCGAGGTCCACAATGATCAAGGAATCCTAGTGGTCCGTCTCTCCTTTCTTTCTCTCTTCTTCTTTCTACGCCTATCTCACGCACCCTTCCCGAGCTCCGAACTCTCGGCTGGAGCTGGACTCCGGCACTCATACAGGTAATTTCCTTTATAATCAAGAACAATAAAATAATTTAAGAGATTTCAGAGTCCAGAAAACTTTGAATTTCCATTCCTAGAAATACTTACAAACGTTTTATACCAGTAATAAGACATTGTTAACTCTTTGTTGGTGCTTGGTGCTGAACTACACAAAGTACCTAGACACAGAATTTTCTTAATACAGTTTCAGAAAATCCAGCTAACAGTGAATTAGAATCTATTGCTGCCACTGTTTCTAGTCCCTTGTAATAGTAGTAACTCCCTCCTTAGAGATAAGAATGAAAATCTAAGAGAGATACTTAAACCAACAGCAGCAGAACCAAAGAATTGGAATTCAGGCCAGATCTGATTTCTAAACACCTGTACCTTCATTCATCACCATTATCTCACACTACAATCTTTATTCGGATTCACTAGTTTTGTTGATTTTTCTTTATCATTTTGCAAAAGAGAAATCCTACTATCTTTGCTACCACTGGGTAAAGGTCAGCCCTTCCTTTGTGTGTGTGAACTGACCTCTTCAGCCTGCAGTCTGACAACCCTATATAAAATCAGAATGACCATCCTGGGAGCTGTCTGTCAGGTTCGCTGTGAGGATTCCATGTGATTGGTAAGTAATGGCCATGCCTTTCCAGGATGCCTTGAGAACAGCAAGCATGAAGTGGAGGGTCTCCTATTACCACACCCCAGACACATGTACCAACATTCGCCAGGGCAGCCCTCTTGTGGGTCTAGCTACACCGCTGATCTCTGCTGTCCTCATTCCAGCAAAGAGGCTGACACAGAGCAGTGGGGCCTGGAGGAGTGTCAGGGACATCCTGGGAGGGGCCACATTTACCTGAGACATGAACGATGAGGACAAGCAGACATGTGGGACACAGCACTGCAGGCAGGGAGGCCACCAGGAGTCACGGCCTAGGAACATGCCAGCAGCAAGGATGCAGCTATGAGTGAAGCAGGCCAGTGATGGCCCTCGGCATGTGCAGGTCCTGTCTCTGAGTTAGTACATCCTCAATAAGGAGCTGTGAGTTCATGACGGATGCAGTGCCAACAAATACTGAGAGTAAATGAGCACTGGAAAAGCCCTATCTGCAGCTGCCTTAACAAGGGATCAGACCTGGACATGTCCAGAGCTTGTCCATGCTCTAGCCACAGGAGTGGCACATTGTAGCCATTAAAGATTCAGTGTGTAATGTATCCCAAATCACTCTGAGTAATGGCAAGCCCTAACCTCTAATGGGAGGGCCTGGGTTTAGATGACATCATAAAGCTGGGGCTCTGGTCTGATGGGATTAGTGCCTTTAGAAGTGACACCAGGGAGCTTTTGTGTACATGTGTGTCTGTCTGTCTCTCTCTCTCTCTTTCTCTCAGCACAGAGGAAAGGCCAAGTGAGAATGCACCTTGAGTCAGGTACCCCCCAGGAACCCAATCAGCAGGTGGCTTGATGAGGCATCTCCACCTGCAGAACTGCAAGGAATGTGTTTTTGTCATTTATGCCACAGGTCTGCGATGTTTTGTTACAGCCACCCTAGCAGACTGCAGAAGGAGTCTTCAACAAGTTTGGGAAAACACAAATTGTGATTAAACTATACATGCATTTCAAAATGTTTGTATGTACTGGAGTCAACCTATCTTATAATCCCATTTCCCACAAACGTTTTGAAGTCCCTGTCTTGTACAGCAGTCAGGACCTAGCTCTAGGAAGGACAAATGTGGCTCAGTGAACACACTGAATGCATCTTATTTCATGCTGCTGCTTTGGGAGGGAAAAAAAATGCCTCGAGAGCTCCCAGAGAAGAAAACAGACTCATTAAGTGAGGAACACGGGAATGGAAATTGCTTTCTAAGCAATGGCACTGTTAGTTCATTGGTGCCTTCTAATTGCACCAGAGGGAAACCAGATAATGGTATTCATTGGATGCCAGAAGTCGTGACCAAATTTTATTCATGGGATTCAAAGGCCCAACTGACAAAGCTGTCCCAATGGAGTGAGACAGTGACACACACAGAGGCCCTGCTCTCAACAGGCGCATGCCGCATAGAGCACAATCTGGGGGAAGGTTGGTGTTCCATGTATTTGCTTGGGTTCTGCAGATTTCCACACAGATGTTATGAGTGTGTCTGTCACATGGCACCTGTGAAGGCGCTCTGCTCCTTTATTTGGTTGAGTCAGCAGACACTAATGAGCATCCATTAGTACCAGAGACCATTCTGGATGCTGGAGACGCAGCATGATTAGCAAAGACATGACCCCACCCATAAGTAGCCAGTGCTGTTGTTGGAAGGAAATAAAATAAACAGAAATGAATTAGCAGGTTTAGCCTAGGTCATCTCCCTCATCTGTGTATCTGGAGAAACACCAGGAAATACACAGGAATGAAGACCCTGGTGTAAGTACAGCAGCCCTGACAGGCCCCAGGATGAGGGACTCTCCTTTCTTAACCTCTCATCTCCAAGTCAAGAGTGGGCTTCTTGCACATGTGCCCCTGGTTTATTCAAGAGGTGAGAAACTAAAGTTCTAGGGGGCCTCATTCTAGGACTCTGCAGAAAATATCTGTATAATTGCTTCCAAGTGACTGAGAGGGAAGGGCTGGGAGACACACAGCCTTTATTTGAGTGCTGCTGGACTGGAATGGAATATACCACTAGGCAATCCCAGATGGAATTAGCTCACACCAAGTACAGAGTTCACATGAAGGACATCATCAGTCTGAAAGGAGAGCTTGGGTTTCCCTCCTGCATCCTGCACAGCAGCCAGCATAAGTCGTTATGTTGGCAGTGCTGGAGTGAGTACGGAAGCAGCCCAGGGTGAGCCAAGAAGCAGAGAGAGAGAGCTTCATTTTACCCTCAGAGTTCTTTATTTTTTCCTTTCAAAAACACAGGAATTCAGACAACCGCTCTCATCTCAGTCTGTCTGCATGGCTCCTCCTCTTGTTCACTGACTTCTTCAGACTGGCGTACCCAAGGCTGCATGACCTTAGGACAGCTCTTATGGGTCCACAGGTGACTTCATCTGTGCCTGCTGCTCTAAGTGTCATTCATTCACTGATGACCTGCACATGTCCTTTGGCCTCAGCCTCCACCTAGGCTCCAGGCCTGTCTGCAATCATCTACTTGCCTTCTCAACTTGCATGGCACACAGGCATCCTAGACAAAGCAGGATCAAAACAGATCCTGAGGCCACCCTCCCACACCTAATTTAGAAACCCAGTCCCTCCTGGAGGGTGTCCCCTGTGACAATAAAACAACAAATTAAAATAACATTAACAGCCCAGCTCCTTGCTGGGAAGTCCAATCCATGAGAACAAGGGTTTCGTCTTGCGTTTTGTTATGTCTCTAGTGCTGGGCCAATATCAATTAACAAATATCTGATGGATGCAGGAGAGTGAGAGAAGAAAAAATAAAACCAAGGAACACTAGAAAACTTACAAATGCCAACAGATGTCAAGGGATGCTTTCTTCATTGGTTTTCTACATCAGCAGAACAGCGCAAACAGGCAGAGACATTCAGTCCTTTTCCTAATAACTAGGTCCCTCCCATAACTCTGCTGCTTCTTGGGGGATTGTAAAGGAAGCTATGTAGCTATGAACTAAAAAGCCACCCCAGGTATTCACGGGTACTACCTACCTGTCTATGGACAACGAGCCCTGTTTTTTAAGTCTAAGCATTCTTTTGACACTGGAAACTCAACTTGGGCAACACTGAACAATTTTCCTTTTCACTTGAATAGTAAACCAGGCCACCAAGAATTTTCCCACTATCACTTCTCAGATTATGAATATTCCTATTTGCTGGGGAGAGGTGAGGAATAAGAGCTGGCTGGCCTTTGGACTATCCGGGTTTTAAGGCTAAAGGCAAGTGATCACCTTATCTTCTTCCAGGTCTGAGGGACAGAATTTGGACTTACAGCTTCTTGGAGAATTAAAAGGGGACTTCATCATCATCTTTAAATAGTACTTACGCAAGGAACTTTTGAATTAAACTTGTGGTTCTTGATTTTTAAAAAGGAACATATTTTTGCCTTCCAGATATCAATGAGGCCTCAATTCAAAACTCAAAACTATAGAAATGCCATCAGCATTTAAAAACAATTTTTTAAATTTCTTTTTAATATTGTTTACATAGTTGAGAGGGATACACGTTCATGTGGGCCTCTGATTAGGGAGTAAAGATTCAGATACAGAGAAAGGTGAGTGGGATATTTGACCCAGTCTTTCGTTTGCTTTTGTTTTCTGTGTCCACAGGGAGGAGGGAGAGGGGGCTATTCCTTGCTACCAAACTATATCAGCACCTGGGAATGGGGGATGGTCATTTGATGATGCTCCAGAGACTCCGATGTGGGGAAGAGTGTTTCAAGTTGCTACTTGAGCGGTTTTAATAGTTCTGAAACATTGTCAGCTTCATTGCACCAGGGTTGGGAAAATCTTCCAAGATCTACTGGCTCACAAAGTCCACCTTACTGTATTCACAGATCCAGACGCTTGCTACAAAAGCGGACCAGAGAATTATCTAACCTGTTGTGCTTTCCATCCTCTGAGGAGGCATTTGATGTCCCCTGATGGCTTAAGTGAGCTGGCCTTCATGTCCCCCACGTACATCTGAACATGCTGTCTACCACACAGGGATCAGCAACTGAGGAGGTTCAGTTCTGGTGCATGCAATCCAAGGTAGGATCACACATCCTGGGGTTTCAGTCCAGTTGTCTGATCAGGGAGTACCCTGAGAAACCTCACCTGGGGTGACTTCAGACGTGACTCTTGTGTTGATCAGCCAGTGCAGGGTCAGGTGTAGTCTGTCACCTGCACCAGACAACAATGGCCATAGTTCTAACACATGATTTCATCCTATATTTTTCCTTCCTTTTTTCCTCCTTCCCTTCCTCCCTGCTTATTTGAAAAGTGAATGGAGAGGGAAAGAGGAAGGGAGAGAGAAAGAGAGATCAACCTTGTATCTGCTGGTTCACTCCTCAAATATCTATAAGAGCCAAAGTTGAATCAGGCCATGACAGAAACCCAAGAATTTGAGATGCCTCTTGGGTTTCACATTATCAGGAAGCTGTAATTGATGCAAAGCCAGCATTCAGACACTGCAGTCCTCAAAGTCATGCTAAGTGGCAGTATTATGTGGATCCTCCACCACTTAAGGCAGAGAGGTAAGTGACACACTTGAGGACATGACATAGTTTGGCTCCAGACTCCCAAGCTCCAACTGCTGAACCATGTGGCTGCTCATATCTTCTTTTTTTTTATTTTTTAATATTTTATTTGTTTTTATTGGAAAGCCAGCTATACAGAAAGGAGGAGAGACTGAGAAAAATCTTCCATCTGCTGATTCACTCCCAAAGTGGCCACAGTGGCCGGAGCTGAGCCGATCCAATGCTAGGAGCCACAAGCTTCTTCTGGGTCTCCCACGCGGCTACAGGGTCCCAAGGCTTTGGGCTGTCCTTTAATGCTTTCCTAGGCCATAAGCAGGGAGCTGAATTGGAAGTGGGGCTGCCAGGACACGAACCTGTGACCATATGGGATCCCGTCATGTACAAGGCGAGGACTTTAGCCACTAGGCTACCATGCCAGACCCATGCTCATACCTTCTGCTGATGATCTCAGCTCTATTAAAATTTACGTATTATTATTACTATCATTTATGCCTTACACATGTAAAACATTTTGGCCACTTATAATCATATATATGCATATATGTGTGTGTATGTGTGTGTGTATAAAACAAAGCCGATGAAACAAGACAGGGACTTTTTAAAGTGACTACAAAAGAAGCAACCATGCTTAAGTAGTAGGACCCTAGGGACAGGCATTTGGCATAGTACTTGAGGTGCCATATTCCATATCAGCAAGACTGGCTTTGAATCCTACCTATGATTCTGATCCCAGTTTCCTGTTGATTCATGCCCTGAAAAGTAACGGGTGATGGCTCAAGTACTTGGGTCCCTGCCACCCATGTAGGAGAACCAGACTACGCTTCAGGCACTTGGCCAATCCCAACATTGCAGGCAAGTGAGTAGATCAGTGGATAAAGAATCTCTCTGTCTGTCTCCTTACTTTTCACATGAATGACAATACTATCCTTTCTATGAAGCATAACTCTAAGCATGAACATGATGTAGTATTGAACTACAACTCGGACGCTTATATCACCATTACTTACTTGTTTGTTCCAGGGGAATTTTACCCAGGAAAGGTAAGTGTATAAGCCAATAACTCAACACACTGTTTACTGCAGGAAAGTCAGCTGACCTTGGACAGTACACTGCTCACCTAGGCAAACAGCCCACGTTCCAGATAGGGGCTGATACCCTGAGCAGGTTTCCAGGAACCACCTGAATGGAACTTGAGATTGGATTCTTCAATACCAGCAAACAACTAAAAGAAAAACAAGCAAAACAATAATCCTAGTTATCTCACTTAAAAACTATCACTCACTTTGGAGAGAAAGTAGCTGGAGGGACATCTACCAGGCTTTGCCATACAGCTGGGAGCTCCTTGTGGCTTTGCCAGCAGGGAAGCCGTTCTTTTTGCACCTTTGTGTGTCCCAATGACACAAAATTTGGGAGGTCTTGGCCCCCAGCACCTGCTTATCTCACTTATACTATAACACACTTTGGAGAGAAAACTACTTGTTCACTACTATTTCCATGCCCATTATACACATGAAGAAGCTGAAGTCTACAAAGATGACAAGACTGGGTTGCAATCCCATGGAGAGAAAATGGCGGGGAACAACTGGGAATGTAGGAGTTACCAGACTCTAGAGTTACACCTGCTAACAGCACATTGTAGCACATTGCCCAGCAGAAGTGTGCAGTGTTCCAGTGCACAAGAGAGAAAGCAGAATGAATCCAGGGATGGTTGGAAAACAGGTCCCTTGAGCTATGCCAAGGGCCTATGTGTTAGCTGGGGTCCACGACAGACACAGAGTCACAAGTAGCAAATGGGGTGATTGTCCAATGAGCCCCCGAGACCTCTGCTGAAGACAGAAGGGGGATGCGTATATCCTGGAAATGAGACCAAAGAAGGCCATGTTGACAGCACCAGAGAAATGATGGAAAGCCTGATGCTATGATGATGGCTGGCTGGAGGGAAGGGCAAAGAGAGCTATACAGTCAGATGTCCTTAGGAAGAACCTGTCACACCAAGCACCTGCTGGCAGAGAACAAAATGGGACTAGCGGACTTCAGGAATCAGCACTGTCAGCTCTCTGCTTCAAATGCTAAAGGAAGGTAGGGCCTGGAGCTATAGCACAGTGGTTAAAGTCCTCGCCTTGCACGCCCAGGATCCCATATGGGCGCCGGTTCTAATTCCGGCTGCTCCACTTCCCATCCAGCTCCCTGCTTGTGGCCTGGGAAAGCAGTCAAGGATGGCCCAAAGATTTGGGACCTTGCACCTGTGTGGGAGACCTGGAATAAGCTCCTGGCTCCTGGCTTCGGATTGGTCAGCTCTAGCCGTTGCGGCCACTTGGGGAGTGAATAATCAGATGGAAGATCTTCCTTTCTGTCTCTTCTACTCTCTGTATATCTGCCTTTCCAATGAAAAATAAATAAATTTTTAAAGGAAGGTAGTACCGACATGTTCAGTATCAGATTGTGAAAACAGCTGGCTTTCAGACTTCATTTTAGAGAGCTTGTATGGAAAGCAATAGTTTCAATGATTCTCCCTACCTATAAACAACTAAACTATTTCTTTTTGAAATGTATTTATTTGAGAGCCAGAGAGACAAGCAGAACACACACACACACACACACACACACACACACACACACACACACACTTGTCCCAAAAGAGAAACTAAATTGGCACAATCTAAAGTGGTGGAGTGAAGAAGGAAGCCTGAGCCCATCTTCTCTACTGCTCTGTCAAGGATACAGGACAAAGTGATCATCTGGAAACAATCAGAGCATTTAGAAATGAGTTAGGAAAAGAATGGAACTGGCACTGTGCGTAGCAGGTAAAGCCACCAACCATATTCACCAGTGTCGTCGATGGCTACTGGTTTGAGTCCTAACTGCGTCCCTTCTGATCTAGTTCCCTGCTGACGGCCTGGGAAAAGCAGTGGAGGACGACCCAAGTGTCTGGGGCCCTGCCACCTACTGGGAAATCTGGGGATGAGGCTCCTGGGGTCTGGCTTCAGTTGGGTCAGCCTTGGTCATAGTGATCACATAGTGAGTGAACCAGTCAATCTCTCTGTCTCTCCCTCTCTCCCCATAACTCTGAATGTAATAAATAAATAAATAAACAAACAAATGGATCTTAAAAACAGAGAGAAACAAAAGAGCTACCAAACAATAGAAACATACGAAAAATGAAAGCATGTGCCTACCCTGGAATGATGCCAGGCTGAACTCCTTGGAACATTTTAAATTTTCTGCGTATTTAGCAGTTATTACAACATGACCTTAGGAGCACTGAGCCAGCACTGAAACACAACAGGTAAATTGTTGCTTGTGACACCAGTGTCCAAACTCTGCGTGCTAGTTTGAGTCCTGGCTGTTCCACTTCTGACCCCTGTTCATGCACCTAGGAAAGTAGAAGAGGACGGCCCAAGTGCTTCAGTCCCTGCCAACAAAGGGGAGGTCCCCCCGCCCGCCAGGGTTCCATCTTAAACTGCTGTTTTTTTTTTCTTTCTTAGATTTATTTATTTGAAAGGCACAGCTACAGAGTGGAAAAAAAGGAGGAGAGATACGGAGAAACAGATCTTCAGTCTACTGGTTCATTCCCCAAATTCCCACAATTGCCACAACTGGACCAAGCCAAAGACAGGAGCCAGGAGATTCATCTTGGTCTCCCACATGAGTACAGAGGTTTAAATATCTGGATCTTTTTCAACTTCTTTACCAGGTGCTTTAGTAGAAAGCTGAACTAGAAATGTAGCAGCTGGGACTTAAACTAGCGCTCATATAAGATGTCAGTGATGCAGGTGATTGCTTTATCTGTCAACACTATAACATTTGCCCTGAAAATTATTTTGCTAAATTAAATCATGTATTTGAAAAATAGAGCAATAGAGAGAGATGGGCACACACACACAAAGATCTTGACCTTCTGGTTCATTTCTCATAACAACTGAAGTTAGGCCAGGTCAAAGTCAGGAGCCCAAAATGCAATTTGGGTCTCCTCACAAGAGTAACAGGATCCCAAATACTTGAGTTTTCACCTTGTTGCCTCCCAAGACGAACATCAGCAGGAAACTAGATAAGAAACACAACAAAGATTCAAATCCAATACAGGACCTGGGTATCCCAGGCCACATCTTAAACTACTGTACCAAAATTAGTCCCAGGAAAAATCTACACACCAAAGGAAATCTCACGGCAAGATGCCTTGCTGTCATTTCAAGCAGCTATCTGGGGAGAACGGACTGCATCCCCGCTTCACTCTCCTCCACAGTCTAACAAAGGCACACACTGCCTTCTGCATGCTGGTGTTTCCAGAGCTGTGTCTGACACAGCACTCGCTTTATACAGCGGTCACTGTGCAAGGAAACCTTTTTGCAGCCAATTAAAATTCAGCCCAGAATTTCCGTTTACTCTTTGCCACAGAGCCTGGGAAATCATGGATACATATGACTCTGCACATACACATCGAAAGCATTTGCCAACTCAATAGTATTTCTCTGAATCTGAAGCTTAATAGTGGATTTGTCCATCACAATAAGAGGGTAGTAACGCTGTCTGACCTTGGGGTGACTCATTGCCCTCCTCTGCTGACTGGCCCCAGGCAGAAACGGTGTTGCAGAGTCAATGAATGTGGCTGGATACCACAGTGCCCTGGGCTTCTTCCAAACCCTACGACCTTTAAACACATCTATCCCCTTGGTTCCAACAAGTGCTTCTAACAGGTTAAGAGATAAGGAACTAACCAGCAGTCAAGATCACACACTTAGTACCTCTTTTTCTTCTTCAATCTTTCTCTCTTCTGTATTGATATACAAAATATATCTCCAATGGGAGGGGGAGGGGCAGTATCACTCCTGGTGCAGGCTGAATTAGGGCCCTCCCCAAAGATCTCCTGGAACCTATGAGTATTCCCATTAATGGCAATGGAACTGGGCCTCCATAACGGTGTTGGCTGCAAATGCTGGACACGATCAGGCCCCAGTCTTCTGATCAGCTGGAATAGAGCTAGTGTGACATCTAGGCCTGCAAGATTCTAATCAGCAGGCTCAGGAGGTCCTCTGCTTCCCCAACAGATAACACAGTCTGGAAGTGCTCCTTTCAGGGGAGTCCCAAGTCTGGGGCATGGTGCAGCTATCAGCTGTGTCTTGCCCCCAGGCAGTCGGAAGTCTACCGGGTCATCAGAGCAGCAGAGCCACCAAGCGACACTACAGGGCTAGGCTCAGCTTTCTCTGACCCTTGTCCTAATGCGATTGTCTTCATGTTCCCCATCTCAACTTCTATTGCAGAAGCATGAAACAGAGAAGGAAACAGCTGCCTAGGTGGCTCACTGGACACCAGAGGCCCAGGGCTCCTCCAACTCCTCTTTTCTTATAGCCTCTTTTAAAACGTTGAGCACTCTCCTCCAGCAGTACTGTAGTCCTCTGCCGTACTACCCCCTTCATCTGCTGACCAATGGAAGGTTCTTCTTCCTCCACTCCCAAACCTTGTTCTTACTTTGTTTCGGGACCAGGGACAGCACTCAGCTTTCAGTTAACAGTAACAAAGGTTTTGCACCTGAGCTCCACTGAAGGAGTCTTAGCCAGAGAGAGGATCCTGGGCAGACCTTAAATTCAGTCACAGCAGCTTCCCTCTTGGGTGGGGGGAGGTGGTGGGAAATGTGACACAGTAGGTGGAAAAGGTCCCCAAGGTAAGATGTGCTGCTGCCGCAACTATGCAAGACAGGACAAGGGGTGGTGAACCAATGAACAAGCCAAAGGTGGTTCTAGAAGCTAAAAAGGATGGAAACTGAAAGAGGACCCAAGCGCTCCTCACTCACACCTGGGACTGAGCACTGTCACCTGCAGACTTCTGGCAGCCAGATCAAAGAAATAATTGGTTTGTATGCTTTAAGACTGTCACAACAGTCATACAAATTCAACGCATAGATGGCTCCCCACTGGGAGAATGCTGGTTCCATGGGGCCGTAAAAACACCTTTAGATATCACTAACGCTTGAGGTCTGCCCAAACTCAGCCCTACTCTACAAAATCTAATTGTTCTGTATTTAATTTTGTAGTAATTGAAGGTACAACAAATGTAACCAAACTCTTGTACATCAAAGGTAGATGCAAGATACGAGTAGGAACCGGTCTCTCAGACTTTCCCCTCAGCTTAAGGTGTCCTTGCCCTTCCCATAAGCCACCAAGCATCCATCCACTGACCCTAAAAAATTTCCCAGTGGCTAACATCCTAATGGCCAGAATCGTCTCAAAGGGGTGTCTTTCCAGTAAACAAAGCGCTGTTTGCAGCTTCAAACTGGATGAAGACCACTGTTCCATTACAAAAACATGGTATGGCTGACCCATTGAGGTGGAAAGGGCCGGGACACCATATAACACCTGGGAACCTGAGCAGGTGCTGAGCACCCAGCCCTCACCTCAGCTTTGCATGTGAGGCTCACTGGCTGTGTGCTGAGCACCGGAAGACTGCCTGCTCTCCGCTCTGCACTTTGCAACAAAAGCTTCCTTTCTTCCATGACCCCCATGTCCGTGATTGATTTTTCTGCACGTGAGGTGGGAAAACCCTTTCTGGGGAATATTCAGAAACTTCTCCAACTAGACTTCTGAAAGAGACAGTCATAAAAAGGGCAGAGAAACAACTCAATCGCAAGCTCTGCAGATGTAGGATGAGCATGCTACAGATATTCACTACTCGCCATTGAAACTGAACCCCTTCAACGAGTGCCCTTGACACAAACTCTCTCAGGCCCCACTATCTCTCCAGCACCTGACCAAAAAAGTCAGACCCCAGCTACCCTTGGGCCCCCCACCAGTTCAAAACCAACACGCTGGTCCCTTTCAGGAACCAATCAAAAGGAGGCCCCACGCACTGTGAGCCACACAGAGGGTCACACACCAGCGATCACACACAGCTGCCTGCCAACTTCAATCTTTAAGAGTCAGAGCCTGTCATTTCTCTGGGCATCCAGGAATTGAGGGCAACCTGCTTGACTTCTTGTTCTGTGCAAGGCAAATAAATACCTCTGTTCTCCCACCCAGGTGTCAGTAACTGCCCAGGCTGGCAAGCAGAGGCCGACTTTGGGGTTCCAAAGTGATTGTGCCAACTGGTTTGGAATGTTGGGAGCAACAGGGACAGACATGCTACCCTGATAGATTCTTTTGTGGCCCTCATTCTACCTACAGACATGCTGACTACCCAGAAAGTGCCTAGGGGCCACTTGGCTGCCCAACTCCTATATCCCTTGGCAACCACACAGACCATCTTACTTTCCTTTCTCACATGCTGATTAACCTAAGCCAACTGCTAATCCTCAGACTGATGAGAGGGTCTGGTCAACTCAGCAGATAAACAATGTTTATCTAAAATGTCGGGGGCCGCTGCTGGAGGCTCAAGTCCTTGGGCTCCTGTACCCGGGCAGGAGCTCTACAAGAAGCTCCTGGCTTTAGACTGGCTCAGCTCCAGCCACTGTAGCCATTCAGGGAGTGAACCAGCAGATGAAAGATCTCTCTCTGTTTCTCCTTCTCTCTGTCAAATCAGCCTTTCAAATAAAAATAAATAAATCTTAAGAAAATTATCTGTTGACTAAACATTAAAAAGCATAACTCAAGGTATGTACTCAGATTCATTCAGGCATCACTAAGCTCACCTATTAGGTTGCTCAAGCTTACGTTTCCTATAACCTTCAAGAAACCATGTCCTGTGTAGACTGGGTACCCTTGAGTGTGAGATGAAGCTGTAAATTCCCTTAGGAGAATTAAATGCCTGACAGGAATCGTAATCAGGCTAGCCCTGCCAGCTAGGATGTTCTCTGGAAATAGAGGTCAAGATGTTAAAAAAAAAAAAAAAAAAAAAAAAAAAGGATTAAAATTGCCCAGTAAGCGTCCAGCTGAAATGCTGACTGAGCGTTACTTCCCCCTCCCAGGCTGCAGAATCTGGGATTGGGGTGGGAGGAAACAATGTGAAGCCGAATGGAGTTATTTTTAGAGTAAGAATCAATGGGTGCACACTGCGGGCTGTGCGTGGATCTTTATCATTTTCCAGAAGGTGGAAGCCTGGTGACTGATCCTATTCATCAGATAGGGAGAAGGGGACGGAGGAGAGAAGGGAGGGACGGAGGGAGGGAGGTAAATCGTCTCCTCTATCAGCACCTTCCCTGCTCCACCTTTTAAGCGGCAAACCCCTTTACTTTCATTATTTGGAAATGGTGAATGACAATTGACATAGTGCTGTCTTTGTAGAAAGGGAAGGAGTCAATGTAAGATAACTTCTGAAACAGATTTTTTTTTTCCCTTAACAGAGGTCAGCTCTAGGGCTGTGGTTTCCACAGTGCGCCCTGAGCCACACCCCCTCACCATTTCTGACTTCAGCCTGACCTCCTCTGCACCCTCCTATTTAACTGTCCATTTGGCATGGGTTAATGACCGGGAACTGCACAGGAAGTTGATGTAATTGGCACCTCAGGCCAGAAGTTTATGCCCTTCTCATGGTCTAACGCAGGGACAAGGCAATCACAAACCCAATGGCACTGAAGCTTCATTCTAAACACCGGGAGTGATTAGAATCTGCTCTGACTCTTGAACTTTACCCCTAAATGTATAATATGTTGAAGATGCAAGTTCTTATAACCATTCTGAAATAATGTCAAAAAGTCTAGAGTATTTTGGAGTGAAGACCATCTAACATCATTTTGAAAACCAACAAGAAGCTGTTTTATTATTTCTCAGTAATAGATACAATAATGAAACATCCCACACCATAAAAAAAACACATCCATTTTGTAAGCAGAGTAATTAATGTCACCTTACAAGAAAACATGTGCTTTAGGACAAACCCATGGCCACTGAGTGAGCACACACAACTATGACTCACAGACGTGCGTGATGCACACCTCACCAGCTCCAGTGGATCCCTGATCCCCTGTAACTCTCCCTGGTTCCCCGACCCCAGAGCAGGGAAGTGGGTCATGCGCACCTCTGCTCCATGGTGCTGCTCTCACAGCATTTTCGCTTTCTCCGCCCTAAGTCCTGTAGCTGACCTCTCTGTGTACGGTCCGGCACTGTCCCTCCCAGTGCTTCAGTGCTGAGATCCAATCCCACGAAGGGACTTGCATAGACTGTCCCCCCACGGTCCCCAGGGGACAGTCCCTGCAGCCACACATTCTGCCTTCCAGGGTTTCTATTGATGGAACGTCTTGCTCCTTCCTAAAGTAAACCCTTCACTTTCACACCAGAGTCCATCCTTTCCTCCACTCAATGACTGCAGCTGCTCTGACTTCTGCTTTCCTCTGATTTCATTACTATTTTTCTCCCTGCTGGACCATCAGTTGCTATTTTTTTCCATCTTCGAAAGGAACAAAAGCCAACTACTTGCACTAGGATGCATTTTGTCCCCTGGCTTCCTCCTTATTTCTTTGTTTCTCTTCATAAACTCCAGGGCAAGGTGGCCTCCACTCCCTGCCTGAAATTCCTCCCCTTCTACCCTCTCTGAAACCTATTATACTTAGGCTTTTGCACACATCAATGGAACCTTCTCTTGCTGAGATGACCAAGGACTCCACACTGCTAGCTCCATGCGGAATTCAGCTCCTCGCCTCGTTTGACCTGTCAGGAGCATCCGCACTATTGTCTCTTCCCTTCCTATCTCCCACTTGATCTATCTGGTTTCCATTTCTGGTGATCATTCTCTATTTCCATTCTACCTCCCCATTATTTGGGGGTTCCTTGGTTCCTGACTTTCTCACTCCCAACCTCTTGCTGCTGAGGTGATCCAGAGCTCGGGGCTCACCTTTGTCTTCTTTTCTTTTCTTTTCAAGATTAATTTTATTTTTATTGGGAAGGTGTGGGAGATTTCCTCTGGATCTCTGCCTGCCTGGCCTATGTGGGAGGTCATAGGCACACGGCACCCTGTGTCCCGAGGGGAACCCCCTGACAATGGTCTTGGCTAACTGAGACCTTAACCTGGTTTGTTCACTGGTCACACAGGTGTTAATGGTGGACCGCACCCCAGTCTCTCCTCTCTGTCCTTAGACGAGCTGTGCTGGGACTTCCTTGATAAGCAACTCTGAGAAGTTGGTGCAGTTTCACATTGCCTGCAAGCCACATGTGGTGTATGTGACCTTCAGCTGACCGACAGCCACACGTAGTGAACTTGACCTACATCATTCCTGCCAACCATGCATGTCGTATGTGATGTTACAGGATTGGAGACTCCTGAGAGATAGACACACCTTTTAGCCAATTACAGTGTCTTTGTTGAGTCAAAGGATTGTCAGGAGAGAACCACTGAGGTTAAGGTTAGGGGAGGTAGACGCATGGCCTGAATAAACTTACTGGGAGGATAATGGCTATCACTTTGCCCTGTCTATCCTTCTAAAGAGGTTGAGAGAATGAAATAATTTGATTAGGCAACAAAAAGTTAATGGTGTCTTTAGAAATAGGTAATATCAAAATATACAGCTCACAACCTAATTGCCCTAAGCAAGAAAAGGAGCAGTTTTTTAACAATGGCAGAAAGCACAGAAACAGGGAATTTGATCTTAAGCCATGCTGGAGGAAGCTAGAGAAAAGCAGACATTCAGAGAGAAGGACAGACAGACAGAAAGATCCTCCATCCATTGGTTCACTCCCCAAGTGATTGCAATGGCAGGAACTGAGCTAACCTGAAGCCAGGAACCAAGAGTTCCCTCCGGGTCTCCCCCACAACTGCAACATCCCAAGGCTTGGGGCCTTCTTCTACTGCTTTCCCAGGCCATAAGCATACAGCTGGATGGGAAGTGGAGCTGCCACTGAGTCAACACGCCAGACCTCCTTTTCTTCTTTTCTATGCACTCTTCTGTCCGTGCAGATCCTACCAAAACCACAGCCTTCACGCTTCTGCCAAGAACCCAAAATCAGTATCTTCACTATCAGATGTTTCTGAGAAACTCCAGGCCCTATTCTCAAATGACTTACCCAACATCTATGCCTGAAAGTCTAGTAGAAATTTCAAAACATGTTAAAAATGAAACTTCTCATCCTCCTCCATTAAACACATTCTATCTGAAGCCTTCCCCATTCTCAACAGAGGACGATTCCATTTTTCTGCGAAGGCAGAAGCCGTAAACTAGAATCATCCCTCCTCCTTCACATCTCATTCTCTATATCCCAACCATTAGGAAGTCAGGCTGGCCACACCCTCAGTGTACATTCACCCTACAGCAGCTCTTACCTCTGCCTGTCATTCCAGCCTAGGCCACTGTATTCCCATGTCTATGTGATGGCGGCAAGTTTCCTCTCTCAGCCTTACCCCAATGAAGTCACACTACTCCTTTTCCCAACACCTTCAAGTAGCTCCCTACTCACTCAAAGTAAAAACTAAGCTCCTTTCAATGGTCTACAAAGGCCTCCATGAACCTGGCACCCTGGTACCAGGTGATTTTATTATGACAGCGTGGGAGTGATGATGTGACGAAGGCACTGATCTGTACACTGGCCTGTGGAATTTGACAAAGATACAAAAACAATTTAGTGGAGAAAGGATATTACATTTTAACGGGTGATGCTGGAATATTTAGTCATGTATACGCTAAAAAAAGAACATCAACTTAATTAAACCTCACACCTTATATAAAAATTAACTTAAAATTAATCATAGATCTAAATATAAAATCATGAAACTTTTACATAAAATACAGGAGAAAATCTTTATAACAAAGAGCTAGGGTAGAATTCTTAAGCCTAACAGCAAAAGCATGACCCTTGTAATGAAATCTTTTAATATAATTAGATCCCATTAAAATGAAAACACTCCTTTTTCCTCAAAAGGCACTTTTTAAAAAATGAAAAGTCACACCTGAGAGAATATAGTTGCAAAACACATGTATGACAAAGGGACCAGTCTTCTGAATATTCAAATAATTTTCAAAACTGACCTAAGAAAAATAATCAATTAAAAACAAGGCAAAAGGGCAGGCCCAGTAGCCTAGCAGTTAAGGTCCTCGCTTTGCACGAGTCAGGATCCCATATGGGCACCGGCTCTAATGTCCACGGCCCCACTTCCCATCCAGCTCCCTGTTTGTGGTCTGGGAAAGCAGTAAAGGACAGCCCAAAGTTTTGGGATCCTGCACCCACGTGGGAGACCTGGAAGAGGTTCTGGACTCCTGGCTTTGGATTGGCACAGCTCCAGCTCCACTTGGGGAGTGCCTGGTTTGAGTTCCAACTACCTATGGTTCCAATCCAGCTTCCTGTTAATGTACCTGGATGCATCAGATGATGCTCCAATCTACCCAAGTCCTGCCACTCACATGTAAGAGCTCTGGCTCCTGGCCTCTGCCTGGCACAGTCTATCCCAGAAATGGTGGTTACAGGCATTTGTGGAGTTAGCCAACGGATGAAAGATATCTTTATTTCTACCTTTCTCCACCTTTGTCACTCTGTTTTTCAAATAAATACATCTTTTAAAAAAAATGAGGAGTATGATGGCTGTTACTGTAATAGTATTTATGTGGGTAATCAGAAATTACACCTAGTAACCTGGGTGAGTGAATGACCTGAATTCAAACTTTCTGATTTTTAACTTCATATTATACTGAACTACCAAATCAACCCACAGAAACAAGTGGGTTTCCAAAGAGCAGAATGAGGGTTTTCCTTTTGTTAGTAGAGATGGCTGGAATAGAGTTATTGTCTTCAGGCAAGAAAGACTCAGACATGAGGCAGAAAGCGATGGTCAGCAAGGTAGCAAGGTTCAAGGGAGCAGGCCATCAGACAGAGTGGGTGGGCCCTTCTCTAGACAAAATCTGCAAGACAATGCCCAGAGCCTCAGAGCTGGGTAAGCTAGGTTCCATCGCTTAGCTGGGAGAACATATCTGACATCCCAGGCGGGCATCTCAGCGAAGACCTGGGAGCTGAGGGCTGCAGCCTGAAATACACCTGACAGCCCAGACAGCCGTCTCAGGAAACAGCTGACCACACAGTCTGCATTCAGACTGGGACTGATAGGGGACTTTGGTCCAGTTTTCCCTCACCCCCTTCTCTTGGACAAATGGTATGCTGGACACAAAACAGGGAAAAATCTTCCCAAGGTTGTCTGATCTATCCAGTGTAGTCAAACCAGGCAGCCCTCTTAATGCTGCTGGGCAGAGAGGATTCTGCTGGGACACCTTCCTTGGGGAAAGACTGGGACCACCTGTAAAGTTATTGGGGTGTAGGCAGGACTCAGCAGTGTGAAACTGGGGTGCTTCCAAGGTTGTCAAAAGATGCCACATTCTGTTTTGTTTTCCTTCCGCCTCTTTCACATCATTGTCCTCCCCAGTACCTACACAAAGTGCTAGCGGCTGGGAACAGGGCATTTCATCCGCAGCTTCTACAGGAATCTCACGATGCAATGCAAAATGTTATGAACAGTATAAAACATGGCTCCCTTCTCCTACTGCAAGGACCTAAGAGTAGAAGGAAACTGTTCTGGAACACACTGAGTTTGTGTTCACCGATGCTTCTCAGGCCCTGAAGCAGCATCTGGCTCATAGAAAGCAACGAAGACAGCTTTGTGGACTGAAAAGAAATCCAAAGAGGAAAGCTTCATGAGAAACTTAAAGTCCACCAATAAAAGCCCAAATTCTCAAGGATTTCACAGGGGTGAAGACGATCAATAGAGTCAGACATCACTTTTAAGAGAACTGGATGTCAGTATATACAGTGTCGCAAGAGCACGTGCCAAGGGATCTAGATATGTTCAGTCTGAAAAACAGAAGACCAAACACTCGAGGATATTGTTGAACTTGGGATAAAACTGTCAACTGGAATAGAAAACATAAAACAAAATTCTTTTTAAAATTAATTTCTCTGGCACCATCTTCTTGCAGTTCTTCGAGGGCAAAGTGGAGTAAGAAGTGAACACACAGGCAAAAGAAACACGAGGCAGGGGTCACAGGAGACTGCTGGTGTGTGTACCAGCAACGGCCAAAGGAACGGAAGTGAGAAATGTCAGATGTCCGCGCTGGTACAGGCAGCTGGACTGTCTGTGGCTGTCTCCAGCTGCCTCTCAGAGGAACTGAAACTCCCAGGACCACTGGATCATGGAAGCTACCTACGAGATCCCGCTTTACTGACACAATGCAGTCCCAGACGACCTCTGGCCCTGGACTGTGACACTTGGCACTAGTTTTCTTCCCATTGTGGCCGAGTGTGACACATGTACAATAAGCCATCTCCTCTGCTGTGCATGTCAAAGAATAAAAATAACTAAATCCAGAGGTTATAAATAAGACCAGTTGGTGAAATGATAGCAAAATGATTTTTTATTTGCCAAAAAGAAGCAGTTCAACAATTAGAGATTTCTCTAAGTTCCTTTAGCATAAAAACACAGCTCTACATGAGTGATAACACCAATACTATTTTTAACAGAAGATGCAAAAAATTATTAGCAATACTTGTGTTTATTGTATATCAATACAACTTTAAAATAAATGTTGTGAAAGCCATGAAAACAATAAACTCTTAGGAGAACTGAGAGCTCAGAGTAGAATACTGATTTCCTAATACTCAATGTAGTAATTTTTCCATTCTCCCTCTACATTCTGTTGTAATTTCCAAATATAGAAAAGTATTTAGTCTAGGAATCATAATTACCTACACACACACATTCAAACACACACATGAGCATATATGTCAAGCTATCATGTTGTACACAAGATACAAACACACACATCTTTGCCAGGAACCACAGCCTCACTGAAACAAGAGCTGACTCCTTTAGTAAATAAACACAATTCCATTAATTAAATTCTTAAGTTTACACAGCATCTGTAGAGTGGATGAACTGTTGCAGTTCAGGTGGGATGTCTTTCTTGCTCTTTGCCCATCACGTCATACTTTATCTAAATTACATGATTTGCATCAGTAAAAGAGCAACAACAACAAAATGAGCCTAGAATAAAAGCAAATCTGAATTGAAATCTAGATTTCAATTTAATATGAAGAACCTCCATTAATATACCAAAAAATATTTTTTTTCCTATTCTCTTGTTTTTAATTCTAAATGCCAGTGATTCTATTCTCTCTATCAAGCGTTGGTAGCCAGCCCTCACTTGCATCTGGCTGGCTCCTTCCCGGTCTCCAGCAGTCGCACTGCTGGACTGGGGCATGTCCAAGGATAAAACGCAGGGTAAAGCAAAGACTTTCCTGTCAAGTTCCTCTTAGCTCATGGTATATGGAGATGAGTAAGTGCTGATTATTTATTAAACTCAGTAAGTTTTAGACAACTTGCATGTCACAGCAGTATGTCATTAACTTCAAGAACAGAATATGAATGGACTGCTTCTCTTACATTTCACACTGAGCCATCTTTGCACTTCTCTATGACCAAAATCCTCACTGATAGACCCTGGCGAATATGGATCTGGTACCTGCTTGTCAGTCACCGTCATATAGGTGCAGGAATAAAGCCGAGCCCCTCACCCTAAAGCCTTTGGTGGCAGTTTCTCTGTTCAGAAGAGCTCATTAACTGAAGAGAGTTGAACCTGAGCCTTACACAGTGGCTGGAATACAGGTGCTGGACACCACCAGGTCCCACACAGAAATTAACTCAGTGAACTGATCATACGCTGTTGCTGGCCTCAGAGGTCCTTCATCACCATCCCTACAAGACTCTCATTACCCAACTCACAAGGTCATTTGTTTCCCCAATAAATAACACCTTTACGTTAGATTTTGTCTCAAGCCTTTAGCAAAAAGTAACTGGCTCAGACTGACTGGAGCCCACGCTGGCATCATCAAAATTCCCTACAGGGTACAATACTGCTGACCAACTCAAAGACGGCCAGGAGCACACAGGCCAACCAGGAACTTTGCACAGGCACAAACTCTCATCCCCAAGTGCAATCTCTAAACGCCTTCCCCCTAACTCCCTGGGGCCCCAGATAGGAAGTGACAGCTACCCATTTCTTGCTCTGTGCTTTGCAATAAACTCCTTTCTCATATGACTCCAATATCAGCGACTCATTGTCTGCACACTGACTGGGTAAACCCAGTCAGTGGCATTCTGTAGCCACTACTCCAACCAGGTTTGGGAATGTTCTAGAGTAACACAAAAGTAAGAGACCCTGAATCATAAAGACTTGAAGTGTGCTTGACATTATCTCAACTCTGGCCTCTAGTCTCCAAGCTTTTGTAGAACTCTTGGGCCCTGATCAAAGAAATGAACCTTCAATCCATCCTCAGACCCAGAAAGACTGGAACCCACCATTGCTGTTCCAAAAGAAACACCAGCCTCTACCACTGACCAATCCCAGGAAGGCCACACACTGTGGACCAACCAGAGGTCCATATCGCACTGATCACACAGTGCTCATTCCAACTAGGAATATTAGAGTCTGAGAATTGAGCATTAGCTGCGTCACAACACACACCTGCTATTTTTCCACCAGCCCAGTATCAATGGCTAACTTCTTGCAACTCAGTCAAGCAGATTTGATTTTGGGGGTTCTGTAGCAACTCCTCCACATCTGCCTTTCTTTACAGCTTCCAGACCAACAGACAAGGTGAACGACTTAATGGGCAGTTTCCAACGAGAGGGGCTCCTGCGAAGTGGGGAGAAGGGATGATGAAGCTGTTTTTGGCTCTCCCTGTTCCAAACACCACTGCTTCCCCAAAAGACTCAGCCAGTCTGAAAGGGATCTGGCATCTGGTGCCACCTGGCAGAAGCTGGCAAGAAGCTGTGAGTTCCATGACCCCATCCATGCCAGCTACAATTCATTGCCTTCTCTCCAAGCAGAAAAGAAATCACTTAGGGAGGTGCATGGCCAGACTCGGAAAGTCCACATAACTCTCCACTGGGGAGCGGGGGGTCACTGCTTGGGGAAAGCAGCCTAGATCCCACAATGCTGGACTGAGTCAGCACTGATACAGCCAGCCATTCCTCTCCTTCCTCCCATTAGAACAGGCAACCATGAAGGCAGGAAGCACGAGGCTGATGACTTTCTCAACACCTCTGAATGGACAGCAAGGCTGCCTCCTAGCAGCCAACATACAAATCACTGCAAAGGAGAGACAAGTATATTGCAGAACAAGCTGGCAGTTCACTACAAGGCAGGAAAAACATCACAGCATCAGAGTGATGGGCGTCTTGCTTTCCAATAGCTGTTCTCTCTCATGGAGTGAAAGTCGAAGTCCTACCGCTGTCTCTGGGGAGTGCATGGATCTGATTTGTACCCCACCACACACACACACACACCCCTCTCTCATCGGGGCAGTGGCCCCCCTCTGCTCACCTCCTTCAGGTCCTGCATGACGGCCGTGAGCCTCTCATTCTCGGCCTGCACGTTAGTGGCCACGGTTCGGCTCTGCTTGAGTTCGTTCTGCATCTCCAGGATCTTGCCCAGGTAGTAGGCCTCCTTGGATGCTGACTCCTGCAGCAGCGTCTCCTCCCGCGTCTCCCCATCCTCAGCAACCTTCCGGTGGATAGAGAAGGAATGCCCAAATGCCTGCGGAGTTTGAGAAGCAGAAGAGTGTGTGATGAAATATTCCATAGTACTACTAGGCAGAGTATAGTTCTGTACATAAAAAAAGTGATCCTGAAAGACTTCCACAACAAACAAAAATTTCTACGTAACAGTCTAGCAGCTCTAATTTATGTCTGAAATAATTCAAAGTTGATTGACAATCAGAAAGATATCTTTTGAATATTTTGCAAAAGATGTAATGAGTTCAAGAAAACTACCAAAGCATTCTGTTTGCTTTATGTTAGCTCTGTTTAAACAAATCCTACTAGGAAACAGAGTACTCAGAGCTACTAAACCCATCAAAATTCACATCATCATCTTTATTATAGGAACAAATACCAAAAATACTTTCTCCGAAGAAAAATAGGAGTTTTATTTTGCTTTTCAATATGTGAACAGAAACTGGCAAATCACCTCTGGACCAGGATCAGAAAACCACTGGACAGCGTTTGCAATGCCCCGTGTCACAGAGAGACGACGCAGCATCATCTCTGCAGAAGAGAACACACATGTGCGCCTATCTGTACAAGAGGATACACAGGAAAATAAATTTGACACTCCTGAAATGGATTAGTTACCTAGTGGGGTGGCTGGGAATAGGGTAGCAAAGTACAGACGTGAACAGTGGTTGGAGGAATGAAGGACAGAGACGGCTTTCCGAGTATGCCCTTTGCCTTCCCATAAAGCTGTTATTCTCAGCACCAGTCAGGTGTCAGAGAAACAATCAACTCAGGATGTCAGAATCAACTCAGGAGGGGTGCTGGCCCAGGAGTTAAGGACAGATGCCCTGCATGCTGCATAGGGGGTGACAACCTCCGACCCAGATCTGAAATTCTCTTTCAGGGAACCCCTCGAGACAATACCTGCTGCCAACATGTTACCTATTGAGAAAGCAAACAACCTCCTGAGTCCAGTAGTCACAATCCAGTAGAGCTGACCATCACACTCTCTCAGCTCCATGAGTGAAGAGGAGAGAGGGTGACCAGGAGATGGGGCCTGCCAGGATCCAGCATTCACAGTTTCAGCTAGGATGCCCCATGTCCTGAATACAGAATTTTACACTATTGGTTGATTATAACAGTCACATACAGCTGACTGGCACTATGGTGGACAGAGCAAGAGGGTGGAGAGCAGCACAGTTATGGGGAGATGACAGTCAGAGATGCCCTAGGGACTGTGTGGCCTGGAACCTGGCCTTTTCCTGAGGGAGCAACTAGAATTCAAATGTCACTAAGCAAGCGTGACAGCACTGCCAGTCCTGTGGGTCTCGACCCCTGTACTTGAGGGCTCCAGCGAGTATCTACTGCTTAATAGGCTGTAACTAGTAGAAAGAAAAGGATGGGCAAACAGTCTGTCCCTTTGGCCACTGTCCCTAAGGAACCAGCTGACCTTCTGGAAGATAAAACAAAGATTATTTGACCAATTATTTCTTTGCTGCCAGGAAATTTAGCATTAAAAGCTCAAGAGCAGTAACTAAAATATCTGAAGTTCTGGTGACCTAGGGCACCCCAGCACACAAGTTGGGAATCACAGGTCTGGGGTAGGGTGTGCTTCATGGGTTTCTGCCATACTCGGGCTGAGATTCTAGCACACAACAGGGTTGTGACCACAGCTCTGCAGTGTGAGCTGGGAGCTGATAGGCTGAGCAGCACACACATCTCTCCAGGGCAGCTGTTCCAACCACATCGCCACACGAACAGCTTATAGGACCCAAGGGGCGACAACTCCATCACAGATGGTAGATCTGCAAAGTTCTGTCTGAAATACCATCACCTGGTGGTTTGTTCCCTTTTTTCTCTTTCTTTTAGGAAGTTAGACATTTTACTTTACTTGGCAGGCATAGAGAGAAATATCTCATTCACTGATTCACTCCAAAATACCTGCAACAGTCAAGGACTGGCCAGGCCAAGGCCAGGAATCAGGAACTTAATCTGGACCTACCACATCAGGGGTAGAGACTCAAACAGTTGAGCCATCACCTGCTGCCTCCCAGGGCATGCATTAGCTGGAGGCTGAAACCCAGAACTCCAGTGATGGATACAGACTTCCCAAATACCCAGCCCATCACCTGCTGCTTCCCATCTGCCTGGCCCTGATCCCCCAGAATGTGAAGCATCTTTGGCTTGACATTAACCGTTCACTTCTCCACTTGTGAGAGTGGCGCCTCCATTTCCAGCTTCCCTGTGGAGCGCTGATCTCCCTGTGTGGTGCAGCAGTCCCATGGGAGGTAAGCACCTCCCTAACCTTCAGGATTTCGCACATAATGACCTTGCTTCGCCTCTTGTGGAAGATTTGGACCGGAAGTCTATACAATGTGATGAATATGTATACAGCCATCCCTTCAGTGTTCTAGTTACCATATGCATGGGATAACATTTACCATCCTTTTATGTTTACTCTATGTGTGTTCCAAAGACAGAGGCGAGTTTCTTCGAGGCAGCATATTGTTAGATTTTTTAAAATATCTATTTGGCTCCTCTTTGTCTTTTAATTGGGGGAATCTAGTTAAATTACATTATAGTTAGTTAATTTACATCATGTAAATTAAATTATATGATGGATTTACTAGGATTTACTCTTGTCATTCTGTTGTTTTCTGATTGTTTTGTTGTTCCTTCCTTTTTAAAGATCTGGAGACTCCCAGATTCTCACCAAGGACTATCAGTATGAGCACCAAGGACTACATCCCAGCTGCCAAGGAGACCACGGGAAATTGGAGTGCCTTTGGAGGCCGAGAACTCTGAGGTCACCCACCCCCATTTGGATCTACCACATGGGATGGAAGAAGCCCAAATCCTGCCTTGCAGGATCCAAGGGCATCGGAACGACAACCAGGAGCCCTGAGCGGTCCGCAGAAACAGAAGAACAGTAAACTTCCTTCGGGACTAGGGAGAGGAGCTTTCTCTGGTCCTTGCCTGGTTCCGTCTTTGGGTCCCCACCCTCTCTCATAATGACCATCAGGATCGCTCCAGAAACCCCTCAAAACAAACAAACAAACAAAAAACTAACACAGATAGACAGAGAACAACAAGGAAAGCTTAGAAACAGACAGGAAACGGTCAGTGGGGATGCACTTATACCTCACTGGGTGGGACACACAGTTTAGTTACTCCTCACTGGGGTATTGAAGATTTCTCTGCACACCCCTCCTAAAACTGTTGACATATGTCTTGTTAGAGTTATAGAGTTAGACTACCCGAAAAACAGCCAGGTTCAGCAAAATCATGCTTCAATGCTATAAACTGCTAAATACTAAAATTAAAGTAGACATGAGACAGCTGAATAGTAATCTATAGTCATTTTAAGGTGTACAGAACCCAGTTGTACATAAACTAACAATTGAAATGTCAATGAAGAAGTCACAGGATGTGGTTCAGAACTTGCAATCTTTTTTTTTTTTCTCTTTTAACATACTGGCTACTCAATACCATGTCAACTAATTCCATAGCGTTATAAATTGTTACTGATGTAATGTCAGGGCTTTTAACTGATCAGGATGATACTCTGCCGGCTCTACCTTCAGACCAGAGATGGTCTCCCCAAGAAACTGTTGAACTTATCTGGACAATAAGCTGCTGGACTTTATGCTTGGTAGATGCTTGCAGTGAAAGAATCTCAACTGAATTTGAACTGTGGTAATGCAAAAAGGTGGAGGAAACCACCATGGGGCAGGGGGGTTGGGGGAGCGGTGGGAGGGAAATCCCAATGCCTATAAAACTGTGTCACGTTAAAAAAAAAAAAAAAAAAAAAAAAACCACAAATGTATTTGATGAAATAATAAAGAAAAATCCCCCCCTCCCCAAAAAAGATGATTTATTTCACCTGAAAGGCAGACATCTGGGAAGTGATCTTCCCTCTGCTGGTTCACTCCCCAAAAAGCTACCAAGGCCAAGGTTGGGTCAGACTGAGGCCAGGAGCCAAGAACTCCATTTCTGTCTCCCACATGATTGGCAGGCATCCAAGTATTTGAGTCATCTTTTACTGCCTTTCCAAGTGCAATAGCAGGAAACTAGATTTGAAGCAGAGCAACTTTGGTTCTCTACACAAATGCCCATGAAAGCAAGGCCTGGATCAGACTGGAGTCAAGAGGCAGAAACTGCATATAGGTCCCCTCACGGATGGCTGGGAGCCAGGTTCCTGAGCCGTCATCTGCCGCCTCTGAGGCGCACACCAGCAGGAAGCTGAATCAGAAGCAGAGCTGGGACTCAATGTCAGGTGCTTCTCCATGGATGCAAGTGTCCCCGGAAGTGGCTTGATCCATCATACCACAATACTTTCCCCAACAGTACTGTTTTATGCTTTTTAAAAAATACATATTTAGTTATTTTTATTGGAAAGTCAGATACACAAAGAAGAGGAAAAAAAGACAGAGAGGAATATCTTCCTTCTGCTGGTTCACTCCCTAAGGGCCGCAACAGCTGGAACTGTGCCGATCTGAAACCAGGAGCTTCTTTCTAGGTCTCCCACACAGGTGCAGGGTCCCAAGGTCTTAGGCCATCCTTGATTGCTTCTCCAGGCTACAAGCAGGGAGCTGGACAGGAAGTGGGGCTAGTGGGATACGAACCAGCACCCCTCTGGGATTCTGGCACTGTGTGTGCAAGGCAAGGAAGGACTTTAGCCACTAGGCTACCACACTGGGCCCGCTTTGAGCTTTTTTTGCAGTGGAATGCTTTACTTTCTTTTTGCATCTTTCAGGTTTCCATTAAAAATATTTTCTTTGTGGTTTCCATGGTCTTACATAAAACAGCAATGACATTCCATTTTAGGTTGGTAACCTCAATCATATACCAAAAACTTCATTTCTACTTTCCCCTCGGTTTTTACCAATGATGTTACATTTCAATCTTTTCCTATCATGTATCATTAACATGTTATGTGTAAAGTTTTTTCTTCTACTATACTAGAATTAGGCTATGTCTCCACAGTATGGATATACATGGCTACCCTTCAGATGTGATTTATCACCCAACCTACTGCACACTTCTCTTTGATCTTCTGTTATGTTCCATCCCATCTCTTAGAACTGCATTTATTTCAATACTGACATGACAGGAGCAGGGCACAGAGGAAGGGAGGAGGAGAGGGAATAAAGAGAATATAGAAGACAGGCACCAGTGGCTGAGGCTCAGGGGAAGGTGAAACTGCTTGGCACATTATTTCATTACTTTTTAAAACTAAGAGCCCAAGTATGTACCTTTTTTTAGGCCACATCATAGGTCCCACTCAAAAATGGCTTTGTAAAGGAAGGGAACTCAATACTCTGAGAGTCTTCCTCAGGGATGTTTCTCTTTCGAGGTACATTCTGAGCTCTAACTCCATACCCTGACAAGCTGCCTTCAAAGCGTGGCTGAATTTCCTCCAGTGAAAAAAAACCACGACCTTAAGAACAGAGGATGCCTTTCAGGCTTCATAATGAAATAAAAACTATAAACGTGGCAATGAATCCATGCAGCCTTCATTAAGATGAAAGGAAGGTGTGCTGGCATGGTGGTGTAGCAAGCTGATCCTCTGCCTATTGCACCAGCATCCCAAAGGAGTGCCAGGAAATGTCCTGGCTGCTCTATTTCCCATCCACTCCACTTTCTATCCAGCTCCCTGCTAAGGCCCAAAGTCCTGTGGCCCCTACACCTACATAGGAGACCAAGAAGAAGTTCCCAGCTCCTGGCTTCAGATCAGATCAAATCAGATTGGATAAGATCATTCTGGCCATTGCGGCCATCTGGGGAGTGAACCAGCACATGGAAGATCTCTCTCACTATTTCTCCTTCTGTTCCACTATTTCTCCTTATCTCCACAAATCAGCCTTTCAAATAAATGTAAATAAATCCTTGAAAATAAAAGAAATGAAGAACCTATGAGTAATGGTTCTTAGGGAGAAATTTTTGTTGTTGTTGCTAAAGATTTATTTATTGGAAAGGTAGATTTACAGACAAAAAGGAGACAGAAAGATCTTCCATCTGCTGGTTCACTCCTCAAGTGGCTACAACAGCCGGAGATGAGCCGATCCAAAGCCAGGAGCCAGGAGCTTCTTCTAGGTTTCCCAGGCAGATGCAGGGTCTCAAGGTATTGGGCTGTCCTCTACTATCTTCCCAGGCCACAAGCAGGGAGTTGGGTGGGAAGTGAAGCAGCCATGACACAAACTGATGCCCACATGGAATCCCAGTGTATGCAAGGCAAGGATTTAGCCACTAAGCTATAATGCTAGTCCCAGGGAGAAATTTTGAAAATATTAACTTTGATGCAGGATGTCTAAAAATTCAAGGTGCAGGTAATCTTCAGCACGAACAGAGAATATTTACACAAAGGAAAGAAACTTGAGCTTTAAGTTTAAATGTGCCCATGCTCTATTTCTTTTTTTATTTATTTTTATTAATTCATTAATTACATTGTATTATGTGACACAGTTTCATAGGTACTTGGGTTCTCCCCACCCCTCCCCAAACCCTCCCACCATGGTGGATTCCTCCACCTTGTTGCATAACCACAGCTCAAGTTCAGCACATGCTCTATTTCTTGTCAAACCGATCCATAGCTCTCCAATGCTGGATAAGCAGTGGCATGAGACAATTATGGTGTGTAGGCCTATAACTTTAAGGCTGTACTTTTTAAACAGACAAATTAATGTCTTAGAATATATATCACAAGCAAATGTTGTTGACATAAAGCTGTAAATGATGTTTGACAAAGAAAACTGGTTTTACTCAACCAACTTTTTATAATGAACCCAGTGTCCATGACCTCACTAACCTTGCTACAATCAACCTTGTCAATAAACGACACAGACAGAGGCATACACCACTCAGGGAAGATAACTACATTCACCTAAGAAAGTATTCTACTCCCAGTTAGACAATAAAATAAGTCAGCATTTCAGCCGGTTTGTTTTCATAACCATGGTACCTCATGTCATTCTTCCACACATTCATCAGCTATTTGCCCAGGTGAGCAAGAGAGCTGTTTGCACAGATGAGCAAACTGTTTGTCTTGATAAATTGATTTGCAAGCTTTTCCTACAGTAAACAGTGAAGTTATTTATTAATTTGCTGTCTTATCTTCCTGAAACAAAGATTCAAGTCATGTTGACACGGGCAGACTTCATTCTAATACCTCACTCCAGGCATGAATAACAAACCGCTAGGATGAGAAGGCCTGCCTGAGGCAGGAGGTGCTGCAGTGACTAGCACACGCTCTATGAGCCTAGAGTAGAAAAAATTGACAGTCAAGACAGTAAAAGCCACCTGTCCCAAATCACACTTAGTGAGACAGCCAGTAACATAACAGATACTTTGCCTTTTTATCTGCTATCCTGAGTTGGACTGGTCAAAAAATGGGCTGAGTGCCGGGTACAGTAGGTAACGTTCCACTTGGGACACACACAGCCCATACAGGAGTGCCTGTATCTGCTCCAAGGCATAGCTTCCTGCTAATGCACACTGACATGAGTAGAGCAGGCTCTGTCTCCACCAACCCTGATGTCTGGCTCTCAGAGGCTGACTGATGAACGGTGTGGACAAGACCTCATGACGAGATCTGAGTAGTAGGTGACCGTGGGCTGCGGGTCATGGAGATGAGTCCTCAGAGGTTCCCATGACAAGTCTGACAGACTTGGACTCAACTTCATCCCAGGGGTTCTCCATCTACTTCCTGCCTCCACACACACCATTAACCAGACACCCAGCTATGGAACCACATGGATACTGTCACCTCATTTTGTGAGCTAAAATAAGCCTTTTCTCTCCTAAGACATTCCTTTCCAGTATTTTAAAGTAATGAAAAGCAGACTCTCTCTCTCTCTCTCTCTCCCACCCGCCTTGGGAGACAGTGATGGCTGAGGAAGTCAGGGACTGAGTTCCGAAGTCCTGCTTTCAGTTGGCCCAGCTGAACTGACAGACACAGGGAGTTTGACAAGGAAGGGGAGATCTTTCCACTCCCTCCCCGCCCCACTGCATCTTTCAAATTAGTCAATGAATTCTTCTCTTAAAAAAAAAGACAAATGCAGATGTTATCTTACAGTGTCCTTACAGATGATTTCCAGAGGCTCAGTCATCTCACAATACCAAAGCAGATTTAAGCAGAAGCCCATGGCTTGACTGTCCCCCCACAGCCTGGCTGTCACTCATGCCCTGGCCATCATCTCAGACTCAGTTCACACACTTCACAACAAGAAAACTTTGGAACCAAGTGCAATTGCAAACAGCACCCTAGCTGTCTGCCATGCATGTCTGAGAATGGCGTGAGAGACGTATCTTGCTTGTTGCAAGTCCTTGGAACATTGGGGTTTGACTATAACCAATCATAACCCAGCGTAGCACACAATGCATTGCCTGTGAAGAGTAACACATTTCTGTGTGTGGCGGAAAATGGGACAAGGTGAGCACAAATGTTAGGTAATACCACTACCTTGAACTTCTTTACTTAGGAAATCACCTCCCGGGTCATGGGTAGGGACATTCGCTACAGCTAGGAGGCAGCAGGGCAGGGAAGCTGTGGAAGTCTAGTCTGTAGATGCCTGGGTGTCCGTGTCCCCTGCTGGACTTCTCCCCCCATCACCCCAGCACAACTTATACACACAACATATTCCTAATGAGAAGTCTGCAAGCAATCTGGAATCATACACATCATCTTAAAAACCACAAAGCTATTTCTGCAGGAATGCAATTAACAGGAGAATCTGATGTCTCCCTAGTAAGATGTCATGACTTGCACAAACCACTGAAAACCTGGGATCCAAAGTTAAGCACCTGTGCCATGAGACAGAAAGTGCCCTGGGAGTCTCTGTCCCTGCTGGCCTCCCATCTAGGCCAGGGCCTCCAGATGAACCCAGGAGGTGCAGAAGGTCCCAGGAGGGCTGGGACGTAAACAACTGGCAGAGGTTGAAGAAGCAACAGAGATCTTCACGGGCTGTGCGATAGCAAGTGATCCACACACATGTGCTCCTATGCTCCAGGGTTGTGGGTCTGTCCAACAGGTGACTGTCGGGGGAGGTGGACACATTCATGAGGCCACACAAGGGATGGGAGAGCTGTGAAAGCGAACAGCACAAGATGCTAGAGAGCAGGTGCCCACTTAACTGTGGGGCCAGCATTAAGCACAATAGTGAAGAACACTGCGTTATGGATTATTCTGGACAGCACAGGCAAGCCAAGGTGAAGGCCACGATGCAGGGACACACAGAAGGGCTTTGCTGCTGCCAACTCTGGAGACAGTGTCTCTACACACAAGACCATCATCCACGAACACCACCCCATGAGTGCCCATGACAGCCCAGTCCAAGCAGGAGATGATGAATGCTACATCCTGCCATATGCTAAGAAGGTTCTGGAAACTTTGATAATGGTTGTGGCAGTGATTAGGGTGGCAATGACAACATCGGTCATGGCTGCTTTGGTGGTAGCTGAGATGGTGGTGAATATGGTGGCAATGGGATGGTTTGGGGAGTGGCAAAAGCAGCTGGGGAGAGGGTGGAAGCTACTGTGTTTTTAGCAGTTACCAAAAAACCTTTCTTCACACTTCAGTCCCACAAGGACAGGAGTTTAGAAGCAGAGTTCTGCCTCCTATGTTGGGCCAAGTATTCACAGCCCTTCCAGCAGCAGCAGTAACTACTAGGGGCAGTGGGAGGAGGTTTGAATCACTGTCAGGAACAAAGCCTAGCAGGAAAGGAGAGCCAAAGAAGCCACGGAAAAGCCACAGCTTATTAAAGATGTGGGAAATCTGGCCATGCACTGGGTAGCAGAGCTTGGCTGCTACAAAGAAAGCTGTCTCATTTTATTTTTAAATTGTGTTTACTTAAGAGGGAGAGAGACAAGTTGGGGAGAAGAGAGAGAGGGAGAGGTGAAAGGCGAGGGTAATAGGGAAAGAGAGGGACAAAGAGAGAGCACACTGGCTCCTACCCTGGTTTACTCCTCAAACATGTGCAAAAGTCCAGGCTGTGTCTGGCTAAAGCCAGCAGCCAGGAACAATCCAGGACTCCCATGAGGGTGTCAGGAACCCAAGCACTCAAGCCATCACCAATGCACTCCCTGATGAATACCAACACAAAAATTCTCAATAAAATATTAACAAATCAAATTCAACAGCATATCAAAAAGACTTCTCACCAAGATCAAGTGGGATTTATCCTGGGTATGCAAGGATGGGTTGACATACAGAAATTGATAAACCTAATACATCAGTTAGATAGAATGAAGGGCAAAAATCACAAAACTGGGCCCGGCGGCGTGGCCTAGCGGCTAAAGTCCTCGCCTTGAATGCCCCAGGATCCCATATGGGCGCCGGTTCTAATCCCAGCAGCTCCACTCCCCATCCAGCTTCCTGCTTGTGGCCTGGGAAAGCAGTCCAGGATGGCCCAAAGCTTTGGGACCCTGCACCCGCGTGGGAGACCTGGAAGAGATTCCTGGTTCCCGGCTTCGGATCGGCACAGCACCGGCCGTTGGGGCTCACTTGGGGAGTGGAACATCGGACGGACAGAAGATCTTCCTCTCTGTCTCTCCTCTTCTCTGTATATCTGACTGTAATAAAATAAATAAATCTTTCAAAAAAAAATCACAAAACCATCTCACCTGAAGCAGGAAAAGGATTCAACAAAATGCACTACAATACAAAAGCTTTGAATAAATTAGATGTGGGAAAATTTATCTTGAGATACAAAAGGTCACAGCCAGTATCGCATAGAACAGGGGAAAACCAAAATTCTTTTCTCTAAGAACTGGAACAACTGCTCTTATTCAACACATGGCTTGAGGTCTTCTTTTTCTTTTAAGATTGATTGATTGATTGTTAATTCTTCCAGTCCACAGACAGGATAAGTCTTTCCATTTTTGTGTATGTGTCTTCCTCAGTATCTTCCATGAATGTTTTGTACTTTTCCTTGTAGAAGTTGTTCACTTCCTTAGGAAAGACCTATCATGTTCGTGGACTAGAAGAATTAATTTTGTTAAAATGTTCATATTATCCAAACTGATTTACTAAAGTCAAGGTAATCTGCTTCAAAATATCAATGGCATTCTCAACAAGGCAGGAGGAAGAATCCTAAAAATACAGAAACACAAAACATCTCAAGTAACTGAAGCAATCTTGAGCAAAAAGAACAAACACAGAGTAGCAGAGCATGTTAAGCCACCACTGCCACCGTGACACCTGCACCTCGCATCAGTGTGCCAGACTGAGTCCTGGCTGCTCCATTTTCAATCCTGCTTCTTGCTAATGAGCCCCGGAAGACAGTGGATGACGACCGAAGTATCTGGACCAGGATGAAGTGCCTGGCTCCTGGTTTCAGCCCAGTCCAGCCCTGGCTGTTGCTGCCATTTGAGGCATGAACCAGCAGATGGAAGATCTCTGTCTCTCTTCTTCCCCTCTTCTGTCACTTTGCTTTTCAAAATATAAATAAATAAATCTAAAAACATACAAACAAAAACCTCTCTCTCTCTTTCTCTCTCTCTCTCACACACACACACACAAACCAGAGGCACTACAATACTTAAACTTGGAGCTTATTTCAGGGCTTATTTCAGCAGTCCAAAAAGATCATCCAGGCCTAACAAGACACACAGACCAACAGAACGAGATTCCAGTTACAAAGCGATATATGTTTACAGTCAAATGAAATCTCAACAAAGGTGCAAAAGTATACATTAGAGAAAAAGAAGAGAAAGATGAAACTTCATTCCTATACAAACATGAAATGAAAATGGTTCCAATGTCTAAATATAAACTACTAGGAAAAAAACAGTAGTAACATTTTAAGGCATAGTCATAAATAAAGACCCTTTCAGTCAAAAATCCTGAATGATAGGTAGCAAGACAAATAGACTAAGGGGAATATAACAAGTTACCAAGTTTGTACAATCTGCAGTGAAGAATAATCTTTGCAGTGGGAGGAAACAACTGTATTACACATAACAAGGAATTCATACCTAGAATATATAAAAAATTTTTTTTAAATCTTCATCAACAACAAAACTTGAATTCCAGTCTAAATGTGAGCAAATGATCTGAGGAGGCATTTTTCAAAAGAGGTAATCCAGATAGCCAGCAAATACATTAACATTATGAGCCAACAAAGAAATGCAAATCAAAACCAGACCGAGGCACCATCTCATCCACTCAGCATGGCTGCTCTCCAAAAGCAAAAAAACAAGAAACACTTGCTGGCCAAGCCACCAGGAGGGAGCGTCAAACAGTACAGCCATGCTAGGGCGCAATTTTGCTTCAGAAACCAAAAATAGACCCACCATATGATACAGGTATGGAATCAGTCTAGGCGTTCATCAACAGCAGAGTGGGTAAAGAAACTGCATTGTGTTTATGTGCATGATTAATTAGCCATAAAAAGAATGAAGCCCTGTGATTTGTAGCAAAACGGATGGAACTGGAGGATATTATGTTAGAGGAAATAAACTGCACAAAGAGAAATATCACATGCTCTTCCTTTTATGTGCAAACTAAACAGAATGATCGCAAAGTAAAAGAGTGTCCAACAGCAACTGCCAGAGAAGACAGGGAGGCAGGGGACAGTGCTGGAGGGAAGCTGAACAGCAGCTACCTGAACACAGACAGGAGTCCCAGGGTTGCACAGCACAGCAGAGGGCCTGTGGCTCACAACAACCTATCATACACTGTATGAAGAATTAGAAGCTCAAAGACTCCAAATATTAAAAAATGGCAGAGAAGGAAATCCCAGCTGCCCTGATCTAATCAATGTGCATGGACTCGTGTGCTACAGTGGACTCTATGTAAATGATTATTCCATGCTAAATTAAAAAAAAATTAGAAAAGATTGGTGCTGGGGCCAGCCTTGTGTTATAGCAGGTGAAGCCACTACCTGCATCCCATATGAGGGACAGTTTGTATCCCAACTGCCCCACTCATAACCCAGCTCTCTGATGATGTACCTGGGAAAGCAGCAGAACATGGTCCAAGTGCTTGGACCCCTGGCACCTACATGGGAGACCTAAATGAAGTTCCTGGCTCTTGGTCAAGCCTTGCCCAGTGCCGACTGTTGTAACTATTTTGGGAATGATTCAGCAAATAGAATAACTCCCTCCTTCCTGCCTTCTCTCTGTAACCTTCTCGCATACAAATAAATAAGTCTTCAAAAAAATTGCTGGCATGTTGTACACACACTGTCTAAACTGAATGATAGTAGATAAAACTACAGATGAGAATGAGGCTTGTAATATCATCCATTATGTATCATCCAAAATTGCACTTTAGAAAAAGAAATCAAAAGTTAGAAGATTGTAGGCAAAATGCATCTACCTACTTGTGAAGTGTCACTTTCCTAAGTTCCTTTGCTGTTATCTGAAGCAAATTCTCATCAGGTCTTTAGTAAGGAAGGAAACTGGCCTTTGTGTAACACTTAATTATGGTCCGTTCTTGATGTCAGACCGTACAGTCATGAGAAGTCAGTGTGACAAGAACCAAATCAATAAATACACTCCCTGCAAGGCACCCCACTGTGCCCCCTCAGAGAACCCTTCACAGAACTGGAAATAGCAGCTTTCCTCAGCAGCCCCCAGAGTATCAGCACTGATGTCGGGAAGCGAATAGCAGAATGTCCTAAAGGAGCTAAGCAACACAAATCCCTCATCTCATCAGATGCATTCACTTCTACGAACAACATTCACCAGACTTCATGAGAAATGGTAGCAGTGCCCAGAACTCTCCTGAACTTTCAACCTTTGGAAGGTGCACCAGGCACAGCAGTTAAGTCCCTCTTAGGTCCTATACCAGGTGCCGGGTTAGAGCGCCTCCAGCTCCCTGCTGTTGCACCTGGGAAAGCAGTGCAATACAGTCCAAGTCCTTGTGCCCTTGCCACCCAGGTGGGAGACCCAGAATGAGTTCTGGGCTCCCCACTTCAGCTGGCCTGGTCCTGGTTGTTGCAGGTATCGGGGAAATAAGCCAGAGGATGAAAGCTCACTCAATTACTCATGCTGTGTCTCAAACAAAAAAAGAAAACACCTGAATCTTTTTAAAAGTGTTTGATTCTCTGAAAATCTCCAAATCTTGTGTCAGTCCATTTTATTAGGCACAGTACCAGGCTCCATGCCCAGCAAGGAGCCATCATTCACTAGGGACAGAAATCCACAGTTAAGCAAGAAATCAGGAAATGACAACTCCAAGCAGAAGGTGATGTCCGGGCCAAGAGGAGACAGGCTGTTCCCCTCCTGACGAATTCACGAGGAAACGGTGGCGACCTCAGCACCGGCTTCCTGCACTTGATTTCCAGGGAGCAGCTTCCGGTGTCCCACTGGTATCTTTCGCATACTCCTGTACTGAAATGGAGTAAATTTAGATGTGCCAAGTAAGCACGCCCAGGTGCTTTTTCATTTCCAGCAGCTTACTGAAAGGGGCAGCAACGCCTGCCCTTGTATAGTCAATGCGACTAAAAGCAGCTACCTGCACAGTTTAAGTCAGAGCCCATGCACGGCCTGATGGGCCAGGCAGACCAGCACTTCTTTCCTGCTACTCACCACAGGCAGGGCCAGGTTCTTCTACATTGTTGAGGTATTGGCAAGCAGAAGAAAAAATTAATTACAACAAAACTATGTGGGTCAGTGTTTTTCTCTGCTAGAATCACAAATAAATTCTAACATTAAGCAACAGTTGCTAAGAACATCTAATTACATCCTAAATGTCATTGAAGGAGAAACAATATTTTCCAATGGACTCATTAGCTTAGCTGCATTTGAAAATACACTTAAGGGCTCGGTGGCATGGCCTAGTGGCTAAGGTCCTCCCACATGGGAGATTCCCAATGCCACAGTGCATCCAGCAGACAGCAACGTACCCGGGCACAGGGTTCGCAGCTCACACCAAACCCAAGGTAAACTGTAAGCAAGGGAAATCATAGCTTGAGCTCTGAGAAGCAAGACACGTTTGCTGACAGGTCACTCTCCACTAGCCTGGGCTTTCTGCCTTTGCTGTCACTGACATCCTGCAGGACAATGGTCCAGCCTGTCTTGTGGTACCCAGGCAGGACCAAGGCTGAAGTCAAGGGACAGTACTTCAGGGCCTGTTCTTTCCGCATGTGCACATCTGGTCTCTGATGCTGCCCCCTTCCTCCCCTGAGGGCCACATGCAATGGTGAAGCCTTGCTGTGAATCAGAACCACTGCAAATCCTGCAGCTGACACACAGACTCCTCAGAAGTGGCTCCGACCCACAACCAGCCGGCCGCTTAGCGAAGGCACTGAAATCACACTAAATTACAGCAAACCCAGGAAAGTATAGCTTGGGCAATGTGTCTGTAAGCATCTCAGTGAGTCACACTTCTGAAAATAACTGCCACTGTTTTTCCCCATCAGATTAAAGACAAAACCCATAAACTCCTATGGTTACACACTCGCATTGGCACAAAGCAGGGTGACAGCAACCTCATTGTCATTAACACACATTCTAAGCAACGCATGTCACTCAACAGTCACAAATCATTCCATTAAGCTCACCTTTATGCTGCTTCCAATTTTTCATGATTTTAAAGTTCTGGCAGTATATATTATGTTACATAAATATTTATGCTCAGTTGAAGTCACTTAGGGACCAGCATTGTGAGACAACGAGTTAAGTACACTGTCTGCAGTTCTGTGGTACAGGCCTGCCCAAAGTCAGAAAAACTTGCCCTGGGAAAAAAAATTTGTTATTATGTTGCCTCATTACAATTGCTTCATCTTTCGCTTGTCAGCACAGAGCAATGTTGGTCAGTGCTGAACAGCATGAAGCTCAGTAGGTGTGGGAAAGGAATATGAGGCGTATAAGGGAAACTAGTTAAGCCTTATCAGTAAGGATGTACCCAGGTGCAGCTTTGTATCAGTTCCTTTAGCCACCATGTTGCATTAAGTTATCCAAGCACAAATATGTGTGACCTTATATGGTGGACAAAGAAGCTTAAAAGATACATAAAGAAACCGTGTTTGGGGCTGTCTTTTTGGCTACAAATCCAACTGAGTCTTATGCCACATACTACATAATAATAATATCACAATAGCTTCCTGTTAAAGGCCTTAGTATCTCATCTATGAATTTATTAATCCCCTCACAGTTTGAGTCCTGGCTGCTCTACTTCCAACCCCACTGCCCTGCTAACGGAGCTGGGAAACGCAACAGAAGATAGCCCAAGCGGGCTCTCAACCCATGTGGGAGATCCAGATGTCACACTATGATTAATAGTTATACTGTGAGTATTTACATAAGACAAATAAAATCTTGTCCACAAAAAGCTTAAAGAGTACCCTTTAACAACCACAAACTTAGCCTGAATCCATGGCTCTCCACCTGCTGAGCCCACCACTAAGCGCTGCATTCACAGCAGGGTTAGGGCCAGGTCACAGAACCACTCAAACGCCCTGATGGAACCTGGAAACAGGACACCGAGCACAGGAGGCCAATGCCAAAAGCTACAAACTGCATGGTTTGGTTAAATAAGATTCCAGAATACACAGTACCCATCCATGATGATAAAAACCGAAACCTTCCTGAGAGACAGGAATGTTCCTTGTCTTAATGGATATAGTGCCCATGGACATACTCATTTACATTTGTCAAAAACCCGCTGACCTGGATACTGAAGATGTGAGCATTTTACCATATATAAACTGCAGCTCCACGTGCACAATGCATGAATGGGGAGAAGAAAAGGCAAAAAAAAAAGAAAGAGGATTCGGGGCAGTGATGGCTGCTGGGGCTGGGCAGGGGGGCTTGGCCTGGTGTTTAGGCGGCAGCTGCTGTTGGCCAGTGCGCTCCAGATGGTCTTTGCTTTGGGGGCAGAATTTTGATCAGACACATGTAGAGAGTTGGGTTTCTCTAGCAACTTGCTCCACAGCTCCTGTGATCTTCTAGGGCAGTTCAGCCCCCCTGCAGCCCAGGATGCTGCCAGGAAGCAGCACCCACAAAGCTGTACGCAGGAGCTGTTCTCAAAGTCGGCAGAAGAGAATGGAGAGGCTCCCGTCGAGTCCAGGCTTTCGTGAGGAGTGCTAAACCCAAACTAAACAGAGACTATAAGTCACGTGTGTCCGAGGACCAGCCCCCGTGCTGAAGTGTTTTCATGACAAG
Organism: Ochotona princeps; assembly: GCF_030435755.1. NCBI lineage: Eukaryota > Metazoa > Chordata > Mammalia > Lagomorpha > Ochotonidae > Ochotona > Ochotona princeps. The sequence goes on from NC_080858.1 coordinate 4,954,034, forward strand.
GGGAAAATCGCTGGAGAACTCAGCATCCTGGAATACAGACAGGCTGGAAGCATTCCTGAGCACGTGTATTTTGCTGAAGTTCCCTTCAGCTTGTGTTACTTTATCAAATGAAACTCTCCAGCACCTAGAAAATCAGTCACACTTCCATGGATCAGGCTTTTACTGTGGAGCATTAAACATCGAATGGGAGTTGAAGTGGTACATCTATGGAGTTGGGCAAGCTTGACAGGACCCATTTTTAATAAATATCTATCCTCCTGCGTTTGTTTGATATCACTGATGAAATGCTGTGTAACAGACTTATGGTTAATTATGCAAATGAGAGTTTGCGAAAATTGGGCCAGTTTTGTGAACAATAGATTTTTAAATTGGGAAGATTATTAAGGAAGATGATTATTGGCCTCATGTGCTGTGTGTTCTTTTCAAAATAATGACAGAAAACCACAAAGCAAACAAGATACCCCAAGCTTTCACAGCTTGCCTACTTCTCCAAACCGTTCATCTTTTTTCATAATCCCCAGCTTTCCTTTTCCTAGAAATATTATCTGTAGTGCATAGTGTATGTATTGCATTGAAAACATTGTAGGTTCATTACAATGAAACAGATTAAAGAGTCAACATTAAGGGTACAACAGTCATAAAACCTGCATCAGTGAAGATCTGTGTTTCTGGATTTGACAGATGTTTTTGTATTTTTACGTTCTTTACAGAAAAGTTTGCTTTAAAAATGATTATTTGTAAGACCAATATATGAATAAAAACTTCAAGTTAAAAAAAAAAACAGGAATCCACACACATTGCTGATAGGAACATGAAATGGTGAAGTCACTTGGGAAAGTGGTTTGGGAAACTTTTGAAAACCATAAATCATCCATCATCAGTCACTACTAGTCACCTACGGAAAGACATGAAATTTTGTTCAAGAAAAACTTGTATGTGAAGCCCACAGCAGCACACAGACATTTCAAAAAGTTCACAGAAAATGCAATTAAAATACAATATTTATTTTGGCGGAAAAAATATAATCCATGCATTCATCATACATTTTCATGATCTTTAAGACTCACATGTACGTGGATTTCAATTTTTTTTGCACCAAAACAAACTTGTCTTTTAATTCCATTTCTCCATAATAAACTTTTAGAAAAAAAATATTATTTTATTTGAAAGGCACAGAAAACAGAAAAAGAGAGGGAGATATCCCGTCAACTATTTCACTCCCAAATGTCAGCAACAACCAGGCTGGGCCGGGCTGAGCCAGGAGCTGGGAACTTAACACAGATCTTTCACATGGGCAATAAACCCAATTACTTAAACCACCACAGGTTGCCTCCCAGAACTCACGGGAACAGAAAACAGGAAGCAGATTAGGCCCAGGGTTCACACTCAGACCCTCAGATCTGAGATGCAGGCCTACCAAGCAGAATCTTCGCCATTGTACTAAATGTCCACCCCATCGCAAATTTCCCTAGTGTCCTTGTATAACTCACAACCACCAAAAACTGGAAACAACCTAAAAGTGCAACAACTACTAAACACAAAACTTGGCACCTCCAGAGGAATAGTTCTTAGCAATAAAGAAATGAAGCAGTGCTACACACCACAACACGGTCAGAGTGTGCTCAGTGAAAGCTAACCACCATGGCCACATGTTGCATCACTCCAGTTACATGGAGTGTTCAAAACACGCAGGTCCAATGAAACCAAAGGTAAACTAATGGCTGCCTAGAACATCAATCAACTGGAAACTGACATGAAGCAGGGGCAAAAAGGTTCCAAATCGTATTTACAATCACAATTACACCATTCAGCAAAACAACTAGAAATTGCCAACTTATACACTTCAATGGATCATTTACGTGATGCATAAAATTTCAATAAAGTTGCTTTTAAAAAGTTAAAAATAAAAGTGAGGGGATGCCTCAATGCATTTAAAGCATTAAGTTAAGGATATTACAAACTTGATATGTGCTAGAAACACCAGAAAAAAAGGAAGGAAAGGAAAAGTGGAGTAGGTCATTGAATCGCCTCTGGGACCCTTTCTACGTTACTCATCCATTCATCCATTCATCCATTCATCCATTCATCGGGCCTGCTGGCAGTCTGGGAAAAACACAGAAAACGGGAACACAGTCCATCTTCTGTTTACATTCAAGACAGCAAACAGACCCAAAAAGGCCAATACTAAATGCTATGAAATATACTAAACACTAGAAAAAATTAGTAATCTTTCTTTATGATAATAACCAAGTAGATATGTAAATATTTTCAGCTCTATTTAATAAGAAACTGATAAAGTGCTTAGAAAAGGTATGACTTCTATATGAACAAACTAGTAGAATCATGGGGGCCAGCATCATGGCTCAGCTGGTTAATCCTCTACCTGCAAGCACCAGCATCCCATATGGGCACCTTCACGAGAAACCCAGAAGTTTCAGGCTACTGGTTCAGATTGGATTAGCTTGGGCCACTGCAGCCATTTGGAAAGTGAACAAGTGGACAGATTCTCCCTCTCTTCCTCCTCTCTGTAAATCTACCTTTCCAATAAAAACAAATAAATCTTCAAATAATCAACCAATAAGTAAATAAATAAAATGCATAAAAGCTGGGCCAGCACCATGCTAATGCCTGGGAAAGGACTGGAGGATGATCCAAGTCCTTGAGCTGCTGAACTCCTGTAGGAGACCCAGAAGAAGCTCCTGGCTCCTGGCTTCGGATTGGTTCTGCTCCGGCCAGTGTGGCCATCAGAAAAATAAATGAAGACACATTACATTCTTGTGACTCAAGATTCATTCTCAACAGATTCCCAATGAGGTTTTGGAACTCAATGAATAAAATGATTCATAATGACATATACAGAAAAATACACATCTGAAAATAAGATAATTGTGAAAAACAAGAATAATAAGGTCTTGACTCCTTTTTAATTTCCATTAGGGACAATGGTTTCAAACCTCATGGACACCAGCCTGTAAGCAGATCATTGGAGCAGAACAGGAAATCCTGGGGGATGGGAACACAGAGCGGCAGCCACTCACACCACAGGGCAGGGAAATCTAATCATGGGACAGGACGGGTCATCTAACTGGAAGAAAACAGGAACCCACTCCAGCAATTTACTAGAAATCCTCATCTTACAACTTTAGAAGAAATTTCAGAAAATTTATATAATTTATGAGCCTGTTTTTTAATATGTAAAAAAACACAGAAAATAAAGTAACTACAGAGGAAAAAGTAGACAGTTTGGCTACAGAAATCTTGTATTTTTGCAATGTACACAACACAAAAACAAAGCCAAGAGGGAAACGAGATTGAAGGAGAAGCTCTTTCAAGGATGGACAAAGCAGTAACAGTCACAACAGACAAAGAACTCCTCTAGACTCCTGGGGACAACAATGAATGCTTAGAGGACAAAAATGTGATGATGCTTTGCTTTCTGCCATAAACAAGATCAAAATATGTTCAAGATCACGCTGTGGGGACTATTCTAGAATTTTGTGGGCAGAAGCAGACTGGGGTTTTGTTTTAATATGAAAATCATTTCTGCAAATCTTACAGAGACTATCCATGGAGTCAGCAAGTCCTGACGAGTTCACATTCATTGTCCAACCAGTAGTTGTCAAATTCCAGGCATAGGCCATTTGTTAGAGAAGCTTTTAAGGAATGTATCTGGTAACTATATATGTTGGAGTAATTTTTCAGAGAGGAAAGTCGGAGTAAAGCGAAAGGGCTGGAGAACAGCAGGTTAGGAAGTATGAGAGGGTCATCTTTCTGAGTCTTGGAATTACTCCTGTTGCAAGGGAGGAGGTAAGACTCAAAAAGAAGCTAAAACTAGGTGAGCAGTACTCTAGTAGTTCATTTTTTTTTAAGTGAGCATCTACTGGAGTTGTGGTGTGTGCTAAAATTCTCATAGACAATTGATAGACAAGTAGACCCTGAGCTTTTCTCAGCCCAAGTGCAAGTTCATGATGACAGTCAACTAAAGCTGTGCCTAAACCGAGCAGGAACCCTAAGCTGCTGAGTGGCTGGTGAGCATGGGTATCTCATGTTAGTATGTTGTCAACTGCTGGTTTAACAACTGAACAATGCCTAAAGATGAGAAATGGAGTAGAGGGTGGCCTGGCCTTGGCCATGGCATGGCATTGAGAGTAACACAACTAATGTCTCGGATATAAGCAGTTCAAGAACAGAGAGCACATCTGTCTGACTTAGCACAGCCTATCCAGTTGGAAAACTGTCGGGCACAGGGACAGCACTTGAAGGAATCAACAAAACGGGCTGTCCTGTTCACCCTAGAGCATCTGAGGGCCACAAGCCGACCATTCATGAAAACCCTAGGGGCAAGCATTTGGTGAAGCGGTTAAGACCCCGCTTGGCACATGTGCATTCCCCATAGGAATACCTGGGTTAGAGTCCCAGCCTCCTGCTAATGCATTCCCTAGAATGCAGCAGTGAGGACTCGAGTAGTTCAGTTCCTGCCACTCACTTGGGAGACCCAGACTGAGCTCTGGGCTCTTGGCTTTGGCTTGGCTTCACCCTGGCTTTTGCAGGCATTTGAGCATCAAATCAACAGATGGAAAATCCACGTAGGCCTCTCTCTGTGCCTTCCAAGTCCACGTAGGCCTGTCTCTCCGCCTTCCAAATAAATTTCTTAAAAAAAAAAACTTGTTTGAAGTCCTATTAAACATTTCAGATCCTCCAACAGAGGCATAAGAAGAGACATCTGAGTCCTGAGTACTTCCCACCTTGAGAAGATCTGCCTCTGTGGGAACCACGGGGTAAGGTTAGAGGTAAGAGAAGAAAGTGAACTAGATCCTCTTAAAGCCTGGGAAGATGGTCCTGGACTGGGAGTTTTTGCTCCCTTTTCTCTGGAGGCCTTTTTCTCTGCCACAGAAACGTAAACATCAGAGATTCAAGATCAAGTCTACAAAATGAAAAGCAATGTGCCTCTTCTGTAAGTCCTTACCTCTGCAAGACTCAAGCTTCACCGGGAATGATCACCTTCTACAACCAGGTACCTGGCAGAAAACCCAACTGGCCAATCCCTCTGGCCACAGACCCATCAGACAATGACTCCAGTTCATCAAAGGGTTTTCCTTGGCTACCTCTCCCTCTTGGGAAAACTGACTGTTTCACACTTCCCAAAGACAGGTAGACAACTGCTGTCCAGCAATATGTCAGTGTCAACCCAGTCCTGAGCAACAGCAAACATACAAGGTAACTTTCACCAAAAAATGGGATCAAAAGATAAGTTTGGGAGCACTGCATGTTACACTCCCAAACAGCAGCAGAGGCTGATGGCCAGTCCCCAGCACAGCCCCTGGAAAAGAGGCCGTGGCCGGCCATGCTGGCAACCCAGATGAGAGAACATGGGACCAAACCATGTGCACCCAAGTCAAGTGACACACAAAGCTTCTGCTTTCCTTCCACCCACCATCAACATAGGTCCCTTCTGCTATAGGTCACAGACCCTGAAGCTCCCAGGATCCATGTCTGACTCCAGAAGGGCTGCCATATATGATGGTCCTGGAGAGGTGCCTTCAGCAAGAACACTGAACTTCTGAAAAACCTTGAAGACCTGTTCATTTTGTTCTCAGCCTCAGAGGACACTTTCTCATCACGTAAGAATGAGTGTGGGGAACAGCGTGGTGCTGCAGTGTGTTAAACCATCACCTGAGACACCAGTATTCTATGTGAGCACTGGTTCCAATCCCGGCTGCTCCATTTCTGAGCCGGCTCCCTGCTAACGCACCTGGGAAGGCAGCAGAACATGGCCCCAATCCTTGGGACCCTCCCACCCACCTAGGAAACCTAGAAGTTCTCTTGGCTCCAGCCTGGCCTACATTTAGCTTCTGTGGTCATTTAGTGGATGAAAAAACAGATGGGAGATCTCTCCCTCTTCCTCTCTCTCTCTCTCTCTCATCCTCACTCTCTCTCTCTCTCTCTCTCTCTCTCTCTCTCTCTCTCTCATCCTCTCTCTCTATATATATATATGTATTACATATTTATAAAAAAAGATTTAAACTCTGCCTTTCAAATCAGCAAATAAATCTTTTATAAAATATGCTTGTATGCCTGTAATTTAAATCTTACATCTGAAGGACAGGTTGTTTAAATTCCCTGGGCCTCAGTTTGCCTACTAAATGATGGGGCTGGCCAACTGCTCCGACCAGCAGAGCCAGTAATGTGGACAGGGAGAGGGTTAGGGATGAAGCACTGACAGGAGACCAGTGATGGTAGAAGTCTCTCCAAGTCTCTCTCCAAGATGATCTGGCAGCTGCCCTGGCATCCAACCCCACACACCAGTGGCACCAACCAGGTTGTAACAACCAAAACTGCCTCCCAACATCACCCAAGTAGAGACCTGCTGGGCCGTAAGATCTGATCTCTGATACTGCTTCAAGCCTAAGACTCACAGCTCCTCCAATGAATGAAGTATGGGCACCATCTATGCTGCAACAGTTGCGACGGATGACCTGCTATAAATACAGAATCTGGATCCATCTCTACCATGTTAACTGAAATTCATGAACTGTTTAAAGTAGACTATAATATGAGGAAGTAAGCAAGCAATATTCCCATAGAAAGCAGGCAGTCGGATCTGCTTATATAAGTCATGTTCAGGCTTCAACCCAAGAAAATCTTATTTATAAGTGGTTTAGTCATATTTTATTTATTGAATTTACATCTTGGTTCCTCTTTCCAAAAAGCATCTCAGGCAGCTGACAAAGAGGCACATGTAACAAAATGGAAAGGAAATTATAAAAATTAGGGGGAACTGGGAAAGAAGAGACAACAAACATTCCAATTTTAAAAGTCAAAGCCATTTGCTTGATGAATGTAAAACTTTCCTTAGAATTTCAGGCTATCTCAAGAAAAATTGGAAATGTTATGGAGTGCAGCCAGTGATGGTAGAGGTCTCTGTGAGGTCTCGCTTTATTGCTCCTTCGCCTCTCCTTATGTGCTCTTGCCCCCACGTCCTAGTTTTTCCAGGATATTAGATACAGATGAGTCCAATTAGTCTAGGTGTTTTTAGCTACAAGCCCAGTTCCTGTCCCTGCCCATCCCAAAGAGCACTAATCAACTCCTTAGCCTACAACACTTAGGTGTTCGCTCCTGCCAACCTGTAACGCACCTGTCAACTGAGAGGGGACAGTATTGCATTGTTGTGTAACCACACCCTCACAAGCCCCTTTAAAAGGCCTGTGAAGCGGGTGCTGCTGGTCAGGTGCTTCCACTACTCTGGCACCTCGACTCTTGGCTGGCCCAGGACAGGTAATCCCCTGAGCACGGTCCCTGTGCACTGCTTAGATTGGACAGTGGGTATAGTACTGTTGTTTCTGGTTTGTGTACTATCAGGAGTTCCAGGAGGGGTGAGGCCTAGCAGTAGTGAAATGTGGGCAGAGAAGCCAAGGAAAGGTGAATGTTTGCAGCTTTGTAAATGTGTCCAGGTTATTCATTGCATGTCTCTTAGGATGACTTATATTGTTGGGGAAGTTGGGACATAAGTCTCCAGCTTGATGGATGGACTTCAGGGTAATGAACTCTTTGGATTATGTTTGGTTGGATTATGATTGGTTGGATTGCCATATGGACTTGTGATTTGCTATTTCTAGTATGCTCTATTATCACCAAGCTTGGTTAATAAAGACTCCTTAATAAAACATGTCTGGTGTGATCTCGCTCCCACCGCATAACAGAAACAAAATAATTATTATGTAATGTGCATTGTCACAGAATGAAAATTATGTAGTGAAACAAAGTTTTTTACAGGAGTAAACTCAAAAGTTATAGTCTACAAAAACTTAAGGGAAAATGCATATTATGAAGACTATGTTGTGGACTGAAATAAATTTATCTTTTAATACTATTTCCATGAAGCTTTTTAAGTATCCACTTATCTGACAACACACAAAATTACATTTTTATATTTTACTACAAAAATCTATTTATATACATTACAAATTACTGTATGACATCTATGTTTCTGCACAGCAAAGGGAACAATCAACAAAGTAAAAAAGCAACCAACAGAATGGGAGATCTTTATACTACACAGAAGATAAGGGGCTAATTTCCAGAATACACAAAGAACTCCAGGACAACCATACCAATAAAACAAATAATCCAGTTAGGAAATGGGCCTTTTTAACCCTTTTCAAAGGAACAAATCCAAATGGCCAAAAAGCATATGAAAAAATGCTCAAGCTCCCTGGCAATAAAGGAAATTCAAATAAAGACAACACTGAGGTTCCACTTAACTCCAGTAAAAATGGCCCACATACAGAAAACTACCAACAACTCCTGCTGGCAAGGTTGTGGGGAAAAAGGAACCCTACTCCACTGCTGGTAGGATTACAGGTTGGTGCAACCATTATAAAAGTCAGTTTGGAGAATACTTAGGTATCTACCATATGACCCCGCAATAGCACTTCTAGGAATATATCCAAAAGACTTGTCACACAAGAAAGCAATATGCACCCCTATGTTCATTGCAGCACAATGAATAATCGCAAAAACATGGAAGCAACTTAAATGCCCATCAACAGAGGACTGGATAAAGAAACTGTGGTTCATTTACTCTAGGAATACTACTCAGCTCCTTTTTAAAAATGAAATACATTGTTTATAGCCAAATGGGCCAAACTGGAGACCTTTATGCTAAGGGAAATGAGCCAATCCCAAACGGTCAGATATCATATGTTTGCCCTAATATAAGATAATATTGATGTCAAATCTAAGGATCTGTGAATTCTACCTTATTGCACTTCCTAATTATCTGTACCTTTTGTAATAAGACCTTGTGATGTAATCCATTAAAAAATATTTTCTCATTTCCATTTCTTTGCAGTGACAGGAAGCCACAGCTTTCCACACATGCATTAACCAGAAACAGCTGGAAACACCTGCGCACTCTGTGATCTGGAGAACCCAGGTTTGACTATGGAAATGAGGAAAAATATTTAGCATTTATGATACAGAAGTTGAATCTGCCTTGTGAATTGATGTAAAACAAGCTCAAAATATTTCCTTACCGTCAAAGAATGCATATCACAGTATTGCAAAGACTGGTGGACCACCTAGAGAACAAAGCTAAAAGCCTGGGAATCCTAACCCACATTCTGGCACTCTAACTCAAACCACAGACCAAGCAACTGCTGAAGAACCAACTGTTGTTAGATTCCTGGTGCTGGCACCTGGTGGCTGCCAATCTGGCAGCCATGCTGGGTGAGGTCCTGCTTGCTGGGAGGGGACCCTTGTCAGAGCCCAGGCCAGCAGAGGGCAGCACGCAGCTCAGTCTCTCCTCACCTCAGGAAGCCCCAGGCCACAGGATCCGGGTAACCCCATCAAAGGTCAGCCACCTTGCAAAGAGCTCACCCCAATCCCTTCTTCTCCCTTCCCCCCCAACACCAGTGTCAGGTGGAATCTCCATGCTCCTCACTCCTCCCAAGGAGATTAACTCACAATGTGAGCTCTGGTGGGGACGTTCAGGTCATACCTCTCAGCAATCCCCAGCACTCTTTAAATGCCCAATAAATGGTAGCCAGTGTTGGTGTTGAAATAAAATAGAAAAGCTGTCAACACCAACACTGGCTACCATTTACTGGGCATTTAAAGAGTGCCGAGCAGCAGCCCTCACATTTGCTCACGTTTTCTCAGGTGAGTCATGAAGCCTATAAGGCAGGATTTCTTCCACTTCGTGTAGCAATTCAGGTTCAGAGAGGTCTGGAGCTTATGTTCAGCCAAGGTCTCCAATCCAGGCTGTAGGGCCCCCTCTGCTGCCTGCCTCAGAGCTGGGCCTAGGAGAGACTTCACCATGAGGTTAGTTTTAACTTCTTCCAGCTCGGTTTCATTCTTCATTTCAGGTCAGGTTTCCTGATTTACTCTACCTTGAGGCTTTGCAAACTCAGAACTATTCACATTGCAGTGGAGGTTGGAGTGGAGCAATCTGTTGGGTGGTGGGCAGCGTTCTGGCATCCATCTCAGGATGCCAATGTCAAATCTAAGGATTTGTGTTGCCCAGGGTATGACAACGGAAATGTCAGAATGTTCTGGGGTGGGAACGGGGAGGCCAGAAAATGGCCCCTGATTAGGCGTGATTGTCCTTTAACAAAATCTGCCACCAGCTCTGGCACCTCGGGTCTATTCCTTGCAGTGGACCTTTTTTGTAATTTACAGAAACAACTCCTCCAAGATTAGCCACAGTTTCCTGTTCACAAAGAGCCCTTCCAGGACTCCTGAAAGGGTCCGTGCGCTGCAGGTTCTGCGTGTTTGGTTTTATTGCAACTTCCCGGGATTACGTAGAGAAACTTGCGCATGTGGGAATTCAGTCACCTTGCCCATCAGGCTGGGGCAGCTTTGGCCATCTTACCCATAACCCATATCCTCTCAGCAAACACATTTTTTGCAAAACACCAACTCAATTACTTTCTATTTTTAAAAATCATTCATTTATTTATTTACATTTATTTGAAAGGAAAAGAGTGAAAGACAAACAGGTGGACACACATATACATAACCACACAGAGAATCTCCCAACCACTGGTTCACGTCTCAGACACCTGTAACAGCAAAAGTTGAGCCAGGAGGAAGCTAATGTGGATCTCCCACATGGATGGTAGTGACTCGGGTACTTACATCATCAAAGTCTGCCCTCCAGAATGCCCTTTAGCAGGAAACTGGGATTGGGAATGGGCCAGGACTCCAATCTAACCACCCCATACAGAATGTGGCACCCTAACTGGCGTCCTGGCCCTCAGACATGTTTTGTACCCAGCTGAACGGGAGATTCTGAAGTCTTCCTCTCAATATTTCTCACAGTCATTTGGCCTGACTTCTCCAAAGTTCCACTTTATGCTCATGAGCCAGGTTTATCTTCTGCCTTTACAGCACCTCTGTTACAATTCTGTGAGCCATCCCGTCAGCCTCCCTAGAAGAACTCTGACCAGCTTATCATGGTCCTCCTTTTGGATCTTTCTCAAGAGACCTCCCCTAACTTGAGGGAAAGCAGGCTAGTGTCACCTAACGACACCCCAGGGATCTCTAGACATGCCGTGTCACGACGCTAGCAGGAGGCAGAGTTGCCATGGAGCTTATTAGAAACAACTCAGTAGAAGCATACAAACCCAGATAATGGCTCCTGTGACCTTCTAAGATCCCTCTTGATGCTTTTCCCCGTGTCAGACTGCTGCCTAGAGTGTTAATGGATTCATTTTTGTCCTTTAAGGCCCTTGAAGAATAACCTTGCTTGTAAGCACCAGGGCAGGAGGGGCTGGGCATGGTGCCTCCAATCAGCAGGGTCTCCCTCAGGACCCTCACCACCCAGCGAGGGGCAGCTGCAGTCGGCAGGTCACGCCTGCTTGCCTTTGCCATCCTCCTCGTCCCTGCAGCTAACACCCAACAGTTTAGTGAATAGCGGGGAGCCCTCCCCATTCACTTACTCTCCCCCATACCATGAAAAGTCATACCGCGAAAAGTTTGCAGTCCAAAGAATACCTAGTTTGATGTCAGTAAAATACAGAAGAACCAAAAAGCATGACATGGCAGGCCCAGTATGATAGCCTAGTTGCTAAATCCTCACCTTGCATGCAAATGGAATCCCATATAGGTGCCACTTCATGACCTGGCTGCTCCACTTCCCATCCAGCTCCCTGCTTGTGGCTTGTGAAGGACGGCCCAAAGCCTTGGGTCACTGTACCCACATGGGAGACCCAGAATTTCCTGGCTCCTGGCTTTGGATCAGATCAGTTCTAGCTGTTGCAGCCACTTGGGGATTGAACTAGCAGATGGAAGACCTTCCTCTCTGTATCTCCTTCTCTCTGTAAGTCTGCCTTTCCAATAAAAAGATAAAATAAATCTTTAAAAAAAGGCTGACATAATAACAAACTTTCATTATCCCTTCACTTTTAAGTCATACATTCTGATTTATCCTCCACGTATTTGGTAGAAAGATATGATTGGTAGGGGCGCTAATGAGAATTAGGGCATAATCTGTCATTGATACTGCAGAGAATAAAAACTGCATGATAACAAATCAAGGCCATTGGAAAACAAGATGCATTCCAGGATGATCAAGACAGTTAACCCAAGCTGCTTCAATAGATACATCTGCAAATTTCAAAGATTTAAGTCAATAAGTATAAGTATTCATTTCTCACTCAGAGAAAGTTGAAAATAGGCTAACAGACCTCTTCCTTCTGTCCTCAGGCCACCTTCAAGTTCTTCTAGGTGAGATGAGCACACCAGCTCTTGGGTGCCTTGACCTGGGAGTGGCCCCTCTGTGTTCTGTTCATATCACTCTGACAATTCCAACAACAAACAGGAAAGCAAAAAATAAAAGGAAGCACATGGAGTACTGGTATCCATGGAATTCATCTTTAAAAGATTTCACTACAAGATTGAAATCATGGAGACAGCTACTCTTATACACCTGTATTTTATATAACAAAATAACAAGGCCTTTGCATCATTATTTGTTTGAAAGAAAGAGAGACACCAACAAAGATCTCTCATCTTTGGTTTATACCCGAATGCCTGCAAGAGCCAAGGCTACAGCAGGCCACAGTCATCAGCTGGGAACTCAATTCAGGTTTCCAACCCAGTTGGCCTAGACCCAACTCCTCAAGCTACCACGCTGCCTCCCAGTGTGAACACAGGAGGACACTGGGCCTGGGCCATTTAATGTCATTCTCCATCTTGTTTCTTATGGTAAAATTCTCCACCAGGAATAGATATTAATCTTAAATATATTAAAGCAAGAATTTCTATCAACCAAATAAAAGCAGAGGCCTCTGTCCACCCCAATATGTAGCAGACAGTGAACCGTTCTCTGCTGCAGTGGTGAATTAGAAGGAGACAGAAAGCGTGGAAAATGAGACTTACTGCACTCTTAGGCAAACATGAAGCATGAGAAAAACCAGTCTCAGTTTTGGGTCACTCTGGTGTAGGACTAATTGAAAGCAGGCAAAAGTACCAAAAAATTTCTTCAAAACCTAAGATCTCGGGCCCGGCGGCGTGGCCTAGCGGCTAAAGTCCTCGCCTTGAAAGCCCCGGGATCCCATATGGCCGCCGGTTCTAATCCCGGCAGCTCCACTTCCCATCCAGCTCCCTGCTTGTGGCCTAGGAAAGCAGTCGAGGACGGCCCAAAGCTTTGGGACCCTGCACCCACGTGGGAGACCCGGAAGAGGTTCCTGGTTCCCGGCATCGGATCGGCACAGCATCGGCCCGTTGCGGCTCACTTGGGGAGTGAATCATCGGACGGAAGATCTTCCTCTCTGTCTCTCCTCCTCTGTGTATATCTGGCTGTAATAAAATGAATAAATCTTAAAAAAAAAAAAACCTAAGATCTCTGCTTTAAAAGTCTACATCTGCAAGAAATTTCTATGATCTTTGCATTATCCTTCTCTAAATAAACATGTTAAAACAAGACACTGTGGCATTTCAAATTTAGAATTTCAATTTTCGGGCCAGGCACAATAGTGTAGTGGTTAAAGTCCTCGCCTTGAACGTGCCAGGACTCCATATGGGTACCGGTTCTAATCCCGGCAGCTCCACTTCCCATCCAGCTCCCTGCTTGTGGCCTGGGAAAGTAGTCCAGGACGGCCCAAAGCCTTGGGACCCTGCACCCACATGGGAGAGCCAGAAGAGCTCCTGGCTCCTGGCTCCTGGCTTCAGATTGGTTCAGCTCCAGCCGTTGCGGTCACTTGGGGAGTGAACCATTGGACAAAGATCTTCCTCTCTGTCTCTCCTCCTCTCGGTATATCCACCTTTCAATAAAAAATAAATAAATCTTTAATAAATAAATAAAATTTCAATTTTCAAATTAAATAATCTCCACTTCCAAACAAAAAGAAAAAATTGCAAGAAGAAGAGTTAAACTTATTACAGTTGGCATTTGTTGATTGGGGTCACCAACCTCCAGTTACTGTGCTAAACATAACATAATTTTAAAAAAAGAGATATTTATTTATTTTTATTGGAAAGGCAGATATACAGAGAGGAGGAGAGACAGAGAGGAAGGTCTTCCATCTGTTGATTCACTCCCCAAGCAACCACCATGACCAGATCTGCACCAATCCAAAGCCAGGAGCCAGGAGCCTCCTCCAGATCTCCCACACGGGTGCAGGGTTCTAGGGCTTTGGGTCATCCTAGACTGCTTTCCCAGGCCACAAGCAGGAAGCTGGGTGGGAAACAGGGCCGCCAGGATTAGAACCGGTGCCCATATGGGATCCCGGTGCATCCAAGGTGAGGACTTTAGCCACTAAGCTACAGCGCCAGGCCCACATTTTATAAACTTTACCTTGGTTATTCCTACACTTCATGTTTCAAAGGAAGACCACGCCCATTTCACAGGTGTGAAAACAGGTTCACAGAGATGGAAGGGATCTGACTTCAGGAAGCATGACTACAACCATGCTCTTAACCACGGCCCATCATTTACAAATGCCATTGCTTGCTTCTCTGCCTATATCACATTCTTCCAGAAACTGCTGGACACTTTGCTGAGAAAGACTAGACTGCTCCTCAGTGTCCATCGCAGCTTCCTCCTAATGGGCCCTCTTTTGTGCAAATGCCTTTACCAGAATCCTTTGCAGCTAGCTTTCCAGCACACTCATGCAGGACATGCAGGACTGAAACAGAAATACGGCTGTTTCTGCCAAAAGCAAGGCATAGAGGTGGCTGTCTTCACCAAGCCAGGGCTGCCAGGTGTTCAGACCTCACGGCCTGTGTGGTGACGGGTGTGAGTACCTTTCATTTGCCTGGCATGGTTCCAGAACCAGCAACAGTCTCTGCAGGACACTGACCCTGGGGCCCTTCCACTAGACCTGTGGCTTGGTAAACCATAAAGCCAACATCTTCCGTCATGAAAAACACTGAACAAAAATTCAAACAAAAATACAAATTCACTCAGAAAACAACTCAGTGTCTTCTATTTGCCAGGAACTACACTGTAACTAGGAGATGATAATACATGGCAGACAAAATATATACCCCCACTCTCAAGGAACAGTAAGTACACTATAGTGTAGTTGGGGATCACATGTTAACCGAATAGTTGTATCTTAATCTCTGATTATGCTCATAAAGTCCTCCCTACTTTCATGTGATCTCATTCTCTGAGCAGTAAGAGATCATCAGCAATTTCTAGAAAGCACAGTTTAGTCAAAGTTCAGTCCAGTTTATTGATCTTAACCATCAGATCAAGCTAAGTCAGGATCGGGGGATTAGATATCAAAAAAGACGAACTGACACCAGTAATGATGACAACACAAAACACCCAAGAAGACCTCGTCCTGGCATTGACTAAGTGCAATGATTACGGTAAGCAAAGCTGTTGCCTCCAAAAGACCAAGGAAGAAACACTATCATGATGTCAGCGCCACGGAAAGTAATCGGTCATATTGACATACCGTTAATGGAGTCTATCTCTGGCCGAGTCATATCGATTGCACTAATGTTCTTTCTACCGCCAGCTCCCTCTGCTCCCTCTACGGCCTGCCATCATTCAGCTGCAAGTTATGATCAGTAATGATTTGGAAAGGGTGTTCTCAGGGTGTTCAGACCTTTAGCTGTGCACATGCAGTAAGTCATATTCAAGAATGGATTTAGATAAATCTGAATATATAATGAATGATATTCAAATCATTTTTGTTATGGCATCTGAAAAGATTATGAATAGTATTACATAGTATATCATTAAGGTGAAAGATAAAAATACTACTTATAGAGCCATAATTTAGTCTATACAAATAAAGTTATTTGAGAAGCAAACCAACCAAAGACTAGGATTGGGGAGGTGGGGAGACAGAGAAAGTTCCAAACTGGAGCTCACTTCCCATATGCCCGGAAGTGCCAGGGCCAGGTCAGGCTGAAGCCAGGGGGATGGGGGGTTGTCTTGTGTCGGTCACCTGTCACCTGCTACCTCCCAAGGTGTGCGTCTCTGGGAAATTGGATCAGAAGCAGAGCAGGGGCTCAAACTCAGGCACTAAGATCACCAGAAGGAGTGTCCCAGTAATGCCTTCACCAATGAACCAAATGCCCACCCACAAAAGTGCTTTGTTATACGTGCCATAGCATATATGTATATACACGTTACACAGATTTCACATGTATAAGGCTCTATCATAGTCTTGCTGTGAATACAGAAAACAAATTTATATAGAGCTTAAGTACAACTGAAGCAACTACCTTCATTTGTTTGCATATTAATATAGGAGAGAAAAGGAAAAACACAAATACCCTGACCACCAGAAAACCTAAAGTCCTGTGTGGCCGAATGAGTGAAACATAAAAACAACATGGCATCACCGGGTTTCCAATAATTCAGATTTTCATGTCACTTTAAGAATACACAGTAATTCGAATCAGCAGTTCTTCAGACTTAATCTTAAAACATCACACTTTGATTTTCCAGAATCTAGATTGAGGCTCAAGTTTTGCTTTGTTTTGTTTTAGTGAGGTACTTCCAATTTCAAGATAAATGAACATTGTCTAAGAGTGGCCACTTGGACCTTGAGCACATTTATAAGAATATTACTAACTGAAGTGTTCAATGAATTTCTAGAGATAACTCAGCTCACAATTGAACAGCTACTGAGAGAGCAAACCTCTCCTGAATGATGCCTGGGGTCTTAGCATCTTACCAAAGGGCTGAGCAATGCTGTCAGAGACTACCCAAGCTGCCTACTCAGGGCAGGCTCAGGTCTGGAGAGGGACAGCCACCCGTGGGATATGCTGCTGATCCAGTAGCTGAGGCCTGGTTGTGGGAGAGACGGCCTTTACCATGCGCCAAAGGCTAAGCCCCTGTGAGACTAAAGCCCGGCCCCGTGTGCGTCAGATGCCGCCCTGTTACAGATGGGTAGCAGCTGGAGGTTACTCTCCCCACTTTGTGGGTGAGGATACTGAGGCTCAGAATGACTCAAGCAGCAAGCAAGTGGTCTAGATGCAGACATCAGACTGTGAGCCCCACAAGGCGGCCTGGATGCAGATGTCAGACTAAGAGTCCTGCCAGGCGGCCTGGATATGGACGTCCCACCGTGAGCCCCACGAGGTGGCACGAGGAAAGCTCTGTATCCAAATCACAAAAACAGAGCCTCCAGAGCTGGTGCAAACTAACACTCCCTTTCCTCCCTAGGTGGGGCGGGACAAGGGTGGTGTTAAAAAGGGTGGGGTGGCAGAAGAGGCTGAGAAAGATGTCAGAGTGCAAGACACACGGTGGGGCTCATGTCAGAGCCCAGTCAGTCCAGTGATGGCTACAGAGGTGACCTTGGCCACCAGTGACACCTCACACACACCCCCAGGGATATGCAGGCAAACCAGAGGGCAGGTGTGAGCAGCAGGACCCTCTCTCCCCTTACCCTTGCCTCCTGAAAACAGATCCTGCCATGACACTGCTGCCTCAAGTGCGGCCCTCAAAACGTTCAGAATCTTACAGTACAGCCATCACTTTTTCACTTTACTGCTGGAAACTGTGCCACACAAAAGTCAGCTGTTGAAGATCACACAGCTGACCATGGGCAAAGTGGGATTCAAAGCCAGCGAGGGGGAGTCCAGTATTATTGCTGAGACGTCACTGGTGACAAGGGCCTCCCATATCAATCAGAGTGCCAGATCCAGTCTTGGATGCTCCATTCCCATCCAGCACTGTTCACGTGCCTTGGGAAAGCAGCTGAAAATGACCCAAGCATTTGGACCTTGACACTCACATGGGAGTTCTGGAAGAAGCTGTGGGCTCCAGGCTCCTGGCTTCAGCCCAGTCTGGCTCTGGCTATTGTGGTCTTTGCAGAGTGAACCAGTGGATGGAAGATTTCTCTGTCTCTCTCTCTCCCATTTCATCATTCTGACTTTCAAATAAATTTTAAAAGACATGATTAGGTGAAAAGTTTAGCTCACTTGTAAAATTTTATTATTATTATTATTATATGATACAGTCCATAGGTTCTGGGATTTCCCTTATGCCTTCCCTAAGTTCCCTCTCCCCATAAACAGTCATAAGTATCATTTGCGGGCATGGACAATAGCAGACAGTCCAGCATCCTACTGTCAAGATATATTTAAGTTTCACTGGGAGTCTATCTTTGATCTGGAAGTAGATCTATATTGCACTGTATCCTCACATCTGGATACAATAGCCTCCATTACACAGCTACTATACATCTCCTTAAATGAAAAGTCACAAAACAATCAACAACAGGAAGAAAAATAGAAATTTATAACATCATGAAAGTTAAATAACTACTACCAAATGACTAATGTGTCACTGAAGAATTACAAAATAAAATCAAAGAACCCTCTTTCAGAAAATGAAGCTAAAAACAACAAACATTTTTAGACGGTATAAGCCTAAAAACTGAGATTCAGATTAATACACAGAGGCAGGCCAGTCATGCTTGTTTCTGATAAGACTCTCAATTCAATGACAGATAAGAGCAATTTCTGCAGAATCAATATCTAATATTTTCAGAACCTGCACCAATTCATATCAAACTTCATTTTTTAAAGCCTAATAAAATCAAGCTTTGGGGTTAGAAAAACAGCAATTAAGTTAATATATATGTGTCAGTAATTACATGCAGGCTACAAAGTGTTTAAATTTCCTAACTCATTTAGTGTATGTCTGTATGTCTCTTTCTATGTCTCTACAAATATGTGTATGAGCGTGAGTGAAAAGACAACAGACATTACCTAATTTCTAGGAAGACAGAGGGTGAAAATCATGTAGAAACATGTGTGGGAGACAAATGTGTGAACCCTCATGAAGCAGGCACTATCACAGACAGGTTTTACAAAGCTGGATACCAAGGCACAGATGTGAACCAGCTGAGTAAACAACAGGTCTGCACTCTGGAACCAAGCTGCACCACACAGGCTGTTCAATAGAAACTGGCTAAAGAACCAGGCACTTCACAGTTTAAACTAGAGGCCTCTCCGCTCACTCTGGTGCAACATGAATGCAGCGTCTTAGGGTCCTGGCTGGGTGACTTCCATCCCCCTGCTGCCAACCCCTTCATAGTTCTGAGTGGCTTTATTCATGCAGAGCTAACACCTGGCCAGATGGGGACGCTGAGGAGGAAACGATGGGACCACTGTGGATGGATCACTGTGAAACGTCATCCACTGCAGGTCCTGGCCCCCCAAGGGTTAACCTCACCAGGTATGCCTGCTGCACTTGCTTTTTCTCGTACCAGTTGCACTTGAGAAAGCTTGAGAAACTGCGGGCCGATCAAGCAGCACACGACGACCCCCACATGACTGATGGGTTCATGTTGACCTAACCGCAAGCTTCCTGATGCATGCAAGACATGCAATGATCAAAGAGCGTGAGAATATTCCCCAGGAGGAACTAGACAGGGTATATTAGAACGGCTTGAAGTTCCAATAAATGGCATTCTTACACGAATGACCCAGAGTGTGTGTGTGTGTGTGTGTGTGTGTGTGTGTGTGTGTGTGTGTGTGATTTTTTTTTTTTAACCCTAGTCCCTCCACTCAGCTCGGGGTACATGGCGACGTGGGTGTTGCTGCCAATCCACATGTCAGAGAACTTGTCTCATTACAGAAGCACTTCTTGGAGTGTGAACACATGGCTACAAGAACCAGAAGCATTACTTTTAGAATAGGAAAGAGCATCATCACGTTTAGGAAGTTGTCTCAGAGTCAAAACTTAGGGGTTTCCTGAGCTTTAGCCTTAGGTCTCAAGGCCATATACTGCCAAACAAGTGCTAATATTAAAATATAGCATGGGGCCCGGCGGCGTGGCCTAGCGGCTAAAGTCCTCACCTTGAATGCCCCGGGATCCCATATGGCCGCCGGTTCTAATCCCGGCAGCTCCACTTCCCATCCAGATCCCTGCTTGTGGCCTGGGAAAGCAGTCGAGGACAGCCCAAACCTTTGGGACCCTGCACCCGCGTGGGAGACCTGGAAGAGGTTCTTGGTTCCCGGCTTCGGATCGGCGCAGCATCAGCTGTTGCGGCTCACTTGGGGAGTGAAACATCGGATGGAAGATCTTCCTCTCTGTCTCTCCTCCTCTCTGTATATCCGGCTTTCCAATAATAATAAAATCTTTAAAATATATATATATATATATAGCATGACCTGACGTGGCAGCCTAGTAGCTAAAGTTCTCGCCTTACACACACTGGGATCCCATACAGGAGCCAGTTCTAATCCTGGCAGCCCCATTTCCCATCCAGCTCCCTGCTTGTGGCCTGGGAAAGCATTCAGGGATGGCCCAAAGCCCTGGGACCCTCCAGACACGTGGGAGGCCTGGAAGAAGCTCCTGGTTCCTGGCTTCAGTGCTGGGGTCCATGTGGTGGGTGTGGAAGATAGGAAGGTGTGGTAGAGTATTGTTCCACTGTAGGCAGGGCCTCAAGGAATTTCCCGCTGTATGGCAGGGCCCAGAGGATGTCTCTACAACTACCCGAATGCAGCTCCACCTCCCTTTGCATGTACACCAGACAATCCCACTGAGAATTCTGAAATCTATTTAGGCATTGTCTGCCTCTGCAGAGTTAATGTTTACTACCAATGTGAGCTTGGAAGTTGATGTTGCCGATACCATTTTAGCCAAAGGGCCTTTTATTATTGTTGCCCCCACTGACCATATACTAATCAAGGGTGTTCCGTCCCTAGGTATAGTGGGAATCTATTCTTTCCCTCTTTCTTTGATCTTTAGGTCCTTCCTCCTGTGAAGAATTTCCTCCCTTAACTGATTCAAGATTAAGTTGTAGAATGAGGATTGTAATAGGAATGTGTTACTGATTGATATGCACCATCTATTGAGAACTTGCTGACCACAGGGTCAGGATGGATAACATCCTGCTTTAAGGTGAAACAAATAGCAGAATTATCCTTGGAAACACCCACTTGACCAAAAAGTAAAAATTCTGAGCCAGAGTTTGGTTCTGTATGAATAAAGCGGACAGCTTTCATGCATTGTCCATTATGATCATGGAATCCTAGTGGTCCATCTATTTTCTCTACACCTTATCCACGCACCCTTCTTGAGTTCTGAACTCAGCTGGAGCTGGATTCCAGCACTTCAGGTTGGCTCAGCACCAGCCGTTGCGGTCACTTGAGGAGTGAATCAGCAGATGGAAGATCTTCCTCTCTGTCTCTCCTTTCTGTATATCTGACTTTGTAATAACAATAAAATAAATCTTAAAAAAAATGTCTCTCACACATATGTAAGTTCAAGCATACGCACACAAAGGTACTTTAAAAAGTTCATGGAAAAGAGGAAACTAAAAGCTAAGTCGCCTTGATGCAAAAAATCATGTCCATGCACACCATTTTCACATATGCTCTTCTCATGAACTTTTTGAACATTAAAATAAAGTCACCTTTTCATGCCATTTTTCCATAGACTTTCTGGAGTGTCCTCAAATTGTGTGTGTGCACATACATGATACACTAGTAATTTTACAGAATTATCGCTGTTCGAAGAGAAAAATTCAAAACAGTCGAAGTTGCTCTTGATCTTGAGTAATTCTCAAATAACCTCCAAAGGGCACAGAGAGTCTGTCTTCTCAGACTGTGTCCAGGCAGCTCTGCAAACACACATCTGCTGTGCTGACACTGGGGCCAACACCGCATTATTCCAAAAGGTAGACATGACAGGAGGTCAACAGCTCTTTAGGGAAAAAGGACAGCAAGTCCCTTGAGCCCAGAACACTTATACCCATTAAAAACTTTTTTTAAAATTAAAAAAACACTTGGGCCCAGCGGCGTGGCCTAGCGGCTAAAAGTCCTCACCTTGAACGCCCCGGGATCCCATATGGCCGCCGGTTCTAATCCCAGCAGCTCCACTTCCCATCCAGCTCCCTGCTTGTGGCCTGGGAAAGCAGTTGAGGACAGCCCAAACCTTTGGGACCCTGCACCCGCGTGGGAGACCCGGAAGAGGTTCCTGGTTCAGCAATGACTCAGACCTGTGCCTCATGGAGTCAGCAGCCTAAACTACCGTGAGGCAGCCCAGGCCATGCCCTGGGGCTGGCAGAAAAGAGCATTGAGTGTACCAGGAGAGACAGGACACACACAGACACCCATGTCCCCTGTCGCTCAGAATGCACTCTCTCCTTATGTGGGCATCACAGCAAGCCTGCACCTCACTCTAAACATGCAGAACATGCCATCTGCCCTGCCTCTCTTTGTAAATGACTCATGACCGACACCGTCTCATGGGAGCTGCCATGAGGACTCCAGCCACGGCGCAGACTTTGGGAGAACAGCCCTTGCCCCACCAGAACAGTGACAGTGGAAGCGATGCAGAGCCCACACCATGTCTGGTTCATGGTTTGTACACACAGCCTTGTCAGTCACCCAGCCACATCTCTTCAGAAGTCTGCGTTCGTCTGCGTTCCTCTGGAGCACTGTGAGACGGCTCCATGGGCTGGACCCTGTGCACCGCCTGGCATGGCCAGGCAGCGCTAGAGGACTCCCTCGTTGTTGTACACCACAGTAAAGCTGGGGACATTTTTTACAGATTGAATGAATATACCTTAATATACTAACAAATACTGCTCTCTGTGTTATTTCTTTTGTTTTAATATTGCTGAAATATTAAAATAAAGCATCATCTATCTTTTTTTCCAGCAGGAATTGGGAGGTGCAAGCAAACGCACAAACAACAGAAACGCACAAGACGACGGCTTCATGGCTCAACAGCAACAACAGCCATTTTCTGACATCTTACAGTTTCTCTTCTCTGGAGGCTTCCAGTTTCCTACAATAAAACACACACCGAAGGAGAACACTTTGACCTTGGGATGTTCTTGTCTTGATGGAGAAGAGGGCTGTATTTCTCTCAAAACAATGAGCTCATGACCCAGACGCTTATGATAAAAAATTTAGCTGAACGCCCGTGCCTGCCGAGGTTGAATTTTAATCTGTGTATCTGGACAGCTGAAACTTCGCCCTGTGCATAGCAATTAGATTGCCGCTCTGCACCATATGGCACTTCCTCGCACAGATGGGAACGCCAGGGATGGCTGCATTTCAGCCACAGTATGAAATGCCCCCTGGGTAATAAGAAGTGTAAATGATGGCTGTGCCTTGGAGATGAGGCGCCGAGACCCGAACTGGCTGATGGTATGCCCAGGCACAGGAAGTCTGCATCTGTTGGTAAAATATGTTGATTGACGGGGGAAAATGCTGTCCAAGATGCTGGACTTTAAAAAAACGATAGTTTTTTTTTAAAATAGCAGCCTTCTGAATATGAAGAGCAAGAAGGTTAATGTCACAGATGTTCGTTTTTCTGCCTAACTGCAAAAACAGTTTGGGGTAGTGAGTCTGAATCCTAGTCCTATTCTAGGATACACAACAGAGGAGGTGATTTGCGTACAGCCCATCAGCAGACAGACATGCCACTTAGAGTATGACTAAGCTGACTTGGGGAACTGGAACCAGGCTATTGCTAATTGGTGCAGGACACAAAAGATTTTCCTATTCTTAGGAAACTGGAAATCTGCTCTGATAGAAAACATTTCATCCATCTAGCACAGGCCATAGCCCAGCACTGGATTATAACGGCAGATATGGGAAGGGCGAGTGCATCTGGTGGGGCCTGGGCATGGTATACTGAACATCAGAGACAGACACACACAACTCCCTGCTCTCCCAAATATCCACAACAGCCGTGGTCGGGTCAGGCTGAAGCCAGGAGTCGGGAACTCAATCCAGGCCTCTTGCGTGGGCATGAGGAACAGGCACCCCGCCACCAAAGCCACCATACAACAAGAACCATGAGAACAAAGAATCACGTGGGCTACATTCACTGGGGATGCCTGGTTGATGTGGATCCTCTACAGAGACCAGCAAAGTCATAAAAACCAGCACAGAACAGAAACACTGGCTGGCAAAGTTCCGGGCACAGAGAGGAAAGGTGAACTGTGCACATCAGACTGATGAGCTGGCTCTGCCAGCCATGAAGTCTTCTGGATGAAGGAAACATTTCAGGGATGTTTAAACACCTGCTTTCTCCAGGAACCAGTTCGACTTCTGGCTACTCAATTTCCAATACAGCTCCCTGCTAAATGCTCCTGGTAAGGCAATAAAAGTGGTCCAAGTACTAGAATCCCTCTCACTCACTTGGGAGTGGCAGTCTGCCTTCAGCCTGGCCCAGCCCCAGCCACGGCTGACCTTTGGGGAGCAAACCAGGAGATAGGAAATTTCTTTTTCTCTTTCTCCCTCTTGCTATGCCACTCTGCCTTTCGAATAAATACAATAAATCCTTTTAAAAAGTTTTTTTTTAGTTAAAAATCCTGCTCTGATTATGGTGAGTGACTGGAGAGCAGGAAAGGTCAAGGCAATGACCCTTGGTCAAGGACACACAGCAGAACCACCGAGGAACCCTCTAGTACAGATCCTGCCAATATTTTCCAAGACTTTCAAGTCATTCCAGGGAATCTAATCATGACAGAGCCCAGGGCATCTAGCTTTTGAAAACCTTGAAGAAATTCTGCTATAATTCTGGCTATGTCCACTGGACCAAAGGGTTCTACAAACAAACCAATAGAAGGAAACTCTTGGATAAAGAATACTGAAGAAGGTATTCCACTGCAAATCCAGTCTGTGCTCATGAAATGGGAATGGAGAATCACAAAGCGGAAAACTCAAGGGGATCACAGGCTCTGAGCCAATGTCCCGCATCAAGCCTAGGGCAGTGAAGGAATTTAGCTGGCCTGGACAAAGCGATGTGAACGTTATTACTGGGTTTGGTTTTTTGAAAAGAAAAACAAGGGGCTGGCATTGATGTGTAAAATGGAAAGCCGCTGTTTGCGATGCCAGCATCCCACATCGGTGCCAGTTACATTCCAGCTGCTTCACTTCTGATCTAGCTGCTAATGCACCTGGGGAAGCAGTGAAGGACGTCCCTGGTGCTTGGGTCTCTGCACCCACAAGGGAGACTCAAACGAGGCTCCTGGCTTCCATCCAACCTAGCCCTGGCCGCGCCAGCTATTAGGGGAATAAATCAGCAGATGCAAGATCGCGCTCTCTTTCTCTCTCTCTTTCTCTCTCTCTCACTCTCTCTTTCTGTAAATATATAAATCCTAGAAAAAGAAGAAAAAGCAAGCATGATTACAGACCTAACTCCATATATAAGCAAATCTGTTCTAACAGTATCCAAATCTCTTTTTTCAGTGTCAGGTTTCACAACTCTACTTACACACACACACACATGCACATGTGCATTGATTTGTCTCCATGGCTACAACAAAATGGTATGGCAGCAAACACCTGATCCCAGGCAGCCTATCAACTCCTCTTGCCTGGCAGCTGGAATAAGGGCTTGAATGCACCAGGCTCGACGATGCACAGACAGAAGGTGCAATCTCAGAACCGTGGGAAGAGCCGCATCTTTCACCACGGCCACAGCAGGCGGACTGACAAACTCAAGTCAGAACACTTAGTAGCAGGTGGTCTGCCATCGCTCCAGGTACTCCCATCAGTGGTTCTCAGGCCTGCTCTACTACCTTCTGCCAGCTCGGCTGCTTCCCCTGGCATTTCTGGTCCTCTCCGTGTGTCTCCCCAACACCAGGAGAAGGCTCTGATGGCATCTGCCATCGCCTGGCATGAAGTCACCCTGGCCTGAGGATGTCTGGCAGATGCCCTTGTGTTCCCTGTGCTTTTCAACAAATCCTGTGCCATTGATGATCCTTGGGGTGGCACACACAGATCTCTCAAAAGAATGAAAAATGTAATCACTTTTAGGCAGGGCTGTCCTGTAGTCCCAGGACCTCGTTGTATACAAGCAATTAACGAGCTGCACCTGGCGAGCAGGCAGGCGCACCGCCAGGGGCTCCGAGAGTCGGCAGCACAGCCGGGTGCAGACGGCGAGGAAGGGCAGCCACAGTCTCCTGCTACAAGCTGTCCAGACGCCATCACTGGCAGCTGCAGCTCTGTGTAAAGGACCTGGTGGGGGAGACGGGAACGCGCCAGACTCTCTCTTGCTATGAGCACACATTTCTGGCCACAGCAACCTCAGTATTCTTGGACATCAGGGGTGTCACCTCTCCAGGCAACTGTGCCTGCTACCATTTTCCCACAATCCCACCGCCATCTGTCTGTATGCCTACGTGGAAGGCAAGTGCTGCAGATCCTACCTTTTTCTGAATACTCGCTGAAATAGAGACGTGCGACAGTTTTGCTGAGAAGCATGGGAGGGTTTACATTCAGATTAGAAGGCATGGAAATGCTCAGAAAGCTCAGGGAGTATGACCTGAGTTTCCCGTATCTTCCCAACCCGAAGGGGAGGTGCCTCTCTTTGGAACTGTGCCCATGAACAACAGCCTACTAAACTGGAAGTCAGCCAGTCAGGCACTCCCCAGGCCAATGCTGTGTGGCACCACCTAACTTCAGGGGTACCATGTTTCCCACAATACCTGTGGCACAACACAGCAGCCCTAGAAGTGACTAGCCTCTGGCACAGAAATGCTAGCCCAGATGTAAATAAGCTCACCAGTATCACACTCAGTGTCCTTCACACCTGCTTTTGCCCACATCCATTCTTTGAATTCCTTCCGTCCTCCACCTGCCTGTCAAAACGGAGTGAGCCCCTCCCAGGACCTTTCTGCTTATACAAGCAAGCCCAGGCTACATTCTCAAAGCTATGAAGAAAATGTACACTTATTTGCCCTTAGATCTCTATGGAAAACCTTCAGAACAGCTACAGTCCTCTACTAGCAGTGCTACCATTGCTTCATGCCCCTAGCATGCTGGAACAGTAAGAGGAGGGACCAGCATGTGAGGCCTCAGGCACAAACAGGGTGCAGGTAGCAAGCCCTCAGCACACGCTGGGCATGCTGCTGGCCTCATCCTGGGCTCCAGCCCCAAACACCACAAGCCACAGATGACTATGCTGACTTGCTTCAGCACGGGTCCTGATTCAGGGGATCGGGCTGCACAGGAAACATGAAGCACGAGGAAATACAGGGAGGTATGACAACCGTCTCCAGCGTGCCTGCAAATGCCTTTACCCACTGCACACTGGATAATGCCTGTTTTCCATGTTATCATCTCTGAATTCCCAGGGGAAGGCATAGTGGTGGTCCATAGGGGTTCCAGTAAACAGTTCATGCCCATCTGCTTTCCAGTACAACCTGGAGCATTCAGCAGGGGCAAGGATCCACAGAAAGCTTTATCCCTTCCTAGGCTCACTAGGTCTCAAGGATGCTCCCGCATGCAGATGGAACCCACAGGAGACCGATGCACAACACCAGAACTGACATTTCTCTCACAACAGGAATTCTATCACTGCCAAAAGGTCAGAGCGGGGCACTCACGGGAAATCACATTTTCTCCTCAAAGGCAGGCTCTCCCACAAGCCAGTAGATAGCAGGCAACTGAATAGATTTGCCAACTGCCTGACTCCAGCGTAACCACATCAGGCCCAGGAAACACTGTCTGTCTCTGCAGCCGGGCCTGTCAGGCTGACCCCGCAGGAGCCCTCCCGTGCTCCAGGCTGGCTGCACACAGCTAGTGCCGCCATGTCTCTGCTTCGCTCCAAAGGCTGCAGTCTTGACATTTTTCCTAGGATGACAGTCACAGTCCGCTGAGCCACAGCCTCCCTGCCTCTGACACCAAGGAACTTCCTCTTCTGTGATCCTTCAAGGAGTGTCTTGGACCATACGTCCAAGTTCATCAAGGACCTTCCCCTGCTATAACTGTGCGTTTTCTGCTCACTCTAGATCATTTTGTACTTATGCATGCTGCTAGCAAATTGGAAAGGCTTTTTAAAATTCTCTACATGGAGACTCTGAAGAACAAGCTTAAAGCAGGTAAACTTTTTTTTTTTAACATTAGTGTTTAGTCCAGTAGTCAAGATGCTCAGCTCTAGCAGCTCCCTGCTAATGCTAACTCCTGTAGGCAGCAGGGCATGACCCAGGCAACTGGGCTACTGCATGGGAGCAGCCCCAGCCAAGCCCTGCCCAACCCAGCCCAGCCCCAGTCCAGGCGTCTAAGGAGTGTCCCTACAGATCCAGTAAATGGGAGCTCTGTTGTCAAACTAAATCAGTCAATACCTTTCTCTCTGTCTCCTTCTCAAATATTTTTAAAAGCTGAGTGAGCAGTGAAGCGAACAATGAACTTGAATTATTTTAATCACAGATCATTTCACCTTAAATAGCCTAAAATATGTTCTTGATACATGTCAGCTACTAAAGAAAAGCAATTTTACTTACTGTATGGTCATGAATCAAATATCCACAACAGTAGCTAAAGAGAAAACAGTCCTGCCTGGCAACTGACCTCTGAGGGTCACCCCAACTGGTCCACAGGGTGAACCTGCTGCTTTCTGGTCTCCAAGACAACCAGGGTCAGTTTTCAACACCCCTTCCCTCCACGCAGCCCTTCGAGCTCACCCTGGGATCTTTCCATGGCACCCCCTGCCTCTGCTGGCCCAGTGGACTGGCCTGGGCCCAGTGCAGTAGTCCAGTGGCTAAAGTCCTTGCATTGCATGCACCAGGATCCCATATGGGCACCAATTCGTATCCCAGCTGCTCCACTTCCCATCCAGCTCCCTGCTTGTGGCCTGGGAAAACAGTTGAGGATGGCCCAAAGCTCTGGGACCCTGCACGACACAGGAGGCCCAGAAGAAGCTCCTAGTTCTGGCTTTGGATCAAATTGGCCATTTGGGGAGTAAAACAGCAGATGCAAGATCTCTCTGTCTCTCCTTCTCTCTGTAAATCTGTTTTTCCAATGAATCTTTGAAAAGATGACTTTTACCTGAGCAAAAGCAATCTAGCCTTGTAGACCATGCATTATTTTAGAAGCCCCTTCTAAAGATTACACAAGCCTAAAATGTTTCTGCAATCAAACCCTAAGCACCAGAAAGATGAGAGACAAGCAGAGGGGAGTTCTATCTCTGAACTCAAACAAGAGATCACGGAGAAAGAACTTCTCGGAAAGCGTTCCACTCAAACTGCTTCCTAGCTTCCAACGGGCAGAGCTGACAACTCAGAGCAAGTGAAGATACAGATCACATGGACTTCATCTGTACAAAGATGCAAGTAGAATCATGCTCTCAAATGTTCACATAAAAAAATGGAATGAAAAGTCAAGTCCACTATGGGGCCAAAGAAATATTGCAATTCATCATGTAGCTTTTTCCCTAACACACATTTTACACGAACTTTTTAGAATATATCCTGTATAAATGGCTTCCTTTTTTTTTTTTTTTTGCTTTTTGCTTTTTCACTAAAAAAAAAAAAAAAAAAAAAAAAAAAAAAAAAAAAAGATTCATTTAACTATCAGAGAGTATTACTTCTTTCTCTGGTTCACTCTCCAAACAGCCACAACATACAATAGCTAGGGCAGGGCGGGCCGGGCTGAAGCCAGGAGCCAACCACTCCACCCTTGTCTCTCACGAGGATGGCCAGGGCCCAAGGACTTGGACCATCATCTGCCGTCTTCCTGGGCACATTAGCAGAGCTGAATGGGAAGCAGAGTTTCCAAGACTAAATCCAGTGCTCAAACTAGTGTGCAGCCCAGATGACAGCTTAACTTGTCATACCACAACACTGGCCCTTAAATTTATCTTTTTGAAGTTCATTTTCCACAAATATGTGAAGTACAATGTACAGAAAACAGAGATCTGCCGCCTTCCAGCACTTTGTTCTAAACTGTTCTCCTTATGAGTCTACATTTACAGAATACCACAGCACTAAAACAAAAACATAACAAAAAAAAAAAAAAAAAAAACAACCTCCACCTCTCACTAACTCCTCAAATCAAACATATCATCAAATTCTATCAACTGGGTCCTCTAAAGATCTAGCTCAAAACCTGCTGTTTCATGGCAGGTCAGTCTAGCAGTTAACGCACCTGATCCCAGAGCCAGCATAGGCACAGCAAATTAAGCTGTCACCTAGGACACCACATCCCACACCTGAGTGCCTAAATTCAACACTCAGTTCTTCTCATTGCTCCAACTTCCTGCTAATGCAGACCCTGGGAGGCAGCAGGGTGGGGAGGATTCAAGTGTTGGATTCCTAGCACCCACATGGGAAACCTGGATGAATGTCACAGCTCCTGGCATCTGTCCCACTCAGGGAGGGACCGCAGGCATTTGAGGAGGTAATGAACAGCCAGGAGCTCCCTGTCTCTATACAAATAGACACCATGGCAAAAAAAAAAAAAAAAAGGAAAAAAAAATCCTGCCACTTGGGTCTACAATTTGGCTATGACCTAAAATCATTCCCATATTACCACACATTTTAATCAAGGACAATGATTCTTCCAGCATCATCTGCCTCCTTTCCCCTTTCCTTGGCCAGGAGAGACTTAAGAATTTTCAGGAACTTCTGTAATCAACAAGGCTTAATCCTGCACCTGACAACTTCATTGGCACTCAGTAAGCCATCAAACCAAAGGAGAAACAGGATTGAGGGCATGAACATGGTGGCAAAGATGAATCTTTTCCCCACCATGTGTCAGACCCATCCCCTTATCTCATCATGACCCAGAGATGCCCTGCTGGGGTCAGTGAGGGGCAGCCCGGTCACTGCAGGAATGGACCCAGCACCACGGTGCTTTTTCACTTCCACATCCCTCCCACACTGTGTCCTTCAAAAGCCAAGACTACAACCCACAGGAGCCCAACTCACAGTGCTAAAAAATGCAGAGAGAATATAAGCATAGCAGTGCTGACTGAAACCGACAGGAATGCAAGAGCTCTGCTTTCAAGAAACTCTGGTCTCCTCCAGGTCTGTTATCAGGCATCAGCGGAGACTCAGCGCTTCCCTAGGTAACAACATCACTTGCCCCACCCATACTAACACCACTGGTATTTGTCCATCAAAGCCAATGGATGACATCATACGTGAAGCCTTGCTCTCTGCTGCAGAGGCGTGGCACGTGTGCCTCAGAAAACAGGAGGGGAAGAAGCAATTCTCAGTAGTTTGGATTCATATCTGAATGTTAATCTTCATGAAAAAAGAAACAGGAGTTTAACTCACTAAATGAAAGGTTTCAGTAGATGACAGGGTTTTTGTTTTTTTTTTTTTGGCAGTTATGCAAGTAGATAGCATATTAACCTGCCTTGATTAATAAAAGCAATTACCAAGTTCTTTTACCAGAAGTGGGATGATTTCATACATCACATTTCCTGATGATTCTTTATTTGGCCTAGATGAAGCTAGGAGCTATGTGACCAAATATGTCTT
Source organism: Ochotona princeps (assembly GCF_030435755.1). Lineage (NCBI taxonomy): Eukaryota > Metazoa > Chordata > Mammalia > Lagomorpha > Ochotonidae > Ochotona > Ochotona princeps. The sequence continues at coordinate 4,985,188 of NC_080858.1, forward strand.
GGATCTCAGAAGATGCAGATTTCGAGGCGGGCATTTAGTCTAGGGGTTAAGACAGTGTGAAGCTGCTGACATCCCACAGTGACGTGTCTGGATTTGATTCCCAGCTCCATATGGCTCCTGACGCAGCTTCCTACCAACGCAGGCCAGGGAGGCAGCAGATAATGTGCCAGGTCATTGGGTTCCTATCACCCACATGGCAGTCCTGGAGTGCATTCCTGGCTACCAATGGCAACTTCAGCCCCGCCCTGGCTATTGCAGGAGACTAAACCGGCAAATGAAAAAGCTCTCCATATCCTCTCTCTACCTCTCATGCAACAAAAATTAAAATTCATGAAAATGCAATGCACAGATAAGCTTGTGGGGTGGGTGCTGTGGCACAGCAATTGAAGCAGCCATTTGGAATGCTCACAACCCATATCAGAATGCCTGGTTCAAACCCTTGCTATTCCAAGTTTCCAACACAGCACCCTGCTAGTGAACCTGGGAAGCAGCAGATGCTGCCTTGAGTCCTTGGGTTCCTGCCTCCCATGTGAAAGACGTGGCTGGAGTACGTGGCTCCTGACTTCAGCTTGGTCTACCCCTGGCCTAGACCCTTTCACTCTCGCTATCTCTCTTTGTCATTCTGTCTTCCAAATAAATACATTTCTTTTACAAAGACAATTTGGAGAGAAAATGGATAAGGCTATTTTGACACCAAAACTTTGAAATTTGCAAGAGAGAGACAAGTTGGGAAGAGGCTGAAGGAATAGAGGGAAAGAGGGAACGAAGAGGGGAAGGAAGGAGAGAGTGAGGGAGAGAGTGAGGGAGAGAGACAGAGATCTTCCATCCATGGGGTCACTCCCAGAATGACCATAACAGCCAGGACTGGGTCAGGCCAAAGCCAGGAGCCAGCAACTCCATCATGTCTCTCATGGGCGACCGGAGCCTAAGTACTTAGCCCTCTGCTGCCTGCACAGGTACATTAGGAGGAAGCTGGTTCAGAAGCAGAGCAACAGGGACTTGAACCTGACTCTGAGAGCTGCCAACCTTGAAAGTGATGGCTATATCTGCAACACACATTTGTCATGACTTTTGGAAGATTCCCTCAAAAGTATTTAAGAATTTAATATGAAAATATAATGTTTATTCCATTTTCTATGGACATATATGAAAATTCTCAATATCATTTTAAAAAGATATTGAACAAGTCTGACTCACTAGCTCAATCAGCTTATCCTCTGCTCCTACAAACACCAGCATCCCATAACGGTGCCAGTGAGTGTCTTGGTTTCTCCACTTCCCATCCAGCACCCTGCTTGTGGCCTGCGAAAGCCGTGGAGGATGGTCCAAAGCCTAGAGCCCTGCACCCATGCGGGAGAACTGGAAGAAGCTCCCCACTTCTGGCTTTGGATAGACTCAGGCACTACACCCATTTAGGGAGTGAACCAGTGGATGCAAGATCTTTCTGTCTATCCTTCTCTCTGTAAATCTGTCTTTCCTACAAAAATAATTTTTTAGAAAAAGATAAATATTAAAATTTAATATTTTAAATGACTAAAAACCTAAGTAGGCATTTTCCATAAGAAATCCAAATAGGGCCCGGCGGCGTGGCCTAGCGGCTAAAGTCCTCGCCTTGAACACGCCAGGATCCCATATGGCCTCCGGTTCTAATCCCGGCAGCTCCACTTCCCATCCAGCTCTCTGCTTGTGGCCTGGGAAAGCAGTTGAGGATGGCCCAAAGCCTTGGGACCCTGCACCCACGTGGGAGAGCTGGAAGAGGTTCCTGGCTCCTGGCTTCGGGTCGGCATAGCACCAGCCGTTGCAATCACTTGGGGAGAAGATCTTCCTCTCTGTCTCTCCTCCTCTGTGTATATCTGACTTTGTAATGAAAATAAATAAATCTTTAAAAAAAAAAAAAGAATCTCACAAAATAATGACTATTAAGAGAGATGAATGAATATACACATTTATCCACTCATGGCAGGCCCAAAGGCAGTGAAAAAGCAGCCTGTGTGTGACAAAACTAGAGCAGACAGTGAAGAACATTATTAGGATGATGACACTATGGCTAGTGACTGCTAGGGCAGGAGGAGCTGTAGCGGAGGTGGGTGCAACAGGGGACCCTTGGGGCTCACAGTCCTCAGCTTCACCTGGGTGGTGGCTCTGTGAATACTGGCTTCATATTACTTGCTAAACTGTGCACTTGTGCTTGTACATTTTTTTCTGCATATACATTTCCTTTTAAAAAGATATATTTATTTATTTGCTTGTTTATTTATTAGATGGGACAAATGGGATAGAGACACCAAAAGAGAAAGAGATAGTTCATCCACTGGTTCAAATGGCTCCAACAGCTGGGGCTGGGCCAAACTAAAACCAAGAGCCTAGGACTTCATCCAGCTCACCCACATGAGCGGCAGGAGACCAAGAACTTGGGCCATCTTCTGCTGCTTTGTTGGCTCTATCAGCAGGAAGCTGGGTGGGAAGTGGAGCTCTGATACTGGATGCTGGCAGTACAGGCAATGGTTTAGCCCTCTGCAACACAACACTGGCCCCACGTACAATTTAAACCTAAAACTCATACATTAAAACTTATTCAGACATCTAGGACTAGATGTCCTAGTAACAAATTGAGAGGAAACAAAGGACAATGTGAGATCTTGTAAGAACACTGCCGTGCTCAGGTGTAAAGTGGAGACTGTTGTAATGTGCCTTACCATGAAAGCAAAAGTCAGGTCATGAGTAACAATGGCCCCTTTCTACTTTGAGGAGCTAGTTGGTTCTCATTTTTAAAAGACAGATTCATTTATTTGATAAATAACATTGATATTTGATAAATATTTGATCAGAGTGATAGGGAGAGGGAAAGGGAGGGAAGGAGGGGAGAAAAGGGAAATGAAAAGGAGACAAGAGAGAAGGGCAGGGTGGGAGATCTTCCATTGACTGATTCACTTCTAAAGTGCCTACAACTGCTGGCAGGGCTGAAGTATGGAGCTCTACCCTGGTTCCACATGGCGGCATTAGGCCATCCTCCACTGCCTTCCCAGGTTCATTAGCAGGGAGCTGGCCTGGAGGCAGAGAGAAGCCACCACTGGAACCAGCACTTGAAACACGCTGCCATCATCTGAACTGGCAGCTTCACATGTTGTGCCCCAACTCACTCCCCCACTGGCTGTCACTTATGCCAACTCCTTTTCTGTGTTCTAATCACTGCAACTTGGTCCATCGTCTTCAGTGAACATGTTTTACTCAGATTTTTTTTTTTTCGCTTAAACATGAGCTGCTCCCAGGCAAGAGTTCTGCAAACAGAGTTAAGCTTTCTGCTGCAACACTGCACTTCCTTTCTGTTAAATACAGTAGGTCCAGACAGGTGACGACTCACATGACCCACAGACTTCAGGGTGACCTCACTCTGGTGTGACACTGCCGAAGCCTGACCTGTGGGCCGCTGCCCAGGGCAGAGCTCCTAGCAGATGCAGCCCACAGAACTCTCCGTGCTGCCTTCTCTATTTCATAACCACTCTGCATCCCATGAGAAGAAATCTACTGCCTTCTCTTCTGTTCAGAAAAACGTCAGACACGGCTGAGATGAGATTTCTTAGAAAAACAGACTCCACTTAGCTCATATATTCAACAAACTCTCATCAACTGTGTGTTAGTTGCTGGAGACAAACAAGGGCCAGTGCCTACCAAGAGGCCAAGAAATGGGGAGGGAAAGGTTAAAAACAACCAATCCAGATGTGGACAGAGGACTACAGGAAATGCAGCTCAAATGTTCAAAGCAGAGGCCTCTGAATTAGCTTTCTCTCTAGTTGTTAGAAACATAGTTTTGTTTCGCCATTTTAATCAATTACAAAAACCCACACCTCATCACTGCCCAGGTCACTTTGCACTCAGCAAAGTCACGTGTTTCCATACAGAAGTCAAATCCTCATGCAGTAAGAGCGTGTGCTGGTGACCTGCCCACTGGGGACTCCCATCTCAGCCTTCCCCTCGAATCCATTCCTTCTCATGAATTACTGAGTCCAAACACAAGGCAGCAAGTGTGCTTGGCCCAAGTGGAGGCCACTGCAGAGGCACTGTGGTTGGAGGTTGCAGAGCTCTGCCACCACTGCCTCTGCTACCACTGCCGGATCTGAGGCACGGTGGGGGCAGGAAGGAGCAGTTTCTTCCACCCAGGACTTTAGGTGGAGGAGAAAATCCATGAAGCTGAAGCAATGGGAAGAAAATCCCAGGAAGATATGAAAGGCAGGAGAAACCACACCCATACAGGGCCAGGGAGCAGACAGCTGACTGGAGCACTTGTGGGAGAGTAGGCTAGGGGCAGGAAAGATGGGCAGCGGAGGTTTGGCTGGAGGAGAAAACTGAAGCTTATGTGAAGGTGAGAATGAGAAAAAGAAAGAGCAAAGGATGCGCAAGCCCAGTGACAGAGTCAGCGTTCTGGCACAACACGTTAAGCCACCCCCTGCAACACTGGTATCCCATGAGAACGCAGTTCAAGCCCTGGCTGCTCCACTTCTGATCCAGCTCCCTAGGAAAGCACCAGACGTGGTATAAGTACTTGAACCCCTGCCAGCTATGTAGGAGACCCAGAAGGAGCTCCTGGCTCCTGACTGCAGCCTGACCCAGCCCTCCCCCTTTGGAAAATAAACTAGCAGATAGAAAATGTGTCTAACTCTGCTTTTAAAATTAAGTCTAGAATAAAAACTCCAACTATCTCACCTATAGTCTTTATTATACTTTTTATTATATAACAGTAAGCTTATAAAGGCATTGTGGGGACGGGCATTCAGCATAGTAGTTAAGGCTCTGCTTGGGAGCCTCTCACCCCACGGCAGAGTCTGGGTTTGAGTCCATTCAGCTTCCAGCGAATGCACACCCTGCAAGGGACCAGGTGATGGCGCCAGGACTTGGGTCCTCTCACCCATGGGAGAGACCAGATCAAGTTCCAGGCTCCTGGCTTTTCTCAGCCCAGCTATTGTAGCCAGTTGGGAAATACAACAGTAGCTAAAAGGTTCCTTTCTCTTTCAAAGAAACAAAAATTCATATTATTTTTAAAAATAATTTTTAAACTCAGACAGGGAGATATTTCATCCACTAGCCCGTCCCTTATATACGGCTGCAATGGGCAGCAGCGGGCAACAATGGACAGCAGTGGGCTAGGCTGACACCAGGCGCTTCATCTGGGTCTCCCATTTGGTGGCAGGGGCGTAAGCACTTAGCCATCTTCCACTGCTTTACTCAAGCCACCAGCAGGGAGCTGGATGAGAAGTGGAGTCGCCAGGACACAAACTAGTTCTGACATGGTATGCTTGGCACATGTTAGTTTTACCCACTATGCCACAGCACTGGCCCCAAACAAGTGGTTTTTTTTAACATATTTTATTACTGTTTTAGGTGACAGAAAATGATTCTATATGCAAGTTTGTCTGGTATACAGTGTATATTTTCACACATGTATACATTATGGGATGATTAAATCAAGCAAATCGGCACAGCCGACCCTTTACATACATATATTGTGATGTTTCTAGATAGTAGGCATTCAAAACCTACTTGCACAGCAACCCAGAAGTGCAGACTGCATTAACTGTAGTGGGCATGCATCACACTTGATCTGAGAAGCTTGTTTCTTCATTCTAACTGAAACTTTGACTCCTGGGCCAACCCCAAAACAGAGACACCTACTGAGCCCCTGTGCTGAGCTGACACAGAGGTCCTGCTAATCTATCTGCTCACCCATAAGCCCATGCACTGCCCAACCAAGTGCAAGGAGCTGTGTTCTTTTCTATGGGGCACTGTCTAAAGACCACTGCAGCTCCATAACATTATTCTACCATGGGGATGGGGTGGGAGGGGAAATCCAAAGGAAGCCAATGAAACAAGTAATTCATTGGTGGGACAATGACAGACATTTAGCATTGTTTCCAACAAAAGGAAAGGAAAGGCTTTTATCTGACAGTTTCTCTTAAGTTTCAGCTAGAATTCACTCCCCGTTTATTTTCAAGGAAACACATGGCTTCTTGGAAGAAGCCCAGAGGAGCCTGCTGTTAAATCACAACCCATACAGGGAAAAAAAATTACCCTCTCCACAATAACATGGCCCGGAGCACAAAGGCAGCCGGCTTCTCCAGCAGGCAATGGCCCCTTCAACACCCAGGCCCCTGCTGCTGCCTTAATTACAGCCCAGCTAGGGACCCCACTACAAAGACAGCACGGGGCTGCCCCATCCTGCAAAGTGCAGCATAGAGGGCTCCCTGAGATCTTCTAGAATACTCTGGAAATGGTCACATCAACACGTTTTCCAGTATTAGTGTTTTGAAAAAAAAATTGTAAGCCTACCACATGCAACTGTAAAAGTCTCCCTGAATTTCTATCAGTGAGTCTTTACCCAGCCCTGAGAATGTGTAAGGGACAGGAAATGGGCTCAAGCAGCTTGTCAGCCAGTTTAGGGACACACTGCATCCAGGATGTAAACCTACAACCTGAAAGCATCAGATTTCAAAGGAAACATAGAGGAAATGCTGCAAGACATCGGCAGAGGCATAGATCTATTGTATAAAACCCAGGAAGCAAAGACAATGAAAGAAAAACCAAATAAATGGAATTGCACCCTGCTAAGCAATGTTTGCACAGCAAAGGAAGCAACTAAGAAAGTAGAGACAACAGACAGAATGGCAGAAAATAGTCCCAAGCTACGTATCTGATAAGCACTAATATTCAAAATTTATAAAGAGCTTGAAAAACTAAACAACAAAACAAACCATCCATACAAAATGAGAAGAACATGAATGGAGATTTTTCAAAGGATCAAATACAAATGGGCAACAAATGTTAGTTATTTAAAAGATTGAGAGTTCTAGTTCATAGGATATCACAATATTATTACGATATTATTACGTGCAGCTAATTCCCACAACCTGGTTCTTTACCGTGAGCTGAAACACACCAGACGCAAGGAGGTATCTTAGGAGGTTTATTCCACACTTGATCTTAGCCAAAAGGCCGAGAAGCGATAGGAGGTTTATTCCAACGGGGCAGGAACGGGTAGAGGTGGTGAAAATCAGGAGAAAGAGGAAAAGGAAGCACCTGGGGCCTTTTTATGCAGGTAGGCCCGCTAGGTGTGGGGGGCGGGGATTGGGAGGTCCTGGGGGCAGGCCCCAGGGGATTAGTGCCTGGGGATGATTGGTGAGTGGGCGGGGTTGGGGAGGGGGCTGGAAGATTGGGGTGGGATTCAGGTGGAATGCCAGGTTACATCTGATTGGTGGACGGCTGGACCTGCGTGAACTTCATGAGCTGTGAGGAAGAAGGAATGGCGCCGGGTCCAGGGAAGGATATTGGAATAACTCCTTACAACAAACACCTAGGAAGGTGCTAAAGATCAGGATACACAAATAAAAACCACCATGAATTATCACTTTGCACCAGTGAGAATGGCTATCATCCAAAAATCAAAAATACTGGCAAGGATGTGGTACCCCACTTCAATGGTGGGAATGCAAATTGGTACAACCATTATGGAAAATAGTAGCAGATCCCTCAGAAACCTAAAAAATAGATCTACCACATGATACAGCCATCCCACTCCCAGGAATATATCCAAAGGAAATGAAAGCAGAACTTGAAAGTTACCTGCAATTCCATGTTTATAGTAGTTGAATTTACAATATTTGATACATGCAATCAACCTAGATATCCATTAACTGATAACTGGTTAAAGAACATGCGCTGTATATGAATGATGGGATATCACTCAGTCATGGGAATGAGTGAAATTTTCCCCTCAAAAATGCTGTAACTGCAGATTATGCTAAGTGAAATAAGCCACAACCACAGACCAATGTCCTATATTTTCTTATTTGTACTAGTTAACATATTGAATACAATCACTGTGTGGCTGTGACACACACATTATTGCTCCAATTAATCTTACCATGTAAATGACTAAATACTCTTTTTTCTCACATCAAAAAAGAGGGAAGAAATAGTGAAGACTTGGCAGTGGGAGGGGAAGTCCCAATAACATTTCACTCTTAATTTAGGTGTTGATTATGGGGGTGAGCAGGACTCACACACTTGCACATGCACGTGTTTCTTGGTACATCCACCAAAAAGAAGAGTGTACTATCCTTCTACGAAACGATCCAAGGACTCAAGATGGATCAGATGGCCAGACAGGACCTGCGGGAGGGGAAAGAGGGAAGTCACACCCCTTCCCCTACTTCCCTGTCCCACTCCTTACTTCATTATAATATTACTAATTCACAGCTCATAAGTTCATTTGTTCATTGAAAGGTGCTTGATGATATAAAGCTGGAGTCTGGTGCAGGAAACAGACATGAAAAGCAACACTGCCCAAACGCAGGGTTGTTTTTTTTGAAGATTTATTTATTTTTATTGGAAAGTCAGATATACATAGAGGGGGAGAGACAGAGAGGAAGATCTTCTGTCCGATGATTCACTCCCCAAGTGAGCGCAATGGCCGGTGCTGCGCCGATCCGAAGCCAGGAACCTGGAACCTCCTCCAGGTCTCCCACATGGGTGCAGGAACCCAAGCCTTTGGGCCGTCCCCAACTGCTTTCCCAGGCCACAAGCAGGGATCTGGATGGGAAGTGGAGCTGCCAGGATTAGAACCGGAGCCCATATGGGATCCCGGCGCGTTCAGGGCAAGGACTTTAGCCGCTAGGCCACGCCGCCGGGCCCCAAACGCAGTTTTACAGGTGCCTCAGAGGCTCCTACTCACCAGGATAAAACACCGACTGATCTGGACACACAGTAAGACTGCCTTCCCAGCACACATGCAGCTGCTTAATGGGCAATGCCTTAATGTTAAGGGGTGAGAGACTAGGGGTGGAAACCTGAACAAGGATGGGGCAGGTAGGGCCGGGGGAGGCCTGGGCCGTTGTGGGAGGGTGGTTCGAGTCACGGTGTTTTTAAACTGAAGTTGGGTCTGATGGTGCTGTTTCCATCTTTACGACATCACCACTGAGACTGCACCTGCACAATCAGCCTCTACCAGATGCTGGCTCATGGGGCCGCCCAATCCTGTAACCTCAGACTGCAGCATGAAGCAAACCATCCTTTGTTCTGCCCAGGAATTTTAATTAATGCAACAAAAGGCAGAATAATGCATAGGCTTTCAGGCAAGGCTGGCTTGCACATGCCATATAATTCAAAGATAAAGAGAGCACTTGGGACACCTATATTCCACATTGTGTTCAAGTCCCGGCTCTGTTCCCAAGTCCAATTTCCTGATAGCATACACCAAGGGAGGCAGCAGGTGATGGTTCAAGCAGGAGACCTGGATGGATGGAGCTCCTGGCTCCTGGCTTCAGCCCAGTTGCTGCAGGCATTTGGGGAGTGAATCAGCACAGGTGGGGGATCTGTGTATGTGTCTACCTTTTAAATAAAAATAATTGATTAAAAACAAAACCATCAGGAAGCAAGTATTCAGGATAGTGATTGTAACACCCATGTCCCATATCAGAGTGACTGGGTTCGAGACTTGGTCCTTGTACCTGACTTCAGCTTGCTGCTAATGCATGCCTTGGGGGTTACAAGTGATGACCTGAGTAGTTGAGGCCCAGAGATTCATATGGGAGACCTGGATTGGGTTCCTAGATCCTGGCTTCAACCTGGCACTTGGGAAGTAAACCAGTGGGTAGGAGCTTGTCGCTGTGTTTGTGTCTCCCTGCCCCTCTGCTTCTCAAATAAGTGAAAAAATAACACCCACCCTGTTTACTGTTCCTGTTCAATAGGTGAAGAAGCAGAGGCTGTGAGACCCAAGAGGTGGAGTAGAGTTAACTCAGTGCTCCGGAGCCATGTCCAGGGCTCTGGCCTGCACTGTGACCCCCAACTCCCCTCCCCTCCAAACCCCTCCTATCCCCTCTCTTCATTCTCCTCTGTTTCTCTTCCCCAAGGCAACACAGCATCAGCATTTCAACCTGAAGTCAAAACTGAAGTGCCAACAGGTAAGTGGTAATGACTGAACACAACACAATGGTGGGAATTGTGGGAAAACTGGAGAATCATGTCCTTTTAAGGGAAGGGACCCCTCTGACTACACAGAAACACAGGACCAGGGCTTTTCAGGAACCTGCAAGTGTTTGAGAGACCCAGATTGTTATGTGCCTCCTTCTTGAAAACAGTAACCGAAATTAGATTGCTCCTAAATGTGGATGCCTATCTGCAGGCTCTGCTCTAGATGAAGTGGGCACTGCTGCCACTGCTCTCTGTCAAGGTGATGTTTCACCTGCACGGCCAGTAGCCATGCATCACACACATATGTGTGAGAACACACACAGCATAGCCACACACATATGTGTGAGAACACACACAGCATTGCCACATCTGTTATTACTGGGACCAATGATCTGTCTACCTACCTACTCACCAAAATGCCTGCAACATTCAGGACAGGACCAGTCAAGAGCTGGGAACCCAATCCAAGACCCCCAAATGGGTACAGGGACTCAAGCCCTCACCAGTTGCCTCCCAGGGCACACATGAGCAGGAGGCTGGGGTCAGGAACAGAACTGGGACCGGAACCCAGGTACTCTGAGAAGCAAGGCAGGAGTCCCATGCAGGGTCTTAACCTTCCTGACCAATGCCAGCCCTATGACCTCACTCTTCCAGAGGAATGAGGAAGATGGGCATCTGGAAGGACAGAATCCTGGCACTAAGGACTGCTTGGATGCTGTCTGTCACGGGCCCATCCAAGGCCTGACTTCTGGCCTCTTGGAATTCCACGTCAGCATCTCCTTAGCTGGTGAGGAAGCCACACCACCTGACCACATACAGACTACACAGACAGTCCTGCTTCACACGTGGGCACTGCAACAAGTCTGTCGCCGGGTGGTTACACATGGAACCCAGGTCTCCAGAAGGAATGAGCCGTCGTCCCACCCCGCATCACATCTGTGAATGCAAGCAAAGATGGCACAGGCTCCGACTGGTCCTGCCTCCAGCCCTCGGAAGCGTACAGTGCCATTGTACATCCTTTGCTGCAAGTGAGTCAGCAGAGACTTGGAGAAAGGAAGCTGTGCCTTCCAGCACTCGGATTTCTCACTTGAACTCCAGCTTAAGGACACAGCTCTGTTCCAGCCCCCCAACCCCAGTCCTGATCTGGAGTGCATGCACCAATTCCTCTAAATAATCGTTTCAACTCTGTGGTTTAGAAAAAGTCTGATGTCCATTTTAGTAACCAAATGGGGCAGGTTTCACAGAATGTCAAAAAGCATCCTGGACTGGCCGGCTTGACTCTGAAGAAAGAAAGACGGCAACACTGTGCCTCGGTAACAGAAATTAGGAAATGGGCTGTACCCTTAATGTGCATTATGAAAGGGAGCCAAGTGAAGTCCAGTAAATGACCTCATAGAGGGTCACAACTATAGAACGATGCCTGCTTTCCTGTCAAAGCCAGGAATCCCTCCCAAATAATAGATATTTCAGCAGACTCATTTTTAAAAACACAGTACCAGAAACTGAGATTGGTAAGAACTTTTAAATTCTAGACAACATATAATACTCCATCTCCTAAATATATTGGTGAAAGACTACTCAGTCCTTCATTGCATATCTCCTGACAATTCGATTTTTTTTTTTAACATTCTTTGTAGCTCCTTATAAAGAAATCTAGGAGACACCAGATCTCTGCCTTTCTCTGGTTTCTCATACCCACCAAACTCACAAACCTTCCAACCACCCTGACTCAGATTTCTTCCCAAACCCAGCTGTGGTCTCCCGGAGCCCTAACCTCCACCATCTCTTACCCAAAGCCCCTACAGCAGCCCCAGGCTGGGCTCACTCTGCACACCTCTGTCTGCAGGACCAGCCACCAGGACCCCTCATCACATCACTCCAATGACTGGGGCTCCACTCACGGGAAAATTCACTTGGGGTATGATACAACCTTTTCTCACATCCATACCCCACATCCCTCATAGCAACACAGGAGTCCCCCCCATAGGGGAGGGCAGGAAAGAATCATCTAGAATATGAGACAGTGTCTTTGCGATCCCCCTGACTTGGCAGTTGAGTCCCCACTGGTATAGGACAGAATTATAGAAGCCACTTGCCCACTACCCAAACTGGCAAGGCACAGCACATCTGCACTGCAAAAGATGGCTATCCACAACAGGCCAGTGACACCTGCGCCATGGTCACGAGCACCAAGCTCACTGTTGGCCTTGAGGTGTTCAGCCTAGGACATTGATGTCCCTTCCTGGCTTGTCCGGCTCACCGCCCAGGGTGCTGCTTTACTTTTACATAGCACAGAGAGGCAATGGGGTTCCTGGAAGGTCCTAAGTCATCATTAACTCTTTCATAAGATGTGAGATGTTTTCACGAGGACACTTCTAGTCACCTTCAGGGCAAAGGTGCCACTCCCCCGTCATCAGAGTTCATACAGCAGTGAGGGACCTGTGCCCAAGTGCCACAGGGGCCCGTGGGGTGGGAAGCAGCTTCATGGTGAGAGTACTAAGTCCTGACTCCACTGGGATACAGAATAAACACAACTTTTGTCAAAAATGCTCATACACATACTTTGAAAAAGAGCTGAAAATACTGCATCAAAAGGATAACATTTCTTAAAAAAAAAAAAAAAGAAAGAAAGAAAAGAAAGAAAGGAAGGAAGGAATGAGAGGAGAGGGGAGGGGAGAGAAAGGGAGGGGAAAAAAAGAAACAGCAGCCAGCCAGCGCCGTGGTACAGCAGCATACCATATGGGTGCCAGTTCCCGCTCCACTTCCTACCCTACCCAGGTCCCTGGGTGTGCACCTGGGAAGAGGAAAGCAGCAGAGGGTGACAGTTTCCAGGGTCCCTGTATCCACATGGAGGTACAGCAGAAGTCCTTGCTCCTGGCTTTGGCTGGCCCAGCCTCAGCCATTGCTGCCATTTGGGTAGTGAACTAGCTGATGAAAGACCTCTCTGGCGCTCTCTCTCTCTCTCTCTCTCCCTCTCTCTCTCTCTCTCTCTCTAATTCTGCCTTTCAAATAAATGAAATAAGTCTTTAGAACCCTTTTTTAAGGCCACTTTGAAGAGTACTAAACCAAAACTTTCCAAGACTGGGAAGCGGGCTAAGAGACAAGTGGCAAGTGGGATGTGTAAGATTACACTTAGATGTTAAAAATAAAATTCTATTTAGAATGTATAGAATCCTGGAAAGACACGTTAAAGATGTATGTGCGGGGCAGGCACTGTGGTGCAGTGGGTTTAGCCCCTGCTTGAGACATCTACATTCCATACCAAAGTGTCATTTCAAGTCCCAGCTATTCTACTTCCATGCCAGCTCCCTGCTAATGCACTCTGGGAGACAGCCAATGACAACCGATTACTTGAGTTCCTGGTACTGACATGGGAGATTCAGGTGGAATTTCTTGTTCATGGCTTGGCCTATCTCAATCCTAGCTGTTGTGGGCATTTGGGGAGTGAACCAGCATGGAATAACAACCAGAGCATGTATATACTTATACTGCTTCTGCGTTCAACACATTCATCATCTAGTCTCAAACAGAGTCTAGTGGGGCCAGTGTGGCATGGTAATTTAAGTGCTACCCATAACACTAGCATTCCGTCAGACCACTGGTTCAAGTTCAACTATTCCACTTCCGACCTAGCTCCCCACTGATGCACCTGGGAAAGCAGCAGAAGCTAGCCCTGGTATTAAGGTTCCTGCCACCTACATGGGAGACACAGATAGAATTCCTGACTCCCTGTTGCAATCATCTGGGAGAGTGAACCAGCAAATACACGATCTCTCTTATTTCAGTCTTTAAATCAGGTCTAGATTTAATATTAAATGCTAAACAGTGCTTCTCTGTGGCCACTGGCTCCTGGGGACGATACACAATGACTATGCTTGTATGGCACCACCAGTCCCAGGCGCTGCGTGCAATTTCTACTCAATATGCATGGCCAAATCACATCCTCAAAGTCTGCAGCAATTTGAACTCCATTTCTACACACTTGCGCACGTGGTACAGCACCCTTTATTCATTTAAAACAACTATCTGAACACAAATCACAGTAATTGCTTTTTAAAGTAAAGGGTGTGGGCCCAGAGGCATTGCCTAGCGGCTAAAGTCCTCACCTTGAACGCGCCAGGACCCCATATGGGTGCCGGTTCTAATCCCGGCAGCTCCACTTCCCATCCAGATCCCTGCTTGTGGCCTGGGAAAGCAGTCGAGGACGGTCCAACCCCTTGGGATTCTGCACCCATGTGGGAGACCTGGAAGATGTTCCTGGCTCCTGGCTTCAGATCGGCATAGCACCAGCCATTGCGGTCACTTGGGGAGTGAATCATCCGACAGAAGATCTTCCTCTCTGTCTCTCCTCCTCTCTGTATATCTGACTTTCCAATAAAAATAAAATAAAATCTTTTAAAAAAATAAAGTGTGAATAATTACATTTTTCATAATACTAAAAATGTAACAATGCAAAGTGATAAAAAGCAAATCATTTCAGCTTAGGACTTCACCTGAGCATTTTCCATAAGTTTTAAATTTTATATGATGTTTGTACTATTTATACCTACACAGTAGAAAAGTTAATGTAGAAATGTTTTCTTCCAATGATTATGGTAGATAGAAAATACCCAAAGCAATGATTTTTACAGAGCTGTTGAGGATATGAGATTTCAGATGCTTACTGAAATTAAGCAGATGCTCGTTCAAAGGCAACAAAATGTGGAGTAGCATTGAGGGTTAAGCCATCACCTGCAATGCTGGCATCCCATGCAAGTGCTGGTTCAAACTCCAGTTGTTCTGCCTATAATCCTGCCTCCTGTTAATGGCCTAGGAAAACAGCAGAAGATGGCCCAAGTATCTAGGCCCCTGCCACCGTATATCAGAACCAGATGGAGCTCCAGGCTCCTGGCTTTGGCCTGGTCCAGCCCTTGCTGTTTTCAGCCATCTAAGAAGGGAACACCTATATCACTTTGCCTTTTAAACAAAATTTTAAAAAATAGATAAATCTTTTAAGGACATACCATAATATATTAAGAAAACAATAAAGCTAAGTGGTTTTATGTGTTCACAGTAGTGATTTCTGAAACAAAAATTAAAAAGCATCACCTATAAGCACCAAAATGAGACAAATCAACTGAACAAATTTCTTCCCATCAGAAGAGCCCACAGAAGGAATGAAAGGACAAGCCACTCACTAAGATACGACAGCCCCCAAATCGACAACTGGAAAGGGCTTTGAAGACAGAACACAGTCACAGATATAGTCTCCCACAGTCAGTATGAAGAACATAGACAATCCCCTGGAAAAATGGGCAAGACA